>NW_028238472.1:35246056-36446056 GCF_041429995.1 Eschscholzia californica
GCTGCCAGTTAGACTTAGCAACGTTATCTTGATTTACTTTTTCTGCACTAATTTTAGGAAAAGTTTTGATCAATTCTATGACTGTATCCACATTATATACCGATTGTTGAAAGCAGTGGTCACATCTCGTTTTCCATATGTACCATAATATTGTAACAAAATGAATATTTTCGATAGTACAATTGGTTTGATCCTGATTTTGCCAAGACATAATCCATTTAGTTAGCGAAGGGATGTGTTCTGAAATAATATTAAAGTGAAACCATATCCTCCTAGCTATGGGACAATACAAGAGAGCGTGCTATATCGATTCGATTTCTGTACATTTTGGACAATGAGTTATATTCCCGATGTATTTACCTATGCGTTGTCTGACTGGAAGTGCTTTCATACATATTTTCCATATGAAAAGTTGGATTCGAGGAATAGTGGGTAAGGTCCAAATGAAACTCCAATTAATTTCTCCTGGAGAAGAAGATTGATCGACTGTGCTAAGATGCTGATACATAGATTTAACCATGAAATTTCCTGATTGCGTTAACTTCCATTTCATTTTATCTATTCCTTCTTGTTGAATCCGAATTGTTTTTATCAGATTACAAATATTAGCAGGGAATGTATGATTGAGGATGTTTTCATTCCATTTATTATTACATATAAGTTCAGACACTTTATTCAAGCTTGAGTTATTGTTGTTTTGAAGTTAATGAACTTCACCCGGTATCCAATTATCTTTCCAAATATTAATGTTTTCTCCTGAATGAACTTCCCACGTGATATGGTTTTCTATAAGATCATAATGCCTTCTCAGAATTTTCCATATCTAGGAGTGATAAGGTTTCGCCGGACCTGGGTGATCAGATTGATGGAAGTACTTAGCTTTGAGGAATTTCACCCAAATTGCATCTGAATCAGTCTTAAGACGCCAAGCCAGTTTGCTAAGTAGGGCTTGATTATCCAGATGCGGATGGTGAATGCCTAACCCTCCTAGCTTCTTTGGCTGACAAATATATGACCAAGCTTTGGTACATATACCTTTGGATTTTCCCCACCAGAATGACTTCTGAGAAGTCGCTATGCGTTTACTTGTGCTCTTCGGAAGAGCAAAGCATTGCATCTGATATCGGGGAATGGCTGCTGCTACGGCAGAAATGACTACCGTACGCCCAGCCTGAGAGAGGAATGCATAATTCCATTTCGATAATTTATTATTTATTTGATCGAGGATAGAGTTAAAAACTTTCGTCTTCTGAGGACCTATGAAGAGTTGAGTTCCAAGGTATTTTTTCGATGTGGAAGCATATTTCACTTTTAGAGTTTTCATTATGATTCGTTTGAATTTTGGATGTGAGTTTTTGGAATAAAAGATATTAGATTTGTTGTAATTTATCATTTGGCCAGAAGCTGAACAGAAAGAGGATAAGATTGCTTTAAGATTGTGCACATTCTCAATAGAATTTTTACCGAAGATGATGCAATCGTCAGCGAAGAGAAGGTGAGAAATCGAAAGATTCTGGTTCTTGGTAGGAAAACCTAAGAATTTACCATCACCTATATTAGCAGTAAGCATACGGCTGAGACCCTCCATAGCAATAGTGAAGAGAAAAGGGGAAAGCGGGTCTCCTTGCCTAATGCCTCGAGTAGGATGAAAGGTAGGACCTGGATGACCATTAATGAGCACCGCCATAGAGGCCGTGGACACACAGTTGAAAATCATCTTTCTCCAATGGTCAGAGAATCCTAACTTCTCCATTATATCTATCAGGAATGGCCATTCAATTCTATCATAGGCTTTCGACATATCCAACTTAAGCCCAAAAAAACCTGCTGCACCTTTCATGTGCTTAAAAGAATAGATGAGTTCCTGACCCATAATAATATTATCTGACATCTGTCTGCCTGGAATGTAAGCTGCCTGAAAAGGAGAAATAATGTCATTGAGATAAATTTTTAGCCTCTCTGCTAGGATTTTTGTGATGATTTTGTAAGTGGTGTTAAGCAAGCTAATAGGTCTATAGTCCGCAGGATTTTGGGGAATGGCTGTTTTGGGAATAAGACAAATATGAGTATGATTAGTGCCTGGAGGTAGTTCCGCCGTCTGAAAGAAATTCTGCACCATCTTGTATATATCTATACTGACAGTATCCCAGTTGGCTTGGAAGAAAAATGGCGGATATCCATCTGGGCCTGGGGCAGAATCCTTCTTCAGCCATTGAATAGCCAAATCAATTTCCGACTTATCAGGCATCGCAGTCATGTCAAGGTTTTGAGCAGGAGTAATAACAGGATGAAAAAGATCAAGGATACTAGCAGAGCTAACACAATTAGATGATGTGTTAATGTTTTGCAGGTGATTGGTGATGATATTAGTGACCTCATCCATGTCATCCTTCCAATCACCATTATGGTCTCTAATTGCTAGTATTCGATTACTTTGGTTT
This sequence comes from Eschscholzia californica, assembly GCF_041429995.1. Taxonomy (NCBI): domain Eukaryota; kingdom Viridiplantae; phylum Streptophyta; class Magnoliopsida; order Ranunculales; family Papaveraceae; genus Eschscholzia; species Eschscholzia californica. The sequence continues at coordinate 35,248,498 of NW_028238472.1, forward strand.
CTTTGGATGGCTTGCGAATGGAAATATTTTGTACCTAAGGACACAAAATTATTTCGTGATTTCTCTTTCCACAAACTTTCCTGCTGCCTATATAGATCTTCTAGACGACTTTTATGTTTGATTCTTTCATTACTATTGATATTTTTATTCTGGATGTAAGCAATTGTGCTATTAATTTGAGTGTCAAGATTACCAAAAACCTCCTTGTTCCATTTAGAGAGATGTTTTACCTAGTTTTGACAGGTTAGGTTGAATCATATGAGGGGATGGGTCACTATTATTTTTCCATTTATTGGCTATAAACTCATGGCAATCTGGATGAGACATTCAAGTTCTAATGAATTTGAACGGTTTTGGTTTCTGTTTAGAAGTATTAATAGAACTCAAAAAGATTGGATTATGATCAGATCCACTAGTGTCTAGATGACTAAGACTCGAATCAGGAAAAGACTTCAACCAATGCTCATTAACTAACGCTCTATCTAGTCTCTCTTGAATAAGCTTGCCATCCAGTTGCCGATTCGTCCAAGTAAAAGGGTTACCCTTATAACCTAAATCTACCAGCCCTAGAAGTTGAATGATATTAAGAATATTGGGTAGGTGTGAATTAGAGGTCTCCTTACCCCCACTTTTTTCCTGAGGATCAAGAATGCTATTAAGGTCACCTATAACTGCCCAAGGAATATTAATGTTAACATTAAGATCTATAAGCATTTTCCAAGGCTTCATTTTATTTTTGGTATAAGGACACCCATGGAAACCTGTAATATAGATAGACGAATTAAGAGAGTCTTTAATTTCAGCATGAATAATGTTGGCATTAGACTGGAGAATCTGGATGTTAATATGGTGCTTCCAAAAAAGAGCTAGACCACAAGCTCTGTTCGTAGGTTCTACGTAATGGCTAGCATAAGTTTTCCTTATGGGAATATGCTTATCGATATTGTGAGATCTGTTCTTCGTTTCAGACAGAAAGATAATATCTGGTTGTTTGATTTTCACTAAATTGAGAAGATATTTTCTAGAGATGTAGGTGGCCGTACCTCTGATATTCCAACTAAGACAGGATAAACAATTGTTGGGCATGGATCGCCGCATGGTAGACGCAGCCATGCCCCAGCAATTGACTAAAGCTCTATTGGACTGATAAGGTGTAAAAGAAGAAGCCTGTACCACCCGCGTCCACCACTAGAGTGTCTGAGTGCAAAATCCCACTAACACACAGAGCAACTACCCGAAACAACCTTTTTTTTTTTTGTTGAGAAAACATGAAAGAAAAAAGAGAAGAAAAAACGAAACTACAACCGAGCCAGCTCCATCAAAGTAATCGACGACCATGACGTTCTTTCCATCTTCCTTCTACCCCATTTTGCGAGCTTATCTGCCTCTTTGTTATTGTCTCTCGAGATGTGTCGGAAGGCTATAAAGTCGAAATTATTTCTGAGCTTACCAATTTCATCGAGATGCTTCTCAGACTGCCAGTGAATCGTAGCTCGTTTGCTATTAAGAATGTTAATTAGGTTCTGGTTGTCACTTTGTATGAGAATCCTTTTAACTCGAAGGTGTACCGTCCATTGAATTGCTTTGAGTATGACAAGGCATTCACATTCCTCAGAATTCTGTCCTCGAATATGGTCCGCTAAAGCCATCACTAAGTTGGAACATTCATCGGTCAATACGCATCCATAACCTGCTGGTTCCTGGGCCGTAGTGAAAGATGCATCTACTTTGACTGTCATATAATTACCTTCCGGTTCTGCCTCTGTCTGATCTATGACCTTGTACTTAGTGTTTGGAAGTGGCTTCATCATTGCTACTGTGTTTTTTATCACTGCTACAACCTGTAATGGGGATTGGTCCCTTCCTGCAAAAATTTTTTCGCATCTTGCCTTCCAGATAAAGTAGATAATTTTCGCAAATAGTATAATTTGTTCTTCTTCTAAGTCTTTCCATTGAATGATCCATTCGTCTAAGTTGTCAATCTTATCGGAGTGTACATGGAATTGGCACCATATTTGTCTAGCATAGTCACACTTCAGTAGAATGTGAGATAACGTTTCTACTTCATCACAGTAGGTACATGTAGTGATGTTGCCTATATATTTCCCAAATCTATCTCTTACCGGTAAGCTATTTGTGCAGCATTTCCATAAGAATAATTTAATTCGGGGGATAGTTTTAAGGTCCCAAATGAAATTCCATTTTATCAATTCCATATCCTGGTCATTTTGGTTTTTTTGTCGTATAAAATGGTACATTGATCGTATAGAGAAATTACCTGTTTTTGTCATTGTCCATCTCATCGTATCCTCGTTGGATTCCTGTAAGTTAATACCGAAAATAGCATTACATATATTAGGTTCAAATGTTTGCATAATAATGTTTTTGTTCCATTGGTTGTTAATTATTAATTGAGATACCGTCTCCAGCTTGCTATTATGGTTATTCGCTATAGGCGGAGGATAGTTTGGAATCCAGAAGTCATTCCAAATATTCACCTTAGTACCTTTATGGACCTCCCAGAAAATCAGCTTTGACACCTGATGATAATGTTTGAATATTGATTTCCATAACCAGGAGTGGGTTTGATTGACTGCTCTGGGTTGGGGCTGTTTTGGAAAGTACTTACTCTTCAGAAGCTTCGCCCAAGGCGTTTCTGGATTTTTCAATGCCCGCCACACTAATTTACTGAGGAATGCTTGGTTATCAATAGTAGGTAGACGGAAGCCCAGGCCTCCTTCTTTCCTGGGTTTGCAAATTCGAGACCATTTGATCGTATGAATGGATTTAGCTTTTCCCCACCAGAAAGACCTTTGTAAGGTCTCGATGCGGTTGCTTATACCCTTGGGAATGGCAAAGCATTGCGTTTGGTATCGGGGAACGGCCGCCGCTATGGTGGAAACCACAACCGAGCGGCCCGCTTGGGAGAGGAGGTTGGTATGCCACTTCGAAAGTTTACTCTGGATTTGAGAAATCAGGGAGGAGAAGATTTGTTTTTTGTTAGCTCCAATGAAAAGGTGAGTGCCTAAATACTTGTCCAAGTTGGAGGATTGGTGCACTTTGAGAGTGCGAATGATCATGCGTTTGAACTTGGGGTGGGTGTTTTTTGAGAAGAAGATGGTAGATTTGGAGTAGTTGATGATCTGACCCGAGTTCTTACCAAAAATCTCGAGGATGTTCATTAGGGTGTTGATGTTGTCGATAGAATTCCTTCCAAAAATAATACAATCATCAGCGAACAATAAATGTCTAATAGAGAGATTGGAATTAGGAATAGGAAAGCCAATAAATTCAGTAGGATTGTTGGTACTCTCAAGCAGTCTGCTCAACCCCTCCATCACTAGAGTAAGGGGGATAGAGGATCCCCTTGTCTAATGCCTCGAGAGACATTAAAAGAAGGGCCCGGCCGCCCATTAATGAGGACCGCCATCGAGGATGTGGCAATGCAAGAATGAATCATTTTAATCCATTTCTCCACAAATCCCAACCTGGACATCACTAGTTCTAGATAGGACCATTCAACACGATCAAAGGCTTTTGACATGTCAAGTTTGAGCCCAAAGTAGCTCTTGGATCCTCGCGTCTTTTTAAAAGAGTGTGCTAGCTCCTGGCTGATGATGATATTATCCGTAATTTGTCTTCCCTGGACATACGCCGCTTGAAAAGAGGATATCAGAGAAGGCAGAGTGCTTTTGAACCGGTTGGCTAGGACTTTGGCAATAATTTTGTAGGTGGTGTTCAGCAGGCTGATTGGTCTGTAATCCGCGGTGTACTGCGGAGTCTTAGTTTTGGGTATCAGACAGATGTGTGTGTGATTTGCACTCTCTGGGAGAAAATTGTATTGGAAGAAATTCTTGACTACTGCTTCTATATCCCTGCTGACTGTTTCCCAATTGGCTTGGTAGAAGTACGGGGGATAGCCATCAGGACCTGGAGCTGCATGCGGTTTAAGAGAGAAGACTGCATTTTTTATTTCTTCTATGTATGGCGTCGCTGTTATTGTTGTATATTGAGCTTCAGAGATTTGGGTAGAGAAAAGGCTCAGGATGTTATTCTCCGCAGCATATCCATTGGTGGTAGAAATATTCTTAAGATTAGTTTGAAAGATGCTTGCTATTTCGCCATGCTCATTGGTCCAAGAGTTGTCTTCCTTTTTGATAGTCATGATTTGATTTTTCCGTCCTCTGTGAATCGCTTTCGAATGAAAATACTTAGTATTTCTGTCTCCTAGTTGGATGCTGTCTATTCTCGATTTTTCGCGCCACAGGCTTTCTTGTTGATTGTACGCTTCTTCCAGCTCTTTGGAGATTCTGTGAACAGAGTCTTGGTCTCTGAGCCCCTGAAGTTGAATCGTCAGATTTTTGATCTTGTTATCTATATTCCCAAAGACTTCTTTATTCCATCTCGAAAGATGTCCCGCCAACTGGTTTAGCGACAGTTGAATGTGGGCGGGATTGAAAGTCCATTTCTCATGAATGAACTGGCTGCACTCTGGATGAGACATCCAGGTGCGAATGAACTTAAACGGTTTGGGACCCAGTCTAGGCTTTGGGTTTGTTGTTGATGAGACATGAAAATGTCTCATTTGAATCTCTTAACTCCGGTTAGTTAGTCCAGTTCGAGCTGTTACTCTGGTGATTTGCTTGATTTTCTTTCTCAGGTATCTTTTACGGAGTTCAGGGTGAAAAACAGATGAAATCGGGAGAAATTGATGTCAGGGGTATTTTGGTCATTTTGTAATTCTGATTTCATGATCAGTATTAGTGCTCGGATGGAAAGTAGAGTCCAAGGTGAACCCGTAGGCGAAAACGGAAGTCAAATCGGAGTCCGGATGAATAAATTAGAGCAAGTCAAAGTTCGGGGCAAATTTGGTATACTAGAAGTCAAGAGGGACACGTGGCATGCATCCGGCAAGAAATCGAATGAACCAGGGAATACGCGGGCTACTGTCTGTCACGTCCAGAGGTACACCAGGCTATACGTGTGATCCGGCCAGCCCGACCCGACCCGAATCGATGACGTCAGCTGACGTCATCATCTTCTTCATCCTTTCCTTATAACCGAGACCTGTTTTCACCGAGATTTTTCCCAACTTTTAAAACAGAAAAGAAAGGAAAGAAAGGAAAGAAAGGAAATAAGAGAGGAGATAAGAGACAGAGAAGGAAAGAGAGAAATGGAGATGGAAAGAAATTTAAACCGAGAAGACAAAGAAGGAAAGGGGGTGAGCTGGATATATAAGAGAGAGAGAGCAACCATTTGAAAGACATCTCGGATTGGGAGCTCTCAAGCTCAACTACGAACAGAAAATTAGAGAGAGAGAGAGAGAGAGAGAGAGAGATCACCAGCTCGGTTTTAAAAGAAGAAAGTTAGAGAGAGGACGAGTTTCGAAAGGGAACAGGAAGGAGAGATAGCACGGTTTTGAAGAAGAAATGGAGTTAGAGAGAGAGGCAACCGAGAACACCATCCATTGATCATCATCATCATCATCTATTTTTCTTCTTTATTGTTTTTGGTGAGAGAAAGGGATAACAGAGAGAGAAAGAAGTTAAAGAACAGAGAGAGAGAAACAAAGAGATAGAGAGATTTGTAGAGAGAGAGAGGCAGAGAATTAATTAAAACCGTTTATTTCATCTTCATATTTCTTGTATCTCTCTGTAATTGTTTAGTTCTTAGTTATAAGAGAGAGAGAGGGTTTAGAAGAAAGTGAAAAACAGTAGAGAGAGAGAGAGAAATCAATTGAGGAAGATGAGAAAATTGAGTTGAAAATTATTTTCTCAGAAGGAAAATATTTCCGGGAAGACGAGAAAATCGTTTTCCGGGAGGGTGCGTTTGGCAGAGCAGTGGAAAATCAGAAGGAAAACTATTCCCTTAGGGTCTGTTTGGTTTGGAAAAAGCGAAAAAGTTGAGTTTTCTTCTTCCTCTCTTTATTTAATTTTCTAATTTATTTTATATATTATCCATGAGTAACTAACTTTCCTATCTAGGGTTTTAGATGAAGTTTTAATAATTGTTCTAATGATAAATTTATTACAGTTTTTATTATTTTAACGATAATATCTTCCGGGTTTTTAGACCATTCATGGACTGAAAACCTGAGTTATATAAAGAACTATCTAATCAGACCAAAATAAATTGTCGTTAGAATTGTTAGAGGGACGGATTCAGAAAACCCTAGGCTCTCCCCCATTTGAGTTCCTTGTATCATTTGTAATTATTTTCTTTTCGTAAATTTATTTTTAATATTTTATTCATTTTAAAACCAAAACTAAAATCAATTTCAAAATCCTATTACTTCCTAGTTTTAGAATAGATTCAACTAGTCTCTGAGGAACGAACCGGTCTTACCGGAAATTATTACAACTTGACACCCGTGCACTTGCGGGTGTAGACCTATTTAGGGTAACCTTTCTAGGCCCATCAAGTTTTTGGCGCCGCTGCCGGGGACTAAGTTCAAAATTTTTTTTTTCTAAACTTGGAAAGTTTTTATTTTTGGTAAGTTTTTATTTTTGGCCACTTTGACTTGCTTCTCTATTTTTGGTGTGCAGGGCATTAAGGAGCGAAAGAGAAGGCGCAAACAAGGAGGAGGAGTCGAAAAGAAGAAATTTACAGTTTTATTTTATTTTATTTTTGGTGAGAGAGAGACTTTAGACTTTCTAGACTTTATTTTTGGATTTAAGTTTTGACCCTAATTTAAAGGGCATAAATTGTAACCGAAAAACCAAAACGAAGCCTCGGGTTCGAACACTCGCGGGGAGAGTGGCCCGAGTCGTCTGCAAAGGTCGTCGCCCGTCTCGAACGGGAGGTAACTTTCTCTAATCACCCACGAATCCCCTGTTAGTGGGTACTTTTTATAAGATCTTAATAGTGCTTCCTCGGTTTTCGTGTTAAAAAAAAAAAAAAAAAAAAAAAAAAAAAAAGGACCAATAAAAAGGAATCGAGTGTAGTTTTTGCAAGTGTCAATTCTTATCTTGTGATCGTGCCTAACCATCATGGCGCGTTTTTCTAATGGTTGGACGTACCCTGTTGATGATGATGACCTTGATTTAAGGGGACCCGTCATCAACCGAACTGACATAACCTTAAGAGAATGCATACAGTTGCGTAAAGACTGGCTTAACCAACGTGGTACGACTCTAAGAGATTGTCAGCAACTTAACGAGGGGAATAGGCTAGTTGAGCCTAACCGAACTGGTATGACCCTAGGAGAGTACCAACAGATGTGTAGAGACGAGCCTAACCGACCGGGTATGACATTTCAGGATTATAAACGAATGTCTAGAAACAGTCCGATTAGTGAGTGGAGTAGACCATATGAGCCTGATCGATCTCATATGACATTAGGAGATTATCAGCAAATGTGTAGAGATGGTCCGATTAGCGATGGATATGGTCCGACGCCAAATATATATGAGAGACCTTATTGTCCACACTATTCTGAGACCAATGACTTTAGAGACAGGTATGATCCTAATATGTACGGTGAGAGTTTTTATCAAGAGTCTTCATTTAATTACACTAGTGAGCCTTATTATGAGGAGACTCTTGAAGATAGATCTCGATCAGAGTCCGAGAGTCGTCTTATTGAGATTATGTCACAATTTACGACTCAAATGCAGCAGGATACTGAGTCCTTGGCTCAACAGATGAAAATGTTTAAGTCACAGTTATTCGCCGACGAGGAAGGGGGTTCACCACCCCAAACTCAGGAAGGTACTAGGTACGATGACGAGGTTAATACGTCTAACCCTAGTACTAAGTTAAATGTCGATGAATTTACTGATAATACCCTAGAGCCTGAAAGGTCTGATGACCTTGTTGTCTTGCTTCCTCCACCTATGTCATCTCACCATGATAGGACTACACTAGACATTGATATTCAAGATGATGGCTCTATGAGCAAGTTTGGGAATGACACTATTCTGAACTTTCCGACATTTGAGATTTGTAAGGAGTCAGCCTTAGATGAAATTCTAGGAAGGCATGATATTATACCTGACTGCGAGACTCCAGATGTATTTGAGGACATTGATGACAGTAGAGACATGTTAGATAGTTTGTCAGACTGTTTACCTAAGGAAACCGTGGACCTAGACTTGGTCCCCGAGCATATTGCCTTACCCTTAGAGTCTAGTTTGACCTTCCACATGGTCTCAGACTCGGTTGTTGATCCCTTTTGGGACACTTCAGATGTCTCCTCGAGAACGTCTATGGAAATAGTGGATATTCTATCCACTAAACTTGCAGATGACTTTCTGCCTTCGACGGATATATTGGCCCTTCATTGTTATGTCGATCCTTTTGATGACTTTTTAGTCATTGGTCCGAGTATTTATAGTTACTTAGTGGACTGTGCATCCACTAAGTTTGGGGATTGCCCCTCTTCTTTGATAGTCTCACATGCACTCTCTGCAATTCACAAAAATGTGAGACTATCGTTCACTGAAAACTTTGTGTTTTGGGTGGACCCACAGATGTATCGGTTATTGGTTTACAGTTAGTTACATTTTTGTAATCCAGTAGGTATAATCTTTTCTATTTTTCGAATCATCTGTTTCGTCTGGCTGAAGACGTTAAACTTAGCGCTTTCTGGGAGGCAACCCATGCAGAGGACGCTGAATCGGGTAATATCTCTCCCTTCACCCTGTTATTTTTTGCATAGTCTTCAGAACATTGAGGACAATGTTCGGTTTAAGTTTGGGGATAGGGGAATGAATTTTTTGCTAAGTCCTTATTTCAAAAATTCAAAAGGGTTTAAAATCTTTCAAAAATTTTTATTTTTGGATTAAAAAGTTGAGTCTAGTTGTTTTTGCTTGTTAATAGTTATAGAGTCTAGTTTGTCAGACTATCCGTTTGCTAAAGGTTTTTCCACGAATTTCGAGTCTTGAAGTTGTTTGTGCACTAGCCATGTGAGTGTTAGATAGGTGAAGAGTTGACTTTTCTGAGAGAACTTGATTGATCATTAGTGGAGACTTAACCCATGTGAGATTCTGAGCCTTTCTTGTTGTTTTGAGTGATCTCTTCTGAGCTAATTCTGAGTAGAATGAAGAGCTACTCAACCTCGCAATATTGAAAGAAGAACTCATTTGATCTCTTGAGTTCAAATTTTACAACCACTAGGGATGTCATCAGGAAGTAAACCCTTCTCTTGTAGTCTGAGAAACTTGAAAGCAATGTCAACTAGAGGAAAATAGATCCAATCCATCATTTAGAACCCTGAGAATAAGGCATGAAGCAAAGTGGAGAAAATTATACCCAAGGAAATTGTTATTTGAGTTGCATTATCAAAAAAAAAAAAAAAAAAAAAAAAAAAAAAAAAAAAAAAAAAATAGAAGAAAAAAAAAAAAAAAAAAAAAAAAAAAAATAGAAGAAAAAGAAATAGAAAAAGAAAAAAAGTGTTTGTGTAGTGTTGTTTAAGTGTTTATCCCTTGAAGTAATTCTTGAAGATTTGAAGACGTCGAGTTTTCAGGAGTTCTAGTCACATCATCATTATAGTCTATTGACCTCTAGGAAGCATTGTTAGATAGTTGATCAGGTGAGAAGAGTTGGTTAACTTCCCCATTTCGTATTAGTGGTTGTTTCCTTCTTTGAGATCAGTCGTCCACTAAATTTTAGTCTGTCTTTTTCATGTGTTGAGTTTTCCTTCATATTCATACTAACACATCGAGTGAACCATTTCTGAGTGACTTTAATTTTTGAGTGTATGACCGTGAGGCAAAAGTCGAGGCGAAATGTATTGAGAAAGTGATCGAAGTCTTGTCTGTTCGGAACTGAAATGATGCTCATATTGGCTGGTCACGTGCACTTCGAGTCTTGATTACTAGTGAAGGGATTTTTTAGCTTTCGTATGGTTTGGTCAACTTTGATTTCATTTCTATTAACTTTTGAAAACTTACCGGATAAACATTTTTAATCCATCTCATATTTGACCCTTATGCATTTTTGAGATTTTTGAATTTTGTGGGTATATTCACTGCAAACCCTCACGAGACAAAACTCGTCCTCTTGGGTAACCTAGAGGTTTAACGGCTTGTTGCACGTGCTAAGTGCAATCGTGATCCCCTACGAAAGTGGTGAAATGGGTTTAGTTTTGTTTTCTGTTTTGCTCGAGGACTAGCAAAATCTAAGTTTGGGGATGTTTGATGAGACATGAAAATGTCTCATTTGAATCTCTTAACTCCGGTTAGTTAGTCCAGTTCGAGCTGTTACTCTGGTGATTTGCTTGATTTTCTTTCTCAGGTATCTTTTACGGAGTTCAGGGTGAAAAACAGATGAAATCGGGAGAAATTGATGTCAGGGGTATTTTGGTCATTTTGTGATTCTGATTTCATGATCAGTATTAGTGCTCGGATGGAAAGTAGAGTCCAAGGTAAACCCGTAGGCGAAAACGGAAGTCAAATCGGAGTCCGGATGAATAAATTAGAGCAAGTCAAAGTTCGGGGCAAATTTGGTATACTAGAAGTCAAGAGGGACACGTGGCATGCATCCGGCAAGAAATCGAATGAACCAGGGAATACGCGGGCTACTGTCTGTCACGTCCAGAGGTACACCAGGCTATACGTGTGATCCGGCCAGCCCGACCCGACCCGAATCGATGACGTCAGCTGACGTCATCATCTTCTTCATCCTTTCCTTATAACCGAGACCTGTTTTCACCGAGATTTTTCCCAACTTTTAAAACAGAAAAGAAAGGAAAGAAAGGAAAGAAAGGAAATAAGAGAGGAGATAAGAGACAGAGAAGGAAAGAGAGAAATGGAGATGGAAAGAAATTTAAACCGAGAAGACAAAGAAGGAAAGGGGGTGAGCTGGATATATAAGAGAGAGAGAGCAACCATTTGAAAGACATCTCGGATTGGGAGCTCTCAAGCTCAACTACGAACAGAAAATTAGAGAGAGAGAGAGAGAGAGAGAGAGAGATCACCAGCTCGGTTTTAAAAGAAGAAAGTTAGAGAGAGGACGAGTTTCGAAAGGGAACAGGAAGGAGAGATAGCACGGTTTTGAAGAAGAAATGGAGTTAGAGAGAGAGGCAACCGAGAACACCATCCATTGATCATCATCATCATCATCTATTTTTCTTCTTTATTGTTTTTGGTGAGAGAAAGGGATAACAGAGAGAGAAAGAAGTTAAAGAACAGAGAGAGAGAAACAAAGAGATAGAGAGATTTGTAGAGAGAGAGAGGCAGAGAATTAATTAAAACCGTTTATTTCATCTTCATATTTCTTGTATCTCTCTGTAATTGTTTAGTTCTTAGTTATAAGAGAGAGAGAGGGTTTAGAAGAAAGTGAAAAACAGTAGAGAGAGAGAGAGAAATCAATTGAGGAAGATGAGAAAATTGAGTTGAAAATTATTTTCTCAGAAGGAAAATATTTCCGGGAAGACGAGAAAATCGTTTTCCGGGAGGGTGCGTTTGGCAGAGCAGTGGAAAATCAGAAGGAAAACTATTCCCTTAGGGTCTGTTTGGTTTGGAAAAAGCGAAAAAGTTGAGTTTTCTTCTTCCTCTCTTTATTTAATTTTCTAATTTATTTTATATATTATCCATGAGTAACTAACTTTCCTATCTAGGGTTTTAGATGAAGTTTTAATAATTGTTCTAATGATAAATTTATTACAGTTTTTATTATTTTAACGATAATATCTTCCGGGTTTTTAGACCATTCATGGACTGAAAACCTGAGTTATATAAAGAACTATCTAATCAGACCAAAATAAATTGTCGTTAGAATTGTTAGAGGGACGGATTCAGAAAACCCTAGGCTCTCCCCCATTTGAGTTCCTTGTATCATTTGTAATTATTTTCTTTTCGTAAATTTATTTTTAATATTTTATTCATTTTAAAACCAAAACTAAAATCAATTTCAAAATCCTATTACTTCCTAGTTTTAGAATAGATTCAACTAGTCTCTGAGGAACGAACCGGTCTTACCGGAAATTATTACAACTTGACACCCGTGCACTTGCGGGTGTAGACCTATTTAGGGTAACCTTTCATTTGTGACCCAGTCTAGGCTTTGGGTTTGTTGTCAGCAGAATGGGGATGTGGTCAGAACCAACCCCAGGGAGATGAATGAGATTAGTACCAGGGAATTCTATTAACCAGTTGTCATTTGTGAGCGCCCGATCCAGCCGCTCACGGATTAAGTTGCCCGAGAATTGCCTATTCGACCATGTATAAGGATAGCCACTGAAGCCCACATCCCGAACCCCTAAATTATTGATCATGTTATTAATGCATTTAACATGGGCCGGAATGTTTTGACTACCTCCCATTTTCTCATCCGGGTGAAGAATGGTGTTCAAATCCCCTATTATTACCCAAGGTAAACTATTATTAGGTGCTAAGCGAACTAAAGTCTGCCAAGGGTCCATTCGGTTGTGTTTGTAGGGACTCCCGTAGAAGCCAGATAAATAAAATTTGAAGTTATCGGGCACGAAAGAGGCTCGGGCCTGAATAATATTCTTATCAGCATGCACTATTTCCATGTCTATATCCTTTGTCCAGAAAAGACCTAGCCCCCCCGCCTTATTATTGGGCTCCACTGTGTAACTGGTACAGTCCATACCCAAATTCAGAAGCTTGTTTATGTTGGTGTTCATGCACTTAGTTTCGGAGAGAAATATAACCTCCGGCTTATGTTCTCTAATCAGGGTCCACAAATGCTTGCGGTTTAGGTAGTTACCACAACCTCTAACATTCCAGGCTAGGGTAGACCATCCGGCCTTAGGCTTATCCATCTGATGGATTGAATAGATGGAGTGCCTATAAAAACACAACCTCCTCACTGACTCAGGGCACCACGTCCCTCCCACACAGACGCTTCAGCAAGCACCGCGATCACCTTACTGTCTAAGGGCACCCTCTATACTGGGGTCTCAATAATCTAATGACACTTTTATTACCTAGGCAGTTAAATCTAAGGGCCCGACTATAAGAGCACCTGGTGTCTAAATTTAATGACACCCAGAACCAAACAAAGAAGGCTACAAAAAGAGAGAAACAAAAAACCAAATTAACTAGCTAGTCAAGCATAGAACAGAACATAAACACTAACAGGACTCAGACCACACTGGGCTCAGCTGGTTCACTGGCAAGAAATCAAAAGGAAGACCTTGTCTCAATGTCTATATCATTGAGCTAGGCAAGGTCATCATTTACCCTCCAATCCTCACTGTGAAAGGAGCAAATTTCTTGCATGCGAACCAACCGAAACACAAAAGCCCACACAAGCAACAAAATATTAAAAACACGACTCAACCAAAAAAACTACAACTGACTTGGGACACAGACTAGAAAGTAGACTACTCGGGTAGATGATAGTCCTCTGTCTCCTCCCTGTTGGTCATGATGTCCAGGCTCCTATGTAAGAACTGAGCTTCTTCCATCATTTCATGCTCATCCACTGAGTCTTCTGATGGGTCAGATGAGATAGAATGATGACTCGAGCTAGCTCGAGTACGCTTACCAGTAGGTGAGAAAAGCTGATGTGGTGGGATAGGATGGTTGACTGGGGAAGGTGGAGGTGCCACTGGTTCAGGGACAGTAGGGGTATAGTCTGGGGACAATACAATGGTCGTATCCATGGGATCCTGGTTGGATTCTTCTTCATCAGAAGTTTCAGGATTGATTGAAGGACATCGAGTGAGAGGATGTTCTACTATCCTACACTGTTGACAAATTGCTCCCGAGAACTTCTGGTAGCTTAGCTTAATCTCCATTTCTCGGTCCACGAAAATGGGGTTAAAGACAGCAAGTAGTGGCATCCTCACATCATAGAGGAAATGCACCCGAATAATTTGGTTATTAACAAAGCCCAAATTCCTTGGCTTAATCTGGATTATCTTTCCCATCCGTTCAAATATTATTTCCAAGTCCACTCTGTTTTGGATAGCAAGAGGAATTCGATAAAGAGTGCACCACATCGGTTCATAAAACAAGTCATGAACATCCTCAGTAAGGGGAAAGTCCACTTGTTTTAACACCACCATCATCCCTCTCATAATCCAGGGTCTCCCAAAGTTCAATGCATTGAGAATAAACAGACTTTTGGGTTTGATTAAGAAAGTGTTTATGGGTCCATCTACCTCAAAATAGTCACAGTCCCTGAAGAACCTGGATTGAGGGTAGAGAAGCCTCTTGAGCTGGTTTAACGAAGCCGCATAAGGACAACACCACCTAGCTACGAACCCCTGATTGATTGGCTGTAGCTCCTGGTTTGTCGAAGGTTTGGAGTAACGAAGAGATAATCTTCCTCTGTTAGCTACTGCATAGTGAGTGGCCATTGAGACAACACACAAGATGAAGAGATGAAGGTGAAGGGTAGAGAGTAAGGAGACAAAGAATATTAGTATGAAAGAAAGAACTAGAAGAATAGAGAACAGATGAGTGGTGTTTATTTGGGAGATGGCCGGAAGGTTATAAATGGAGGAGGAGCTGGGTATCCAAAATACCATGATTGTCGTGCATGCCAGGGGATTGGTGGAGGACTTGCTACCCGAGCCGTCTACTCAGCCGGAAAAGACCTTTGACATCCCTATCGCCTGAGTATATCTAATTACTACTCTTCTACAACCTAATTCAACTAGAAAAAACAAAAACTAGAGAGAGAGAGAGGGGGAAGTAATGATGAAGAGTGAGTTGAAGTGTTACTTATCTCAAGGCTTGGCCTGCATGCATGTCTTAATGACGTCGGTTCTCGGTCTTCGGGTGGATTAGCGTCTGCTTGTTCCAGCTTCCGACCAATCCGGTTGTTCTTCTTGGGACTACACACTGTTCCGTTGGCGTGTGAGATCTCAATTAATGATGCGTGATCTTGGAGTTTATGACTCCTATGGGAATATCAAAGGGTTTTTAATTGTTCTATGAATGATGAAGGAGGAAACCTTGACTGGTGATGGAGGCTGAGTAATGGTGCTTGAAGAAGTTGCGGCTAGGGTTTGCAAAAGGAGAGAGGAAAAACCTTAGGAAGGTGACGTCAGCCCAGACACTCTCTCTCCTCAAAAAACCTTAGGTCCAGTCGTCTGTGGTCTCAATTTGCTTTTCTACCCGAAACAACCTAAAGAAATTAAAACCAAGGGCGGAGCTATGTGGGGGCTAAACCTGGCTGTAGTCAGGGTTAGAATTTGGTATTTGTATTTATAGGAGGAGGTTATGAAAGAGAAATTAAGTAGCTCAGTTGGTTCAACCCTTGTTAGTCCACCTATGTGGTTACTAGTTCGAGTCTGTGAGTAGTGTTCTCAATTGTCCTGCTTTTTTCAATACATTTTCTGTTTGAATCCTTCCATCTATTTCTCATTTTCTCTATCATCTCTACAAATTGATCTCTGTCACTTCACCTCTTTCATTATCTCCTCTCTCTGTACAATTTCATCGTCCCTCTCTACAACCTCACCTTTTGAATCATCTCTCTACAATTTCACTTCTTAGAAATCCATCTCTCTCTACAACTTTCACCTCTTAGATTCTAAGCCTAATAATCAAATGGTCTATCTTTTTAATAATTGTGATGTTTGAAAAATGTGGTTTACAAATAGAGATCTAGACCTCTTTCTCTATATTCTAGATTATGAAGTGAGGTTGTGAAGCAATGCATTGTGGCTATATCGAATAACGACCACTTCGTCATCTACTTGAATTTAGAATTGATGAAGTTTTTTAATGTGTTGAAATTTTTTAAGATCTACTATCACATATCAAATTTTTTGAGACGTATCGATGTTTGTAACGGAGTTCCGGATAACTAAATAGGTCATTTTGATATATCTAATATAACTCGTGGTTTTCAGGCTAGCCAGGACTAGGTTCGGATCCTAGCCCCGCCCCTGATTAAAACTAATACTAACTCTAATTCTTATAAGAATAATATAACTAATTTATATCTAAATAAATAGTGGAAAGATTAATTTAGTTTGATAAAAAAAAGAACGCGTAAATAACGTGGTAACCATGCTTGAATTTGAGAAGTAAGAAAAAATGGTTGGTGGTAGAGAGACGGAGACCTCTCTCTAACGTTATGTATTATTATCATGACATCCGCATGTAAAAAAAGTCCTTCTATAAAATATAAAAACACAAATCCTCCCTATAATCTCTCCCTTCCTCTCTTTCTTCACCGATCCAAGAGGAAGAGAGAGAGAGAGAAGAGTGTGTGCGTGCCTTCCAAACAAATCTCCCCCTTCATTTTCTCTCTTCCCACAACTTTTGCAATTTTCCCTGGCTCTCTCTCCACCGGAGTAGCAGCCATGGACGTTCGCCGGAGAAACCCCAAACCTCCTCGCCCATCCATCACTACTACCATCAAAGCATCACACGACCACCCTCATCAACAGATCAAGGCACCTCCATCCCCAAAAGCATCTGATGCCCTACCTCTCCCTCTTTACCTAACTAATGGTGTCTTCTTCACCCTTTTCTTCTCCGTCGCTTACTTCCTCCTCCACCGATGGCGTGAGAAGATCCGTTCATCTACACCTCTCCATGTCGTTACCTTATCGGAGATGGCTGCTATTATATCTCTGATCGCATCTTTCATCTATCTCCTTGGTTTCTTCGGCATCGATTTCGTTCAATCATTTGCTACTCGCGCATCTACCGATGGTTGGGACGATGAAAATGATCAATTCATCATGGAAGAAGAAGATAGAAAACGAGGTCCTTGTCCTGCTGCCCTTGATTGCCCTACTCCTCCTTCCTCAACAAAGATTGAATCTCTGATCACTCTTTCATCGGAAGAAGATGAAGAAATTATTAAATCTGTGGTTTCTGGGTCTATTCCATCGTACTCGCTCGAATCAAAACTTGGGGATTGTAAACGAGCGGCCGCTATCCGCCGTGAAGCTTTACAGAGAATGACCGGAAGATCTCTGGGTGGATTGCCGTTAGATGGGTTCGATTATGAGTCAATTTTAGGGCAATGTTGTGAGATGCCAGTGGGTTATGTTCAAATACCTGTGGGAATAGCAGGTCCATTGTTGCTTGATGGAAGAGAGTTTATGGTTCCTATGGCGACGACTGAGGGTTGTTTGGTTGCTAGTACGAACAGAGGTTGTAAAGCGATTAACATTTCCGGTGGAGCTTCAAGTGTTCTATTGAAAGATGCCATGACTAGGGCACCTGTTGTTAGGTTTGGAACTGCTAAAAGGGCAGCTGAGCTCAAATTCTTCTTGGAAGATCCAGCCAATTTCGACACTTTGGCTGTCGTTTTTAACAGGTTTTCTGTCTTTTTCTTCTCCTTTTGAATCATTATCCATCATTATTTGATCCAATTGGGTTGGGGGTTTACTGGTTCTATTGATTTTAACCTAATTATTTCATTCTTGTTAATATTATTATCCAGATCTAGTAGATTTGGGAGATTACAAAGCATCCAATGTGCAATTGCAGGGAAAAACCTGTACATGAGATTCAGTTGTAGTACAGGAGATGCCATGGGTATGAACATGGTTTCTAAAGGTGTTCAAAACGTCTTAGATTTCCTTCAAACCGACTTCTCCGATATGGATGTTATCGGTATCTCTGGTTAGTCTTACAAATACCCACTTTTCGATACTAATAAGATCTATTTTTGTTTTTGTTATATCTAATTTGTTGTGGTGGGATTTGAAATTTTGTAGGGAATTATTGTTCAGATAAGAAACCGGCGGCTGTGAATTGGATCGAAGGGCGTGGGAAATCGGTTGTTTGCGAGGCAATTATTAAGGATGAAGTGGTGAGGAAGGTATTGAAGACCACAGTTCCTGCTCTGGTTGAGCTTAATATGCTTAAGAACCTTACTGGTTCAGCCATTGCTGGTGCTCTTGGTGGATTTAATGCTCATGCTAGCAACATAGTCTCAGCCATATATATAGCTACTGGTCAAGATCCGGCACAGAATATTGAGAGCTCTCATTGTATCACCATGATGGAAGCTGTTAATGATGGAAAGGATCTTCATGTCTCTGTCACTATGCCTTCTATTGAGGTATATTCTTAGTACCCACACCTTACTTTTGAGTTTTATGTCCTCATGCTATGCCATTATTAATCTAAAAACAATATATTGGTTGTTAATAAACACCAAACTAAGCTTGGTACCACCATTACTCAACCACCCTTCTTTGGAAAAGAAGAAGAAGAAGAAGAAGAAGGTAGTAGGTAATGATGATTTTGTTCTTTATAAATGTTAAAAGAATCTATTTATTAAATGTTTGGGCCCAAATAGCAAATGGGAAAGTACGTTATAGCGGTCATCTAGTTCAGATCTTTACGAAGAGTAATGCTAGGGAACAAGAAAAACTAGGCATACTTACAGCAGAAATTCTATGTGGCTTGCCATGATTCACGGTTCCGTGGAATAGTGGATCGGATCAGAATCATCGGAACCGCGAATCAGAACAAGCTACATAGGATTTTCTACCCATGAGTCTGTCTAGTTTATCGTGTTCCTAGAATTTCTCTTTACGAAATACGAGGGAAGATGAATTTGGAGTTCTGATTATGGCATTATGTGTTTATATCAGGTTGGAACCGTTGGTGGGGGGACCCAATTGGCATCACAATCAGCTTGTTTGAATCTACTAGGGGTGAAGGGTGCAAACAAGGAATCAGCCGGATCAAATGCAAGGCTTTTGGCTACTATAGTTGCTGGTTCAGTTCTAGCTGGGGAGCTTTCTCTCATGTCGGCACTAGCAGCGGGGCAGCTTGTCAAGAGTCACATGAAATACAATCGATCCAGCAAAGACATGTCAAAAGTTGTCTCCTCCTAGAGAGAGAAAGAAAGAGAGAACAGCAAAGATGGGGATCGATCTAGATGAAAAATATAATAATTAAGGGAAAGAGGAAAAAAGAAGGAAGAAGACAAGTGATGAAGGTGGTGGTGGTGGGGGAGAGTAAAGAAAGAAAGAAAGAGAGAGAGTCAAACTTGTAATTCTATTAATTTTATTCTTCACCCATGTGAGTTTTCTTGCTGGCTAGCTTGCTTGCTCCATCTCTCTCTCTCTTTCTTACTCTCTTGACTTACCTGTAGTGGGCTGCATTGTTTAAGTTGGTGTGTGGGGCTGTTGTTGCTGCTGCTAAGGGTTTCTTTTTTATCTCTCCTTCATCTCTCAGAGTGCCACTTGCTAGCATCTGAGTTTCTCATTATGTAATGTTTGCATTTTCTGATATTTTCTTTGTTCGTTTTCATTTGTCCCTTTCAATATGTTGTTATTAATGTAGCAGTTTGTAATTTTTTAAGTTGAAAATGTTCATGTGAAGGTTTTTAGAGGTTTGTTTGTGGTGTATGTAATTGTGGTTGTTTTTATCACTTGTCAATTTTATCTCTCTTTTTTTTCTTCGATGAAAGAATTTATCTCACTTGTGTCTCTATCCCTCCGACTCTCTCATGTGATCCACACTGTCAGGTTTTAACTTCCTTCCTGTAGGAATTTAGTCAATTTACATCAGGTTTTATCTTCCTCCCCCTGGGAATTTACAAGTGGTTTATTGCTTTTTGACATCTTTGTTTCACGAGAAAACAAGTTGGGGAAACTTATTATCATGAAAGAATTTGTCACATCAGGGCCACGAAATCTGCGAGGATGGTCTCACCAGAAACCCTCCTCGATGTTAGGTTCCAATGAAAGGTACACTTTCTTTGGTTGGAACAGTGTCTGTGTGAGAGGGGGAGAGAAACAATGAAAGATCGAGATCGAGAGAGAGAGAGATCGAGATCGAGAGAGAGAGATCGAGAGATCGAGAGAGAGAGAGAGAGAGAGAGAGATCTATGCCCCTGAGTCAATATTTATTGACAGAATCTTTATCTGGAGAATTTTTTTTATTCCCCAAAGTCAAGGCCTTCTAAAATTGTGACATTTATGAATTTAGGAGAAATTAATAAGTTTTATAACAATTGGAGTATAAGGTTTATTAATATTAAAAGGTTGCGGCTTTGGGGAATAAACAAAAGTCTCGGAGGAATAAAGATTTTGGTAAAAAGAATTTGACTTCTGCACATCTTTATTCCCCATTACCTCTTCTATCCAATTTCTTTCTACTTTCTTTTTCTACATCTACTTTCTAATTCTATTCCCAATTTCTTCCTCAATTTCTTCTCTACAACATATTTCTTTCCATTTTCTTCTCTAAAATTTCTCTTTTCTTATCTTCCAAAAAAAAGCTATTATTTGGATTTGGAGCATAGTTTGGAATATACGTGGAGAATATTTTGGAGCAAGGATTTGGGCTACTTCTTTTCTTTGTCTCATTTATTTTCTTGTATTTTGTTTTATCAATGTATATGTCTATAAATTTAATAAGTAGCTAATCTTGTATCTAGGGTTTTAGAGGAAACCCATACTTGGGCTTTTTTGAGATATGTTTATTGACTAAATAAATCCTTCTTTTGAACTTTAATGTCTTTTTTTTTTTTTTTTTTGTGATGAAAACTTTAATGTCTATTAATTGTTATTTCATATAATATGATCTTTTCATTGTTCATGCTTCTTAATTAGATATTTCATGCTTTTGTTAAGTTATTAAATGGGATGTGCTTTTTAGATGGTGAATGATAGTTAAGGAGTATAGTCCACTACAAAAATCGAGGTTATTGCCCACGGCTCTTACCGACGGTGATCCTAAATTCCGTCGGCAATAGCTTATATGGTCGACGGTTTTCATATTTACCGTCGGTATAGGTTACTACTGCCGACGGTTTCTCGTAAAACCGTCGGCATAGATCACTTCCGTGAACTTCCCGTGTTTCCTTTTCCCGATAGTGTTTGTCGACGGTGATATTTTCCGTCAGGAGTGGTTAGTTGCCGACGGATTTTATTCATTCCGTCAGTGATACTTTGCGCGGGGATATTTTATTTTGGCGGAAAACAAAGCGTTTCACGAAAAATACTTCCGCCAAATTTACTCCCGATCACTTTATCCCTTGCCGTCGTTAGAGTTCCCACTATGTCTTATCTACAGGAGAGCAAAATAGCCCTAGATGAGAACAAAAAAGCCCTAAAACCAGTTTCACTCCTCTTTCTCTCTCTGGTCTGCTCGTTACTTTCTCCAGCTTTTGGTTGAGGAAATCAATTCCTAGCTCTTGGTTGAGGAGATCCTTCATCTTGGTAAGTTCCTTTCTCTCTGTTTCTCTCTCTTCTTCACTCTCTCTTCAACGTGATTTCGGAGTTGATTTAGGAAATTGCTAAGCCTTTATCTTAGCTTGGTTTATGATCCAAAAAACTTCTTTGGATTCAATTTTAGGTTAAACTGTTGTTCTTTTTGTATCTTTTTCTACATTCCAGTTCAACATTGGCTATTGGATTAAAGAAACTAAATAAGTAAGCATTTGAGAGGAAGAAAGGTAACTGACTAATTTTTCCTTCTAAGTTTCTATTTTTTTTCTATTGAAAATATGCCTAATTTTTCTTCTCTGATTTTATTAGGTAAGTCATCATCTTCTTGAGTTTTAGTTAAAGATTTGAACCAAAATTGTTGGATAACTTAATGTGAAAAGGGATTTGTGGAATTTGAGTTTTAGTCAATTAACAATCTTTAGCATCTGGGGCATCAAATTTTGGGTTTCTAGAATTCTGCCATCACAAGTGGGTTTTAATCAACTATTGAATAAATTTGGTTTAGATGTGATTGTCTTTATATATGTGATTGTCTTTACATACGTGGTTGTTTTAATATTGGATCTTATGTTAAATGTTCATGAAATTGTTAATAGACAACTATGTTGGTTTGATTAGTTTGGAATTTCTCTGGTTCATAAGAATAAAGTGAAAATTGAGAATGAATCAGTTGGATCATGAAATATAATCGGCTTAGACTTCATCACTTCTGTATGTTCATTAGTATTTTGTTTGAGTTATTATTAAGATGTCCGGATGTGGGTTTGTACTTTGTAGCCCTAAGCTTTGGTAGTCTTTCAAGGTTATAACCTTCTGAAAGACTTAAACCATGAAATCTATTATTTTCTAACAACGGGTTTCCCCGAGCAGGCGTATTGTTTCCACTGGAAGAGCTTCCGAGGTTCAAGGGACGATGGATGCACTCAAAGTGAAAGCAAACAGTAGCTTTGAGCTGGCTTACAATGTTGTTTGTTCTTTGGTCGAGGTGAATAAATATACAGAGGCAGAACAACAATTGCTTTCAACTAGAAGGTATGTATATTGAGTTATGGAATTATAACGTGAAAGCAAACCGTAGCATTTCTGTTAGTTGGTGCTTGGTCAGGCAGCCAAGCGAAAAATCGTTGTTGCGTTACCGGACTCCAAAACTTTTTCATCCCTTTATTGTTTACTATTCATGAATGAGGTTTATGGTTGTTGTTGCTTATAGTCTTGTACCACTGGTATTATGCGTTCTACTGTTTTATGGTCTGAGCATCTTTATGGACCAAAAATTGAAGTATAAGAAAGGTGATGGGCGCAAGTTATCAAGTCTATCATTACTCCTTTGTATGTCGGCTTTGGATTCATTACCCTTTATCTAATGGGGCCGCGTAGTGTAAGCTAATGTTTTTTCTTCTGACTTTCCGTTATTTTTATGTTTACAAAATTGGTCAAGAAACTCTAATGGATGATAACTATGTTGATGATAAGATAGAGATTGAAGTTACTCCTGTTGCTGTACAACTAGCATATGTTCGACAGGTTATTAAATTTTTTTACTTGTCTAATTGTAATTTGAGAACTTCATGGTTTACTTGTTTCCTATTTATTGAAGAACTTTTAATTTGCGAATTTCACGATTTTCTTGTTTTACTCTCTATATACGCATGCATTCGGAAGTTGTATTTTTTTTCTTGTTTATGCAGGTTTTGAAGAAAGATGTTTGAACCGCCAAGAAATAACGGAAGGGGTCCGAAAATGAAGAAATGAAATTGCGAGATAAAGTATGATTGTGGATAATTATATTTAATTTATGAATGTATTGAATTCTATAAATATACATTTGGATTGATGTGTTATTAATTTGTTGAGATTTATGTTTATGATAGAAATAGCAGGTTATTGTTCGTTACGTTGCTGCAGTTTACGGATCATCAACTGCAGCAACGGGTGCGGATTTTTTTTTTTAAATTTATGAAAAATATTGCCGACGGTATATATTCCGTCGGCAATGGACCTGCCGACAGTGCAATTCCGTCGCCATTTTCGTCGGCAATAGTTTTCCCGACGCCTTTTTAGCCGACGCTTTCCTTCCGTCGAGAGTAACTATTTCCGACGGCTTTTTCTATGTTGTCGACGGTATAGTACCGTCGGCAATAGCCTTAATTTTTGTAGTGGTCTTTATATGATAGTCAATTAAACTTGCATGATTTTGAAATGTGTTAGTAAAGAATATCTTCCGAAATCTAAATAGTTCATTATGTTAGATTTTGAGTTATATAGAAAAAAGGATTAGTTAATAAAGGCCGCGGCTTTGGGGAATAAAGAATAATCTCTAAGGAATAAATTCTCTAGGGAATTCATGTTTTTCTGTACATTCTCGGGGGAATATTTTATTTTAGTCCAAAAACTGACTTGATCAAACATTGCCCCCTAATCTTCATCTTCTTTATCACCTTCACCACCACAACTTCACACCACCACCATTCCGACCACCACCATTCCGACTAACTTCACAAATTAAATCTAACCCAGATTTTTTTATTATGAGGTTTAGCTCTGTTAACTTAATATTCATTAATGGTGACACCCACAACATTAGCTTTTGAATGTGAAGCAATAGCTCTCATGGGTCCACCTACACCACAACCAGCATCTAAAATTCTATCACCAGGTTTGATTTTGATTAAATCAACAGCCATTTCTTCATGAATTCTAGTTGCATCCAGGTAATGAAAGTGAGAAATGAAAAGATTGACCCCAACTCCATTCATGAATATCTGTAACTAGATTATAAAAAGTATCAACAAAAGCTGGAACATTTTCTTTCTTCTCGATCTCTTTAGGACGACGAAAGAAAGACCAGTACTGGTTATAATTATCTTCAACTTTTTCACGAGAAATTGAACCACCTGAAAGATCTATGGCTCTTTTACCCTTTTGTTCAACTGAACCAAGAACACTGATGAACCAGTATAGACCTCCTCCTGCTAGGAGAGAGAAGGTGAAGATTAGAGGGAGAGAATCCATGGATGTATGGGTTTTAGACTGTAGAGAGAGAAAGTGAGAGGAGGAGGAACAAGAAAAGGGTTGGATTCTAAAAAGAGATTTATTGAAGAAGAAAAAATCTGGGTTAGATGGTGAGAGATAGTGTGGTGGGTTTTAGACTTTAGAGAGAGAAAGTGAGAGGAGGAGGAACAAGAATAAGGTTGGATTCTAAAGAGAGATTTGTTGAAGAAGAAAAAATCTGGGTTAGATGGTGAGAGATAGTGTGGTGGGTTTTAGACTTTAGAGAGAGAAAGTGAGAGGAGGAGGAACAAGAATAAGGTTGGATTCTAAAGAGAGATTTGTTGAAGAAGAAAAAATCTGGGTTAGATGGTGAAAGATAGATATATATATATAGAGAGAGAGGGGGGAGGGAGAGAGAAGATGAAGATTAAGGAGCAATGTTTGATCAAGTCAACTTCTGGACTAAAAACAAAATGTACCCATGAGTCAATATTTATTGACCAAATTTTTATTCCCCGGAGAATTTTCTTTATTCCCCAAAGCCGCGACCTTAATAAAATGCATGTTTTAGATAGTCAATTTATGTGGTGGACTCAAAAACTCTAGATTTCTTTCCCTTCTTGATTTCATTTTTCTTAGTTTATTATCTTTTGCTCTTTAAAATAGTTTTCAAAAACCAATCAAATTTACGAAAGGGGATGTTATTTAAGATTTAAGGTGAAGTCTTATCCCTTGGAACCAGACTTACGAACTTACTATAACTTGATCCCGTGTACTTGCGGGAATAGACCCGTTTTGGGCCTATCACAACTCTTTTATCATTTTATTGATGTAGGGGATTGTTAGTTTTGTTTGAATAAAATCTTTAGTTTTTATTTTGGAATAAAATGAGCTAAAGTAAGCTCACCTGTTTGGAGGGAAATTTTTTGAGGGAACTATTTTAATCCATAAACAAACAAAATACTCTTTGTATTTACAACACTTACAGAATAAAGTGTAAAACCTTTTCATCCTCTTTACTAATATAGAAATGGAAACTTCAAACTAAAGTGTTTTGTCCCACATCTTTCGAAGAGAAAAACTAGTTTGTGTTTATATGGAGAAAGTTGGGTGTAAGGGGTGTGGCCTCTTGGGATTACAATAGTGCTCTCCGGAGGAGAGACCCATCACTTTTTAGAGGCACGCCTTACCTTAGGCACACCTGGTCTTGGTCTTGGCCTTGGTCTTGGTTTACCAGAAAAGTGCCTTATTTTTCTCTGACTTTTTCCTCCTACTAATGGCTAGTAGAAATGTCCAAGTACGTGTGTACTGGCTAGTTATGTTCCACCGTTGGATCAAAACTACCTAAACTCATATGATCAAGTTTCCCACTATATAAATTGGGAAACCTCCCAGAAGGAAAAATACACAGGAAAACGAAATCGTCTTCTTTTTTTGTTTCTCTCTCTCTCTCTCTCTCTCTCTTCTGTGCTTTTATCTTCTCTATTATAGTTCTGTCAAGATCAGAAGATCAGAATTGAAGTTTGCTTCTTTAGTTTCTGATAAAGAACAGTTGAACCTTAGGAGGCTTCGCCCACATACTGCAAAAGCAATATCAAATTCGACGGTAGCAGGAGCGTTTTAAGTCTTCAGGACAGTGAGTCTAACTCGTGCCTCTGTTTCACCATTACTGTTATATTGTTTACCTGCAGGTGCATTATCTCAGTTGGTTCACTTACTGTTTATTTGAAGTTCTGCAAAAAGATAAGTTATCTTCTTTAACTTACTGTTTTATTGCTCAATTTTAATTTCCAATTTTCTTTAATTGGTTTTAATACTATTTTACTAACAGATTTCACACAGCTATCAGTTTTTTCCCATGACAAGTACTCTGGATTTGAATATCTCTTTCTCCTTCTATTACAATGTTTGATGGAGCTACAATTGTTCTATCTAATATCCATAAAATCAGTACGAACCAGGATCGTCCAAAATTGATCCTTCCAGATCAAATACTTTGTTCCATCAAGTTTTTCAGAGATGTAATTTGACAATGAGAGATTAAATTAGCTGAACTAGAAGGAATAGGAGAAGAAGTTGATCAAAGACGAAGAAAGGAAGAAGATCAGAAAAAATAACCCTCGCTCTTAAACCATAATAGAAATTAGAGAATATTTATTAATTTAAATGAAGTTTACAACTATTTATAATAGTCACAGCGAGAAAGAGAGAAGAGCAAAACTTAACTAACTGCCCAATTACAAACTCTATAATGACCTTTCACATTCTGTTATGAATTTTCATCAACAAAATGGGAGATTTTATAGGCGATGTCCGTAGTTGTTAAAGGCAATTTCGCTAAAGGCAATTTTTCTTTTGGTTAAAGGCAAATTGTGTTTAAGAGGCAATGCCTCCACCAAAAGTTTGACTCGCCGTTGGGAATGCTCCGACCGACGATCTTGACTGACTTTTTTATTCGGTATCTTCTTCCTTCCTTCTTCATCTTGTTCTTTCATCTACTTCCCTCTCAAAACCTAGAGGCCATAAGATACATCATAAGACTAGAGAAAGAGAGAGAGAGAGTAAAGAGATAACCTCCCTGCAAGCAGCATCAACCTCGGCATAAGCATAACAAACCTCAGCAGGGGGTATAATTTAATGACCATCATGTTGTGAAACTGGATTAACTTGTCCAGATATATCATCTGTCTCGTGCTGATGGGTAGCCAGGGTAGGTGTGGAAGTTACGGTGGTTTGGCCACTTTCAAGTTCTCCCCATTTGTGATCTAATCTACTAATACTATACGGAAATGCCTTATGATAAAGTGTTATTAATTTTGCTACATCTTTCACATACACAATTGTATATGCGAACGCTGGTTACAATCCTCTTCCCGTTAATTGGGTTGCCATTATTCCTAACTAATTTTCTTCCATTTGATTCCATTTTTTTTATTGAAATCATAAATAATTGTTTACCTTGCCGTCTGGATCTAGGGTTCGTCCTCAAATTTAGTCTAAGCAGGAGGTCCCCCAATCGTCGGCGAATAAAGACAAAAGAGAGAGACGAGAGGGAAGAAGAAGAAAATATTTTATTTCATTTTTCTTGAAATCGCGGCAATCTTGCCGATAAGGATGGATGAAATGAACCTTGAAAGATAGCATTGCCTTTAACCAAACTTGGTCATAAGAAGTTGACCAAGATAGCCTTGCAAACTAAATTGCTTAATTGCCTATACCAGTATAGGGCATTGCCCATAAAATTACCCCAACAAAATAACTTTCTGTTATGAAATCTATAGGCACCAGCAACGATCTGTTTAGGAATCTTATAAACACTCTCTTTAACTTGAAGTTAACACTCAAGTTACACCACATCTTCATACTCTAACATTAAGGTTAGTATCTAGTTTTAGTGCGTCAGAGGCCTGAACTCTTTTTTCATTGTTCAAATCAAAGGTATGAACTTAATATATGTAATCATTCTGAAGTGGGATATAGTTTGTAATTTATCATCATTAATCTTTTTTTTTTTTTTGAATTGTTTAGCATGCCTCGAACCCTTGACCTCTAAAGTGGAAGACTAAACCTCTTAACACTCCAACCAAGGGTTGTAATTTATCATCATTAATCCTAAAAACAACACTCAAACTCATATGAGAAAAAATCAGTGGTTGTGGACACCTCCTAACCTGGACTAATATATGAACAACAAATACTTTTGGACAAGTGAAAACTAAGTGGGCTGAAAAGTTTCCAGTTGCTGGAGACAAAAAAGAAAAGCTAGCTCCACCAGGACCACCACCATTGTACACCATCTTTGTTTTTGCTAGTAATCTCTTCTATTGCATGGATTTTGATAGAGGCCTATTATACATATGGAACACTCAAACAGTAAGATATAGGAAACTTCCCCAAGGGTTGCTTCTGTACAACCAAAGAAATGCTGAAACTTAAGTAGAATGATTTGATATATTACTCATATCTTACATGGGTTTTGGTTTAGAATAATAAGAATTTTATTTTGCAAGAAGAAGAAGACAGAAGAAGACAGAAGAAAAGGGAGGTGAACTTCACCCAGGTTAGTTGACCAGGTGTTTATAGAAATCTCGGATCAATAGTTATTGACCCAAGTCAATGAGACGGCCGCCGCCTATAGCCGTTTGGCCCGGTACCTATAGAAACGCCCTAATTGATTTGGCAGGATCTAATTCCTCATTTATTGAACTAATATTACCTTGGATTGTAATTGCTTTCATCAATAGGTTTCAAGTTACAGTGAATTTTTTATGTCTATCACATCTACTTTTTGAGCACCATTTTACACACAATCTTTGAGCAATGAGCATGATCCTAGGCGACCCTTTAACAAATAAAAAGATGAGTAACCATGAGAAGTTGTAGATAATCCATTGGCAAAAGTTATATTGATAGTGACAAAAGATTTAATGAATGATTACCACCACAAGTCTAATAGTGATAGTAAGTGGAAACATCCAACGGCTAATTCTTTTCCCCTTTTCTTTTTCTATATACATGTAACAATGATGACACCCCAATGAGGTTTTTTAACTGATTATGCCACTATAGCCCTGAAAAGTTAAACAAAGAATGTGAACCCCACCCATAGTGAATTGAAATTTTTATAAATACTGACAATATATAGTGGTTTGTATAATATAGTGGTATGCACATGCCCTAGGTGCTCATCAATCATGATATTGTTATCTTCTAGAGACCTAATTAGTTGATGTGGATTTGGATTATGTTATTAGTATAAGCACAAAGTTTAATAAGAATGGGAGAAGACAATGGTGAATATCTGATACCATGAAAATAAGAGCCCGGAACGTTGGAAATGTGTAATCTCAAGTGAGAGACAATTTGCTAAAAAAAAAGTGAGAATAAGCTTGTTTTTCATGGACATAGAGTTATGGATTTGAGGAGAAGCATCATCACAAATAGGAAATTTTAAAAGGTACTTGGGAAAGAACATAGGGTTGGTGAAGAAAAATTCAAAAAACCCAAAACCCATGCACATCCAACTCATTTTGCAGCAAATGACATTTGAAATCCGGAGACAAGTTTAATCATACCGACCCGATGAAATAAATGGACTGACATCGAGTTTTAAAGTGGTATTTGACATCCTGCTTAATCTGATTCTTTCGTGTTTTCTCAACAGTACCAATTTCTAATTAGACGAACTATAATACATATTTTCATGCAATTAATGAGAGGAACTATATTCTAAGTCAAAAGTAAGGTATAGATTTCTTCATTGTTAACTTAAAATAAAATCGAAAGTAATTTATTTTTTTTTAAATTAAACATAAATAATTTTGAGCAAAAACTATAAAAAAGGTCTTCACATAAATATGGTCACGGTCTCAATGTCTTAATGTAAAAAAGAGAGACGGCTTCTTTTACTAGTGAATTTGGCATTAGTTTTCTTTATAAATTCCGAACCCCCACAATTCATATTTGTCTTATGTCTCATTGTTCTCGGGTGCGACCCAGTTCGGGGGACCTAAAAGTGCACCATTTGGTGCGTCTTGAATGTTTCCTTGAAACTAGAATACCAGAACCTAAAAAACCAAAATGGTCCATGAGCTTGGAGTGAAAGGGTACGTGTGCTTAGAGCGAAAGAGAAGTGTAGTTGTTTTTGGCAAATAGCCTGTGATACTTGTTCCTGGGTGGCATATTTGTCAAACAGGCCCCGTGATGAAAAATCAGGGGATTAATGAGTGTGTGAGAGAGAGAGAAAACCAAAAGTAAAAATCTTAGAGCGGGCCGGCTGGGTGAGGGTTTTGGAATCTATCCAAAGTCGAAATCAATAAACAGTGATGAGCTTTGTGTGTGGGAGGGAATTCCTTTTCTTTCCTTTCCTTTTTGTTTTGGCCGTTTGGGGTTCACTATCTCTTTTCTCACTCCCCTTCCTCTTGGGAAACCAAACAAAATACAATTCCCATCCTTTCTTGATTTCTTCTTTCTCTTTCTTCCTTTCTTTCATTATTATAAAGATAAATGCATAATCACACAGACATTCATTGAGTTATCCTTCCTTTCCCTTCTCTCTCTCTCTCTCTCTCTCTCTCTCTCTCTCTCTCTCTCTCTCTCTCTATCTTCAAAATGTTTCCATTGAGTTATACAAAAATTGTTTGCATATTTCTAAGTGTATTCATTAGGGAAATCAGTGTTTGCTTATCTTCAAAGGTGACCCATTCTTCTTCTTCTTATCTGCATTTTCTAATCAACAACAACAACTTCACTTTTCACATCTCTCTGTATTTCATTTCTGTATTTTCTCCTCTTATTTCCAGGTATATGTTGTTTATATGGGTGCCAAAACCAGTAGTGACAACAACCCAGATGAGATATTGATTCAAAACTATCAACTGCTTACTCTTGTTCATGGAGGAAGGTCAGTAGAACCCAGTTATAAGTCTATTCCCCTTTCTGTCTATAAGAAATCAATTTCAAACACCACCACCATTGTTAACTAGAATAATAAACTCTGTTTTTTTTATTCTACAGTATAGAACTAGCACAAGCATCCCATATCTATAGTTATAGATATGGTTTCAGAGGGTTTGCTGCAAAGCTCACAGATGAGCAAGCTCAAGAGATGGCTAGTATGTCTTTGTTACAGAATCTATTCATTCAATTTGAAATACTAGTACTTTTATTTTTGGCATTAATTTTTTGAAAATGGCAGACATTTCAGGGGTGGTATCAGTGTTTCCAAATTTGAAAAGAAGTTTACACACTACCCACTCTTGGAATTTCATGGGTCTTGATAATGAAGAAACAATGGAAATTTCAGGTTACTCTACCAAGAACCAAGAAAATGTCATCATTGGCTTCATTGATACAGGTAGGGTTTCAGGAATTATCCATGCTAAAAAGGGTTTTCTGTGGTGTCTCTTACATAGGTAGTCTCTTCTGAGATAAGGATGTCTTCACATGACCCATAATGCTCTAATGCTGGCACTCTTTAACATCTTCTCTTTTTATCCCTTCATCTCTGAAATAACAAACAATAACCTTGATGGAACCTTTGTCAATTGTTCTAAACTCACAAGAGGTTTTCGAGGAACCAGAATGAAACCTATCTTTCTTGTTGAATTTGTTTGGTTGTTGGATTTGTTAGGATAATCCCACATTGGTGGTGGAAGGGCGCACGAGGGAGTTTGTATCTGTAGGGAAGGGCTTACCTCTTAAGTTAGATTTTGGGGTGAGAGAGGCCCAAAACTATCCAACAGTGGTAGCGGAGCCCAGGATATAAGAAGTTTGGCCCAATAGCTATTGAAGTTAAATTCAAATATGTGGAAAGACTTACCTCGAACTAGCTTTTGGAGTGAGAGAGGCCTAACCACAACACTGGTATCAAAGCTGAGTTTATAGCAAGTCTCGGCCCAATAACTATTGAAGTTAAAACCAATCTGTGAGGGGGGGGATTGTTAGGATGATTGCTACATTGGTAGTGGAGGGGCACGAGGTGAGTTTATAAGTAGGGAAAGCCTTACTCTTGAGCTAGCTTTTGGGGTTAGGGTGAGAGGGGCCCAAAACCACCCAGCAGGATTAAACCCCTCCTTGAGCACGCATTACAATTTTCTCCATTTCTGATCTATACATGTTCTCCGTGCTTCTCCATTGGCACTCATTATGTATCTTGGTAAATTTTCTTATTTAATTTACTTCCTATTCAGGAATATGGCCAGAATCGCCTTGTTTTAGTGATCTTGACATGCCCCCAGTGCCCTCTAAATGGAAGGGAGAATGCCAAGCTGGACAAGAATTCAATGCTTCATCCTGCAACAGGTTGACCGTTTGAAAATTTCGAATCAACATATTTGAGTACAAAAATTCTGGATAAGGTGTATTCGAGTTATTTGTATGTTAAATTTAGTCAGTCATGTATTGTACAGGAAAGTGATAGGTGCTAGGTACTACGCAAGTGGCTATGAAGCGGAAGAAGAT
The DNA here is from genome assembly GCF_041429995.1 of Eschscholzia californica. Lineage (NCBI taxonomy): Eukaryota > Viridiplantae > Streptophyta > Magnoliopsida > Ranunculales > Papaveraceae > Eschscholzia > Eschscholzia californica. The sequence goes on from NW_028238472.1 coordinate 35,280,530, forward strand.
TCGTCTGCGTTGATAAAATTCAAATCTCCTCGAGACAGCTCTGGCCATGGAAGCCACACAGCTTCAATAGCTGCTGGCCGGTATGTCACAAACATGAGTTTTAATGGCCTGGCTTCTGGAGGAGCCAGAGGAGGTGCACCCATGTCTAGGATTGCCGTATACAAAACATGTTGGGATTCAGGTTGCTACGATGTTGATTTACTGGCTGCTATTGATGATGCTGTCAGAGATGGAGTTCATATATTATCTTTATCTTTGGGCCCCAATTCTCCTCAAGGGGACTATTTTAGTGATGCCATTTCCATAGGAGCATATCATGCTACTAGCCATGGGATTCTAGTTGTGTCTTCAGTTGGGAACGATGGGAGTCAAGGTTCAGCAACGAATCTTGCGCCATGGTTGATCACTGTAGCTGCTTCTTCTACTGATAGGGATTTCACTTCTAGGGTCTTGCTAGGAGATGGGTCTAACTACACGGTAATTGCTAGAATTAGTTTTTCTTTTGGTTACTTGATCTGATCTTCAACAATATTACCAACTTTACATAGTCTTTATCAAATTTTGATAGGGAGAAAGCCTTACTCTTTTCAGAACAAATGCCTCAACCAGCATCATTGATGCTTCAGAAGCCAAAGCGGGATACTTCACTCCGTACCAGTCAAGGTAAATAGATGAGTGAAATTGCGATTAGTACCTAGTCTTTAGACAATAAGGTAAAAGAAAATCTAATTATGCTTGTCTTATTCTTGCTTTAATCCAGCTACTGTCTAGAGAGCTCTCTAAATAGTACCAAGACAAAAGGAAAGGTTCTTGTTTGCCGCCATGCAGATAGTTCTGCGGAGTCCAAGCTTGCGAAGAGTGTGGTAGTAAAAGAAGCAGGCGGGTCAGGGATGATTCTCATTGATGAAGCCGACAAAGACGTTGCTATTCCCTTCGTGATACCTGCAGCTATTGTTTCGACACAGACAGGGGATATGATTCTGTCATATATCAACCGAACAAGGTATTCTTTCTTGTTTACCTGTTTGAAGAAAGAACAAGATCTTTACATATCTCGATTGTTTATTTTGCGTTTTCTCTATACATTTGTAGGAGACCGACAGTCCAAATCTCTTCTGCGGAAACTGTAGTAGGATCTCAACCTGCTCCTCGGGTTACTGCGTTTTCTTCCAAGGGTCCTAATTCATTGACACAAGAGATTCTGAAGGTATTTTTTGTTTTGGAATCTTTAAGCGTCTTAGTTGCATCTTCTCTAACTACTATGTTCTTGTAGCCTGATATTACAGCTCCAGGTTTGAATATCTTAGCTGCCTGGTCTCCAGCAAATGGAAATATGAATTTCAACATTCTTTCTGGAACTTCTATGGCCTGCCCCCATATAACAGGAATTGTAGCGTTGATCAAAGCTGTTTATCCATTATGGTCTCCTTCTGCCATTAAATCTGCAATTATGACAACCGGTAAAGTTTCTAATTCCATTAAGATTGCATATTTTGTGCTTACTGTTAAAAACTATATATCTTTGATAAGTTAGATTTCATAATGATTTGAAAATTATGCGTACGCTCAAAGGTTTATTTACCGCAAATTGAGTCCTTCAGTTTCCTGGTCGAAATTTTGGTTACCACTTGACTATTGAGACCGTGCATATCCTTGTTGTGGAGTCTGAAATTGTGAAAACTGAAATGCAGCTACCATGTTGGATAAGAACCGAAAACCCATCACAGTGGACCCTGCTGGACGATGGGCCAATCCGTTCGATTATGGAGCTGGTTTTATAAACCCCAAAAGAGTTCTAAATCCAGGTCTTGTATATGATTTAGAAGCCCTTGACTACAAAGCTTTTCTCTGTTCAATTGGCTACAATGAGAAGTCACTACAGCTAATCACAAGAGACAACAGCACCTGTAATAAGATGTTATCATCAGCTTCTGACCTGAACTACCCGTCTATCACGGTGCCAAATCTCAAGCACAGCTACTCAGTGACTCGAACTGTGACGAATGTGGGAGCACCAAGAAGTATATACAGAGCAGTGGTGTCTTCTCCGTTCGGAATTAATGTAACGATAACTCCTAATGTCCTAAGATTCAACAACTATGGAGAGAAGATGAATTTTAATGTGAGTTTTTTGGTGGTTGCTCCATCAAAGGGTTATGTTTTTGGGTCATTGTTATGGAAAAAAGGGAAATTACGAGTTCGGAGCCCGTTGGTTGTTCGTGTCGTATCTCCTCCTAACTCGGGGTTCTAAGATTTACAGATGAGATAAAGAGAGAGAGGATTTAGTGAAACTGTGAATCGAAACAAAACTAGAGCCTAGTGGAGAGAGGAGAGGACTGACTTGCAGGGAGAAGGGAATCATATCAGATAATTAGAAGATGAAGAAGCTATCTAAAGATTAGAAATTCCGTATTTGATTGATTTATTGTATAGATGATTCTTTGTTTGTTGTCTTCCCAACCTGAAAAATGGAACAAATTGTGTATATAACTCAAGGTCAACCTTATAACATGATTGATTGATATGTTGTCTTTATACCTCTGCTCTCTCTTTAGGTCAACCGGATACCATGATTGATTGATATCAATCAACCATATTGGCACCAGTGGAGATATGAAATATGCAAAGTATCTATTATATAAAGAAAGACAAGAAATGCCATTTGGCCCGAAAACGGGAGCTTCACCAAAAGCAGAAAGCTGACGTGGCTGACTCCTATTAGTCCGCACGTTTCTCTCTACATGCCCGGATCAATGAGAGCCGACACTTCAGCTTTTCGCTCGTGGTTGACTATCAATTTCGGGTTAAATAGCATATGTGAAGAAAGATTAAACAAAACAAGGTCGCCTCCCTTAGCCTAATGCATGTGTTTGACTTTGCACCCCCCTCCTCCCTTCATCCCACAAAAACCAACATGTGAGGGTTTGAAAAGGAAGAAAGTCAACTCTTTATCTTACCCACCCACATAGACTAGATAGGGTATCAATTAACCAACCCACCTGATGACAATACAATTTGATTATCAATCTAAATAGGAAAAATCAATCAATCAATCAAAATGAAGTTTATTATTTAAAATTTAAAGATTAAATTACATTTATGAACAAAATTAAGAATTATAATGATGATGACAAAGAAAGGGGAGGAATCCCTAATAGGGTTAATTAAGCAGGGGAGAAAAGAAGGGAGGACCTACAAAGAGGGCAAGTGAATCGGTTGAGTTGGACCCAACTCTTAATACACCCCTTATGATATAGATGTCCACACCCATTCAGTTGTATCACTTCATCCTTATCATCATATTCATATTCTTCACCTTCTTCCTTTAATTCCATCTCTCCTAGGCATACACTACAAACTGATGACGACGACAACGACGAAGATGACCCATCAACCATATGACAATGGTGATAGTAGTTAAGTTCCTCGACGACTAACCCACTCTTCGAAAGTAATGAAGGTAGTCCTCCTACTTCATCTTGCTGCTGGTTATCCTCTTCCTCCTCCATAGACCACCAATCATCTAAGCAATATTCTTCTGGTGTTACATATACCACTGATGAGCCCTCTTCCTCCTCACTACTAGTATTAGTAGATGAAGAGAGAAACATTAACTTACTAATTATGTTTTGAATGGATTTTTTCATTCCAACAAATGGAATCCATATACATGTATAGAATATAATTGTAGCTGTACATAATCGAGACTGCGTTAGCTCTATACAAAACATCTTCTCTCTCGTTCGGTCGATCGATTGAATTCTTTTCTTGAAAATTTGGATGTGTAGATAGTATGTAGTAGAGAGCTAGTAATAGTAGTGTTGACTGTGTGTTTGTTTGTTAGAATTATGGAAAGAATGAAGAAAATGATCAACTCTTCAATACCCTTATATAGGATTTAATCAAGGCTGGGGGGTGGTGGGTCACTTGATTTTTAAGTAAACGGCATGAGATTATTTTATTCTTCTTGGCAGATAGAGAGAGAAAGAAAGAAAGAGTGTTTGTTTATTATGTTCATATATTCAAGTTGTTTATAGGGAGGGTGGTAGTGGTGATGCATATTGACTTCTTAGACAGCAGGGTGGGGCGGGTGAGAGAGAATTGCTATTTAAGATAACAGAAATTGGTCCGAAAATAGAGATCCATCACAACCCAAAAATTGATGTGACCGACTCTCGTTGGTCCAGACATATGGAGAGAAAAACACCTTTCTTGTTTCTTGGGGTTGTAGTCAGTCAGCCCCTATTTCCAGGTCCAATAGCATTTCTCTTAAAATTCTTAGAACCAACTCCTTTCTTCTTGTGTTTGACTAGTGGTGACATATTCCAAACAACCCTTAGATTAATGATTTGGTCAAACATTAAGCTAAAGATTTAGACATCTTGATAATTAGAGAATATTTTTCTTAATTAAATAACAATTAATATTTCACAATGATAGATGAAATTAGAATGTGATGGGATGGGATGGATTGCTGGATGAATGACAGATATGATTCTTAGGGATTGAAAAAACTAACAAGTCAAGTTGAGAGAGAGAAATATAAGTGAATTTATGTTGACTTTGAATGAATAAGAAAGTGTAGTCATTTTCCTTAATTATTAGATTAGTAAGATTAATCTTATTCCCCAGCTCGAGGGGCGGCGCCGACCCCACCCCCCCCTTACCATCATATTAACACCCCCTGGTTCTCATCTTCTTTGGGATCACATGTTTAAGTTATACTAGTAATTTCTAAATTATAATTAGTATAATGTTTTAACATCTGCATCATATGTCGTCACAAGTAACTTCTTTATTTTAAGGGCAAGTTGAATATAAATCTTATAAATGTAAGAACCAAAATTTTTCTTGTGGATGAAATTGTGTGATGTATTTTGTTCGTTCGCGTTATTTTTTGTTTTGTAAGTGTACTTCACACAAACATTTGAATAACTGTGTAAGATAATGCTAACAGTTCTTGGTTAGAGTGATAAGAAGTTTAGTCTTCCACTATATAATTCAGGGGTTCGAAACATGTTGACAATTCAAAAAAAAAAGGGTGTAAGATAATTTTTCGTAGAATAACGAAACAACAAAAATAAGTAGATTGTTTGGTGTTTGCAATATATAGAAACTATTACTGATTTATTTCAAGTTACTTGCTTTTAGGCTCTCTTCATACACACAATTCGTCTATTTGATCTCTGATATTTATGGATTCCATATTTGAGTTCTTTTCTAATATGAGTTTTACTAAATTTCTATCTTAAGACAAATTTTGAAATTAAAAATTCTTTCTTTTCTATAAATCTAAATATGTTGTAAAGCAATCCCACATTGGTGGGAGACAGAAGTGTAGGAGTGTGGTGCTTCACTGCTCCTCTTAAGAGGTTAAGCGCCCTTCCCTAGTGAGGCCTTTTAAAACTGTGAGGTCCAGGTGTGCCAAAACTGACAGTATCATTAGCAGCCCAGAAGGCTGGTCCGCACCATCGTATAAAAAAGTTCAATTTTTGTCACTATTAATTGCACCAACACTAATAAAGTTGTTCAATTAGAAAAGCACTTGCTCGATGGTTTATCATGGGACCTTGACCCACATGTTAGAAAACCTTTAATTAGTATTTAGGTCAACTAGTGACCGACCAAATCGCACAAAGATCTTGTTTGGGAAATTAGGTCAAATGACCTTTGACTGGGTGAAATTTGTTAAAATGACCCTCATTTTGACAAATTGGTCAAATGACCTTATTTTAGCCTGTTTCTTCCGTATTTGCCCCTCAATATAAAAGATTGTCTAGATAATCTAGACTATCTAATTTCCCCCAAAATCAGAGTTTACTCTCTCTCTCTCAAGTCGACGGAAAAGTGAAGGGATAAGGCTCTATCATCTTTCTCCTTCTGGTTCGATTATTCTCGGGCAATCTCTCATCTTTTTCTCTCAATCGATCACTCTCTCTCTCTCTCATCTTTCTCATTCTCGGGCAATCTCTCATCTTTGTAAAAATCAGAGTTTACTCTCTCTCTCTCTCTCTCTAGTCGACCGGAAAAGTAAAGGGGCAAGGCTCTCTCATCTTTCTCATTCTCGGCCAATATCTTTGAATCGAACTCTCTCTCTGACGCAACACTCTCAATCGATCACTCTCTTTCATTCAGGTATTCCTCTATCTCTCTTAAAAATAGGAACCCTAACCCCCAAATTTTATTTCCTAAAACCCTAGATTTTTTTTGAAGAAGTTTTCTACTATAGAAGAAGTTGTTTGTGGGTGAAGCTTTCTACTATAGAAGAAGTTGTTTGTGGGTGTTAATGGAGGTTTCTAGGGCAAAATTTGAATTGTTTGTATGTATCACTCGTTCTGATGATTACATGGGGGACTTAGGGTTTTTTCTCCCGTCGATTTTGATGTGAAAAACCTTTATTTTGATCTGAACTACTCGTTCTTTCACATTTAGGTAATTCAGTTAGGGTTTAGATCATAAGGGTAGAAGATTAGATAATGTGCACTCATTGTGCTTGATGAAATGTCTGTGAGAACTTGAATACTTCAGCTCATAAGTATATTATGCATATAAACACTATGAATTTGATTGCTTTTGCCTTTGGCTTACAAAGAAATGTTATTTGCTGGCAATTTTGAGGAACGGAGTTAAAGAAAAGTGAAATGAACAAGTAGGAAAATTTCTGAGGATTTCGTGGCAAGTGTTTGATATCTATTTTGCCTTTTAATGTGCCCACAAATTGGTCACTTGTTCATGTTTTGGCATAGTTATTCATCATTTATTTATACAAACAAGGGTATGATTCCATTACCTTTCAACTGAAATTTTCATGTTTGGTGTTATTGTGTTTGTTAGGTAAACTGATATTGTCTTAGTGAAGTGGGAAATATGAGACGTCCGAGCCATAAACACATGAATCAGTATAGTTTAGACTTAGAGGATATACAAATCACTGTGATGGGATTCTTTAGTTAGGGTTATGAGTCCGACTATGGTGTTTGAATGTATCGCTATTTCACACATTTACCCAAGAACTAAATTAGGTTCTCTAACTAAACTTCCTTCGTAAGAGTTTTAACTTCATACAGAGAGTGTAGATACTAGCCTAAACTCTGCATTGTCATTGACTTTAATTAACAGAATTATGAAAAAGAAAAAGAGAGTTAGAGACGGCTGAAATGCAAGGTTTATCTTGTATTTCTTGTATGTTTCTACACTAAATACTGTCCGTCCTGTCACTGTATAAATAGGTCTGATTATTTATTTCTTAAACTATACCTCCCTTTGGGTTGATATAGTTTGCCTGTTTTCTTAGTTGGGGTGCTTGATTGACTATTTCGGGCAAGTGCATAATATCATAGGCTAAGGATTAATTTATCTCCATATAGATCTGAAATAGACTGAAAATCACTTGTTAGCTATGGGGTTTACTCGGTTTAGAAAAGGGAGGTATTCTGAAAGAGACTTGGGTGTTGTATGTTTGTCTTGCATTCTTCAAATCAGACTCGTCTTTATCTGGATAGCTGGATACAAACATTCATTATATATTGTTGTTATTGTATTATCTTAAGTAACTCATATAAATACATAAAGCTATATGGTCTGATCTTAAGCAAAGTGTGTATAATGTTCATAGTTGTTCTTAAGAAAAGTGTGGATAACTCCCATTGAGATTGCTGAATTATGAAATTGTGTTATATATGCTTCTTCACATGTTTATTATATTGTTCACTTAGACATGTTTCTTCATAGGAATCTATTGTGTTTGAATGCACATCAATATGTGATTGTAAAATGGTGTTTGTTTAAATTTTGTTTGGGTAAGTTATATTTAGTACTAAAATTGGAGGTTGACAATATGATTTCTTATTTGTTATGCAGGATGACACGTAACCTACCGTTAAAGACTAAAGAAGCACCACGTGCGAAAGTGACGTGCATCTCAAGGATCGAGGATATGATATATGTTAAAGATAACTTGACAAATGATAGACAAATGCAAATGTTCAAAGAAAGTTGTTTTGGACATCTTTTACATGTAAATGACCTCAAGTTTTGTTATGTACTTGTGCATAACATGTTGCTGCGTGAAACTAAATCATCGGATATGGATGATGGTTCGATGAAGTTTTTCGTGGGTAAGAAGGAATTGAAGTTTTCAGTTGTTGACTTTTCTGAGATTATGGGGTTGAAATATGAGAAAGTAGATGAAGAAGACACGGTTGTAGAAGACATGGAGGAAGTTCTTGAGGAGGTATCATTGAGAGAGAAATACTTTTCTGAAGAGTCAAGCATTAACAAGGAAGTCTTAAAGAGATGTATTGAAGACTGTGAAGTTGATGTAGATAAGGTTAAGCTTTGTTTATTGTTTTGTCTAGACTATTTTTTGTTAGGTAAAGATGCTCGTAGGACGAGTGTGGATACAGAACATATAGAGTTGGTGGATAATATAGAGAAATTCAATAAATTTCCATGGGGTCCTAAGGTTTTCCAACGCACTTTATCTTGCCTGAAGAAGGCATTGCCTCGTGCAATGGAATCAAAGAAAGAGAAGAAGGAAAATGGAATAACTTATTATTTGAGTGGCTGCCCATTTGGATTTCTGGTAATGTTATTTGATTGTATTTTCTAAGTTTTATTAGTTTTACACAATGAGTTCAAATCAAATAAGTTTTTAAAATTAAAGAATAGCTTTGTGAAATTGTCTTTGTTCTAATTGATTACAGGTTTGGGCATACGAATGCCTACCCACCGTTGCAGAAGAATGCGCAAACCGAAAAGCTGGAGGGAATGGCGATCCTCCCATCGTTAAGTGGAAATCCAAATGCAAACCTGCCACTTTTGAATCATTAAGGAAAAAATTTGTAGATCCAAATGTAAGATGTTTGTCTCAAATCCTCTTATAATTCACGTATTCTTTGTAACCCTATATTTACTTATACTAACATGTTCATCTTCCAATGATTTTAGGTGGAAGTGACACCTTATAGTAGAGAAGGTGGAGAAGATAGAGAAGGTGGAGAAGATAGAGAAGAGACTTCAGAGTTAGAGAGGCCACGAAGCGAAACCGAGCTACTTAAGAAAGAGATTTTTGACCTAAGAGAAGATCTTCGTCGACGTGACGAGATAATAAAAAATTGGGAATCAAAAAAAATATGTGTTTGTGGTGGATTACAGAGATCTGAAGAAGATATGGAAGAGAAATCACAGAAGCTTATGTCCGAAATGGATAGAAAGGTACTTAATTAGTAGTAGTTTCCTTTTTTGTTTGAACTATATTTAGATTACATCATACAAGGTATTTATACAATAAAATTGCTTACCGTAGGATGATGTAGAAGACACCAATGCAGAGGAGAAGCTCTCAGAGTTCCATGACCGTTTGTCTCTGGAGGTAACGTTATTTGGTAGTGTAGTTGCATAACTATTTCATTATATTGAGGAGTTTGCATATCGGTTTACTGCAGGATACTAAAGGCGATAATGATGTAGATGATCGTCTTGATGAAATGGAAAATGAATGTTCTACAAAGGTAAAATATATGCGTGTGTTAGAATTTGTAATCATTTGAACAAAGAAGGTATTTATTGAATAAAATTTGTAGGTTGCGACAGATGTGGTGGGAGATGATGTTGATGGAGTGAAGAAATTTCCTGTGTCTGAGATGAGAGAAGGTCAATCCGGCCCCCAATTGCAAAATGATTTGATGGAGGTAATAAAACTTACGCAACGCTTTAGGCACTCATGTTTCTCATTCATTCTACTCTACCTTGGGTTAGCATTTCAACTTAACTATCCTTCTTCTTCTCTAACTCTTCCTCCTTTTCACTATCTAACTGAACTGAATTCCCTTGCTTAATGACTTTTCTAGCTTCTCAAATGATTAAGTCACAAAACTAGCCAATAAATCCCAAATCAATATTAAACATGCTTAAATTTCTAATATGTACATTAATATACACCTCTATAAACACATAAATATTCATTCCCAAGTAATAATTTTATCACAACATAACTTTACACAATCATCTTAATTAGGAACTCAGGATCTAATTACTAGTATACAAAAGAAAGACCTAGTATTTCTTCATGGAAAACCCAAGTTAGGTTGAAGTTCTGGTTGAGTTTAGAATCTGGACCCATAGATCTCGCCGTACTATAAACATCATAAGGACCTACATACTTAGGCATATCCACTGGGAACCGAACGTTTACTTTATTAGAATCATCACTAGTAACACCAAATGCAGCTCCATATAAGTAAGGAGAATCATCGTACCAAGTACGAGTAAGTCCAGAATCATTAGTTGGTGGTATATACTGTCCACCAACATTCAATCTATACATAGTCTGAAAATTGGTATTTTGGGGATCGATCAAATGATCCGAAAATCCAACCATAGCTGCAGGTTCGAATAAGTCGAGCATAGAGATGACCTCAATGCCATTGACAAATGCAAAAGAACCATTATGTTTTGGTGAAGGTATGAAATCAAGATTAATCGAACCAGAAGGAGATGGTGATAAAGAATACTAGGTATGAAAGACCAAGTATTTCTTCATCAATTAAACCAACTATCATGGAAGCTAGATTGATAAGAAACCATGACAAGTAACAAAACAATAACAGCTGCAACAATTTGGGGGATGTTTGCGTACAATATGTGAGAGATGAAGATCAAATTTTGCCCTAGAAGCCTCCATTAACACCCTATTAGAGCTTGCTCCAAAAAAATCTAGGGTTTTAGGAAATAAAATTTGGGGGTTAGGGTTCCCAATTTTTAAGAGAGATAGAGGAATACCTGAATCAAAGAGAGTGATCGATTAAGAGTGTTGCGTGAGAAAGATTGTTCGATTCAAAGAGATTGCCCGAGAATGAGAAAGATGAGAGAGTCTCGTTCTTCACTTTTCCGGTCGACTAGAGAGAGAGAGAGTAAACTCTGGTTTTGGGGAAATTAGATAGTCTAGATTATCTAGACAATCTTTTATAGTGAGGGGCAAATACGGAACAAACAGGCTAAAATAAGGTCATTTGACCAATTTCTCAAAATGAGGGTCATTTTAACAAATTTGACCCGGTCAAAGGTCATTTGACCAAAATTCCCATCTTGTTTCAGTAGAGAATTAGATAATTAAAAAGTGGGTTGACCTCTTGGATGGAGTGTGGCAACCAATCTTAAATGACAGACTTACAAATATAACTAAACGTCCAGCCCTAATAGTGTTGTTTATGTACTCGTTATATTATTAATCAAATTGACTTTCTAAGGGATACCTGCATTTGAAGTGGGAGTATGCCAAGCTGGATGACATTTCAATGCTTCATGCTTCATCAGGTTGACTGTTAATTGAAAGATTTGTGATACAACTAAAATGATATGAAATATGTTCCGCGGTCCAGATCATCGGATCAACATCTCACTTCTAGAGATGAGCTGGGATTAAGCGTAGAGAGATAAGGAGATGACGTGGCCTTTAACATTTTCAAAAAAAATTTGGGAATTAATTTTATTTTGCCTCCACGGATATTTCTGTAAAAAGTTGAAAATTCTTTGATCTTTGGAAGACAAAACGAACTGTCAGACCTAAAGAGGCGAAAACAGTGAGTTCCTGACAAATTGGGGGTCAAAATATAATTATCCCATAAATTTTGGTCAGTGTTTTGGAGAAATAAGAAAAGTTTTCGAGAATAAAAAATATCAAAGGGTGGAAAATTAAAGATTTTCTCTCTGACACACCCTCGCTCCGTTTTATGTCACCGACCGACGAATCTCATCGGAGTTCGTCATCTTCTCATCTCTCTTTCCCTCTGTCTTCTCTATTTCTTCTCTCTCTCTATCTCCGACAAAGGAGAAGAGGGGGAGAGAGGGAAAGAGAAAGAGATAGAGATAGAGAAAAAGAGAGAAAAAAAGGGAAGAAGAGAGAGAAAGAAGTGTTGCCAGAAATGGTGGAGGTGTCGCCGGAATTGGTGTTGGATGTCGTCAGAGTTAATGGTGGAGGTGGGAGAGGAAGAAGAAGCTGAAAAATATAAGGATTGTGGTGTTTGGAGGAAACAAAAAGTTCCAATTTTTTTATGTTTCCACCCAAAACTTTGTACTCCGAAAAATTTCTTTATTTCCCCAGAACACCGATCTAAATTTTTCACGTTTCTCATATCATTTAAAATTCGTAGTCCCACCTATCTTTTTAAACTTAACTAAATGTGCTCGAGTATCGACGCTCTTCATGCTGGCAGGGTCGTGGCTGACATTTTAGGGACTTGGTGTCCAACTCCAATAGGAATCCTTTCATATGATCTTGTCTTCCGATATAAAAAGCGGATATTCAGCGCTATGTAGCATTCCATGTAATTGCTATTTCTCCCAAACAAATTAAAATTTGATGTCGAACTTACTTCTATAGACTTCTTTAATCTAGGACTCGGGTGGTAGGGTTTACCCAGGTCCACCTACCTGCTTACTTTCATGTCATGACAAAGTTGCAAGTGTCTAGGAGTCTCATGCCGACTTCCCAACAACCTCTACGCTCAGAGTTAAGCTCAGGTTAGAGAGTTCTTTTAGATTCACCTCACTGGCCATTTTGAAGGTTCCCTAACGTGTTACGTGGAGATTTGACACATGCCGCCCAGGTTAATCTCTAGACGTTTTGACTAGTCAAAGTTGACTAATATTTAACACAATAATCATCATATATGCAGACTATGGAACATCATTTATCAATAATACATTGCTCACTAGTTTCCAGTCAATTGCTAGTATACATTCCTCATTCGTTTCAAAAGATTAAACTTGTATTACAAACAAATAGGAAGAAAGATAAAAAGATAAATGACACCACACAAAAAGAGACCTACATTTTTTTGTTGTTGAAGTGAGAGCTATACATTTAAAATGCGAGTCACGCGAACCAAATTACTAGATGGAACTTGCAGAAAAGCGAATCACAAATTTTTTTATGTTACTTTACTTCCATCTCTCTCTTCCACTTGGTGATATCAATTTCCACACTGCATTCAAACAAATTAATTATACTAGCTATTTGAGTCAAAATAATGTTGAATAAGTGAAAAATCAACTAATATTTACAATTATTTGGGTGTTTATACTTTACCCCCCCAGATAATGGTAAATTGACTTTACCCCCCCCCCCCCCCCCCCCCCAAAAAAAAAATCGACAGTTCAGTATAGGGTTGGGAATTTGGTCCGAAAACCTGAATCCGCCCGCGTCCGCAAAGGACCGCGACCGCCCGTGACCGAATCGGGCAAAGACCGTCCGACCGAGAAGGCTCTAGCGGATGGTCACGGACAAAAGGGCCTGTCCGGAGGTTCGCCCGTGACCGACCACTTTAGATAATGAACGACCGCCCGACCGAATACCCGTCCGTTTGTTTGGAACCGTTTAGTCCACACCACTGTCCGGAAGAAGCGTGACCATTAGATTTGGTAGGGTTTCATCAGAGCTGTTGGAGGGCTTCAGCCTAAGTATATAATAAAAAAAAAAACTAAATCCTCTCATTCTTCTTCTTCTCACCTCTGAAATAAAAAACCTTAGAAGTGGCTAACCTTAAAATCCTAAATCCCTAATTTCGGAAATCTCTAATCTTCTCGAATCGAGTCATCGACCTTCAAGGCTTCAACAGTTCAAACAACCAATCCTAAATCCCTAATCTTTGTTAGTTTTGATTATCATCTTCATTCTTCTACTGTTCAACCCTCAACGATCAAAGGTACGGTTCAACCCTAAATCCCTAATCTCTCTTTTATTCTCCTTTTGTTTAAGATTTAGAAATATTTTGTGGTTCGTATAAAACAAGAACTAGGGCATTTCAGAAAATCCCAACTACAGACTTGTTATGTTACATGATCTTCTTGAGTTGAAACAAGAATTTAACTAGAACAGTTGAAAATCAATATTTTCAGCAAACCCAAGTAGGAAAATTAGTAGTAAGAGAAGAAGGTAAGAAAAAGGTTCAATATAAATTTCTTAAACCCTAATAAGTTACTATAACTTGTCCATAGTAAAACTGCTTGAGAATCACTCAGCCAAATGCAGAGAAAACAAAAAAAAAAAGTAAAATACTAGTTTTCTGACTTGGTTCGTTCTTCTTCTTCATCTTACATGGACTGTGATTATTTTGCATCATAAGATCTACCAGATCAAAAGGTAAAACTCATAACTAGTTTCTGATTCATTTTATTATATTCTAGTTTTCTGATATTGTATAATCTTTTATTATATTCTAGTTTCTGATTCATTTTATTTACTATTTCAGGACAACACAACTCATTTCATTTGAAATTTGCAACCACAGAACCACCTCTCTCTGTGAGTATAAATTTTTGTATCAATTTGATGTTTTATGTTTATGTTGTTGTTGTTATTATTCGAATGAATTCCTTGAGAACGTAGACTTGAGGATTGACCTGATGGTTGTAACTTTGTTGTGTGATGTTCTGTTGGACTTGTGAAGGTAGACTTGAGGATTTACCTCGTTAACCCGATATGATTCCTTGAGAAGTTTTCGGACTTGTTCAAGTTGAGTCGCTTCCTGTTGATGATGGCTGATTTAGAGTTGGCAACATGGTCTGATTTAGGTTGTTTACCAAATGATGACAAATTCTAACATTGTAAATATGTTGTTTCTAGATTTCTAGGCATGTTGTAGAGTTAGGAACAACTGAAATAGTTGTTATGTTGTAGGTCATGGACATTGGCAACATGGTCCGTAAAACATGTATTTGTATGCTTTCTTATATTCATTTTATCTGATATGGGTTGTTAATGTTGACAGATTGTGATGGCATATTAGGGTTAGTAACTATTTCATTTCATTCATGGTCGTGTGATGTTATGTTAGACTCATATATTTTGTTTTTTTGATTTCTTTTTATATCTTATTTGTTATTTCAGGATAGAACAACAACACATGAAGAAGAGGACTGCCAAAATCTGGAAAATGTGGGACATCATTGAAGTACCTGATCCTGATAATGCTGGGAGAATTGTAGAAGTTGCAGTCTGTAAAATTTGTGGTGAAAGAACGATATGCGAGTCTAAGACTGGTACGATTGATTTCTTTCGGCATACTCAAGTTTGTTCGAAAAAGCATCAGGTGGATTTTGAAACAGATTAAGAATGGTGTTTTGTTAATCGTGTATTCGTGTGCATTCAATGGTGTTAAAGAATTGAAGTTAATGATGTTAGGCTACTTTGGTACTTAATTTTTCGATTTATCTTCTGTCTGCTTTGTAATTTAATTTTATTTTTGTTACACTTCTCGCTTAGTTCAGCCTTCCGTAAATTCTAAATATTCGCCTCTTTGCACGTATTTTATTTCTCATTCCCGAAGCCCGACCGACCGGTGCCCGGCATGTCCGGATGGATAAAACGGACGCGGGCGGACATTTTGAGGAAAAAATTCCGTTTAGTCCGTCCGTTTAGTCCGCCAGTCCGAACGGTCATCGTGGAGTTTTGTCCGTTCCGCCCGGACCGGAAGCAAGTCTGTCCGCGGACTGCCCGTCCGGACTGATTCCCAACCCTAGTTCAGTATATCTCCAATAACTCGAACAAAACATGCATAAATTGTTCATATTTTTACTCATTTTAGTTCCTAGACCCCTTTAATATCTTTGGCGATCAAGTCCAACGTGGTGTCTATAACAAAGAGATCTTTCTGAACTCTTTTGTTCATGGACGTAAAAAAAAGAGCTTTCTAGTGTAGGGTAGCATAAATTTGGACTACCTCATTTTCCAATCGTTGCTTGTAAATTCACCAAGAGCTTCTTCCTTCGAATTCTAGTACATTTGAATATTTCTGATATCAGAATTTTTATTCTAATCACATTTGGAACACTGAATTCAGAAGAGAAGAGAAGAGAAGAAATTAAATGAATTTTGAAGTAGCTTTGAGTTCTTTATATAGGAATCGATAAGGTAAATGCACCTATTGGGTTCTAGGGATACATCTCTTCAAAAGGAAAGACTTATCTTGAAGTTTTTCACAAAAATAGGGATGACTGCTCTTTGGGCCGTTAGATTTCTCTCAGAACCTCAGAGAGAAACCCAACCTACGAGTTGTCCTGAATCGCACCCAGAAGATGAGGGGATTGACAGTTAAATGAAGATTTAACTTTATCCCACCCGGTTCCCGACTCGGGTAGGATGCCAGTCGTTGGATCCTTGCGCATCTACTGCTCCTTGGAGTGTGTCCTACTAAAATCCCCAAGAAATCAGCACATGACCATTAGATTCCGGTCTTTCGTGCGGGTCGAACGCGAGCCGTCCAGATTAGGACATGCTCGCTTCGCCCAAATGGCCCCAAACAAACTTGTCCTTTTGTCGTTTAGTCTCTAGCTTAACCGAACTTCTTCCAAACTTTAAACATTAAACTTGTGTTAATAAATAGGTAGTATGACTCAAACGATCTAAGTGAGTTATTTGAAAATCGGCTCGAGTTCAAAGAGAGTCCTAATCGGTCCTTAGTCGAACTTTTGGTTCAGTAGTTCAATGAGATACTCGGGGAAATTCGTGAGTCAATATCTTAATCCGTTTCCTTTTTATTTTAAATAGGAAAAATAAAAAAAAAACTAGAAAAGGAAAGAACTTTCTTTTAAAATCAAGTCACATGACCCTAATTTTTCTCTCCTCTAAATTGACGATCCCAAAAGAAAAAGTAGGAGAACAAAATATTTCAAAATTCTTCTTTCTCTTTGGTGGTGTGAAGGTGATAGTGGTGGTTGTGGTTTGCGATGGTCGTGGTGATGATTTTGGTTGTCCATATAGAATTTATGGAAGACGAAGTTATGGAAGAATAGGGGGGGACTTAAAATAAAAGCTCTAATCTTTTTATTATACAAAAGACGCAAAATAAAATTTCGCCCAGGACCCTCGAATTGTCAACCACGACTCTGCTCACGGACTGGTCTCGTACCAGTCTGACAGGACAAAGCCCACTTGTTGTGGGGTTCAGACTGGTCAGTTTGAGAGCTTAAGCAGGGGTTGAGATTGAATCCGAACCCCAAAGCAAGGGTTCAAACTATCCTGTTCGAAACCTGTCGGACTGACCCGAGTCTGAAACCTTGCTTTAAGTTTCGGATAGGTCGATCTGTGCACGAGAGCCAATAGATGTTTGCGGTCAAAATAAATTGACCTTAATCAATCTCATCATCCGGGTGCTAACAACAATTTTAGCGAGTGCTAGTAGCTCCTTAATAGGAAGGAATGTGGCTTATTTGGTAAGCACGATGCATTTCAGCCACCAGCTCACTAGTGTTCCTTCCTACTGTTCTTTTTGAAATAGTCAATTAGGAGTACCTACCTTACTTGGTATGTTTCCTACTATCCGTAACTGTAAGTATCTGAAGCGTAATTTAATTTTAGCGGGTGCTAGTACCTACCTTACTTGGCTGGAGAAATCCTTGCTTTAAGTAAGTCGGATGTTTTTGGAGAAACGAGAAAAGTTTCCGAGAAAAAGATGGAAACCCCAAAAAAATGTCACCAAACACACCCTACAAGTTGTGGACTTAGGGTCGACCGACTCTTAACCGGCGACCACAATTTCTTTCTCTCTCTCTCCCCATCCCTCACCCTACTTCCCTCACTCTATCCCCCACCCTACTTCTCTTTCTTTCTCTCTAAATTCTGACGAATGAGAGAATTCTTCAGTCTGGATCTAGAAGCACCAAATCCAGAGGAGTTGTCTAGAAAGCCAGAGATATAAGAGGGAAGAAAAGAGAATAAGAGGAGACTGCCAGACTTGGTGGAATGGTGGTGGAGATCGTCGGCGTTAATTGTGGCAGTTGGAATATGGTAAAGGTCGCAGGAGGTACAGTGGAGGTGAGAAGGTGATGTTCCACCCAAAACTTTTTGCAAAGCATTGACCTCTAAGTATTGCCAAGCACCAAATACATACACCTCTAAGTATTGCCAAGCACCAAATACATACAGTTTACATGTTCATTTAAAATTGTCTAAGATGTATAAAACCTTGTCTAATGCAAATCATTGGGATTTAATTGTTTGCAAGGTTTAAGTATAAAAAATGATGTTTTGGCTAACAACTGGTAGCCTGGTTAGTTAGTGCATTACTCTGCAATGCAGAGGTCCTGGGGTCGATCCACTGGAAGTGTAAATCCAAGAATATTGAACTTGAGTTATTAATAGTACTAATGATGTAATATATTTGTCGGCCTTTAGGCCTCTTTCATTTCTTGGTTTAAGGTAGGTAGTTATTGTGCTTATCACATCTTCGTGATGTATCAATGCCTTGTAACGACCAACATAGAACGTAGTCAGTTTCTCAAAAAAAAAAAAAAAAAAAAAATGATGTTCCATTTTCTATTAAGGTATGAGTGGCCCAAATAAAACTCTACATGGGCCTTTTTTTTTTCTCTGCCACTCCCTTTGCTTTTAGATGAAAAACAAAGATAAAAGGAAACTTTTACCCATAAAAAAGCAACCAAAAATCAGCCTTACCATTTCAATCAATGGAGTGGAATCACCAAATTGAGGGCAGCAACACTGACTTCAAATTTCTCTTCATGGTTAATTAAGAGTGGCCAGCGCTTTGGGGAAAGCTAAATAGTTTCCGGGGTGTGAAATTTTAAAGGGAATATGTAGAATTTTAGAAATTTTCCGGGCAAATAAATTTTAAGGGGAAATAAAAAAAAACACTCCACCTCACCTCACTCTCTCTCCACCTCACCTCTTTGTCTTTTAGAAAAGCGATAATTAACTTACAGAATATGGTTACTGCGAACCACTCATTGGCGATTTTAACCCATGTACTAGCCCAGCCTACATCGATGCTCCACTTGGTTGATCTAAATGCGGAGAAATTTACGAGTGAATGATACTTCTAAAACACCTAAAGACCAAATTGTAGGTAAGTTTTAAAGAGGTCGTTACTTTGTGGTTGGATGATCTAGTTCCCAGCTGATGAATAACATTGCAAAGTACATAGCTCCCATTGAAAACACCATGTGAAAATATCCATAGTTGTAAGGTATATCATCATCTTTTCCTTCAACTTCGCTCTTGCGAAACTGCACCAGAGTGATGATAAATGTTTATGGATCATCACAAGGCATGCCCTCTAAATAATTTACATTTGGATTTAGTGTGAATAAATAAGCAACTCACCTGAAAAGATTGTGAATCGATCCCTGTAGAAAATGCTGCCATCACTATTGCACAAATTGCAACAAAGAACCCCTGACCAAAACAACAAAGTAAGTCCCAAGAGTCCTGAAGTAAGAAATCGGTAACTTCTTCCACGATGAAAGGTTTTTAAGGATAGACATATGTTTATTTTTTTTTTTGCAGAACCATGTGATCTATGAATGTGGAAGGTGACACAGAATTTCGAAATATAGCAACATTCCTATCCAAGAAAACTTCACCTCTTAAGTTAACTAATTAACTTGTTATTTCCCACTAACTACTTATTCTGTCATGTGCCTTTCATCATGTGGCGGATCGCCTCACTAAATACATCCATTTTACGCCGTTAAAACGTCCATATACACCAGTATAGTCGCTCAGAAATTTCTAGAAACGGTTGTCAAATTGCACAAGTTTCCCTGTCCGTAGTCTCAGACAGACGCGGTATTCACTAGTAAGTTTGGTAGGAGTGGTTTTGTTTGCAGGGCACTACGCACAGAATGAGTTAGGCGTACCATTCTCTAGCCAATGGTCAACCATATCTCCAATGTTTTGTAGGAGATAAAGCAAAAGAGTTGGGCGGTTTGGCTCCCATAGGCAGAATATTGGAACAATACTTCGTATCATACATCGACAAGAATAACTCCACTTGACGCAGTACGTCGGATATCACCTCTCGCACTAGCATCATATGTTCCGGGCGAAGCACAAACAACGACTTTGGATGAAGAGCTCATACAAAAGGGTCAAATTGTTTCTAACCTCAAGGTCAAGGACCATCTTCATATTGTCCATACAGATCAAACAATATGGTGACCAAGGGCGGAGGGACATAGTACACAAAACAGGAGATTTCATATATTTGAAGTTACAATTGCATCATCAGAGTTCTATGGTAAGAAGTGCTTCTCAGATATTATTTCCAAGGTACTATGGTCCATAAGAAATATTAGAAATAACCGGTTCCGTGGCGTATCGTTTGGAGCTGCCGGAGGGGGCTAAAATTCAGCATGTTTCTGTTTGAAGAAAGCACTTCTCCGCAACACAACAGTGGATGATAGATTACGAAGTGTTGAAGATGAGGAAGAACCAGTTGTAAATATGATCGAGACCATTCTTGACCGCAAAGATGCTGTCAATGGAGGAGAAAGGGTAGAGAAATCGGTTGGAATTTAGTTATAGATTTCTTGAGTGCTCTTTTATTCAATACAAAAAATCTTTGTCCCTCATGAAGATAATCAATAATTATCTAATACTAGGAATCCTACTCTAAGTTTACTCAATATTAAGAGTTTCACCTTCAAGCGAATCTACCTCTCTCATTTTAGAAGATTTTGGTATAACTGCTTGGCTACCTGATGTAGAGGAATTGGTCGAAAAATTACATGGAACAAATTGATGCGGCCAAATATAAAGGTGACAGACTAAAACGGGCAAAACCGAAGCTCCGGATGTCGGAATTGGGCGAAATTTTGAGGATGGTGCGAAATAACCTTCCGCTCATTCGTTGTCGCTTCGCCACAAGCAGACCACTTTGAGGGTCAAATTCCATCCTTTAGGTCCTCAAAACGAACTTTTAGTAGTTTTTTACTATTTCTAGTAAGTATTTTTCAGTTTAGGTAGTTTCTTATTTTCTTGAGATTCTAGTTGACAAACTTGTACTTGAAGACTTTTAGGGATTTAGTTTACAAACTTGTAAATTATTCTTTATATAATTGTACCTTTTTATTGTTATCCCACTATTTTTTATATAAATGTAACTTGTTTAATATTTAATACACAAGAGACTTCCAAATTCACTATGAAAGTTCTCTATTCCCCTCTCTCTCGATCTCGACAACCTATAGTAAAACAAAGGGTAAATGGGAGCAATTACCGCAATTCTAGTATTTGCAGAATGAAGTGTTTAACTTGATAAATCATCTTAACTCTTAAGTTGAGGAGCATAAGGCAAGATTAATTTATCAATGACGAAAAAATTAGCAACGTTAACATTCTTGTGTACATTTAATATGATATCCACACGAAGACCAAGACGATTGATCCCATATCTGAGTCGGGTGGAAATCTCCATTGATGCATTTAATCCAAACCTACCCACCAAGAGAAATCAAAAGAGGGAGAGAGAGAGATAGAGAGAGAGAGAGAGAACTCTTACAAGAACTGTGGCCCAATCATCATTTTCAGATGCTTCCCTTTTTGGACTGCAATTACTACTCACAGGCTCACTGCAAATTCATGTAAACAGAATAGTTATCTGGTAACAGTTTTCAAATTGAAATGGAACTATCAAGCACATAATGGACTATTGACAATAAATGCGGCTTAAATGAAGACAAGTTGGATCTAACAGAAAAAATAAGGAATCATGTCCTTGAAAATAAAACGTCAAGCAAACGCTCGCCTATTGTAGTATACTTTTTCCGAGTGACTTAAATGTCACTAAAGATAAAGATGATAATGCCTGCTATATCTTGTGCTATGTCCTTGTCAGGAAGTTCCAAAATTCATTTTACCTTTAGTAATGGTATTATCAAACTATGACTCTCCAAAAAACTCCTCACATTAGGAACACATCCCAATTTGAAATAAAAGTATCCATTTTGACCTCATCTGATATCTGAAGTATAAAACTCCAGTTAAATCATTCAAAATTTTCTTTAGTTCCTCAATGCATGCATATAAGGACCACAGACAGAAAAGGCAAGAAGCTTTAATGAAAAAAAATGGGAGAGAATAAGTACAGAACAGATTATTGAATAAAATAAGGTAATAAAATGGTTACCTTCTAATAGCAGACCAACAGAGGTAAACGATATAGGAACCCATAATCCCTGAAGATAGAAGGCCTCTATTAACCTGTACCAAGCATCATAATCATATGTCAAATGTAGACAAATCCAAAATGAAGGAATAAGTTAAATGAGATAAAAAAATTCGCTAGCTTTAACTTGAAATTGCGGGAAAGAAATAACAACTATGTAGGTAAAACTTAGCTAATCAATAGTAAAAAATTGGAACAAATAGTCCGAAAAATATTGGTTTAAATGATGAACTTTTTCCTTTCTAAAGAATAACTGTCTAGCAGTTGAAGATGCTCCAAAACTTCAAGAGTCATACGTTCACGTTAAATCGTTTCTTAATGCCAGCTGAAGTACATCTGATAAGTGAAGACGAAAGTGTTATGAATCCGTACCCCTTCTACTCAATCCTATTTGAAACACTTGTTTAGAAAATTTAGAAGCAAAGCATCAATTTCAATGTGCACCTTCAAACAAATTGTTATGAATCCGTACCCCTTCTACTCAATCCTATTTGAAACACTTGTATAGTAAATTTAGAAGCGGGGCATCAATTTCAATGTGCACCGTTTAAACAAAAGGATCGTCTGTACAGCTCCACGTGGTCTATGTGGAAATTATTTAGGAGTTGAACTTTCGTGATAAGTATTACCTCAGGATAGATAGATTATAATTGCTGAAAACAAACCAATGGGCAGGCCCAAAAATCAGAAATTCTTTAAGAGTATGGCTTTTGACAAGTAAGGGCGATCTACATTAAAAGGGGACCATCATGAGAATAATCACTTGGACCGTCCTTATCTGTGCCTAATCCAGCATTGAAAATGCTAAATGAAACGGTTGTCTAGAAAAGATATGATGTAATACTTAAGGGCGAAGATAAAATTAAGCAGAAAAGCAAACCTTTGAATGTAAGGATACAACCATCATTACTCCAAGCAAGACAAAGGTCCACGAGATGAAAAATATGTTGAGAATACATGAGGGCATAGGGGCGTACATATAGTACATCAACACAATTCCACATATAGAAACAGAGTAGAAAATGGTTGACGCGAATAACCCGAGGAAGCATCTGTGAGACAAGTAAAAATTTTAGGAAACAAGTTAGTACATACAATGGTAAATGTTGGATATGCACAATTCATAGAAAGAAGTACCTAATAAATGAAATAATAGACAAAAACTGAATAGCTGATTCTATTTGGCATTATGCATCTGTTTTTCACTATTTGTTCTAAATGCTAAGAATGCTACATACATACATACAAATAAAGAAGATGCAATATTAGTTCTGGAAAGCTGACCTACTAACAAACTTCCTGGACATACTTTCTTGCAGTAGAAAACATTTATATGACTAATTAAGTTGCATATGAGTATATGACCTTAGTTGAACATGAAAATGAAACCTACCACCAACTCCTCATTTTACAAGAATCACCCGTCCAGCACACAGTGAAATCCATTTGCTAATATCTCCAACAATATTAATATTTGATCTTAAGCACTTCTATTTATTTGATAATCAGTTTGAGAATCTATGAGATATTTCAAAGTCCGGGTGGGATGCTTAGTAGCATTAGAAGATCACCCTCTGGCCTTTAGACTCGGCTTCTACAATTTTTTTCCTTCGGTGAAACAGGGAGTAGTATAGGATGGCTGCAGTACTATAACACTTTTTAAAATTATGTAACGTCAATACTCCTTCATAACATCTTCCAGATACTCTGGTACTTGAATACTTGTGCATGACCATATGATTATATGAACACTTTCCCGATACTCATGCCACTTCCATAGGTGTAGTGTGAAATTTTGCATGTAAATCTGATGTGAACTGCACACAGTCGTGTGAGTAACTCAAAATGTCACTCTAGGTTGGCGTCTTTTGCGTAAAATGCCAACATAGTTGGTCAAAAAGTGATTAAAAAAAGTCACAAACTCTTATATGTAGGAACCTCAGTGCAGCGCCTGTAAGGAATTTTCGGGTTTGCATCAAGAAAAGAAAACATTTCTAGATTTTGCACAATATTTTTACCATTTTTCAAGTTAATTCTTCGCAAGATTGATATTTATGCGAAAATAGAAATTTGGTACCTTAACAATATTAAAGAAAATAAGATTTCAGTTGTCAGAGTTCACACCTTACTTGTGATGTAGCATCCGACATCAAACAGTTGTTCCACCAGGTGATGAAGTGGATGACACTTATTAGTTGGAGAAGAAGGAATACCCTGTATCATACAACTAAGAGAACTGTATACATGATACATCATTTGCAGCAATTAGAGTACTCTCTACTAGAGTTAAAAGTTTATGTTCATCTTCTTGTTTAGTTAAATAAGTATGGCCCATACATTTTTCTACTTAATTTCGATTTAAGTTTTCTGTAGTGGCTTCCTCGTACATGATCACTACTTTGTTGCTCAATAAACACAGAAATTTCAGATCTTCGGTCAATATGTAATTTGGAAAATAAAATGCTAGAAGGTGTCTCTATACATCATTTCCTGGAGAGGAAATGATGTATAGAGACACCTTTACTTCTTTCATTGCAAAATGTAAGAGGGAGCAAAGAAAGATGATTATAGGATATGCCCAAATAGATGTACATAAGTAACATAATGAAAAAGGAAAATTACCCAGCACCAATGCGAGCGAATTCACCTGCAAACAAATGATACACTTTCGTCACGACATTATTGACATTTATGGTTTTGGTTTGCTAGGTAATGTTTGTAGTATGCTATCAAATGAAACTATTTT
Source organism: Eschscholzia californica (assembly GCF_041429995.1). Classification (NCBI taxonomy): domain Eukaryota; kingdom Viridiplantae; phylum Streptophyta; class Magnoliopsida; order Ranunculales; family Papaveraceae; genus Eschscholzia; species Eschscholzia californica. Next base: position 35,305,241 of record NW_028238472.1, read on the forward strand.
GTAGATGTGATATAAACTACAAATATGCATAAGCTGTTTGGCAGAATTCTTTGTGATATCAATTAATTCCTATAATAGCATCAACACAAACACCACAGAGACATAAATCAGGACATCAATACGTGCAACACCATACAAGACCTTGTGTGGCATTTATAATAAATACGGCTACGATAGAGATGGACTACCCATTAAGGAAACCAAATTAGCTTTCTTACAAAAGCAAGTGGTTGGTTAAGGTCAGCTTGCAATTTCCATTTAAATAGTAAACCTTGGTGATGATATATGTCAAAGTTAAGAGCATTTCGAGAAGAATTCATTGGATACTCCGTCCATAATTCAGCCATAATGCTCTTTTATAAACTAATAGTGTGAATGCACAAGTGAACTGTGAAGTGTGAACCCTTAGAAACAAGAATTCTGGAATCTCTCGCTGTTTAGCAATCGATTGAGAGTGATCCTAACCATATTATTCCCTGATGTTATTTCGCTGCACCAGGCCCATTTTCCCAAATACATGAAGACCAAAATCACAATACTAAATTTCCGTAGATTGTAGGGGTGTTGGGAAGTCACTTTCCATCTTCCGGATATGCTGATTTTCTAGTTTTCTTGGGAAACTAGAAGCCTTGGACTTTAGGCAACCAAATGGCCTGGAGTAAATAAAATGCAAATGAACCCCTATTCCCCCAAAATATCTCCTACAAAAGTGTATATACAAACACCATAAATTCAGTAGCAGAGATGCCTAAATTGTTATGTTACGTGATAGAGGCCTACAAATTGTACTTCTATTTTGAACCTAAAAGGTAAAACCAACACAATTAACTAACTTCGACGAACCATTTTAATAACTGAAATGGATGCAAAGATTAAAATGGTTGTACGGCAAGTTTCATATGACAGATAAAATTACCATATAAATGAATTAAAGGAGCAGGACAGTAGAATGGAATTGCCACTGCTATAATCACCAAAGGAAACTTTAAAGCCCACCATCTTGAATGCCACGTATTGCGTGCTTCATACAATTTACTACTTTGACAGGTAGTGAGAAACATTAACAGGGAAAATATCTTATCTTTTAGTCAAGGATTCATAGCCTGACAAACATGTAATAAAGCAAAGCATTGGTGAAAATTAAATATAATGAATTTTTTGTGAAGCTTGGTTTCACAGTATAAGGCCTAATCTGTATATAATATGAACGTTTTGATTGACAAAGTTCACTAATTCTCAAGCAGATTCTATGTCACATAAAAATGCAGAAAGATTCACGATGGTTAAAGTTTATAGTATTAAATAAAGATACGAAACACCCCAAACTCACGCGGAGAACTCCCATTTTCTGCAAACAATCACGACCTCCTTTTCCACAAGATTCTAGAACTGCAAAATAAATTTTACAAGAAGCTTTGTTTAGATCGTCAACATAAACAAAATTCATTTTGGATAAGAACACAAAAATATGTACCACGGGTGTGTCATTGTTTAACGGAATTTCATTAAACATCCACATATAGCAGTGGCAGAGTTTGATCCATAATGTTGGCTTGTGATGCTAGCAGGTAAACTAAATCAACTAGTGGTAAAAGAAGGTTTGGATTGGAAAATGTCGACTTACATGGGAGATTGGGAAAGACACTGTGGCCGAAATCACGGATGAACCAAGCCATGAGATTTACAAAGAAGAAGATTAAAGCATACACATAGCGAGCTCGTAGAGCCCTCTTTCTCTCTATTGAGTAATCAACACTCTGCCGCCCCGTAGACACAGATGATTCTTCCAATGGAACTACCTTCAAATTCGTGGGAGTGATCTCTATAACAATACTCAATACATTCTCGACGGGGTCACTCATGCTGCGATTTCAGCAAGTGAAAACAATTACTTGACTTAAGATTGCATGTTTTCTGTTGACAAGATTTTAAATTGAACTTGTTTCTGTGGAAACTTAAGATTACATGTTTTATTCTCTAAAGATTACATCCTAAGAGAACAAAGCAACAAAACCCAGTAAAATATAACAATCACATGTTCTTGTGAAAAACCAAATATATGTCCACCTTTTACTCATCCACCATAAGAAATAATATATCTCGATTTTATAAAAATCGAGTGATTACTTACATCAAACAATGGCCACAACAAGGAAACATCAAATAAACCAGGAAAGTCCGTTTGAAACACCATTAATCCATCCAAAAGATGATAATTAAGAAGACAGTTTCAGTGCTTGTTACATGCAACAGAAACAAACACACTTTTTGACATTGAACTAATCATCAAAACTAACTCAAGTAAATTATCTATGTAAGTAGATTAAAAGAGAATTACTCAAAATGCAGATCAAAGTTTTAAAACCCAGATAAGAAACGACTTAAACACGAAGATAAAGCAAAGAGAGCACAGTATGAGTGAACAATAGATGCAGAACCACTTACTCTTCTTCCTCTTCCTTTTGATTAACTAAGAAGTAAGAAATGAAGTGAAAGAGGAAAACTGGTTATACCCATATAGGTGGAATCAATGTACTACTAGTAATATTAATATGAAAGCTAAAAAACTAGAAATCAGACTCCTCTCTCTTTCTCTCCTCAAGAAACATTTTTGAAAACTTATAGGTTTAAGGGGTTATCAATTTACTACTGTATATCCTCATCTGTGTTTAGAATTATAAACCCAAAAACAGAATATGATCCAATCCGTTAAATCTAGGTCTTTTTGGCATCTTCCTTCCTTGATGATCGAACACCTCACAGTCACTCCTTTTTATTTAAGTTGTAGTAGCGATTTTTGGGAAAAAAAGAAGAAAATTACAGTCTGTTCAGAATTAATTAATCTAACACTAACCAATTCCTCTTTTGGGGTTTTCTTGAAAAGTGAATTTACTGATCATACTCAAAAGTGTTTACTATGTGAAATCTAGAAAGAAATATAGAAAAGGAGAAAAACCCAACAAGACTAATAAATATAAAGAAAGAGGAAGACAAGGAAAATGAAGCAAAAGAAATACTGATAAATTTGACTTGTATGAATCATCCATCTCTAATCTGTCTTTTTCTCTTTTGGAAGATTGTGAATTGGAGAGAGAGGGAGAGAGAATCTAGGTTTGCCAAAAGGATTGTGTGGGGGGATTATTGAAATTGGAGGTGTTTTTTAGGAGATTTGAAAAGCTGTAACCCATAAGTTACCGTTAGCTTATCACCATGAGTAGGAACTTCCTTGTAGACTTGTAGTAGACTGAACAACATCATATAAGAATATAATAAAGCAGGTGGATGGGTGCTGACTGGGACAAACCTCTGGATAAATCCGGTCGTCCATCCCACATCACCACCCATCCCAACCGTTGGATTCAATCACCTTTGTATTTTCTGGAGAGGCACATCTCTTCTAATTTACGGACATACCTCTTCTAACTCCCCTCTACCTCTATTAAACCGAAGGCTTGCCTGGTTAAGAAATTGTTTTTGTTTCGTGAGTTTGGGGATTCAGGTTAGTATTTTGTTCTCCTCAATGGAAAGATCTCTATTTTCTGTTTCGATTTTGTTAAAATTGAGAGATCTCTATTTTCTATTTTCTATTCTCTATTTTGATTATGTTCTTTTCAGTTTTCTGTTTCCATTTTGTTCTTAAAATTGAAAGATCTCTATTTTTGTTTGGTTTATGTTTCTTTCACGAGTTTTGGTTGTTTTTTCTGTTCTTGGTATGGATAGTTGTTCATATGCTGTTGAAGTGTTTGGTGAAATGTCTTATAGACGAAAATTGTATGAGTCATCTTTTTTGAGTTTTGGTTGATTTTACTGTCCTTGGTATAAATAGTTGTCCATATGTTGATGAAGTGTTTGAGGAAATGTCTCATAGATGAAGTGTTTTAGGCTTCATTAACATTATAAGTGTTTTAGGAAATATCTATTGTCTAAAAGAGATGGACAGAGAGGGCACCTATAGCCTTCGTTACTCCCTCCTCTTCCTTCTCCACGCTGATTTCCTATTTGCTGACAGACGCATCTTCTCCGTTCACCAACACATCTCCTCCCCCTCACTAAAAGCTACTCTGAAATCATATTTCCTTCATAGACAGTTTAAAATTTTGATCTTTGTTCAGGCCATGTCAAGAAAGGTTAGTGTTTACTCATTGATAAATTAGTTTTAATCTCTGTGATGTTTCTTTGAGTAGAAGGTTAGTGTTTTCTCATAGATAAATTATGCATCAGAGCCGTCAAATGTTTCTTTGAGAAGGTTAGTGTTTTCTAATTTGATGCATTAAAATAGCTTCTGGATACTTCAATATTTGCAATAGTCTCACTGTCCTACTGTTACTGTTTGCTCCTTTGTTTCTCAGCCTTCATAAATTCTACGGATAATGCAATTTTTGATGGTTATTATGATGGAGTAGAAGGTTATTTTGATTTTGATTGTTGTTATGATTGAGTAGAAATGTGTTTGATGCTGCCATGTATGTGTTTGATGAAATGCCTAATAGAAAGAATGCACCTTCATCATACACTCAACAAACAAATGTTTCCCAGCGGTTAAGACTTATCTTTTTCGAACACCAATATAGTCTGGACCGGGTTGGATCCTTTCATGACTTAATTGGATGATTGATCAACAACCATAACAATCTCTTCCAAGGCGAAATAAACATGAGTTGCACGTCAGTCCTAGACCTTACAAATTAGAGAAAATGGAGGGAGGTCGCACATGTCTAGGTTTTGGAAGATTTTTCTGCTGCAATACACATGAATATTATATAAGCGTAGTACAAGGCAACTAAGCGCCTGGTATCAATTCGACACTGTACTATAACAGCGATTAGAGTCATGTAACTACTTTATAGCTGCAAAATAAGGCATTATAGAAATAGGTTGATAGATAGAAGCAACCTTATCTTTATTATAGATAAGGCATTATAGACATAGGTTGATAAATAAAAACAAGCACCATTGCGGACAGATCTCCTCCCCCTGACTGAAAGCCACTCTGAATTCCAGGTATATTCATCAACATTCTTCCTCCTTCTCATTTAGTTACTCAAATCATTAATTCAGATCTACCGCTCTCTACAAAACTACTTCCTTTCTCTTTGCTAATATCTCTCTCATTAGTTTCATTTTCTACCTTTAGGGTTTTACTAATTTTTGGCTCATTTATGGTTTAAACGATTCCACCATGATTGTAGGATATTGATATTGGACTACGAGTTGCTCGACCTAGAAATACCTGTAATACCTATTGTAGGTTCAACAGTGAAGTCCAGAATACCCGTCTTGGTTTACAAGTATTTTTCATCTTCTTCATTTCATTTTATTCTTCTGGGTTTACTGATCTTAGGCTCATTTGAATTCATTGTTTTTATTTTATTCTCTTCCTTTGCCTCAATTAAATTCAGATTTAATCCTAAAATTTCACAAGCGATTCTCGAATTTTAGGCTTAAGTAAATGGAAACAGGGTCAAATGATATCAAAGCCTACCAAGTTACATGCTTTTCTCTACATATATTTTATGGTACCTACAAATGTTTCCTTAAAAAAATGCAAGAAATTTTGCCTTTCTAACATTGAATCAAGTACAATGTTAAAGTTCTATATGCACAGGTTGGTGACAACAACCCTTCTGTATTACTTCCGAATAAATTTTGATAGGTTGTATAGAGGAAAACTGTTAACCCTTTGTAAATAGGGTGAAGGTCAAGTTCTACATATGAGTGTAGATAGATCCATTAACACAAAATGAGCAAAAGATGATGTATACATTATATGAGTATTTTTTATTTTGAATAAAATACACTCTATGGGTATAACATATAAGATATTCCAAAGGTCGTATCTAAATTCAACATTTCACATTCACATAATTGATATTACTTTATACAGATCAAAAGTACAGGAAGTATGAGCAATAGCAAGAATTTAAAGCAGTAAAAGGATACTCACTTCGAGATAAGGAATTATGAACTCCATCTTCTTACTGTTATGATAGTTTGATCGCCCAGCTTGGATGTGTCAATTATTGCAATCTCAATCTGTTCGATGAAGAAATCCCGTATACCAATTTGTGAATTACTGTTTTATCCGTCTAGCAATTAAATTATATAACTACTAAATTTCAGAAAAATTTATGTTCTTTCTTATATGCTTATTGCCTTATTGGTACTCTTATATGTTTTCTCTGGTTCGGATCTTAATGATATTATAAAGTCTGTATTGAAGTGATAAAGTACATAAAACAGTTTCATTTGCCTACATTTATATGTCAGCAAGGCATATACTATGAGTTATAGTTGGTGTTGTTGACGCTTGCCATTCTTTTCTTTAGGTTTTATGCATCGAGATTTGAAACCCCGAGAGTTTTCTTTTCGTTACTCGAAGTGAGGATTCGCAATTTAATACGATCGATTTTGGGATGTTTGTATTTTTCTTGCCAGTTACAATTCTTAAATTCTACTTTTTCGTCTATCTGTGTATGGTTTAGATAATAGTGTTCATATTGATAATCATGGTGGAGAGTCCAATGAGAAGTTCTAATAAAGTTGAGTTAAAATGATTGTTGAGTATGTTGAAGATTTTTTTTTTGTTTCGACTTAAATGCAGTATTAATGCCATTATAGTTTGTTACTAATATATGTTAAGATGGTGAAACCATATTGAAGTTGGTGAAACTATAATAGCTTGGGTAGTGCGAGTTAAAAAAAATTCCTGGTTTATTTGGTAATTGATGTAGATTGTTGCGGAAGCGAAATAATTTTAGAATCCATTACTAGAATTAAGAAGAGAGAGAAGAAATAACTAAAGATAAACTAAAATAACTGTAAAGGAAGAAGATGCAATCAAGGGGTTTGTTTATAACTCAATTCAATGTCTTACAAGATAAACTGAACTTCTCTTATATAGAGATTATGCTTTCCTAATTAGACTCAAAGTAGGAAACAAGATAACTACTAATATTACTTTCCTTGATTGCTAATATTCCTAAACATAGAAACCCTAAATAATAAAATAGGAAACTTATAATAATATAACTTCTAGGCCGGTGGGCCTATAGTTGGGCTAGCCGTGAAGCCCATAGGAGGATGGCCGCCATCATACTCCCCCTCCGTGGAACAACTTGCCCCCAAGTTGGTGTCTTCATAAATTGGTTCGTCCGGAAAAAATGGATAAATATCGGAAACATTAAAAGTGTTGGAAATATTGAAATCCGATGGAAGATCAATCACGAACGCATTATCATTGATTTTGTGGAGAATCTTGAAAGGACCAAATTTCTTTTGGCCTAACTTCTTGAAAGTACCCACGGGAGTACGTTGCTTCGAAATATAAATCATTACCAAATCACCTTCTTTGAAGTCTCTATGAACACGATGACAGTCGGCGGACGCCTTGTAGGACGAATTGGCCAAAGAAATATTATGACGAACCTCATCATGTAAAGCCAAGATATGAGAAGCGAAAGTGTCGGCAAGAGGGTCGAACTCGGCAATAGAAGGGAGAGGGACGAGGTCAACCACATGGTTCGGCCGAGAGGTGTATACTATTTCAAAAGGTGTCTTTCGCGTAATACGGTTAACGGTGCTATTATAAACGAACTCCGCATGAGGAATAGCGGTTTCCCAATTGATACCTTTATCTTTGATAATACAACGAAGTAGGTTACCAAGAGAACGGTTGACAACTTCCGTTTGTCCGTCACTTTGAGGGTGACAAGTACTACTGAAATTAAGCTTAGTATTGAGTCTCTTCCATAAAAAGCGCCAAAAGTGGCTTTAAAATTTCACATCTCGATCTGAGACTATACTTTTAGGTAACCCGTGAAGACGAACAATCTCCCAAAAGAATAAATTCGCAATATTAGAAGCATTGTCAGTTTTCCTGCATGGAATAAAGTGAGCCATCTTGCTAAAACGGTCAACGACTACCATAATTGAATCTCGTCCTTTCTGAGAACGGGGAAGACCAAGAACAAAATCCATCGATAAATCTTCCCAAATAGTACTCGGAGTGGGTAACGGTAAGTAAAGGCCTGAATTTTGTGTTTTGCCTTTACTTGATTGACAAACATAACAACGTTCGACAATTCGGGAAACATCTCTTTTGAGCTTAGGCCAATAAAATCTTTCCGAAACTAACATGAATGTTTTGTCACGTCCTACGTGGCCCTCGTTGTGTAATTCTCGAATAATATGTTCTCGAAGAGAAGAGATAGGAATACATAACTGATTACCACGAAATAAAAACCCGGAAGAGATAAAGAACTCACCTGAAGAACGATTTTGACTGCATGAATCCCAAATTGGACCAAAATCGGGGTCATCTTTATATTGGTCGGGTAATAATTCAAACCCCGGAACGTGAACGGTCATGGTAGTTAACAGACTAGCTTTCCGACTAAAGGCGTCGGCTACTGTGTTAGAAGACCCGGATTTATGCTTGATAACGAAGTTAAAACGTTGAATAAACGAAATCCATCTCATATGCATAGGGTCCGCGGTTCTTTGATCATTAAGTGTTTGTAACGCTTTATGGTCCGTATATAGGACAAACTCTACTCCGAGGAGAAAACGTTGCCAATGACGTAGTGCTCGGTATAGGGCATAAAATTCGGATTCATAGACCGTCCACTTTCGTCTTGCGTCCCCTAATTTTTCACTCATAAATTCAATAGGTCTTTTATGTTGAGACAGTACTGCTCCAATACCTAACCCTGAAGCGTCACATTCCACTTCAAAAAGTTTGGAGAAATCTGGGAATGCCAAGACTGGAGCTGAACATAATCTTTGTTTAATTGTAGAGAAACTCTCATCCTGTTCAGGTCCCCATAAAAATTTACCCTTCTTTAAGCAATCAGTAAGTGGTGCCATAACTGTACTGAAATCCCGAATAAAACGTCTGTAAAAAGAGGCCAAACCATTGAAGCTCCGAACTTCTGACGGTGAGGATGGAACAGGCCACTCAGAAATAGCTCGGACTTTAGCGGGATCAACTTTCATACCGCTCTTACTGATAATGAAACCTAAAAAATAAACTTCAACCAAGAAGAAAAAACTTTTGGGAATATTCATGAAAAGTGAGTTTTGTCTCATAACCTCAAAAACTGCTCTAATATGGTCCAAGTGATCGTTTCTTGATTTGCTAAAGATGAGGATATCATCGAAGTAAACGACCACAAATTTGTTCAAAAAAGGTTTAAGAATTTGATTCATGAAACGCATAAAAGTACTAGGAGCATTAGAGAGGCCAAAAGGCATTACTAACCATTCATAAAGTCCTTCCTTTGTTTTGAAAGCGGTCTTCCATTCATCTCCTTCTCTAATCCTTATTTGGTGATAACCTGATTTTAGATCAATTTTGGAAAAAATTGTAGCCCCAGTGAGGTGATCAAGCATGTCTTCTAAACGAGGGATTGGGAAACCATACTTGATGGTAATTTTGTTGATAGCTCTACTGTCAACACACATACGCCATGTACCGTCTTTCTTTGGAACCAAAAGTGTCGGGACTGCACATGGACTAAGGCTTTCCCGAATAAAGCCTTTAGATAATAAATCTTCTACCTGTTCCTGGAGTAATTTATGTTCCTGAGGGCTCATCTTGTGGTGAGGTAAATTTGGTAAATTAGCTCCCGGTATAAGGTCGATTTGGTGTTGAATATCCCTTAATGGTGGAAGAGAAGGTGGTGTGATGGATGGTATAAGATCATGGAATTCTTCAAGAAGGGGTTTAACGGATGGGTGTGGTGGTCGGTTGGGTGTGGTGGAAGTATCTTTGGTTGCTAGCAAAAAGCCGCGAAGTGGAGCTATCTCGGTGGGTGTAGGCTTCGGTTGTGGTGTGACGGTGGTGGGTTTCGGTTGTTGTTGTAGGTGTGGATCGGTAGATTGAGAGAAAAACCCCTTTGAAGTTTTAATAAAGTTGAGTATTTAGAGTTATTTAATCTTTATTTTTATCGTTCTTATTTAGTTTATTCACCTCTTTTAATTCCGCTGCGTTTCTACATCATGTGGGGATCGGTGATGGTGATCGATCGGTGATCGGTGATGGTGATCGGTTGTGGTGTAGGTGGAGTTCGGTGATGGTGATCGGTGAGGTTTCGGTGTGGTATAGTGGATGGAAGTGGTGTTTCGGTGGTGGTCGTTTGCGGTTGTTGTTGTTGGTGATGACCGGTGATAGTTTTGGTGGCTTGCCGTGGTGGTTCCGTGTTGGAAGTTTGAACCGAGAGATCGGTCTTCTCCGTTAACGGTAGTAGTTTAAGGGTACGGTTTGACCAAGAAAACTCGAATATATTTGCCCGACAATAATATGTGGCGTCGACGTCAAAAATCCATGGTCTTCCGAAAATAAGATGACAATTATCCATATCGACGACGTCACAACAAATTGAATCACGATAATAAGAGCCAATGGAGAACGGGAATGTGCATTGGGTTCTTACCGATAATTCTTTTTGATTAGAAATCCAACCAACTTTGTAAGGATTTGGGTGTTCAGTTGTAGGTAGTTGAAGTGCATTAACGAGTCGTTGAGAAATCATGTTTTCTTCACTACCATTATCGATGATGAAATCACATACCTTTTTATTGATTGTAAGTCATGATTTGAACACCTTATTCCTCTCTGGATGATTTGTTGGAAAAAAAATTTCAGGATTTTGAAGGCTCATGATACCAGCTGATGTAGATTGTTGCGGAAGCGAAATAATTTTAGAATCCATTACTAGAATTAAGAAGAGAGAGAAGAAATAACTAAAGATAAACTAAAATAACTGTAAAGGAAGAAGATGCAATCAAGGGGTTTGTTTATAACTCAATTCAATGTCTTACAAGATAAACTGAACTTCTCTTATATAGAGATTATGCTTTCCTAATTAGACTCAAAGTGGGAAACAAGATAACTACTAATATTACTTTCCTTGATTGCTAATATTCCTAAACATAGAAACCCTAAATAATAAAATAGGAAACTTATAATAATATAACTTCTAGGCCGGTGGGCCTATAGTTGGGCTAGCCGTGAAGCCCATAGGAGGATGGCCGCCATCAGTAATACATCAGCAATTCAATACCATTTGATGTGTGTGTCTATATGAGTTATGAATATGTGATATAGTTCTCTTATTGTTTGTAGCATCTTTATATATGTTATCACGAATGTGTTTAGCGGAAATCTTTGTCCACATCAACTACCATTATGCAATTTACTCAGAATCTGAGATTCTTATACCTTTATACATTATCATGTTAAAAAAGAGATCAAATTTTTTGGTGATATGGTACAATTTCTTTCGTGATGATATTCTGGTATTTTGTCCCAATTGATGGCGTCCTATAATTCCTTTGAAATTGCTACCCGTACTTGCTGAAGTACATTGATTCTCTTTCAGTCTTCCTCATTTAAACTGTTATTTTTAATTTGCGTTTTCAGGGAAAACTCCTACTGATGTGGTTGGTGTTCATTATGTTGCCCAGTTGTGTTACGTGGGTATAAGAAGAATGAGATGCTTGGAGCACTGGGGGTTGTCATATACACATTACTAAGTGGGGTCCGTCTTTTTTTTGGGATGGTGAGAATGTGGTCCTTCAGTTCATCGGCTTCAATATGCTTCACACAAATCTGACTATAAGTCGCTCCAATCATTTGGGTAGGGTATTAGGGAGTATTTGAACAAGTTTCAAGATGAGAAGATTATCCGTAACTTTATTTTGTGGTAACTTTTAGTGTAGTTTTCTTTTGACAAAATAGGTGTTGCTATCTGTAACTTTAATGGTACCTATAAATATTAATTCCAATGTAACTTTTTCATGGAATGGATACGTTATTATGTTTGACGAACTGAGTGGTGTAAAATTCCCCAAACAAAAATCTGATATGTAAATGCATCTTTATGGACCTCATTTTGATCATACTCGAGACATCAACAACTCTGACCCACTCAATCAAGTTCTGTTTACACACACTCAAACAACATTAAGATTTATATCCTTATATAGTTCCCACTTGACATGTTTCTTGAGGCTCTTTTGTAGGTGAAACCAATTGATAATGCTACATTGAAGGATAACTAGGATACATATAATGATATATTGAAGGATGATTAACCTTTGTAGGCAAAACCAAAAAGAAATTAAGTAAAACTAGAGTAAAATGGGTTGGGTGCTTAAGTAGTTAATAAGTTTGGCCGTGCCGGAGGTACGGGCTATACCCTAGTATATAATAAAACGCAAAGTTTTTTGCTGACTGGGACAAGTCGATAGACGAATCCGGTCGTTCGTTATGTTTTTCATTAAGTTCTGATCGCTAGATCTATCACCTACCTTAAAAAATCATAATTTTCTCACCCATTCAATGAGATAATGTTAGAAAACCCAATTACAAATCTAACCACCCACTATTTTATCATTTAATCGTAGCCATCAGATTTTAAATCATTCATTGTGTAGTAAATAATGTCCATTAAAACAGAATGTAATGATACACCCACGCACTTTATTTTCATAAAAACGCTTAATTTTACGAGAAACTCTTCATTTCATGTCTTAGATTTTACTCTTCCCTATCTTCAATAAAGAATTAAAAACGGTAGATTTCAATAGGGAATCCCTCTTTTGATGATCAATTACTCCCTTTAGAGAGTTACAAGGATGCAAATCCCTTCTTCTCATATGATTCCTCAAATCAACAGGAAATTCTTCCTCTCTCTTAAGTTTCATCTTCCATCATCAGTCCTCAGTTCCATCTTCAGCTCATTTTCTTCTTTCTAGATTTGAGGTTTACTTAATTGCATATTTGTATTTATATGTTTATTGCTCATTGGTTTTGTTCTTCCAGTTCCATTTCTCCAATTCTCATGGATTTCTTCAAGTAAGTTTCACTTTCTTTCATTTTCTTCTTTATGGGTTTATTGCATTGTTATGAGTTTAGTTAATTGCTCATTTGGTATTTACTTAATTGCTATGGATGTAATGAATTTCTCATTATCTTCTTTGTTCAAGTAAGCTTTTTCAATTTGGTATTCAATGTAATGAATTTCTCATTTACTGGATTGCTCATTTGTCATTGGAAAGAAAAATCATATATGCTTACTCCATGTTTGATGAAATGTTTCTAGATTTGAGGTATGGGTGTACTTAATTGTATATTTGTATTTATATGTTTATTGCTCATTTGGTTTTGTTCTTCTAGTTCCATTTCTCCAATTTCTCCTGGATTTCTTCAAGTAAGTTTCACTTTCATTTTCTTCTTTATTGGTTTATTGCTGCTATGAGTTTAATTAATTGCTCATTTGGTATTTACTTAATTGCTATGGGTGTAATGAATTTCTCATTATCTTCTTTGTTCAAGTAAGCTTTTTCAATTTGGTATTCAATGTAATGAATTTCTCATTGACTGGATTGTTCATTTGTCATTGGGAAAAAAAATCATATATGCTTCCTCCATGTTTGATGAAATGTTTCATCCACTTGCTTCCTCTATGTTTGATGAAATGCTTCTAGATTTGAGGTATGTGTTTACTTAATTGTGATGATGTCAAAAATTGACCTTCCGTTATATCAGCATGAAAAAGAGAGTTGAAGCATGACAGCTTCCGTTATGTAAGATTATTCTGTTACATTGAGTGTTGTTCAGCCTAGCGTTCCTGCTTCCAGCTCTGCTTCCTGCTCTGCTTCTCTTTGTTCCAGCTCCTGGTTCTTGTTCCTCGCTCCTTGCTCCAACTCCTTGCTCATTGCTCCTGTTCGTCTGTTCCCGAGGGGAAAAACCTGCAAAGGGTTCGAAAACTGCTCTAACGCTCAAGCCAAGGCAGGATGCTATTTGCAGTAAAAGAGTGAATATTGATTGATCCTTTTGGGGGGCGAGTTATGAGAACTCTGAGTTTGTTGTGATCTTTTTGGGTAAAAAAATCGTGTCCTGTGAATGACGATGTGGGGGGCGTTTTATAGGCGATGTTAGGCCGACTCTAAAAGATAAGTTTTCTCCTTTAGATACGTGGAGTCCAAGATGGCTTAAACACTTCGATATGTATAGCCGACTGAGATCTTTCTAAAAGTTTCAGGATTAAGGCGGTAGGTCGCTTGACGCTGTTTTCTCCCCAGTTCTAGGCGTAAGACACTGGTCGAACCTGTGTGGACGCCCCTCACTCCTTTGAGGACCCCAGGCCCGATTTGTCAATGCCAAAGGCGTCTTGCAAGGCTGGTTTCTTCTGGTCGACCTCTCAGTTAGGGGAACATTCGGTGGGCCATCAGGAGCTCAGCGGTCCTGCTGCCTTAAGTCGGCTTGACCTTGTTGACTTCAGGTCTGATCTTGACTCTTCAGACGTTAGTTAACGTCTGGACATTTTATGCATCATCAAATTGCATATTTGTATTTATATGTTGATTGCTCATTTGGTTTTGTTCTTCCAGTTCCATTTCTCCAATTTCTCCTGGATTTCTTCAAGTACGTTTCACTTTCATTTCCTTCTTTATGGGTTTATTGCATTGCTATGAGTTTAGTTAATTGCTCATTTGGTATTTACTTAATTGCTATGGGTGTAATGAATTTCTCACTATCTTCTTTGTTCGAGTAAGCTTTTCCAATTTGGTATTCAATGTAATGAATTTCTCATTTACCAGATTGCTCATTTGTTATTGGAAAATAATCATATATGCTTCCTCCATGTTTGATGAAATGTTTCATCCAATTGCTTCATCCATGTTTGATGAAATGTTTCTAGATTTGAGGTATGGGTTTACTTAATTGCATATTTCTATTTATATGTTTATTGTTCATCTGGCTTTGTTCTTCCAGTTCCATTTCTCCTGGACTTCTTCAAGTAAGTTTCACTTTCATTTTCTTCTTTATTGGTTTATTGCTGCTATGAGTTTAATTAATTGCTTATTTGTTATTTACTTAATTGCTATGAGAGTAATGAATTTCTCATTATCTTCTTTGTTTAAGTAAGCTTTTTCAATTTGGTATTCAATGTAGTGAATTTCTCATTTACTGGATTGCTCATTTGTTATTGGAAAAAAAATTCCACTTGCTTCCTCCATGTTTGATGAAATGTTTCTAGATTTGAGGTATGGGTTTACTTAATTGCATATTTGTATTTATATGTTTATTGCTCATCTAGTTTTGTTCGTCCAGTTCCATTCTCCTGGATTTCTTCAAGTAAGTTTCACTTTCATTTTCTTCTTTATGGGTTTATTGCATTGCTATGAGTTTAGTTAATTGCTTATTTGGTAGTTACTTAATTGCTATGAGAGTAATGAATTTCTCATTATCTTCTTTGTTTAAGTAAGCCTTTTCAATTTGGTATTCAATGTAGTGAATTTCTCATTTACTGGATTGCTCATTTGTTATTGGAAAAAAAATCATATATGCTTCCTCCATGTTTGATGAAATGTTTCATCCACTTGCTTCCTCCATGTTTGATGAAATGTTTCTAGATTTGAGGTATGGGTTTACTTAATTGCATATTTGTATTTATATGTTTATTGCTCATCTGGTTTTGTTCTTCCAGTTCCATTTCTCCTGGATTTCTTCAAGTAAGTTTCACTTTCATTTTCTTCTTTATGGGTTTATTGCATTGCTATGAGTTTAGTTAATTGCTTATTTGGTATTTACTTAATTGCTACGAGAGTAATGAATTTCTCATTATCTTCTTTGTTCAAGTAAGCTTTTTCAATTTGGTATCCAATGTAATGAATTTCTCGTTTATTGGATTGGTCATTTATCATTGGGAAAAAAAAATCATATATGCTTCCTACATGTTTGATGAAATGTTTCATCCACTTGCTTCCTCCTTGTTTGATAAAAAGTTTCTAGATTTGAGGTATGGGTTTACTTAATTGCATATTTGTATTATATGTTTATTGCTCATTTGGTTTTGTTCTTCCAATTCCATATCTCCAATTTGTCCTGGATTTCTTCAAGTAAGTTTCACTTTCATTTTCTTCTTTATGGGTTTATTGCATTGCTATGAGTTTAGTTAATTGCTCATTTGGTATTTACTTAATTGCTATGGGTGTAATGAATTTCTCATTATCTTCTTTGTTCAAGTAAGCTTTTTCAATTTGGTATTCAATGTAATGAATTTCTCAGTTACTGGATTGCTCATTTGTCATTGGAAAAAAAATCATATATGCTTCGTCCATATTTGATGAAATGTTTCATCCACTTGCTATAACCCACTTGAGTTGGTATAGGTTAGTTTTTCATTTGTTTGCTCAATTGCATTCACATTGCGTGTATATCTAACTAGAATTATTGGTCTACATATAGCCCTAACCTTAGGATTAGATTAATATGTATACGAAGTAACTCTACTCTTCTTTTCAGTCTTTTCCCTTCTTGCGTTTTTTCATCATAATATCTTTATCATTCTTTCTATGATTCCATCTCCGTCTGACACTTTTTTTTCATATTGAGTTTCAAATTGCGAGAGTGGAGCGGCGAAAAATCTATGATATAGTCAATCTATTGGAAAGCATCGAGGTAAATAATCTTATCTCTTATATATTGTATATCATATAGTTATGTTCTCTTCAATATCTTGATGAGAAAGGCAAAAATGAGTATTCTTATACAATTAATAAACTTTTTCTGAAAGTTTTACATGATCTAAATTTTATTTCTTATGGTTGCTTAGATCCTTTCAAGTCATCAAAAAAGTATTAGTACATATTTAGCTATTATTCAGGAAGAAGCCTTAAAAATTAACACTTAGAATGTGTGCAGAGCTAGAAAAAATACTTAAACATTGGTTTTTATGTATGATTCTTTGCTTCAGGTTTTCATTGTGGTGAGAGATTAACTGAGAAAGACGAGGCATAAGTAGATTTTATTGTCCCTATGCTAAAATTGGAAATCTTCCTACTTTCCTTCTTCTCTAATTGACAAATTCACATCTATGCATGTTTAATATTAAGTGGTGGGTCTAGCAGAGAAGGCATCTTTATGTTGATACTAAATCATGAAAAATCATAGCCTTTAGATACATCTTCATCTTAACTACTCATGTGTCCCCTCATTAAGATATATTGGTATTCTATTCCTTAATCCCATCCAATTCCTTCGGCCACTGATATTCCTCTCCCCCCCCCCTCCCCCCCACCCAAAAAAAATATATCAATATTTCGTTTTTTTATGTTTGCGTTATCAGTCTATAATTAGAATAACGAAACATATAAACTAAATCAAGTTCAGGTACCCTAATAGACAAAAAATTTGAACTATTTTATTGGGTAATCAGAAGAACAAAACGTTGTTTTGAATCTTGACAGTAAGCAAAGAAAACTACAGTTACTTCAACACAACTATACCAATGGAGAATCAAAGTTAGGCTTGATAGATAATGTCCATTCTTTTCCATAAATGGCTATGGAGGTAACTGCAAGAAGTGTTAGAAGATGATCATAAGTATATATCAACTACTCATGGTAATTGATATATATTGAGCTTCATTAATCAACTACTCATGGTAATTGCCAAGATCAAACACCAGCACCTGCCACTTCTTTCTCACCTTTATTGGCTTATTCTACTTATTCTATTTCCTTGGTTAGTTTGTTGTGGTAGCTTCATATTATGATGATGCATTTTCATGTCTCTTTGATTTGGTGAAGATAATTTTTGTTTTCTTTCAACCCTAAAATGTATCTCATTAAAAAAAAACCCTAAAATGTTAGTTTGGCAAGTCTAATTCAAGGTCTAGGTGATGATGCATTTTCATGTCTCTTTGATTTGGTGAAGATAATTTTTGTTTTCTTTCAACCCTAAAATGTATCTCATTAAAAAAAACCCTAAAATGTTAGTTTGGCAAGTCTAATTCAAGGTCTAGGTAAATTTATTTGAAAGAATGTAATGGACCTTATTTTGTGTATTATTCTGCTTGGATTTCATTGGCCAAATATTTTTGTCGGTAGTCTTCGTCTCTTCAGATATACATTCAAAACTTTTTGTCTAAAACTACAAAGATCAAGGAAAATCTAACCTAACAACTAAGAAATGTGTAGAATTGTAACTTTTGAAATTATTCCAAATACAAAATTATGTTGAAGCTTCTCTGATGTTTATAATTTGATTTTGTCCTGCAAGTCAAAGACATAATGCTTTGATTAATGGTTTTGATACCATTTATAAAGAGTACCTTGTGAGCATTTTGTGTTGCTGCTTTTCTCTCGATAGTGAAACTTCAATGAAAGATCCCGATGCTATATACAAGTAAGAATACTATCACTAACAATTTCATTGTCGATTTGGAGGAATATATTCATATCAGTTTAAAATTGTGTTCATATGATGTTTTTGCTTCTTCTGGCTTAGGTGGTGGTGATGCAGAACTATGATAGAATTGCACAAATAGATCATAGTTGACACTTAGCAATTGAATAAGGAAATTATTATATCAGTGAAGTAAGATAACTGAACCTACCAGTTGTTATGGAGAAGTTGTTCAAGACTCAAGGAAACAATTGAAGAGAAATACTTGAAAAAACGAAGGCCTGAGACTTAAGACTCTGAATCGAAAGACTAATGAGTTTCTTCGCTCTTACTCAAGAACAAAGTCATAGGATGGAAAATAGTAGTTAGGGTGTGGGTATAGACCTGTCAAAATTGGTCATGGAATCATGCAATATTTGTCCAGAGAGCGACTAATGTCCCACAAGTTCAATCTTTTTGGCCATGGAATAATATTAGCTCTGGCTGGTGTAGTCTTATCAACTAATGTACCGGAAGTTCAATCCTTTTGGATATTAATGGTAATTTCCTATCCTTATCTGCAATGTTAGGTACGAAGATCTCATAATCATCTTTTCTGTTTTATTAATATTATTCAATGGATGATGAAGATCATAAAAAACTGTTATTTCAAGTGTCCTAAAAATTACATTTTATGTTTGAAACTTTGTTTTTATCGTGTCGTAAGCACGGGCTATACCTAGTCATATAAGAAACGAACTTTGTGAGTGCAGTGCCCCCTCTTTAGGGCCTATGCGGGACGGTATGAAAAAGCCCAACCAATGGGGACTGGGCCCAGCCCCTCTATAGAAGCTAGCAAACCCAATGTGATGGTGTTGGACTCCCAATTTTGAGAGTCTCTGAATTTTTCAATTCTAATGTCGGACTCCTAAATCAGGGGCTTCCGAATCACGAGCTTCCGATCTAATGTCTCAATTTTAAACTATTGACTCAAAATATTACAATTAAAATTCATTAAAATTAATATATAATTAGAACAACCAATAAAACTTAAAAAATATATTAAACTATATGACCTTTTTTTTTTCAACTAAAATAGATTAAAGAACGTAAGAGTTATTACAATACTTCTGTCTAATAATATTGGGAATAACCTCCCAATTACTAATACACTTATTCTTCCTTGCCCATTTGGCTAGAATGTTTGCGAGCTCGTTGCTTTTTCGTGGAGCGTGAGTGAGGATCGTTCCTTGGAATTGCGAGAGCAGATGCGTGATCTTCTGGACATGAGCTTTGGTTTTCCAGTGAATGTAATGCTTGGAGTTTAGATGATTGATAATAGTTTGATTATTGCTTTCTATATGGAGGTAGTTTAGATTGTGAGTGATCGCCATTTGATTCCTTCAGCTATAGCTATAAATTCACCTTCTTCCGCTCATCTAGGATTGATGATCTTGGTATGTGCTTACAAGAAAGTTGCCCTATCGTTATGAAAGATGGTACTAATCCCTGCTGGTTCGTACATCTGTATTAAGTTTGGCTTAGGGGTTAATAGGAGGTTGCCAAGGGATCTGTAATTTGTTGGACTACTTTTTAATATTGAGATGATTCATTTTAGTAAAAGCTAAAATGTGATGTATAACGTGAGTAGGAGTAGTAGTTGTCTGTTGAAAAGTACAAATGCATCTAGCTTTCCAAATGTGCCACCAAATAACGGCTTGCTTAGCCATTTATTGCCAAATTCCCCTTTAAATATTCTTGCACTAACTTTTTATAAAGAGCAAGTTGTATGCGAGCCATGTTCTGCATTATTTGTTCATCAACTTTATCTTAATTGCATCCGATGAACTTACTTTGCCCGACTCATGCTTATTTTTCCTGCGGGCCCTTCATGGTTCGGGCAAACACCTTCGTGTCACGGGCTTTTGGATGTTTTCCTAGTTACATCGACTTGCCCAATTGATTGGGTGAGCTACACTAGTGTATATTGCTTTCACCTAGAACTCTGCCAGGAAGTTTCGTACCTCATTGTTGTCAAATTGCGTTTCGCGGTTCATCATTACAATTTTAAGAACTCTAGATCGGTAGAGTCTTTTGCCTTTGTCTTTGTTAGTGTTATTGCTTCCACCGGTTTTGTGAAATAGTCTACCCCTCACACCAGGATTACGCTCGCTCCTGGACTTTGGGATGCGCCCCACTAGGTCGAGCCCCCACTGGCAAAAGAACACATAGTGGCAAAAAGACACATACTGGCAATCGACACCTATGCATTGAGATATTGTCTAGGAATGTCCGAATGTACTTAGAAAGACTCAGAGTATTTTGGATGTCTTATCTCTAACACTGTTTACCCAGAATCACATGCACAAATATAACTTGGACTAGCTTAAATTAGAAAGATATATCTTCTGGCTTTTGCGCTAGCTAGAATTTACTTGAGCATTGAAGATGAGAACTCCTTTCTAGACTAGGTAGATAGCTTGGAAATTATTCTCTTTTCTATCTTCAACTTTACATAGCCAGAGACTGAAAACTGATGAGAATTCTTACACATATTTATGTTATAATGAGGTCCTTTTATAGAGACTTCTAAAGTCAGCGTCCTATTAAATAGAATTCCTAAAAGAACCATAAAACAGAACGGCTTAGAATCTCGTTGGGATTACTTAATTGTGACTGGCTAGAAGTCCCATTACCATGGGACTAGTCCGCCCGTTCCATGCTTTTGGTCGGCCTCAACATGGCCCTCCCTTTTGCTGCCTTTGTCAGGCGCTTAGGTGGGCTCTTTTGGATACTTTTAGGCAAATCTAATTCGCGCCCTTTCATCCTTTCCCTCTAGTCAGATCTTCTGATTGAGTCAACACTCTTTTGTGTAACCAGTTGTAGGCTCTGGTCGTTGTTAGCCACGAATCATCCGAGTGACCCTCAGATCGTAGTTGGTTTCTAGCTAAACATTACGATCCCTAAAATGATAGGACTTGATGATCTTCATCATTTGTATTGTCCGACAAATTGAGCACATTTGCCATCTTGGTGTAAGGACATTTCCTTCAAGTTCCTTTACTTGAGACACACAAGAAAATTGACTTAATCTCCACCGGAGGTTACCAAGAACCACAATCAAAGACCTTGATTTCCTTATTATGATGGTGATACTTTGTCTTTGAGATCAGAAAATCTTCGGACGGACTAGATGACTTTCAGTTATGGACAATTAAGTTCTTCTCAATCTTTCTGCTAGAGTAGCTAAAAAGATATATCGAAAATTTTCCCCAGCATTCTAATTTAATCTAAGCCTTTTATAATGGTTAAATCAGAGTCCACGTCTAATTAGGATTCCAGTCAGCCAGAGTCCCATGAAGATGGGTCTCTCGACTCGGCTTCGAAGGGTCACATCCCATCGGACTCCCCACCTTGGGCGACCTTGGCATGGATTGGGCTCTATGCTGATCCATATGAGTTAAATTAGGCCAGACTCTTTTCCAACCCCTTGTGCATCTTTTAACCACTGCTTTACTGGGCCTCAAGTCATGCACTTTTGCCCTACTAGTTGATTCTTCCGGCCAAGCTCAATGTTCTTAGTGTGTAACCGGTTGCGTGGTACAGTCGTCGTTAGCCATTGATAAACCGAGTCAACCATATATCAATGTTGGTTTCTAGCTAGCTAAACACTATGATCCCTAAAGTGACCAAACTTAAAGATTTTTATTATTTCTAACTAAAGGATCACATTGTCAGCTTGATTGAACGTCATCTCCTTTAGTGTTTTGTTAATCGTGATTTTATCGAATTGCCTAATCAAAGCTCTTACTTTTTCCAAGTATTTTATGAGGTTAACTACTCTAGCCTTATACTCTCCCAAAACTTGATTCACGACAAGTTGGGAATCACTTAGATTTAGACCTTTGTTACTTCCTTTCGTAGGGCCAACTAGAGCCCTCATATCAAAGTTTCGTACTTGGCTTTTGAAGGATATATTTGTTCGGTCTGAAGGAGATGTCATTCTGAAGGAGTGTCCTTCGACCAAGGTAACAATGCGATCAATTTGTCAACTAGGATAATGATGAACTAATCATGAAGATCATCCAGTCCGGTCCAATTAGGGGTCGTAATGCTTTGCTAGAAGCCGCTTACGATCGTCGGATTACTTCGGTAATTCGCAGCTAAAATAGATCGGATCCTACCAAGGGTTACACATAAGAGGGGTAGCTTAATCAGAGAGATTTGACTAGTGGGAGCTGGCTAAAGATGATTGGATCCAACTAAATAGGCCAAAAAGGGTTCGAATAGAGATTCAGAACAAAGATAGAATGAACCAGGCTTAAAAGAGAAGCCCGGTTGAAGGCTCATGTTGGCCGGCCATGTTATGGCCGACCAACATAAGTGGGTTTTTTCTTCCAATCCCTCGAGGAACCTGTATTATTAATAATAATTTTTGGGTTCTTAGTCCAAAACTCTACACTTAAACACACATTTAGCCCAGTCTAATATTAATATAGGATTTTAAGCTAAAATAATAATTATAATGGATATTTAGTCCAAATTTACTCATCTCTATAGAAAAAACAGATCTCTATCATTTCTATATTTATCTGTAAACATAAGCTTGAGATGACTTTCTTATTGAAGTGCTTTCAATATTTTCTAAAATAATTTGTGGCTTGAGATGACTTTCCTTGTAGCTGTATCAAACCTTTGGTCCTCATAAGTTTGATCCATCAATTAAGATTTCATGTTATATCTATCTCAATCTTTATCCCACTCTCAGTAAACATAAGCTGTCATATGTTTATCAAAGTTGTTTGACATGGTTTATAGTGTTATGCTCAGTAGTGTGCATTTGAACTTTCTTATTGAAGTGCTTCCAATGTTTTCTAAAAAAAATTGTGGCTTGAGATGACTTTCCTTATAGCTGTATCAAAACTTTGATCCTCAAAACCAAATCAATCTCCGGAAACTCCTTCCTGTAGTTTATTACACACAACTGCATGATAGTGCATTAGCATTACAACGTCATAAAGACCTTGCATGAGTTCTGGGCACCTAAGGATAAATTCATAATTTTGGAGCTAATTGATGTTATGTAGCATTTGTTTTAGCGTTTTTCTTCAATGATTACAAACTATATATCTTATACAGTTTACGGAAAATATGAAATTAATAAATCGCAACATGTTCGATAGAAATCCCGAGAGAGCTTACATAGTTCTGAATACTTTCTTCTTTCATAGTTTTGAGTTTATTGTTTCTAAGTTTTGACTATAGAAAAATTTCCAGGTAAAAAGAGTTGGTCGGTAGAAAAAAAAGTTTTGAATACCTTCATAGTTGAATTTTTTCTAAAGTTAACACTTAGAAACAACTAACAATCACCTACCTCTGGCTAAAATTGACTTTGGCTATATCTTTAGATGTTTATGTGGTGGCTAAAGTTTGGTATGACTCTTATATGCTGAAGTTGGATTATTTGAACTTTTCTGCCAAAATTTATCCATTGATCATAAGAGTTAAATTAGTATTCTCAACAAAAAAAAAAGAGTTAAATTAGTATTACGTTTGGATAAGGAGATTTTTGTTTTCATCTATTTACCCTAAAATTATATAAGTGATTACCACGTTGTCTTAGTCTCATGGTTTACTATGCTATTGTGTACAGAGGGATCAAGAAAGGATTGTCACATGAAAGTGGGGATGAAGTCATCAGAAGACGATCATGCGAGAGAATTGCTCAATAAACCCTTCAATTCAACACGTGAGATAGGTACAATTAAATATATATAAAAATATATCTATAAAGGTGAAGATCATACAACTCTGGTGATCGAAGCGGCAGACGAGATTAAACAATAATTCAACTGTATTACTTTTTTTTTTGTAATAAAGTCCTTTACTATAAATATCTATTTATAAGGAAATGATATTTTCATCTTCAATAAAATTATTTCGATTCTAATTACTGACCATGTATTGGGAATAAAAATTGGTATGTTTTCTATGGGATCAGAGTTTTTTATGCGGAGGACAATCGTCCTAGGTTACACGTCACTAATGTACTGTCTTAAACATGTAATTGCTTTATCCATGTCCCATTTCAGATTTTCATGAAAGCGTAACCTTAGTTTAAGTCATATCAAACCTTATATGATTGATGATTTCATTAACACGAAGCACGATAGTTTAGAAATGAATAAATACAACATACGAATACAAATGGGATGTCTTACACCTAGTGATGTTATAAAGGTCGGGCGGGGGCTAGCCAACCCGGGTTGAAAGTTCCCGGGTCGGGCCTCAATCCGGGTTGGTAATACAAGGGCCCAGCCCGGGTTTGACCGGTCCGCCCCGCGGGCTTCAAAAAACGGGTCAGGCCGGGCCTTATGGAATTTTTTTTTTTTGAGGAACACCACTTTTTTATTTGAAAACACTTTTTCTTTTCATAAAGCCTATAAGTTGTGTATTACTTTTTTTTTTCCTTAGTTTTTTTTATCTAGATTAGTTTGTCTTTTAGTCGTTTCAAATTAACTGGTGTCACTTTTAGTGGTCACTCTTTTGTCTTTTAGTGTAATTCTTTCAGTTTCTTTATTTTTTGGCAAGACAACTAAATTAATTGGAAACATAAATGAAAGACATTCAAATGGTAGAAATAAAATTATTTTTTATTTAATTAAAATAAAATGAAATAAAAAAATTA
Organism: Eschscholzia californica; assembly: GCF_041429995.1. Classification (NCBI taxonomy): domain Eukaryota; kingdom Viridiplantae; phylum Streptophyta; class Magnoliopsida; order Ranunculales; family Papaveraceae; genus Eschscholzia; species Eschscholzia californica. The sequence goes on from NW_028238472.1 coordinate 35,330,107, forward strand.
CAAAACAAAAGGTAGATAATTGGATCACTATAGATTAAGCACATCCCAACTAGGTTGGCACCAACTTAACCTATCAATCATTTCCAATTATCTTTACAATAGAAAAATAAAATTAAAACACAACATGATAAATAAGTAACTAATCTTCAATAATTACTTCATCTTCCACTTGTAGATCTTCAAATTCTGTTTGAAGTTCCTCTATGTAAGTGGTTTGTCTAGTTGCAAAATCATCCCAATCTTTCACGCATATAATTGCTTCAAAAATATCGTCATTTAACCGGTTCCTTCTATCGGTCAAAACTCGTGAACATGCACTAAAAGTCGACTCCGATGCAACGGTTGATGCGGGAGGACAAAGTAAATCACGTGCCATAATTTGCATAAGTGGGTAGTAGATTCCATTTTGTCTCCACCATTGTAGAACATCGAAGTTATCATCATTTATGCTTGTGTCTTTGTCTAAAACACCTTGTAAATACATTTTAAGTTCAAAACAGTCACTACAACCTTGATCACCTTGATTATTTCTTTTACTTAGTACCAATCTTTGCCATGGATGATTTTCACTAGACGAAGCAATATTTTGACTACTTTGAATCCTTTGAGTACCATATATCCGTTCATATTGTTCATATAAATCTTTTAATAAACCATACACATATTCGTCAATTGAAAATTTTGGGCGGTTACCAAGGTTATCATAAATATTAAATAATATAAGAGAGGTATTTTCTTCCTTTAATCTAGGATCCATGCATGAAGCTAAAATGAATAAGTTAGGAATTTCTTGCCAATATTTTTTGAATTTTAGCTCCATTTTACTAATTACTTTATCATAAATTTAGTAATGCCTACAACTAACAAAGCTTCGGTCATATCATATAGCTCTCTTAATACTAGATTTGTGGTAGGATAATAAATACCGGATAATATTGTGGTAGATTTATAAAAAAAACCTTTAGAATATTTAAAAATAAATCACATTTTTTAAAATAAAAAATATTCAAACCAAATTGATTTTCAAATCCAACAAAGTCCATAATTACATTTCCAACGAGTGGGTTCATCCGCCATAAATTTTTTGGGTTTTCGACCCCTAGTTTTATGCATTTCCGAGTAATTTTGTCATCTACTATTTGAACTATCAATGAAAGTAAGAGCATCGGAAATTTTTTCAATAAAATTAAGATTCTCATCTTTTGAAATTGTTTTAATAGCATCTTTAACAACTAAATTAATGATATGACATACGCATCTAACATGAGTTATTTTTTTACCGTAAAATTCATTAAAATGTAGAGTTTGAAGTAAAGACATGATGGCACTTGTATTAGCGGACGCATTATCAAAAGTAATACTAATACATTTTTCCATAACACCATATTCTCTAAGTATGCTAGATATGTATTGATATATTTGATTATCATCATGAGGATAACTACATAACCGAAGACCAATAATACGTTTACATAAAATCCATGTCTCAGAGTTAATATAATGTGCGGTTACAACTAGAAAACCGAGTTTGTTGCAACCACTCCATATATCCAAAGTAAAAGAAATTCCTCCTTTCACATTTACGATATAAGGGTTGAACGGAATTCTTAATCCAACGTTCTAATTTTGGATCTTCGGCATATCTTAAAGGTTGTTCACCACTTGCAATATATAAAGCTAAATCTTCCCTCATTTTTTTACTATTATATGTAAATAATGGTTGGCTATTATTTTCACTTCCAACTATGGTTGTCTGAGTTGGAGCACTCCCTTCATGCTTATGTTTACAAGTTTGTAAATGTCGTTTTAAAGTAGACGATTCTTTCGAAGGGTCTCCGACATAATCTCTTTTGCAAAACATACAAACCACCCTCATACTTTTAACCTCTTTGACCGTTCTTTCTTCCATCGTAAAATAATTCCATACATCGGATTTCAATTTTCTTTTAGATTGTTGGGTTCCGAGGGTATTAGTCTCTACAGTTGGTTCTTCACCGGACATTTGGATATTATCATGTCCGGAGGGACTACCAAAATCATAGTTATCCATAACTAAAATAAAAATGAGAGGGTAGGAGAAAAGAAATTATATGTAAAAAACTCAAATAGGTTGATAAGGAAGTAAATTACTTACTTGATACACTTAATTGAAGTCTTGAATAATTGATTACGAAAGTAATTAATTGAAGTCTTCAATAATTGATCACTTGACTCTTGAATAATAGTCCTCTTTAATTACTAAACCAATACTTGAAAATTTTGATATCTTGAATATTTATAGTTTTAAAGAATGAGAGGTAAAATAATAAAGATGAAAATTTTTAGAGCTTGAAGATGAAGTTAAGAGAAGTAGAGAAGATGACCCCCCCCAACAACTAGAAAACGGCTGTAGGGGGGTAATAATGGTAAAAACCCCAACTAGTCGTTTTTGTACTTGGTTAAAAAAAAAGGAATTTTTTTTTTGAAATCTGACCGTTGAGACGGGCCGGGGATAACTCGGCCCGGTTTTGGCCCAGCCCGGGAACATCAACAGACCCGGGCTTACCTGGCCCGGTATCCGTACTGGCTGGGCCTGTACAGAACAGGCCGGTCCCGGGCCCAACCCGGGCAGGCCTGGCCTTTATAACAACACTACTTACACCTTTGGACTTGTGCCAAATAATGTATCAAACAAATTTAGCCGTGACGGAGGCACGGGCTATACCTAGTTACATTTTATTTCATAACCGCAAGAATTACGATACACTTACATAATACAACATTGTGATTGTAAAACTACGAAAATGTATAATTCTTATATAGAAAATATTAGATAATCAAAGATACACTAAAACTACATATTTTTAGTAAATGAGATTTTTAAAATAGTTACATTTTTTTCATAAGCGCAAGAATCACGGTACACTTATTGAATTCAATATACTGATTGTAAAACTATAGATAATCTATAGTTACTTATATAAATTAAATAAACAAGATATAATAAAACTACATATTCTTAATAAAAATATAAAAATATTTATATCAATAAAACAATAAAATATTTATTTAATAAAGATATATTAAAAATATTTCTTTTAATAAATATTTATAAGAAAATAAATGATGTTAAAATGGATAGACAAATAATACAAAATTGATAGTGGAACAATCACACGTGGCCTTACTAGGCTTTAAAGACAACTTTAAAGACTTTTATTTATAAAGAAGTATAAAACTTTAACTCTTAGGGTCTGTTTGATACGTGTGAAAATAAGGTGGGAAAATCGTTTTCGTACGAAAATATCATTTTCCACTGTTTGGTTGGGACAAAAACAGTGAGAAAATTGATTTCGTAAGAAAAGAAAGTGGGAAAATAAGCCAAAAACTTTTACCACTCAAAAGGTGGGAAAACCCCTTTCTCACCTACTTTTAAGAAACACGCTCTCTCTCCTCCACTAACATCCATCTTCAACATAAATCTCTCGTCTATCTTTCGCCCCCCTCTCTGATTCTCTCTTTCTCGTCTCTCTCCTATTTTCCCTCATTTAGATTACCAACTACTAAACCATAGGTTTAGCAAAAGAGATGCTCCCTAGATTCTGTGATTGATCAAGAAGAAGATGGGCTTGACCTAGATTTTGTGATTGGTTTAGCAAAAGAGATGCTCTCTTTCTCGTCTCTCTCCAATTCCTATCTATATGATTGATGTAGTGTGTGTGTGTGAGATAGTCAAGAGTTTTGTAGTATAGAGAGGGGTCGATCACTAGAAGATAGCCCAACACCACATATATATTTCACCAATTATATTACAATTGATTGTTGATTACTGATTCTAAATCTTGAATGTGCTTTTATTTGACTTTTATTTATTAAGATATGACTAGAACTTTCAATTGTAAATCATGAACTTGTTTGTTGGGTTTGACCTTTTCATAATCAACATATGGTTCAATCTTTGGGGAGTTCTTAGTTGTCTTTCCACCAATTACAAGGTTCATAAACATGAATGAAGAAAACATTACAATAGATGGTGTAGTTAGCATTGTGGATGGCGAAGAAGAAGAAGAAATTCTTTATATTGTATGTATGGTTGCTTGTACAATTGGAATGGTAATGGAATTCAAACACCCACAAATTATAAGGGATCCGACAAATTTGAATAAACTTCGAGAGCAATTTTTGAGTCGGTTATATAAAGAGAGTGATCGAGTTTGTCATGAAAACCTTCGGATGAATAGGACTTCATTCCGCATATTTTGTAATAATCTAAGATTGAAGGGCTTGTGTGACGGAAAGTTCGTAACTGTGAAAGAACAAGTTGCAATCTTCCTCTTCATTATCGGCCATGACGTCAAGAATCGAAATGCAAACTTAAATTTTCTTCGTTCAGGAGAGACAGTAAGACGCTACTTTAATGTTGTGCTGAGAGCAGTATTGAAGATGCAGAAAGATTTATTGAAACCCCCTGATAGCAGATCATCTCCTAATGAGAGTACACGCCCCAAAACTTGGCATCACTACTTTAAGGTAATCATGGATGGTGACTATTTTATAATTTTGTTTCATGTAAAGAATTATTCCTCATTTAGTTTCCTATATGTTGTGTAATTTATTTGTAGGATATTGTGGGGGCTATTGATGGTACATATATACATGCAACTGTGCCAACTAGTGATCAACCGAGGTTTCGTAATCGTAAAGGTGATATACGACAAAATGTGCTTGTACATGTTCTTTCAATATGAGGATTATGTATGTTTTAGCTGGATGGGAAGGATCAGCTCATAATGGTAGGGTATTGAAGTCCGCATTAAGAAGTCCAATTGACCCATTGACCGTCCCGACTGGTTAGCTTTAAAAATTAAAATCCGTGTCTACATATTTGTTGCGTGACATTAATTAAATTGTTTCAACTACAACACTAACTTATTACTTATTCATAGGGAAATACTACTTAGGTGATGCAGGCTTTCCAAATGCTCCTGGTTTTATGACTCCGTGTCATCTCAACGAGCATCGTGGTCGGCTTCCTGCCAATGCTAAAGAGTTATTCAATTATCGACATTCTTCATTAAGAAATGTGATAGAAAAGTGTTTTGGGTTACTAAAAAAAAGATTTGCTTGCCTACGAACATTTACATTTTACGCCTTCAAAGCACAAGTTTATATGGTAATAGCTTGCTGCATCATTCACAACCACATAATGAATGTTGATCCGTTGGATATGTGTGACGAAGATCCTGATCCACTTGAAAATACTGAGTTTGAACTTATACCTGAAGAACAAAGTGCCATACTTGTACCAACACCAGAGTGGTCTTCAAAAAGAGATCAATTAGCATCAAATATGTGGGAGGAGTACCGTCGGCGACGTCAGTCATAGATGTTCTCTACTACATTTGTGTTGCTTATTTGTATTTCCTTAAAAAAATGTTGATGCAAATGACGTGAGTATTAACATTACATTTGTGTTGTCTTCAAATGGTATTGGAAATTTCTTGAGTCAGGGATTGAAATGAATTGTGTTTGAAACGAATTGACTTCCTAGTTAATTAGAATTTGAATCGAATTTGAGGTCGTGATTTTTGATGTTCTTAGTCATGGGAATATAAATTTTAGTGAGAGAAAATCTAAGATGATCAATCTGGTATTGGTAGCTTCTAAAGGCATGACTTTATTGCAATTGGCACCTCAATTAAGTGTTAGAAATGGGTGCTCACAGTAATATCTTCGGGTGCTTTTAGATGTTTCCATTACATTTTCACATGGGGTACCAAACACCAAAAAAACGATTTTCTGTAAGAAAAGCTTGCTTTTCTTTCCCATCAGAAAAGCCTTGTTTTCTTTCCCATCGGAAAAAAAATGATTTTCACACCAATCAAACGGATCCTTAATCAATTACCACACAAAAGAAAAAATATTTACTTATTTTTAAACTACTCAATGTTAGCAGAAAATATAAAGTTAAATATTTCTATATTTATAATAAAAAATAAATTCGTTTATAAAAATGTCGAGAGATAGGTAGGATAACCCAAGAACAGAGAAGTTTTGTAAATTCGTAGATATACTTAAGACCCTTTTATAGAGTCGTGGAAGAAAAAAAAAAACATTTGAAAAATTACGCTTAAGCAATGCAATGCATCTAATTAAATTTTCCGGAACTTAAAATTGTATCACTTAAAACTATTTGTGATGCTAAAATAAGGCCAAGTTGAAGTCCCTGAATGTTGTTAAAAAGATGAATGTGTGTCACCTCATGCTAATGATCGAAATGTATAAGAGTGTTGAGGACTGACAGATCCGTATTTCACCGTAAAAATACTACTTCAATCATATCAAATTGTATCAAACAAGACTAAAAAACTAATAGTGGAATAATCGATAGTTATTTATACGAAAACAAATTAAATAAACAAAGATATAACAAAAGTAATAAAATATTATATTAATAAAGACGATACAAAATATTTATTTAATAAAGATATATCAAAAATATAACTCTAATAATGTTTTATTTATTATATTGATGTCATATCATTTAACTAGTGATTTATAATTTTTTAAATTTTCGTACGTAAAACACTACTTTAATACTATCAAATTGGAAAAAACAAGAATACAAAATTAATAGTAAAATAAAAATAGTTAAAAGATATTAAAAATGTTACATGAACAAAGGTATTAAAACTATTTATTTTATAAATATACTAGCAATAACCTGTGACTACAACATATTCGTGGAACGCTTACCTGTTTGAATGTAATATATATGTAATAGTAGGCTACGAAAAAAAATATAAAGATATGACAATACATTATAGATTTAACATTAACAACCAAGATATAAAAAATATAATGGTTCATAAAATAAACATCTATAAATAATATAAACTTTCGTTTTGATTTTGAAAGAATTTCGATGTTTTGCAATTTATGTTTACAATGTTTAGAAAATTTAAGTAGAAATATCATCATCATAGATACCATTAAACAAATGTATTAGTTTTCACAAAGAAAAAATGTAACTTGTAATAAGATATTGACGAAAAAATTCGTGAGTCTTCTACTAAAGTTCAACTACTAACATTATAGATCATTTTAGAATATTTTTTAGAGTTCAAAAATATTGATCGTGTTTTGTACACCTTTTCAGTTCCACCACGTCAAGATGAAAAAATCAGTTAAATATTCTTATTTACTAAATTGATGAAGAAGTGATCGACTTACGTGGAGAAAGATTTAATGAGAGAGGAGATGAGGTGAGATGAATTTTGTCTAATAAGCATGGTAGACATTTATTATGTCCTAGTCAAAGTAGAAAATTCATCTTCGTATAAACAAGTAAAGAAATGTAGTAGTTTTCACACAAAAAAAGATGTAGTTTGTAATAAGATATTGACGCAAATTCGAAAATCTTCTACTAAAACTCAACTGACGAGTATAAATCATTTTAGAATTTTTGTAGAGCTCAGAAATATGGACCGTGCTCTATACGCCTTTCAATTCCACCAAGTGAATATGATAAGATCAATTAAATAATTTACTAAATTGATGGTGAAGTGATTGGTTTATGTGAAAGAGACATTTAATGAGAGAGCAAGATGAGATGAATTTTATCATAATAAGCATGAAAGACATTTATTTTGTCCTAGTCCATTTTGTCCCAGTCAACAAACCCAGTTTTGTTTTGTTATATAGACTAGACATGACCCGTGCCTTTGGCACGGGCTATTTTATAAAGCATTGTATGCGTCATAAGGTCCCCTTTTGCACAGGCTATTTTATAAAGCTGCTATGTCAGATGTTTATCTAAGAAGTCTCCTGACCATTACCAACACTTTTTCACACCAAAAGATAAGCTCTAAATTGAATTGCAGATCTCTTTTGCATGGTTACATGTTTTTTTTTGTCGATGTTTTTTTTTTTGTCAACAACAAAAGAAAACATGTAACCATGCAAAAGGAGATCTGCAATTCAATTTAGAGCTCATCTTTTGGTGTGAAAAAGTGTTGGTAATGGTCAGGAGACTTCTTAGTTATTGTTGTCAAATATACACATTCTCCTTTTTAAGAAAAAAAGAAAGAAATGATAAAGATCAAAAGTGCATCCAATTAATTAATGTCACATTATGAAACAAAGCAATACTCCTTGGTGAAATGAGTACATTAGTTCAAAATACTTTACGGGGGATGTGTTTTAAGTCCAAAATCGCATGATCAATGAGTCTAGAGACCAAAGATAATCTGAAATAGAAAATAAATCCACTCAAAGTAAATTACATGTCTATCCTCTCATTCTCTTTTACTGCCTAACCTATCCTAAGTTAAAAAAAAATAACCTAAAATAATATATATCATAATATTTAGAGATTCATTAAATGATTTCCTCAAAAACAAACTTTCCTTCCGGAAAAATAGTTGCCTTTACCGTTTAGTAGAATACTTTCTTTTATATTTCTATTAGAATTGGGTAAAAGCAAACCGAAGAGAGAGAGAGAGCATCGCCACTTTCTAATATATGAACTAGGTTTTGATTTCATTTATCATCGATGCCCAAATTAAACCGAGTGAAAAAGGTGAAAGCATCGAGTGGGAGAGAGAGAGAATCGATTGATGGTTTCAATCATCATCTACAGTAGTGAAGAGTAAGAAAAAACAAACGTTAAAATAAAATGTTAAAAATGTTGTTAGACTCGATAAGATTCTACCAGCATAAAATTTTATTACAATCAACCTATTGTAACAAATTCATATCAGATGGTAACAGAATCAAGAAAATGCTAGTAAAATACTGAAAATGTAACAAAAACAATTTCACATAATATATTTTAATTACTAAAAAGTATTTGTTAACCTATTGTAACAAATTCATAAGATGCTAGCAAAATATTCTTGCTTTTTAAACTACTATATTCAAATTTATTCAACCGATGATAATAGAATGTAAAAGTTGTTATTAGAATCAATAAGATGCTAGCTAAATAGTATTTGCTTTTTAAACTACTTTATCAAATTCATTCATCAGATGCTAGTAGAATGTATAATATGTTAGTAGAATCAGTAAGATGCTAGCAAAATAGTTTGTTTTTTAACCTCACAAAAGAATTTGTAGATGTTTAATTGGATCGAGGTAGAGATAAAAAGCAAATCAAAAATTCATACTTTCTTGAAGTTCAAAGAACATAGAGTGACAAAGAGAGAAAATCGTTTTTGGGAGAGAGCATCTCGTTTTAGGTAAATATTGGTTGAATTGGTAGGTTAATTTAGACAAATATTAGTTTTGGAAATAATATATTTTCTTGAATTCAAAGAACATATAGTTACAGAAAGAGAAACTCGTGTTTGGGAGAGAGAGAACTAGTTTTAGGTAAATATCCATTGATTTGGTAGGTTACTTTAGAAAAATATAAGTTTTGGAAATAAAGATTAACATTAAATATCCACCATAAATATTCTTCATAAAATTATTAAAAAGTATTTGTTAACCTATTGTAACAAATTCATAAGATGCTAGCAAAATTTTCTTGCTTTTTAAACTACTGTATTCAAATTTATTCAACCGATGCTAATAGAATGTAAAAATTGCTATTAGAATCAATAAGATGCTAGCTAAATAGTATTTGCTTTTTAAACTACTTTGTCCAATTCATTCATCAGATGCTAGTAGAATGTAAAATATGCTAGTAGAATCAGTAAGATGCTAGCAAAATAGTTTGCTTTTTAACCTCACAAAAGAATTTGTAGATGTTTAATTGGATCGAGGTAGAGATAAAAAACAAATCACAAATTCATACTTTCTTGAAGTTCAAAGAACATAGAGTTATAGAGAGAGAAAATCGTTTTTGGGAGAGAGCATCTCGTTTTAGGTAAATATTCATTGAATTGGTAGGTTAATTTAGACAAATATCAGTTTTGGAAATAATATATTTTCTTGAATTCAAAGAACATATAGTTACAGAAAGAGAAACTCGTGTTTGGGAGAGAGAAACTAATTTTAGGTAAATATCCATTGATTTGGTAGGTTACTTTAGAAAAATATAAGTTTTGGAAATAAAGATTAACATTAAATATCCACCATAAATATTCTTTCATAAAATTCATAGAAAGAATAATTGTATTAACTCAACCATTATAAACCTTTGGTTTACCAATGGTTAAAAAATATTTATGAAAGGGCAAAATTGAGAGAAAATTAAAGGATTCATGCATGGGGCCCACCAAATAGTGAATTTTTGGACTTATTTTACATTTTCGGTTTATTTTAGTTTTATTTTATTTATTGATTTAGGAGTGGATATATGACTAATTACCCCCCCTATTTTTGGACCTTAAACTCAAAAATCCTTCAAAATATTACCATCCCCTTTCTGAGGAAATTAAATATATCCACGTGAATATAAATATACAAACAATATTACGTTCCAATGCAGGCCCGTGGCTGACAATTTTGGGGCTCAGTGCCAAACTTTAATCGAAGCTCTTTCACAAAAATTCGAGGTAAAAATTTTTTGTACACGCGAAGTAACAAGCACAAATTTTAAATAATTTACCTAAAAACGTTATAATAAATCATTAGTGAACCAAATTAATGGTGTGTTCTGTGATTGTCTTAACTAAATAAAAGTCTTCTAATTTGTATAAAATTTTAAAAAATTAGAATTTCGATTTTTCTTTTTCACGGAATCTGAAATTAAGGTTTAGAAAGATAGATTGAAGAAAAATTTTAAAAATGCTTCTTGTGGGAGTTAAATCCATGACCGAGTGTGCACAAACCAATCAACCTTACCAATTGGGCTAGGATCCGTCTAGTGCTTTACAGTCAGTCTTCTTTCATTATATACGCTTAATTAGACAAAGACAAAGAACTAATGGGCCCCTAGTGGTGGTGGGCCCAGTGTGGGCGCCCTGCCCGCACTGGCCCATCCACGGGCCTGTTCCAATGTGTCAATAAAGTTGAATCTCAAAAACTCAACCTCGCAACGACTATATCCAAACCCGATCCCCACATATTTTCATGTGTTGCTTTTATATCTTCTTCATCTTTCTTCCAACTATAATAGTAGGGCTTATGGTAATATCGAAAACATAATCAACATTAGCACATAAGTGGATGTGGTCTATTGATGCTTAAAAAATCTAATTTTTAACGTGGATATATGAATGATCAATTGGCTTAAAATGTGTTTCTCTATAATTTTGATATATTATCTCATCAAAAAATAAAAATAATTTTGATATATTTATATGTAAACAACAAAGAACTGCCCTAAAGGAGTGAACCTTATGATCATCGCACTATCAGGTGATGGTTGATTATTGAAACAAACTTGTTTTTTATTCAGAAGATCGGTAAGGTTTTGCCAATACGTTTGCTATCAGAAGCAGAAAATACCGTTCTTTCCACTGTAAATGTGTTGTTGAGAGAAATTGACTGCACATGGATGAATTCAATTACGTTAGTCATATATATTTTCATTACTTAGGCAAAAAAAATACATAAAATTTGATGGATATCCAACCCTTTTGATCTTAGGACCCTTCTCCAACCATGTAGTTGTTCCACCACAGAATAAGGTGATAAGTAAAAAAGCAGCTAAAATCAAACTCATCTTGCTCATATTTGTTGGGTAGACTTTTATTTTTTTTTTGTGCAGGTCACATCATTGAGTGAACTATATCTTAGAGTAAAACAGAGCGCTCAGTCAGTTGCTTGTTTGCTCCTACCATTTGGCTTTGGCTAGCTAGTAGCTGCGGTTTCACTCTCCTATAGGTGTGCCATTCCCGTTCTTTATGACTTATGTCGGCGTGTGCTATGATTTTGATAATTTATATTTCACACATTTAGTATATTATTTTACTCGAAATATAAACATATACATCATTACCATATGGAGCCTGAACATGGGCAGTGCTCATCCCATGGACATTATTAGAAATTCCCACAAATTTATATCCATTTCTTTGTTATATATCTTATTTTTCGATAAGGTTAGATATATATCTATATAGGTAAATTCATCCATCTTAATTAGAGATCAGAAGCAATGTAACTGACAACTCATATAAACGATGAACTCAAAAACTTACCCAGAATAATCATCTATGAAAGTTTAATCACCAGCACAAAGAATACCCATGTCTCTCGACTCTCATCCCAAAAGTCAAAACCAAAGAAAACTCGAAGAACTCAGAGAAGATGTCATCGGTGCTTTTAGGGTTAAACCATAATATTCCAGCACCACCAGCTAAACCGACCTTGAACACCACGAGACTGATAGGAACTTAGGGATCAATATTAATAACAACAAATAAATAAGCATCTTTAATTCTTTTACATGAGTTAAATATATTTAATCATGTTACAAATGTAAGATGGCGGGAAATCATGAATTTGTATCAAAATTTAAAAGAATCAATATTTGGATGATAATGGAATCAAAGGGTAAGATTATGGAACTCCCTAACTCTAGAAAGTCCTTTCCCCAAGACAAAACAGGAATTCCGCAGCATGATTATATAGATTTTACACCATATATTAGAACAAGTGATCTAGGGATAAAAAAATCAAACCTAAATTTCCACAGAAAAATTGATTAAATTAGAAATGAATCATAACTCAATAAACAAATATTTTAAACTCAGTTTCTACCAAAATTAAGAAAGAAGATGAAATAATCAGATTATTCCAAAACAAACAATTGATAAATAAACCTAGAGAAAGAGAGAGAGTACCTAGAAGATCATCACTAAGTGATTTTTGAAACTGAAGTAAATTAATGAATCATATTAAATTTATTCATTAGGGAATTTCAAGGGATGGCGGTTTTTGGGAGTTCAAATAATCGTATGAAATTTGATGTCTAGGTGGTTGTCCAGGTGGCAATTTTTGGCCGGCCACACAAAGTGAATAATTAGGATTTAGTCCTAATTAGCGAATCCCAGATAGAAAAAACTCTAACTTTTCTGAGGGACCTTTTAGGATTCCTTATTTGAGTGGGACTCTACTAAGGTAATGCCTATATAAGGGTCATTGAGAATTCAGAAAAGGTGTGGAATTTTCTCTGAGACAATCATCTCTCTCACACATCAAAGAGAAAAAAGATTAAGAGAAAAGGCTCACGTTCTATCTATCTAGTCAAGAAGAAAGGTTATTCTCAACCTTCCATTAAGTTGTAGCAGACATTAAGGAAGGGAGATCAAGTTAACCTACTCGGTGTCTTAAGTAGAAGAGCGACAATTGGAGTTCTGAATCTTCAGACGAGATTGAAAAGGTTCGAGGAAAAAATTGCTTTAAAGGTTAGTTTTTCCCCATTCTAGTTCTTATTAGTTCTTGCATATGATCCCAGATAACTAGTGTTAAACATTAGATGTTTGAGATTCCGCTTACAACATTAGTTAGTGTATTAGATACATAAAAAACCCAACAAATTTGTTGTTTAAAATGGAGAACTCAAACTGTAGAGTTGGCTAAAAATAGTTTCATTTGGGGGAGATCAACATGGCTCCTGCTCCCTTTAGGGTTTTGCTTAAAGCATCATCCATGTGCAACTTCCATACTATCTCGACCTCTTTCTTCTGTGTTGACCGCGCCTTCCGAGATGAAGTCTCTAAGGATTGCCCTTTCATGACTTTTCTTAGGACGAAAGCAGTATTGAACTCGCTTAGACCTATTTCTCATTTGAGTAGTCTTCTAGCTACATCTAGTTTTCGGTAACACATTTTTCCATCGTAGGATAGTTGACATTTCATGACTTTCTTCTGTGTATGTACCCAAATGACGTGGGTTTGGCCTCATTTCTTTTCCTGTCAAAATAAATTCATAGATGACTTTTTCCATCGTAGGATAGTTGAGCTCTGCTCGAGTAACGACTTTGCTCACTAAATAAATGGGTACATCATTCATTCATTGACTTGATTAAGACTGGAGAAACGACTTCCTTAGAGGCCGATGAGTATAGAACTAAAGCATCCCTTTGACATGGACACACTGACAGAGGTAACGCCATTCAGTGCGATTAGAAGGCTTGTTCCGCTTGTTTTGTATATTCGAACCTCGATAAATTGATCATGATCTTAAAGAATGACAGTGCTTTGTTTTCCATTTTACTCAAGAATTGAGACAAAAAGGCGAGTTTACCTGTAACCCTCTACACTTTTCTCTTCCTGGTTGGGTTCGACATTTTTAACAAAGTAGTGATTTTAATTAGGGTGGGAATCGGTCGGGCTCGGACGCCCGTAGACTTTTTTTTTCGCACTCGGGCGGATCGGGCATGGAAATCTTAAGCCCACTATTGACCGTCGGGCTCATCGGGCCGGACACTTTGCCATTTTATGGTGCCCGCGGCCTGACTGAGCCCGCCGGCCCGAACGGGTTTCAATGGTTACGGGTCGAACGGGCTCCGGGTTATCCGTGAAATCCTAGGGTTTGAACTTTAGTAAAAAAGAGGGATCTAGGATTTTTTTTTTCAAATTTAGAGTTAATGGAGATACAAATCTATAGATATATCTTGACTATTACAGATTTATTAATGAACAAATCAATTAATATATAACAAATATGTAGACGAACAACCGTAGGTCTTTTTAAAAAACGAACCAATCTCTGCATGACCAAATCCCCTTTGAAAATGATCAAAATCTATTAATAATACAAAGAAACTTATTCATGATTGGTGATGCATGAAATGTCCAGACGTTGACTAACGTCTGAAGAGTCAAAGATCATACCAGAAGTTTCTCGGAACAGCTCGACTTAAGGCATCAGGACAGCTAAAACCCCTGATGGTCCACCACACATTCCCCTAATTGGGAGGTCGGCCAGAAGAAACCATCTCTGCACAAAACGCCCTCGGCATGGACAGATCAGCCCTGGGATCTCTAAAGGAATAAGGGGGTCTCCACAGGTTCGGCCCATATCTTACGCCCAGAACTGGGAAGATATCAGCGTTGCGCGACCTAATGACTTAATCCCAGACTCTCCAGAAAGATCTCAGTCGGTTACACATCTTGAAGTGTTTAAGTCCGATTGGACTCCACGTATCTAAAGGAGGAAACTTCTCCTTTAGAGTCTATCACTCCGACAAGATATCAACGAAGTATCCTTGAACTTAGGAACTTTCACTTATCACAGATCCGGGATTGACTCGAAGAGAAACCCTAGATACGCAAAAGAGGTAACTTCTATTACGGTTTGACGGCCACCGCCTCACCACCGCCACTAATCACAGTCGTCATACCTTCGCCTATAAAAGGCCCCCCACATCGTCCTTCAAAGGACATGATCTCTGGAGGAAAAACACACTCTCTCTCCCAAAAATAAGATTTTTTCATACCAAGAAGGATCACCCCCCAAAACAGAGTTCTCATAACTCGCCCCAAAAGGGATCAATCAATATTCATTCTTTTACGGCAAAGAGCACCCTGACTGTCTTGAGCCTCGGAGCGGTTTTCGAATCCATTGCAGGTTTTCCCCCCTCGGGAACAGACGAACAGGAGCAAGGATCCAGGAGCAAGGAGTCAGGAGCTGGAGCAAGGAACGAGGAGCGGAGAAACAGAGACAAAGCACAGGAGCAGAGTAGAAGAGCAGAGCGGAGCATAGAAGCAGAGCTGAACAGAGGAATCTCTCCTCTCCAAACAGAATATATCATCATAACGGAGGCTGTCATGCATCAACTCCTTTTTTCATGTTGATTTAACCGGGAATCAATTTTCGACATCAGCAATGACTTCAACAGATTTCTTGGTTCATGATATGTAATCTAAAGATCGAAGCAGAGAGAAACGAAGAGAGACACCAGATCTGTTAGTTTACTTACCTTTTGTAGGTTAATCATATGTATTAACAGAACTATCATCTACTAATGAGATCTTTATAGAAAAAAAGATGGAGAGAAATAAAAAATATAGATAACAATATGACTCTACAACAAGATTCAAAGAAGACCACTCTCTTCATTTTCTCTCTTCTTCTTGCTAACAATTCAACTCCATAAGTCAAATGTTTATGAAAAAAATGGATAAATTGAGATTGAGAGGCGTGTGAGAGATTGGTTCTTGCTAACCCTTCACCATTGGTTCTTGTTAACAATTCAAACTGATTAGGGGATGTGTGAGAGATTGAGAAGAAGTGAAGAACAAGGTTGAAAATAAAATGGACTGTTAGAGGGGAAGGAAAGATGTATATGGGCGTAATTTTAGGGTGAGGGTTTATAAAAATAACTTTAATCAAAACACGAATCTTAAAGGGAATGTAATCTCAGTCGTTAACTCTATTTACAAACAGGCTCCTACCAGGCCGGTTGCGGGCCGGACATCGGGCAAAGGGCTCCGCCCGTGTCCCCCCTGCTACAGCCCGTTTTAACGGGCCGGGTAATCCCCGCCTCGGGCTCAATTTGCCCACGGGCTCTAACGGTCCGGGTGGTTACCTTCGGGTTGCGGGTTCTCGGACCGTTTTCCCAGCCCTATCTTTAATAGATTGCCCTTGATTCCTAGGTGGTAGACCATAAAGCTCACGAACTTTCCACACGTTACTTCAAAGGCGCACTTTTCTTAATTTGACATCATATTGTATGCATCTAGTTTGTCGAAAGCCACTGTAAGGTTTGGGATAAGGTATGTCTGAATCCTGCTCTTGGCAATCATGTCGCCCACGTAACACTCCACCATTCTTCTGATCTGTTCTCGGAAAATCTCTTTAACTAACTTCTGGTAGGTTGCCTCGACGCGTCTGCTAATAGCAATACAATCCTTTCTCTGTTCTTAAGGTTGTGTGCTTATGATCTACATGGTGCATGGCTATTTGGTGATACCTGAAGAAGGCATATTTTTGTCTAATCTACAAGTTGATCTATCGTGGCCAGAGGGAAGTTGTCTTTGGCAATGTTGTTAAGCCGTATATCTTAGGTTGAATCGTTTTTCGATTTTATGAATCGTATCGTAGATTCAAATAAAAAATCGTAATATTTATTTATAGGGTTATTTTCCTAATGGCCCCCAACTTTGTGACCAGCTTCCCGCCTGGCCCCCTAAATTAGCAAAAATACCCATATGGCCCCCTTTTTCCGTTATCTTTAACTGTCCGTTACTCTCACTCCTCCACCTCATTTCCTCTCTCTGCCAAGTCACCTACAATGCCACATCATCATCTTCTCCGGCAAGGGGTCGCCGGCCGACCAAATTTCCGGTCGGCGACCTTCAAACATAATATAAAAAAAAATAAAAAATTTTCTCTCTCCTCTCTCTCTCTAAATTTTTTTTTTCTTTCCCCTCATATCGGTAATCTTGACTTCTTTATCAACTGCAAATGCTTCCTCAGTTCCGCTTCTTCAATCCCTTTTTTTTTCTTTTTCCGTTGCTTTATCACACAACATTTTCTTAAACTTTTCATAAACTTCTTCTGGATTCTTGTTACAAGCTGCAACATTCTTTTTAGTTCTTTCAAGATGGTTTTTCATTCTAAATACCCCCAATATTCTTTAGCACAATAATTGCATTTTTTTAGTATAATAATTGCATCTCATATGAGACTTATTTTCATCTATGAGCATACAAGTTTTCATGTTACGTCATCATTACTACCTTCTTTCGATTTCATTATATAACATTTCCTATATGTAACATTATCAAAAATCGATTATACATACATAATAATATTAAAGGAAGTAACATAAAAATAAAGTAAAACAAATAACATAAGACCTAAGTAGTAAACTATTATTGCAAAAAAAAATAAGTGGTATACTACTAAGTTACTAACTATTATAAATTTCTTCAACAAAAGAAAGAGTAGTACAATTATTATAATATTTTAAGTCTAAAACATTGAAAAGAACAGAAGTAATGCTGAAAAGTAGTTGTAAAAATATAAAAAGTTGAATAATTTTTAATGTGTAGTCAATTTTTAGGTTGGGTGAAGTGCAAAACTAACCGTTTGTTACGTGGGAAAATAGAGACAAGAAAGTCGTTTTCTTAAGAAAACAGATTTTCTAGTGTTTGATTGGCCAAAAGTGGGAGAAAACCACTTTCTCATGGGAAAAAAGTCTAAGGTGGTGTTTGTTTTTTTTATTGGGTCTGAATCTGAATTGTCTGGATCTGAATTGGCTGAACTGAATTGGAAGAATCTGAATTGACTAAATTATTTTACAAGTCAGATGTTTGGTTTCTAAATCTGAATCACCAAGTTTGAATTGAAAATTTGACTTTTATACCCTTATTAATCTTGTTAACCAAACAACCCTTATAAGTCTTTTTTAACCAAAGAAAACCCTAATACCATTTCAATTTTTCTCACCTCTTTTCTGCTCTCTTCCATGGCTGCCGCTCCCTCTCTCCATCCCCAACGATTGTCTTCTCTCTCTCTCTCTAATAGATCAGAAGTGTCTCTCTCTCTCTCTCTCGAAGATCAGATTGTATCACTCTATCTCTCTCGAATATCAGCAGCTTTCTGTCACTCGAAGAAGAAGATCGAAGCCCTTGAACATAAGGAGCTCTCTCTAGAACGAAGATCAGAAAGTTAAGTCCTTTTTCTGTTTCGACTTCTACCAAGAGTAATCAGAAAGTTCCATAACCAAATGAACAGATTGTTTATCTTCATAAGCACCCTTAAATTCAACAATATTAGGTTGTCCAGTTAAGTGTTGCATCAATTGAATCTCTCTCTTAACATCATCTTTATCACTTCTACTAACAAGTTTTCTCTTTGATATTGATTTACAAGCATAAGTATGACCACTTGAAATTTCAGTACAAAGATAAGTTACCCCAAATTGACCTCTACCCAATTCTTTCCCAAGTGTGTAAAATTTCTTAACATCTTCAAATGGCTTACCAAGAATAGTATCTAGGTTTTGAAGAAGTCTTTGATTTGAAGATAATGTAGATGGTTTTGAAGAAGTCTTTGATTTTGAAGAAGTCTTTGATTTGTGGTGGTGCTCGGATTTGATTTGTGGTGGTTCTCGGATTTGATTTGTGGTGTGCTCGGGTCTTGGTGGTGGTGGTGGTGGTGGTGGTGGTGGTGCCGGTGGTGGTGGTGCCGGCGGTGGTGTCTTGGGCTAGTTGAAAACTTGAAATCTCAGAAGGAATTTTTTTATGAAAGGCAGGGCACATTCGTCATTTGACTCATTTCAGAAATTGGGTTCACATTTCAGACTTCTTTTGAAGTCTGAAACAAGTGTGTTCTAATTCAGTCTATTCAGACAATTTCAGAATTCAGATAACTTTTCAGATTTGCCTAAATTATAAAACAAACATCTGAAATCTGAATTTTGACTCAATTCAGATTTCAGATCTGAAAAAATAGAAAAACAAACACAACCTAAAACTTTTTCCCAGCCTCCACATCTGAAAAGCCTTTTCCCACGTTCTCTCTCAAACTATCGCGCTCTCTCTGTTCTCGTATCTCACCCCCTTTTTCAGTTTCAGAGTTTTCTCGATAACACCCTCTCTCCGAACCCCTTTCAATTATGAAATCTTCAAGTTGATTACTATAAGATCTTCAAACTAATTACTCTCTCAAACTAATAAGCGATGGTGCTGATGGTCGATTGAGTAATGGTGGTGGATTAGGTTGCATCCAATCGAAGAACATGACAATCGAACTCCCTATTTGAACTGTATCTCAAAAGTGAAATTCGAACCCTAGTGAGATCTTCAATCTAATGACTATGAAGGAAGGGTGATGGTGGCCAAATAGGTTGCAGCCAATCGAAGATGACATATAAATTCCCTCTCTGAACTGTCTCTCAAAAGTTGAAATTCTGACCCTAATGAGATCTTCGAACTGATGACTATGAAGAAAGGGTGATAATGGTCGACTAGGTTGCAGACAACTGAAGAAGATGACAACTGATTCATGACAATTGAACCCCAATGAGGTCTCTGCCATACCTTGTCTGTCAACTGATTCATGGGTTTTAAAGCTTGGAAATTTGAAATTTGCACATGAGCTGTTTGATGAAATGCCTAAGAGAATGTTAGTTTCATGGAATGCTTTACTCTCGGTATTTTCAGAATAGGCAGTACGATCAAGCTTTGTTTCCGAAGATGTTGTAATCTGGAATCAAACCTAGTAAGAACACACCCATATCTATTTGTATCCACTGCTAGTGCAATAAGTTCACCGGAAGATGAAGTAGTTCAACATTGAGAATGGGTTATCTCTTGGAGAATGGGTGCATGCTCACATTGAGAAGAATAGCATTGGAGTAGATGTCGATACTTGTATCCGCTGCTATTTGTATCCGGCAGTACGACCAAGCTTTGTTAACTTTTCCGAAGATGTCGATATCGTCCAACTCGCAGAGGGTGCGTTATCTCTTGGAGAATGGGGTCCATAATCACATTGAGAAAAATAGCATTAGAGTAGATGATTTGATGATTTCATAACAAGTGCACTTGTTGACATGGTTGTGTTGTTGATCTTCTTATGGAGCTGGGAAACTATCTGATGCATATCAACTACATAACCATTTAAGTACTATTGATGAAGTTAAGAGTTGGGATATTGTTGATGATGATCCTATCAAACACTAATGAAGATGTATTTTTTAGGTTTATAATTACTGCCATGAGAAATAAGAAAAGGGTATGCCTGAAAAAGATGAGGAACTACTTATGATAGTCATGCTTGATAGTCACTTTCTTTTGACTAATTATTTTGAAACCATTAATTTGTATGCATTTGTTTTCAGTTAAGCAACTGCTTGTGATAGTCATGCTTGATATCTGAAGGATGTTGGTTTATAAATGAAATAAGTAGTCTTGGTGCATCCATCTTGTTCTTGGAGCAGGTAAAACTTGAGGGTCAATGGATGTTGTTAGTTTGTTTAAACCAATGCTTGCTAGCGGGCAACTAAGATGTTGAAGATTTTCTGAAATGCTGACAGAGATGCATGAGAGAAACTAAAGTTTTAAGGAATTTTTTAAAGGCACTCGAAAAAATTTCCACAACCAACCGAACACTAGAACTTGAATTTCATATAGAAAAGAAAGTCCTTTTCTTTCCCATCAGAAAGGTTGATTTTCTTAATCAACGTTTTCTCACGTATCAAACGGACCCTTACTTTCCTATGAAAAAATAAAGTAAAAGAAAGAAACCAGACTCCAAGCAAGAAGAGGGTGAAAAAGAAAGAAGAAGATGAAAAAGTAAAGTAAAAAAGTAGTCATAAAGTAGTCTGAATTCTGAAAAAGTTGTTTGAAAAAAGTAAAGTCTAAAAAAGTAGTCATAAATCAAGACCCAACTACTTAAGTACATTGTACTTCCTACTAGCTTATTTCTTTTTGTATGAAGAAAGAAGAGGACGAATAAGACTTATACTAAGAGGGAATCTGACTTATTTAAAGTTTCTATAGTTCTATTAAGTATTAACAAAAGAAATTCACGAAGAATAAGTAGAATTAAGAAGATGAAGATTGAAGAAGAAAGTAGAAATCCATAAGACATTAAAGATATCAGGAAGAAACCACATTCTTACTCTTAAAAAGATAGAACTATATTCAAGAAGAAATCAGGAAGGAAAAGATGAAGAACAAAAAAACATAAAGAGTTAATTCCTATTTGGCCCCCTACTTTGTGACCAGCTTCTTTTATGACCTCATATTTTCTGTAAATTCAAATATGACACCTTTTTTTATGTAAATGTCTTAACTACCCTTCCTTTAAATATTTTTTCAAAATAAAATTATAAATAAAACATTAATTCCATCTCATTTCCCTATCCACCACACGTGTCTCTCCACGTCACCTCTCTCTCTCTCTCTCTCCACCGCACCTCTCTTCCCAACTCACCTTCTCCGACGAAAGTGGCCGGTCGAAAAATTTTCCGGCCGGCGACCTTCAAAAAAAAAAATTCTCTCATATCTCTCTCTAAACACTCCGGCGAAGGAGGTTTCCCTTCGTCGGAGTCGGTGTGTTCTTGAACAGACCGACTCCGGCGAAGGGAAACCCCCTTCGCCGGAGTGTTTAGAGAGAGAGATATGAGAGAAAAAATTTTTTTGAAGGTCGCCGGAGAAAGTAATGGTGAGTTTGAGAGAGAAAGGTGAGTTGGGAAGAGAGGTGAGGTGGAGAGAGAGAGAGGTGACGTGGAGAGACATGTGTGGTGGATAGGGAAATGAGGTGGAATTAATGTTTTATTTATAATTTTATTTTGAAAAAATATTTAATGGAAGGGTAGTTAAGACATTTACATCAAAAAAGGGGGTTATATTTAAATTTACAGAAAATATGGTGCTATAAAGGGACGCGGTCACAAAATAGGGGGCTAAATAGGAATTAACTCAAACATAAAATCACCTTAGTAAGTAGGATTCAAGAAAAACTTTAATCTTCTCTTCTTCTTCTTTTGTAAATTTTTCCTCTATAAATCAAAAGTTATAGTGAGAAAAACTTTTTTTTATAACTAGTTTCCATTTTCTTAATCTTAATGAAAATTTTAGTTTAGGACTTCAAAATCCTAAGATTTCGGACCTAATACAAATCAAAATCATAAAATCTTATATTTTTTTCGCCTAAATCAGAATCGTGGGATTCAGAGTGAATCCCATGATTCAAGATTTCAGTATAGTCTGAGCCTTGAATCCTTCGGTTTTGCCTTAGATCCGATTTTCTCCTGAAGCATATCGATTTAGGGCCAATCTTGGTATAAGCTTTGTTAAGCTTGGTCAGTGTGATCCGCAAACATTCTTCAGGTACTGTTCTTCTTCGGGACCAACAACATAGTGGCCAACCAATCGGGGTAGTATACTTCTCTGATTACTTTCGAGCCCAGAAGCTTTCCTACTTATTTGAAAATCTCTAATTTTTTTCCGTATCGAAGTTCTATTTTTTCTATTTCACCGGTCGGTGGGAGGTCACATATGCTTCTATGCTTGGTACCTCCTTTATGTTGAAGGAAAAGATATGGTGATAACTCTTAAGAACCCCCACCAACTCTTACCTCTCTACTTTAGTTAATGTATTGTCCATATAAGTGACCTCTGCCTCTGAGGTCCCGATCTGCACTAACACCAGTACGTCCTGTGAGACAACTCACTCCACCGTCTATTCTGCTTTGGCTTACGCTAGGTCCGTATAAGGCTCACTCATCTCCTCTTCATATGTCACAATAGAATCGGTCGCACCCATTGCAATTACATCCTCAACAGTGTGGGTTTGGCTCAACTTCAGCCATGTGAACTTTTGGTGATTGTCTTGCATCTCCAGGGGCGAGGCTTCAACATTGAGGTACTTTAATGCCGCCAACAAGACCATGTAGTTCTGAGTCCTTCGGCAACCCTCGATTTCTTACTCGGCGCTTTGACGCCCCTCCGTTTTTCTAGATGAGTCGTTTCTCCGTCTCTGGTCATGGTGTCAGTGGGTTCGAGTGTTTCAAATATCTCAAGGATTTGTTGGATTCATGAGGACGAATATATGGGGTTATTGATGTAACAACCCCTTCCTCTAGCTTCAAAGTGATGATACTCGATAAGTGGCTTTCAAAAGATCGTCCAGAAAATTTATTCATTCTAGTTAATGTTACCCCGTGTCGTTAGCGACAATGTGTGTGTGTGTGTGTGGAGGGGGGGGGGTACCTGCAAAGACACTTCGATCCTCAAGTCAATTCAGTGTTGCGGGCTCAAAAGTCAAGTAATCAAATGGTAAAGATCAAATCCCTTTTCAGGGCAAATTTGTGTTGTTTATATATGTTTGCATGACAGTGGTGAAGCATGAAATTAAAGGAGGCCATGTGGCAGGATCATTGATAGAATATTTTTTATCACAAAAGATATAATCGTATCTTGAGATAAGGTAAGCAGATATTTGACGTTATCTTGTCTTTGCGCAACCAACGTTTCTTTCAGGCAAAACATAGCTCAAGGTGTCAAACATACTTTTGCAAACCTCCCGTTCCAAGACTTAGATTGCAGAGCTTACTTGAATCCACCCTTCTATTGGGCTTTAAGTCATGACAGAGTTATAGGTGTCATACAAGACGCAACATCTCATGTCAAGGGTTAGGTGACATTTCTTTCTGGTCCACCTCTCTGTTGGCTTAGTCAAGCTCTCACTCGTGCATGTTCATGGATCCGACACGTGCCACCCATGTCAATCAATTGACTTGTTTGACTAGTCAAGGTTGATCAATATTTTTTTTTTTTTGTTGAAAAGGTTGATCAATATTTGGCTCAACAAAAACGACTTGGTGACATTGCATCACAATTTATGCCTTGAGAGGACGCGTTATCAGTAGTGTCACTTTAGGCATGGATACATTTGGGTGACAAGATTGAAGCCCAAAAAGGGGAATGAAAATGTGATACATTTGGGTGACAAGATTGAAGCCCAAAAAGGGGAATGAAAATGTTAATGGTAACGGACTTCCAACAAAAAAGAAGAAAAATGGACCATGTGATCATTGTAAGTAAACTAGGGCCCATTTGGAAATAACCTTAACTTAATAGTGTTTATACGAGAGAGTCCTTAAAAATGGGTAGGAGAAACTAGAAAGAGAGAAGAAAAAGGAAGCTTTTCTTTTGTTTTTTTTTTTTTTTTGTTGAAAGGAAGCTTTTCTTTTGTTGAAAGAAGAAAAATGAAGGTGCGGTAGTAGAAAAGACCACGCGTTGGAGGCCGCACCACTGCTTATCTATCTATCAATCTGTGTTGTTCCAAGAATGGGAAGTGAGACGCGAACAAACTTTGGGGTTTCCTTTTCAGTTAACTGTAGAAATACTCAACTGGGAGTCTGGGAGTGGGAGGACAACAAATTTACCCGTCTCTCTCTCTCTCTCTCTCTCTCTCTCTCTCTCTCTCTCTCTCTATTTCACACACTCATCAGTGTTTCTGTTCAAATTAAAGCTCAGAAAAAGAAACCGAAGAGAGTTATATTCAGCAATTATTTGTAATTAGGGCGTATAATAATAATTAATCGATCATCAATGGAAGTGGTAGTAGCTGGGTGCTGCGGAATTGAACCACTCCAACTCCTGCGTCGTACCTCATTACCATTTCAGACTAGTTCCTTTTCCTCCAGAACCAGAAGAAGGGTTAACCGCCTTGTTGTGGCGGTCGCTACTGAGACTAATCCACCACCACTACCAGAGAAGAAGAAGAAGAATGTTGTCAATGGAATCAATAACACGGTACTACCAACAACTTAACTTTTTTCCTTGAAATTTGAATTTGTTTTGTTTAATCCCCCACCACCACCACCACCACCACCACCACCAGCAATAACGATAGTTATTAATTGCTCCAAAAACTGATTTTAGGCAGTTGGTTGTGAGTTCTAATGATTTCTTTTCTTTGTCAGAGAATGGGCAACGTTTCTCAGGAGATAAAAAGAGTGAGAGCGCAGATGGAAGAAAATGAGCAAGTGGCGATATTAATGAGGGGTCTTAGGGGGCAGAACTTAAGGGATTCTGAGTTCGCCGATGAAAATATTCAGCTCCGCCTTGTTGAGGTTTGCTTCTCTCATTCCAAAAAGTTTATTTGGTCCTGGTTTACTGTGTGATTATACAGTTACCTGTAGTTAATCTTTTCTACATCACAAATTCTAGCATGCCATTTGCATCTGTACTTGGGTTCATGTGAACTAGCCAACTAGATAAAGATATTTGACAAAGAAAGAAAGGAGACACACAATGAGATGATTTCATCACCCAGATGTAAAGTAAACCAAGTGAAGCCGCATCAGTATAGTAGCATTTGATTTCCTTGGATTTTGACTAGATGATTTGGGCATATGGTTGGTGGAAACGGTCCAATATTCGTACTTCAGTCATGTGAACCAGACAACTACAAATGCAATTCTATTAGTTCATTATGAGTTACAACTTATAACCTGTTCTTTCAGGTTGATGAAAGCTGCGACTCGTTGCCTTTAGTATATGATCCTGATATCATCAGTTCATACTGGGGAAAACGGCCACGTTCTGTTGCAACACGTGTCATCCAATTATCATCTGTCGCTGGTGGTTTTCTTTCTCGCCTTGCATGGGATGTGATAAACAAGAAGGTCAAAGAGGTAATTCTTTAATGAGATAATGAGCTAAAACTACATCTTTCTATGCTTTCGTTTACAATTGGGAGACCTTAATGACGTAATATATACAAAAGCTTTTGTACTTCCCCTTTAACATATTTTTTTTTTGAAAATTTGAATGAATATATTAGATGCGACTTGTTACGTAATCCAAGCCTCCCAACTTACTACCATATCTATGTAAGGTATGTTCCCCTTTGACATATGAATCCAAAAATTTCAAAAAGAAAATTTCTCTCATGAGATACTTTTCGAATCCATGCCTGTTATATTAACATGGTCTTGGACGTTAGCAATAATACAAGAAAAGAAAAAGTATGCACACGTTCCGTCCTAAATGGGGCAAAACTAGAAGCATGAAGTTTCAAATTTTCTTATATAACTATTTATGATTGTCCCGTATTTGCAGTTTTATTTATCAGTGTACCGAGATTTACTGTTCGATAATGAACCTGAATAAATTGTTGGTGTTGTTTTTATCTTCATCTAAACAAATTCATTCATGTGGGAAACAATTTTAGTCTCTTTGTGCTTCTGACAAAATCTTGTTTCAGATTTTCAACTTATCTCTGTTGCACATGAGATGTGTGATGGTCATGGATATGGTGACTCACGATTCATTACATGCTTTCTGTTTTTTTCCATTAGAATGAAGTTGCACGAGCTATTGAATTGCGTGATATTGTGACATCTTTGGGTCCAGCATATATAAAACTTGGGCAAGCACTCAGCATCAGACCAGATATTTTGTCACCTGCAGCAATGACTGAGCTGCAAAAGCTTTGTGATAAGGTAAAGTTACGTTCTTACTATTTTTTCTGGAAGGACTTTCCTCCTTTTCCCTCCACATTGCTCACAGTTTTACTAAGTAAAAGCTTGAAGACGTTAATGCATGGGATTTATATCATACTAGCCGATGTCTAAAAGAGCGTTTTTACTCGTTGATGCGGTTTCCCTTGACAAAGCAAAGCGGTGCCTTGAGGCGGTATAAAGGCGTAGCTTGAATTTTATATATTTGAAATTAAATAATCTTAGCATAAGAATTATAAATAACATAGTTTACTACCATTAGTATAAAACTTTATCCTAAACCATATAAGATACGCAATCAAAATCGAAAGACTAAAAACTAAGACTTAATATCTTTTGTCACAATCAATGTCTTCCTGCCAAACTTCATAAAACCGTCAACCTAAGATGTTTCAATCTTCACCACTTTAATCATCCGAAGAAACGTTATTATTATCTCATCTCTCGGTCATCCTCTTCATCAGATATTATAGCTACCCATTATTCTTCTTCATTTACCAGATTCATCGAATTTGTCGTGGGAGCGGGGGGCCTTTCCATTTCTTCTTCCTACTAAAAGATGGTATACAAAATCAACCAATTAGTTATTAAATATAACTGGATTAATGACTACAAAGAAGTACCACATCAACTAACAAATTTGTTATTAGCTGTAGCCCTTCTCCCGATTTTACTTGATTACCTGCTTCCCCCACCTCCACCACTTTCCGTTCCGTTTTTGGGCTACTTCTTCATCAGATTCTACCACCTCAGTCTCAAGAGTATTCATATCTTGCTCATTGAAATCCTTTTCCCAATCAGTTGAAGTTGGCTCTGCTATTGTACTTCTACTACTACCTACTTCAGTTGGATTGCTTCCATTTCCTTTTATTTCTTCCTCTTGTCCAAATTCAGTAGGATTTCCTACAAGCAATTCATCATCACTTTGGATGTCATCCACAATTGATGTGTCTTGTACATTATTTTGCAGATCAGTAAGATACACTCTATAAAGTAATTCGAGTTGACTATAGTATAGGTTGGATGTTTCCCTTAGCAGTAAGCAGCAGATCTCCCGTTATTTTGGGAAATCTGGTGGCCCCGTGTGAATTCTTTCAAGGCAAGGGGCGGCCTGATTTGTTCGGTAGATCTGGTCGAGGTGGTTTTTGTTTTACCAGTGCGCAGGTGGTCTAAGTTTCCATAACCACGTTTTTCTGGCCCCTGTGAGCATATTTTCTTAAAAGTATTTACAATGCCGCAAGGACCCCAACCTCTACGAAGTCAGGCAACACTCCTAAAGTTGCAAAAAGAAAAAGCAAACAAAACCCGTGACAAGGGACCAAATTATATCACTGGGTCCCAAGCAACTGGGAACTCGTACAAGGATAAAAAATTATCCCTCTCGTTGGTCCTTGACCAAAGCAAAGGATTCCTTTGAATCAAGTAAATGATCGAGTTTATGGACACTGTTCTACCTTTGAATATCAGTTAGTTACACGAAATCCAAATGCTCCAAAAAAACACTTCCAAAGAGGTCTGCCCTTTAAGGGCAGTTTGAATAACTCAGATTGCAGTAAAGTGTCCGTGATCGATCGAGGAAGAGCCCTCCAAAAAAAATTCATTTTTTTCATCATATATTCGATTACTTTTTGATGGCTGTTTTTCAGTATAACTGTAACCACATTGATTGTTGCTGTTTTCTTTTACTGTTCAACATTGATTCTTTCTAGTACTCATGATTGAAATCCTGGGTTCCCCAATGCATATTACATAGATTATGTTTAATCGTTACATGTAAACTTAGTGGGTGTGGTTGCAGCTTGTTTGTTCTGTATTATCAGCTGATAGAATTCTCTACAATAATATAGGTTCCTTCGTTTCCAGATGATTTAGCTATGTCTCTTATTGAAGAGGAGCTTGGCCAGCCTTGGCAGAACGTCTATTCTGAACTATCATCATCTCCAATCGCTGCTGGTAATCCAGAAAATCCCTTTCTTCTACTTGATTCCACTGATCTTTTTAAGTTGCTTTGGTGGTGTGTATTGCACAGTTATATTGGTTTGGTTTCATTTCTAGTTCCTCAAGTTCGCAGGCAGTGTAGCTTTACAATTTTATGATACAAAATACAATTATTGTTCTTGGTTTTAGTAATCTTAGTTCTTTGCACACAGCATCTCTTGGTCAGGTATATAAGGGCCGGCTTAAAGAAAATGGCGATCTAGTGGCTGTTAAAGTACAGCGGCCGTTTGTTCTTGAGACTGTTACAGTCGATTTATTCATCATAAGGAACTTGGGGTTGGTTCTTCGTAAGTTCCCTCAGGTAAATACTGTTGTATCTTCTTTTCAATTTCACGACATTAAATACCAATGAATCTTAATTGAAAAGTTGTGGCCCAACAGTAGTTTTTCCCAAACTGATTCACAAATTTACAGATCTCAGTCGATGTTGTTGGACTGGTAGATGAATGGGCTGCTCGTTTCTTTGAGGAACTCGATTACATTAATGAGGGTGAAAATGGCACATTGTTTGCTGAAATGATGAGAAAGGATCTTCCTCAGGTTAGCTTCATAACCTTTTTGGTGCCATCTAATGTGGGTGAAAATGGCACATTTTCTTGTCTTAATATTTTACACCATTGCTTATCTTGAATAATGGAAAGATTTCTCCGTCGTAGTTACTTAAATATAGTATGCCAAAGCAGCACCTGTTACTCTTGTAAGTTCATATCATATATGATATATCACGTGTGATTTTGTAACTTTTTTATTTGGGTATGATCCTGTAGGTTGTTGTGCCTAAAACATACACGAAATATACCTCAAGAAGAGTTCTCACAACAGGATGGGTAGAGGGAGAAAAACTGTCACAAAGTACTGAAAGCGATGTTGGGGAGCTGGTGAATGTTGGAGTGATTTGCTACTTGAAACAGGTAGAGTGTTCCATAATTTTATAGA
The DNA here is from genome assembly GCF_041429995.1 of Eschscholzia californica. Taxonomy (NCBI): domain Eukaryota; kingdom Viridiplantae; phylum Streptophyta; class Magnoliopsida; order Ranunculales; family Papaveraceae; genus Eschscholzia; species Eschscholzia californica. Next base: position 35,359,850 of record NW_028238472.1, read on the forward strand.
TGTCTCAATATATCATCCAAATATGCACATATGCAGAAACGCTATACGCATATATTGTTCAGAGTCTTAACTTATGTCACATGCTTCATCTTCTAAGGTCTTCCTATCCATAGGCAGAAATATGTTTCATCGTCTACTTACGATGTATAAATTATATATACATTTCTAAGTGGTTTGATTCTCTAACTTGCGTCTGTATTAACATCTTTTAACTCCAATGCAAAAACGTTAGATGGTGTAGGTTCTCTAATTCACTTGATATTTCTTTTGCTGGAAAATGTGTAGTAATTAAACCAATAAAATGTTATAAACTCAATAAATGTCAGTGTAACTAGGAAAAGACTACGGAGAGGCTAGGCAAGCTAATAAGCCTCATACTAGAACTTTTAATCTCATCTCAATTCCCCTCTCCTCTCTCTAAATTCAGACTCTTCGTTTTCTCTTTAACTGTCCTCTTACTCGCTTTGGAAAGGAGAAAAGTATATTTATGAAAGATGATGGAGAATAGAGTTGGGCCGAGCGTCCTTTGGGAATGTTGTATGCTTCTATTTATTTAAACTTTAGAGCATAGGTTGTTACATTTCATCCCAAGTAAAAAGATGTTAGTTATCAGGTGAAAATACTTACTCCCTCACATTTGTGTGTCCTATTTTGAAAACTCAACTTTTTAGGGGAACATCATTAATTTGTGTAAACACATTAAAAGCAAAACAGTTTTTCGAATTTTATGCTTATTAACTTTTGTGCAACACAAGAGTAAAAATTTGCCATTATACTTGTAGTAATAGATGTTGTTGCAAAGAGTAAAAAAGCTTATACTCTACTTTTAGAAATAGGACTTTGAAAATTGACAAACCAAAAAAGAAATGAGTATTTTCTTAGTTAATGTATCTTGATTAATTATATATTTTCGTTTTTAAAGTAAAGACTTTATATATAACTTAAGTATTTTTCATCATATAAATACCTTTCTCACCAGTGTTGTTCCTGCACAGTTACTTGATACAGGTTTTTTTCATGCTGATCCACATCCTGGGAACTTGATCCGAACTCCAGATGGGAAGCTGGCTATCCTTGACTTCGGTAACTATCCACTCTTGTCTCTTGAGGGGATGTGGTAAATGGTTCACTTGTAAATAGGTTTAACAGTGATGTACCTGCACTGGTTCAAAGTCAATGTAGCTCTGTGGAAGACGAAGTTCGTACTCTATATTACGTTTAACAGCTAAAAACTAAAAACATGAAAAATAAGCTTAAAAGGATATAAAGAATCACAAAGATATTGATAATCAGTAACTTGTTATTTTCATTGATCATCGATGTTTGAATAGTAAGTTATTTATAGGCCCCATGAACACTTACCATGTGTAGTAACTCTAGTTCTTATACTGTTATACACCTTGATTTCAGCTTCTCTTACATAATTAAAATTACTATGCTTATAACCTAATAAACTCTCGTAGATCAAACTGCTAGGCTTCTTCCATGTGGCATTTAATTGCTCCTTTGGGTCAAGGGTTTTCTGCATCAACCTCCCCTTCTGATGTAGCCTGTAGGCACCAAAAGCTAAATAGGTAATCTAACCAAGAAATAAATGAAACTAGAATGCAATCAAATAAATAAGGAGATAAATAACCAGTTCGTTCTAGATTATGAAGAACTACAACTTAAGCCCATATATATAAGCGTCAGACTTCAGGGACTACTCGGCTTAAGAAACTAACAACTAGTTGCTGAACAAGCTTGCTAAGGGAGAAGATCCTTTTCTTTTGTAAATGGCTTTGGAACGATATTTAGAAAGTCTAATTTGGTTGCTTAACTGATCTTAATAATATTCGGGTCATCGAATTAGGCCTAAAATGATTTAAAGTTTCAAGTGGCATCACGTCTTTGGAAGTTGAGCTTCTGAAAATCGGCGTACATTACAGTTGTTGTACCACTGCTCTTTCTGCGATTTGTTGAAAGCGTTACAGAAAATTAATTTGCCATCTAGCATTTAGGACTGAACTGAATGTTCTAATGCATGTTTACTGCTGCTACAGGTCTTGTGACAAAATTAACTGATGATCAAAAATACGGGATGATTGAAGCAATTGCTCATCTAATTCACAGGGATTATGGAGCTATTGTGAAGGACTTTGTTAAGCTTGGTTTCATCCCAGACGGGGTTAATTTGGAACCTATCTTACCTGTTTTGGCTAAGGTTTTTGACCAGGCTCTTGAAGGTGGCGGAGCAAAAAATCTCAACTTTCAGGAATTGGCAGCAGACTTAGCTCAAATAACGTTTGACTATCCATTTAGAATACCCCCTTACTTTGCCTTGATAATCAGGGCAATAGGCGTACTGGAAGGTATAGCTTTAGTGGGAGACCCTGAATTTGCCATCGTAGATGAAGCCTACCCTTATATTGCACAGGTAGTGAAAGGATCTTGTGTCTTTTTTACATCCCTTCAGTTATTTGCTTTCAAAGTTACTTGGATTTTGAAGTGACCAAGACAATCTTTTAAAAATGATGATAACCCATGTGATTTAGTATGTTGTGCAACAATAACAGATCATGAGTAGAAATTTAACATGATCTCTGGATTACCAAGAAAAGTTTTGTTTGAACAGGGAATCTGTTAGTAATATTTTTTTCAGTTTGACCCCTTGAACATAAAGTAAACATGTGAATGGCGTCAATGCGAAGTTTCTTACCTATTTTTAGCCTGAAAGGTTTTAACTCCTACTTTCTTCGACTACCACTGATATATGGTGTTGCTTTTAATTCATTATAGATGTAAATGTTCCTAATTCCACTGTTTTAATATTTTTCACCGAGTCCAAGCTAGATTTCTCATTTTCGGTCTTGTTGCTTTCCTTCTCCAATCCAGAGACTCCTAACAGATGAATCTCCACGACTGAGAAATGCGTTACGTTACACGATATATGGAAAAACTGGAGTTTTTGACGCTGAAAGATTTATTGATGTCATGCAAGCTTTCGAGAATTTCATAACTGCTGCTAAGAGTGGCGGTGGTGGGGAACTGAATGGGGGTATGGCTGAACTTGGCTCTCTCCAAACTCAAGATTATCTTCTCCCTGGATTTTCTTCAAATGTATATCAGCGGGAACAACCAGTTGAAACAAGAGCAGCTTTAGCTTTTCTGCTATCCGAGAAGGGAAACTTTTTTCGGGACTTCCTTCTAGATGAGGTACTTATACAAAGCTCTATTTGCATAGATTCATAATAGCATCCTAGTTATATCAGTATACTACTTCGGTCGCTTCCAGACTAAAGAAGTAAAAAGTACCGGGCTTGATATCTGGGGTAGCTGAACGGCATTAATGAACTGCAAACTTATTGAAATCTCCATTTCTTGGTTATATCTGAATCTTCAATATAAAAAATCCTATGACGCGAAGTCCCATGTTTGCTTGGTATTTCCTTCTACTGCTACACCTTGGATATGTATAATAGAGATTAAATCATTGGAGTAGGACTGTAGGAGTATTATAGAGGCTAAATCTTTATCTTGTCATGGTATAATCATTAATTGAGATAACATAATGACATAACACAGTTGTATAAGTTCATGCGTACCATTCACTTTAACAATTTTCAGTAATATATATTCATTCAAAGTTTCAAAAAAAAACTTGGATATGTATAATACCTGTGGAAGTGGTAGTATGGATCCCAAAAGAATCCTGTTCATGTGAATGTGAATATTCTTATATATAAAAACATAAACTGTTACCTTTGGCATTGTATCAGATAGTGAAGGGTATTGATGCTGTTTCAAGGGAACAAATGGTACAGATAATGGCAGCCCTAGGTGTCAGAAATTCATTCTCAGTTATGAACAGTATGGTTCCTTCTCTTGGGCGTCTGAGGCCTGCAGTTCTTTTACCTACTATCACAGAGGAAGACAGAATTATACTGAACAATGTCCAGAAAGTTGTTGGGTTCTTAACTGCTGGAAAATCAAACTCAAGGACGACTGGTCAGGTACGATTAGTCTTTTATAATAATTTCTGTCCATTATATATGTTAAGTAGGAGAAGGGATAGTTTTGGTGAGGAATTAAATAGACTATTAGAGTCTCTAGTAGCTTGACTATGTGTGGGGTTTATATATTTGTGACGGAAGGTGCGCAAAAAGATCTTTAACAGACCCTTTATCTTGCCCTTAATATATGGTGTATGAACCACTTGACCATAATGTTCATCCAGTGAATCTCAAATTAAGGATATGAAAGATTTGCAATGTCAACTACCCAGATAAGCCAGGAGAGCTATCAGATATATCTGTACCAAATATAGAGTATGTGGCGAAAACCCATGTAGCAAAAGAGCACCTGACTGCTTCATATGGCCACCCCGCTGGTACTAAGAAGCACTCTCTTTGTCTTGTTTCACCAAAACCCAACTACCACACATTTGTCTGGTTTAAGCCTTATGGGTATCCGATGGCCAGAAATCTTGTATATCCTTTGACCTTTGGTACTACAGGAAACACCCAATCTCGGAGTGCATACTTATGATGCTTTTAAATAAATAGTTTCTTCCCCATTGAACCATCAAAACTATACCAATACTACCTGAATAGAAGTCGTGAACCTAGGCCAGCAACTACAAATGAGTCAAACCAATTTCGCCGAACCTAGGAAAGAAGGTTCCGGAAGGTCCTTTCAACCAAGGGATAAAATTTCGGTCTCGGTGGAAATTCCGGTCAGTCCCTAAATGGAAACGTTTCGTAGAAATATTCCGGTGAGTGTAGAAATTTTACAAATCCATGAAAATGATATAAAGACGATGCAATTGTATATAACAAGATTATTAAACCATAATGAAGCATAAAAATGATGTACATAACGGATTAACAGAATCTATTAGTTGAGGAGTGATTGAGAATTACACAGTTATGTCTGAGAGTAAATTGAATAACTTCTTGAAAATAACACCCAAAAGATAACATTTTTACTGATAATAGTTAACAAGCTCTGTTAGTTTGAGAAGGTATTGCCAATTTAGGCAGTTATGTCAGGTGGTGAATTATTCAAATAGATTTTAAAAACATTAAGAACATAACATAAAAAATCAAGAGATATATCTATGAGAAATGAAGAAGAATTTGAAGATGAAAAAGATGAAAGAACAGAGACGTCTTTAGTTTTAGTTTCTCCGGACTTTTTGCTAGATTTCCATTATGTCGGCGGAAATTTCTAACAATTTCGGTCGAAATTTCCATGGAAACTATGCAGGAAATAGTTAAGTGTGATTTCATGCACCTAATCTAAATATAGGAATGTTTCCTTGCTTTCAACCAAAGGGCTCGACATATACTCCAGGGTGCAGAAAAAATACTTGTAGGTATTGAGGCATACGTTGCTTTGTGAGCTCAGGCAGAACTTGAAAAAAATCGTTCTTTTGATTTGCTTAAGGGATTGAGACTTGGTCTTTTGTTTGCTAGGTTCTTGCCATTTTTTAGCGTTGTAGCCAGGTAGCGAAACTATGGTTGTTTTTTTGAGTGATGTACTTTTACCTTTTCCAGATTGATTTACAACTTCTGTATCAAGGTACACCGCCTTGAAGCTTAATATGGCTTTTCTCAAATATTAGCTAAGATCCTTGATGAGTCCATCACAATAAAAAAACACAACCCACACACAGATTTATGATGCGAAAATAGGCTTGTCAGATGCACAACTGTTGCAGTTGCTGCATTCTGAGAAAGAAGTTTTGATGAAGGCCTTGACAAGGCTGGAACTGCTGCAACTGTCGTGGACTTATGTACCACATGTCTTAGCTGTGTAGGCAACTAGGCCGTTAGGTCTAAGAATTGGTCGGCGAATCGACCAGAGAATCTGTTAGGAGGTACACTAGGCTGTACTTGTCCTTTCTGGCCAACATGAATCGGCATTATACAAGATGCCACCCTTTGGCTGGGTTTCAAGTTGGGACATCCCTCCCAGGTTCCCAATTGTCTCATAAATGATCAGAATTCTACATTCTTCTTTAGAAGCTTTATCAAATTAGTGTTATCTTCTAGTTAATTACTTAAAGAACTATTTCTCTTTTTGAAACTTCTTTCTCAAATTTTTAACATTTATTGAATGATTTATTGTGTAAAATAAATTCACCAAGTTTACTGTGAATCTTTTTTTCATCTTCTCGTCTGACCGGTTTGTGGTTAACTTTGTGTTGAAACTGGCAGGACATGAACATTACTCAAGTTGTTGAAGAGCTTCTTCCTGTACTGCCTGGTATCTCCGGGCGAGTACTTCCTGAGATACTGAGTCGATTATCTTCACGTGTGCTAGCACGCTTCATTCGGGACTCGTTCTTGTTCTAAAATCATGTACAGTATTCTTTCTATTTGCTAGCCCCAAGAAAATGAATTTCTGAATATGATGGGCCAAAAAGAGGATACGCTCCCACCTCAACCTTTATTATATGTATATGTTGTATTGTTATATACAAGCCAAAATTAGGACTCTTGTACAGAATACAGATCACTAATTTGGAATGTAATTAGATTTTCATATCTGATTCAAATCAAAAGGCGAATGCGATTTAATATACTTTACTTTCTATTTCCATGAATAAAGGGTTTATTCAACTATCCAGTATTGGTTAGGAGTTTAACTTTTCTTGGTGTGGTGGGGTTGTTCGATCTTCAGAGCTACATCAGCAGGTACCGATCCTGTTTCCTGCCTGGTGTACCCGTGGAACTATTGCAGGTCTTACAAAATGTATATCTGAGTTCAGATATCATAGTAAAAGTCCAATTTCTTGAACCCCCTCTGTACTGGTCTTAATAGCTTGCTGGTGACCAAAATGAGTCTTTATTTGCCAGTTCATGTTTATTATTTGAACTCATAGGAATATACGAGTACAATAGAATCGTACTTAATACATCATTTGGCTTGGATGCAATATAACAATGATAGGCCATCTTTTTCAGATTCCGTTATAACACTGTTAACTAGTCATCACCTCTTTCTCATCCAACTCATCGCCTCTCTCTGCCACCTCATCTTCTCGCCACCTCATCATCTTCACCGGCGAAGGTCGCCGGCCGACATTAAATTTTTTTTTTAAACTCTCATCTCTCTCTAAAAAAAATTTAAAATTTCTCTTTCATCTCTCTCTCTAAATACTCCGGCGAAGGGAAACCTTTTGCCAGAGTTGTCTGTTCGTTGGACAGATCTGTTCAGTCTGTTCCACGAACATACCTACTCCGGCGAAGGGTTTCCCTTCGCCGGAGTAGTTAGAGAGAGAGAGAGAGGAGAGATAAATTAAAACTTTTTTTTATTTGAGAGAGAGTAGAGTTAAAAAAAAAATTAATGTTTGAAGGTCGCCGGTGAAGATGATGAGTTGGCGAGAAGATGAGGTGGTAGAGAGAGGCGATGAGTTGGATGAGAGAGAGGTAATGACTAGTTAACGATGTTATAACGGAAACTAAAAAAGGAGGTCATCTGGGTATTTTTTGATAAAGTAGGGACTAGGCAGGAAGCTGGTCACAAAGTTGGAGGCTATTTGGGAAATAACCCTATATATATTTTTGTAATTGACATGAATTGTCTTAAAGACACCCGAACATCCTGAAGGGCATGCATATTGCACTACAAACTATTGTTTGGACCCTACTAAGGTGGAATTAGTAGATCATGGATTTCACCTCCACCGAAGTTCTCTTATATCAAGTTATTGAGCGCATCAAGCTATTGGGCGTTAGCATCATTTAGAATGACATCCCATACTACTTCATGCGTCACGGCATCTTTCTATATCTGTCTTGCTATTTTTCCATCCATTTCATTAGGTTCATTTTTCTTTGCTCAAGACAGACATCTCTTTTACCTCCTAGGTTGTCTGAAAACTTATCCAGAACCATAAAAAAAAAAACGTTTGTTTCATAATTTCACAACTGATTAAAGAACTTTCAGAAGAAAATATCGTTGTATTACTCACAATCTTACATAGTTTTCCTATCATTTGAAAAAGATACAGAATTGTTCGCAGAAAAGAATTGAAATGTGTTTTATACAGGGTTATCAATAGACAAAGAATTGGAGAGGAAAAAAATAAATACAGTCATGACGGGGTAGTCTCTTCGTCATCATTGCAATTTCTTTGAGAAAGATCATCATCATCTTCATGAATTTGAGATGCAGCAAAATATCTCTCTTTATCAGACTCAATCAACATTAATACAACTTCGCGCATTGATGGACGGTCAAGGGGAGACATACTTGTGCAGAGTAAAGCGATCTTGAAGACAATGATCATATGATCAATGACAGATACTTCTTCTAAGTTAAGTCGCACATCAAGTATCCTAGACGTCAAAGAATTGACATGAATATAGTTTCTCACATATGTAGCAAGGTCGCCTCCATCATCGAGTGGTTGTATGGGCATTTTTCCAGTCAGCAACTCCAATAACACAACTCCGTAGCTATATATGTCGCATTTCTCTGTAACCTTCATAGTGTAGGCATACTCTACAAAAACAGAAGAGGACATATGTTTAGTTATACCACATAAAAAATTATATACAGGTGCCACTTCATATAATGCAGCATTTCACTCAAAGACTTCGTAGGCTCATTCATTGATAAGTCAACTCTTTTCCATATAAACAAAAAATACGACAAAGAAAAGAGAAGCAGCTTCTGAGTCTTAATAACACACTCTATATCAGTAAATACTGTGAGGTTCATTTAAATTTGTGAAAAGACAGTCTTCCAGTCCTTCAACTAGAACATAATAAACCTTTAAACAACCTGCAAACTGCTGAAAACAAGAAATTATGATCCATCTCAGTTGTTATCTCAAACAATTAGGTTGTGTTTAAAATCACCTATTTCCATGGAAATAAGGTATATCCATTGTTTGATACATAACTATGTTATCTCCTCTCTCTCTTTTCTATTTTAGCTCACTTTCTCTTTTTAACTCATACCTATGTTTCAGAACATGGTTAAAAGGGTCATAACTTTCCTAAAAGATGATAGTAGAGAAACTGCAAGTAATACTACTCCCTTGCTATTACATATAATTTTGCTTTTTCGGCCACTCACATATATATGAAATATCTTTTTAAGATGAATAATTTGTGTTTCTATTCATTTTTAAAACGAAATATTATCTATATTGTTCCACGGAATAACAAATAATAACCAAACAACTACACGATTAATTCCACATGATATGTTCCATGGAAGACTTTTCGGGAAATAAACTCTTACCATGGAAATATTTCTTTATTATCACATACAACCTTGGGTATTGTTCGCCTTTTCTTTAAGTCAAGTCTGAATTAACTCGAGTCAGGTATTAGATTGTTAGTTGACTGATATTTACAAATTGATTCGAGTTGATTTGTGAGTCCTTTTTTTATTCAGATGAGTCAGAAAAGTCAGATTCAAACAATGAGAAAAAACAAGCAACACCTTAATTTATACTACACTAGTAAGGCTAATTAAATAGAGAAACCTAACGAGACTAGGAAATAGAGATAAACAATAAAAAGTAGGAAAGAGAGATGCTCTCCTAATAAACACTCGTCCGGGGTGGAAATAACATGAGGCTAGAACACATCAAGACGCTCTTCCAATTCTAACCGAATTCAGTGGATTAGGAAGAACAAATGTAGTACCACTAATAACTTACAGCCTTAAAAACTATAATCTGAGATGGTAGGATATGGACTCGAGTAAGCGTTTTTTACCTTATGACAGAACGGTCTGGTATGGTACTCACACCAATATGGGTTTATTTTCTGTTTTAGGAAGATGTGTCTTCTGTCGTAGGTAATGGGAAAGGAATTAACTTTTCGATTGATGTTGGTGTGTCGCAACGTCACTGAAGGAGTTGTTCCCTAGGTTGTTTGCTTTCTCTATGTAGACAGAAGTGAATGTTAGGAAATGCTATTCTTTTGGTGAAGGTGAAGTTATTAGGTCTCCACATCTAGGAGTCTCAATGGTTGGAAGCTAAAGGAGAAGTCAAATTGTTAGGCATGTCAGATAGGGTTTTTATTTCCTTAGAGGAGTATAGTACAGTTTTAAGCATGGCTTATTTCAATCAAGGAGTTGCTTACCGAGGTCAGTTATTCCGTGACAGTTACTTTATATAGCATTTCAACTATAAGAAAACATTTAAAAAATCAAACAAAAACATAATCCTCGTTTTCTCTTTTCTTACAAGTGATCTTACTCATCACATAGACCCGTTCTCGACCTGCTAACTGTTGGTCCCCAAAAATGACTCTGAAGTTAATTACTCCTAGAATTTCTTCGAATAGAATTACCCTTGAGCTTGATATGACATTAGTTCTTTAATCTTTATCATTACTCACTACTCACTTTGTTGAGTTCTTTTAGTATGTTTTACAGCTAGACATGTTGAACATTACACTGTTTTTTCTTGAATTTGGAATTCCTTCCCAAACCTCGCTTTATGGGCAAATTGGAAGAATCGTAACAAAGCAATTTTCAAGAATACAGAAGTAGATATCGAAGCAACCAGCTTTAACACTCAGGTAGCCCTGTATCACTGGAGCAAACAACTTGTGCGGGCAAAAAACTGTACATTTTTACATTTCTCGATTTCTTGGAAGCTATCATACACACATTGTAATTTCTTGAGTTTCTTTTTTGCAGACTCTTGCTTAGGGCCACCTTTCATAGGTCACCAAGTATTTATACAGTTCATTTTCTCTTCAATTAAGTTAAATTATAAAAAAAGCATCACTTAAGTTCAAATGGGTTTATTTAGAAGATGTAACAGGATTGAAAAAATACAACTTCATTTCTAATAAGAAGAAACGAAACATAAAAAGTATTGGTGCAAATAAAATAATAACTGATACCAAAAGATAAATAAATTTGATGGTTTTGAAATTTACCTCTTAGGCATATATTTCAAGGATTCCGAATTAGTTTTTAAACTTGTTTATCTAATGTATACCCGAGACTTTTAACTAATCACACTGGGTCTGGGATATGGTTTACTGCTTTGATTGAAAGTTGAAACTTTTTAAGTCTTCAGAGTCAGTCTTACAACTGCTCTTAGGTTCCCTCTTTGACTTGAGGTTATATTAAATGGCATTGGGAAGAATGAATAAAACATTTGCATCTTAATAGGAAAAACAGTCAACACAATAAATAACAAGGAAGATACATAAAACTCACCAGGGGCAATATATCCGTATGATCCAGCAACAGCTGACATTGATTTGGTATGCGGCATATCAATCACCTTTGCCAATCCAAAATCACCAACACGCGGTTCAAAATTTTTGTTAAGTAGGATGTTATTGGACTTTATATCTCGGTGAATAATTTGAGGCTTGCAGTCGTGATGTAAATAACATAAGCCCTGAGCAGCCCCAAGGGCAATCCGGAACCGCGTAGGCCAGTCCAAGATACAAGAATCTCCATGTAGTAATTCACCCAGGCTACCCCTTGACATATACTCATAAAGAAGTAAGTTTGAGCCCTGGTGGTAGCAGAAACCATAGAGTTTCACAATATTACGATGCCTGACTTTTCCAAGAGTTAATATCTCTGCATGAAAGCTATTCTCGACGGTGTTACCCTCTCTGTTAGAAGCTAACCTCTTAACAGCAATTACCTGTCCAGACTGCATAACTGCTCTGTAGACTGTTCCACAGGCTCCCCTTCCAATCACAAAACTGTCATCAAAGTTGTTTGTGGCTTCAACCAAATCTTGGAAGCTGAACGCTTTCCTGGATGGAAAATATATGTCTGAGACTGAAGAAGATTTATCTTGCAATGGTGAAAGGATCTCAACAGGACGCCGTCTCATTGAATATAGTATTACTCCAATTAAAATAAGTGATACCCCACTTATAGCAGCAGCAGTTACTGCAACAATTTTACCAAGTGGAGTACCAGATGTTTGCCAAGTTGGTGTAACAGGCTCGGGAGATGGAGATCCACCACCACATGCGTAAAGAAGCCCGCCACAAAGCCCTCTATTTCCGGTAAAACTGCTGATAGCCATGTTCTGAAACAATGCAATGGAAGGTAAAGGACCCACGAGGTCATTGTACGAGACATTGAACTCCAATAAACTTGATAAGTTACTGAATGTTTGTGGAATGCCACCCGTCAAATGATTATTGTTTAGGAGGAAGACTTCCAGCAGAATGAGATTTCCTAGTTGAGGTGGTATTTCCCCGGACAGGTTATTGTAGCTCAGATTTAGTCCGATCTGTAAGCTGGAAAGTGCACCAAACTGTGGAGGTATTGGACCAGAAAATCTATTGCCACCCATCTGCAACTCAGTCAAGCGAGAGAGGTTCCCCAAGGTTGCTGGTATATTTCCTGAAAGCTTGTTATCTGAAAGCTTGAGTAGCTCCAACTGGTCAAGAGTTCCAAGCTCAGAAGGTAAAGCGTCAACAAAGCTGTTCTTGCTGAGATCAAGTCGTTGAATCATCCTGCATTTAAAGATATCTGGTGGTATTCTTCCGAAGAACATATTACTAGAGACATTAAATATTACCAATTGGGACAGAGAACCAATTTCTCTTGGCAACTGGGATGAGAAGAAATTGCCAGATATACGAAGCCTCTGCAATGATCTACAGTTCCCAATCTCTGGAGGAATAGGACCACTGAACTTGTTATCGTCTAGTTCAATGGTGGATAGATTCACGAGTTTGCACAGATTGGAAGGAAAGCTACCTGTGAGGCTGTTATCGTATAGAATAAGCTGTACTAAAGATTTGCACTTTGTTAACTCAGTAGGTATATTTCCAGATAATGTGTTTGATCCGAGGTTCAACAAAATCAGATTAGAATTTTTACAAAGATGACGAGGTATTTGTCCAGTAAGATAATTTTCCGAGAAATCGACCACCCAAAGTGGACTATACTCTCCTAGCCGCTGCGGAATGCTACCAATCAGTGAGTTGTTAAAGAGCTGAAACTGGAGGAGTTCAGTCATATACTGAAATCCGGATGGAATAGTCCCAGTGAGGTAGTTGATTGATAGATCAAGCTTAGTTAGATTCTTCAAGCTGCATAATTCTTCTGGGATAACACCCGTGAGCTGATTCTGAAAAAGGTAGAGTAAGCGTAAACCTTTTATCTTACTGAACTCCACAGGTATCTCTCCTGTTAAAAAGTTCTCCGAGAAGTCAATTTCTTTTGCAAGAGAGAGATTTCCAAGCTCCTTCGGTATTGTCCCATTAAAACCATTCCTATAAAGGTATAACTTCTTCAGATACTGGAGGTTCCCGATCTCCTTAGGTATTTCACCCACAAGTTTATTGTCATAAAGAGCCAAAGTTTCAAGTGTTGTACAGTTCGAAAGCTCCTGCGGAATGGTTCCAGAGAACCCATTACCCCAAAGAAGTACTTCCTTCAAGTTCTTGAGAATTCCTAGCTCTTTGGGTATTTGCCCTCCTAAACCATTTTGGGCGAGACCTAACATATTCAAACTCTCACAACCACTTATTTCTGTCGGTAAGCTTCCAGAAATCGAATTCTGCCCTGCCCGGAAAATTCTAAGTTTCTTCAAGTTACCAAGTGAAGCGGGCAAATATCCGGTAAGATTGTTCGTGTACAAAACCAACTCGGTGATGGAAGAGAGATTACCTATCTCCTTTGGTAGAGACCCGGATATTTTGTTATTGCAAATATTTAGTTCATTTAGACGAGAAAGCTTACCCAACTCAATGGGTATTTCGCCTTGAAATCGATTGTTCTGCAAATAAAGAAACTCTAGCATAGAACAGTTTCCAATATCTTTGGGTATACTTCCGGATAAGTCGTTGTAAGATAAATCGAGGTAAGTAAGGTAAAGTAGAGTACCGATAACGGGTGAAAGGATACCAGAGAGGTTCATAGAGTTTAGGTCTAAAGACCAAATGTTGTACGTATCCGTCGTGCAATTAACACCTACCCATCCACAGGGTGTTACATCACTAGAGTACCAATTGTCGAGACGATTAAGTTTATCATGTAGTAAAGATTTTAGTTGCAAGAGGTATTTACCCTCCTCATTTAATCCTTCACAACAAGTAATCAATAGAGTACAAACTACTAACATCACAAAAACATCTATAAAATTTCCTATGACTCTCTTCTCCAGTTTTAAACTTGAAACCATTCTGAAATGCACAAATATAACTCCAAATTTGGTTGTTCTACTTACCAAATCATGGTTCCAAAGAAGACAGAGAACTGAAAATTCTGATTTAAACCAAAAATTAGATAATCAAACTTCTTGAAACTCATCTTGAACTGATGCCCTTCTTTCCTCTGTCTCTGAATAAAAAAAATTATAATATTAGGGGATCAGAAAACAAATTTCACAAAGAAATCAAGTCTCATGAGAATGGAATCTGTAAAATCCCATGAATTTAACTTTTTTATAAACAAGTTTAAGTTTAGATACCTCTTTCCAGTTCATGAAGATCTGAAATTAGGATAAATGGGAAGGTCAACCATATAAAATTTCTTATGATAAGAGAAGAGAGAAAGTAGGAGAGTAGTGTGATAAAATGAGACCCTTTTTTCCTCTTATATTCTGGTTATAAGATCTTCTCCCTTTTCTTCTTTCTTCTTCTTTCTTGTTCAAGTCTGTATCATGCCAAATTCCCCCACGCCCCTAGCCTGCTACTTTTAACGCCGTCTCTCTCTCTCTCTCTCTCTCTCTCCTCAACTCATAATACAGTTTTCCACTAGCTAAGAGAAAAAAGTCCAAATCACACGCTACCAGTTAAACCTAACCACGTCTTCCCTCTCTCTCTCTCTCTCTCTCTCTGTTTTCAGCATGGTTAGGGGTGGGACTCGGACCTCCATAACAATACTCACACCTAGGGGTGGGAATTTTGCCCATGAGCCCGAACCCGCACACGGGCACCCGAGCCCAACGAGGACCATGGACGCCCGCGCCCGTCTCGGGCACAACCCGCCCAGCCCGCCAAATTTTGGTGGGTGGGCATGGGTTAAAACCTCTACCCGCCTACACGCCCATGCCCGCACCCACTTAACCTCACCCAATGATAACCAACCAAATTACATCAACTTTATGGGTTGATGAATCCCAGTTGTCTATGTTGCTAGGTTTAGTTGAGATGGTAAACAATATGTTTAAGGGCAATCACACGAACCCAATACATTGCTTTGCAATGACCCAAACGAATTCCTAGTAGAATACTGAAGTAGTCTTTGACTTTGAGGAAACAAAGAGTGGGATAAGTTTATATTATATCTCATGAGAATTCTTCATTAGTTTTCAATGTGAGATTAAATTCCTAAAAGGAACAACACAAATAACGTCTAGTTTTAATCTCACGTTGTCTCTTTAGAATCAGGAAAGGAGTTTGCAGATTCTATAAAAAAAAAAGGAAAAAGTGATATTTTTTTCAAGTGATGAGATTACCCGCTACCCGCCCGCCCATACCCGAATTACCCGAGCTTCTTAATGGGCTTGGGCGGGTAATGGGCAAGGCGAATTTCAGAATTGCCCGCCCAATTAACCCGCTTACCCTAATAGCCATTGAAATTTTGTGCCCGACCCGCCCAGCCCGATGCTTCAAGTGCCCATGGACGCCCATACCCGCCCAATTCCCATCCCTACTCACACCCCCACCCTTGTGAGGAAATAAGAAAATGTTGCTCTCATTGTCTCTTTTCTCTCTCCTCTCTGCCCACCTTCTCTCCAACAACTTTGACTCTTTTCCACTCTCCATCCTCAGTGTTGAGGGCAATTTTGGTACTTACTAAGATCTTTTGGTTATAACCTAAAAACTATTTTATTTTAGGGTTATTCCCAAATAGCCCCCAACTTTATGATCAGTTTCTTGCCTAGCTCCCTACTTTATAAAAAATACCCAGATGGCCCCCTGTTTGAGTTACCGTTATAACACCGTTAACTAGTCATCACCTCTCTCTCCTCTATCTCATCACCTCTCTCTGCCACCTCATCTTCTCGTCACCTCATCATCTTCATCGACCAAGGTCGTCGGCCGGTCAATTTTCCGGCTGGAGACCTTCAAACATTAAAAAAAAAAATTCACCTCTCCTCTCTCTCTAAATACTCCGGCGAAGGGGAAACCCTTCGCCAGAGATCTGTTCGAGCAGAACTTCAAAGTCTGTTCGAAACAAACCTTCAAGGTATGTCCGAGCAGATTTCGGGCGAGGAGGTTATCCCTTCGCCGGAGTATTTAATTAGAGAGAGAGAGAGGAGAGAGGCAATTAAAAAAAATTGTTTAGAGAGAGAGGAGAGATGAATTTTTTTTTTATGTTTCAAAGTCGTCACCCGGAAAAATGACCCGCCGGCGACCTTGGCCGGTGAAGATGATGAGGTGGCGAGAAGATGAGGTGGCAGAGAGAGGTGATGACTAGTTAATGATGTTATAACGATAACTCAAAAAGGGAGTCCTCTGGGTATTTTTGATAAAGTAGGGGGCTAGGCAGGAAGCTGGTCATAAAGTTGGGGGCTATTTGAGAAATATTTTAAAGTAAAAAAATTTGAATTTAGATAGAATTCCTAACTCATATGATAAAATTCTTAGGTAGTCTGTAATTACAAAGTTGGTAAGAGCTATTTACAAATATTCTTTATTAACATAGCTACGCATTAGTGTTTACAGATATGTTCCAACTAAAAAACTCTAAATCTGGAAACAAACAGCGGGCCACTTTTTGATCGACTTATCCGACGAAACTCTTCGACGACCTTGTCCTAAAACACTCTCCTTCCTCTTCCAGTCTGTATCTTTTTTTTTCTTTATTTCCCTCTTCTTCTTCTCTCACCCCCTCACCATCTTGTGTCTCTATGGATTGGTTCCCTTCATATGAGGTTTTCAAACCAAGGTTTTCTTCGTCCCTAGACAAAGGAACCTAGATTAGGGTTCCTTAATTTGCCTGGAGTTCAAGGTTAAAAGGAGATGAGCAGAGGGGTATTATGGTGATGAAAATCATGAAGAAAAAAAGACATGTAGAGGGGGTTGGAGAAGAGATTCAGTGGGGAGAGGAGTAACGGTAAGCTATGTTGGAAAATTCGGCAGGGGAGACTAGTCGGTATATCCGGGACTAGGCTTAGTCGCTACTAGTTGTATTCACACTGGACTAGTCGAAGAATATAAATATATAAATTATTCTGTATAAATAATTATATACATGTACGACTTTAATGAAGTATAAACGGTTAAACACAAAAAATTCATCCTTAAGAAGCACACGTCTAATTATCAACAAGTTCTACAACATTAATGAAGTATAAAAATACTAAAAACTAACATTTTTTTGTGCTTTTAGAGAAAAAAACAGCAAAATCTGGATTCTAAAAAGAATAGTGGTAAAAAAAAAATTGAAAAGATATAGAGAAAAACTTGAAATCTTAAATCTTGTTTGGAGAGGAAGAGAAGTTCAAAATCTAATTCAATCTAGTTGAATGATGATGGCAGAGGAAAGGTTAAGAAGTCAAATGAGCAAACTCTAACCTCACCTTTGTCGATTTGAACAAAAAAAAAAAAACAGAGTCAGCTAAATAATCCCGAATAGCCCGACTAGTCGATTTGGTCCTAGTCGGGCCGAGTCGGGAGTTTACTCGGAATTCCTCCGACTAAGATTTTGGCCCCTAGTCGAGTCAGTAAGATGATGATCAGAACGGTGAAGAAGAGAAGAGAAGAGATTTATAGGGGTGGGAGAACAGATTCAGCGGAGAGATCAAGAAGATGATGAGAGGGGTGATAGTGAGATGAATATTAGAAATTGAGAATGGAGAAGAAGAGAAGAGAGTAGGAGAGGAGAGGGTCGGAGAAGAGAGGAAGACATCTCGGCAATGAAAGTTCGATGGTCTCAGGTGGTGATAGTTAGGTTTGGTGTTGGACGATCTCTAGTTATGAAATTGTTATGCATGGTGTATGGAGAAATTGATTTTTTTTTTTGGTCGATTCTTTGGGGCATAAAGAAAAATCTCAAGGGAATAAAAGACTTTGTTAGTTGAGATTGACTTAGGGAATATTTTTAATTTTGATCCAAAAATAAAACTGATTGTATTTCGACCCTTAATCTTCATCTTCACGTCACCTCCACTCAACAATTTCTTACCACCACAACTTCCGTCCACCAACAACGCCACCATTCACCACCTCCATTTTTTATCATGTCATCCCTGTCTTCCCTGAAAAACATATCTCATCTTCCCTCTTATTGCCCACTCGTCGCCGCCACAAACTACTCCTTACCACTATTAACCTAAATCCCAATTAAAAGAACCCTGAATTCATTCTCACCAACTATTCCAAAATCTTCGTCATTGGCTTCAACAATTGGATTCCCCTTTCAAAATCAACAAGAGGATAAATTACATAAATGGGGTTTGTTTCTTCAGTAGATTTTACCACGTGGAGATCCGTGGAGACTAATTGATAAACAATTTTCAATATGCCAAACCTACAATTGTGATTAGTGCTCTTCATCAAATGTGGGAATTGGTTGCTAATGGTAGGTGGGGGGTAAGTATAGCTATTCTTATGCTTCTCAATTACCTATGTAAATTTGATTAGGGTTTAAGAAATTTAGGGAAGAGCTTATTAGGTTAGTGGGAATATCGATTTGGGTATGAACAGTTAATCTGTTCATTGTAAGAGAGAGAGATAAATATATATATATATATATATTATATATATATATCGAGAGAGAGATAGAGAAGGAGAGAGAGATAGAGAAGAAGGGAGAGAAGAAAAAAGAGAAGATGAAGATTAGGAGGCAAACGATAACGACGTCAATTTTTGGACTCAAAATAAAGATGTCACGTGGATCAAATTTTATTGAATAAAATCTTTATTCCCTAGAGATTTTTTTTTTATTCCCCAAAGTCGCGGCCTTTTTTTTTGACCTCTTAAACTTTGTAAATATCCTTACAAGCTTTGTAAAGACTGGTGCCGGACTCTTAACTTAAAACTATTACCTAAACACTCTTTGTTTAAGATTTCAAAATCAAAATCTTCCGGTTCTTAAGATCTCAATTTTCTTCTTCTTGAACACTTAACGTCGTCTCTCCCCACTCATACAGTTTCCTCTAGGAAAATGTCCAAATGACACGCTACCGGTAAAACTTATCCGCTTCTTTCGCAGGGGCGGGACTCAAACGGGCACAACAACACACACCTTATCTCTAGGGGAAACAATGAATTTCCTTTCTTGAACACTTAACGTCGTCTCTCCCCACTCATACAGTTTCCTCTAGGAAAATGTCCAAATGACACGCTACCGGTAAAACTTATCCGCTTCTTTCGCAGGGGCGGGACTCAAACGGGCACAACAACACACACCTTATCTCTAGGGGAAACAATGAATTTCCTTTCTTCTCTTTTATGGGTCGCTGGTATTCCCAGAGCTAGTAAAGCTATTTACGGGGCCAATAGATCTATACTTTCGATATATACATGTATGCACTAAAATCAATAGTTAGTTATGGACAAGGTTCTTATGTTTTCCGAATATAACCTAAGCTGCCCTAAAATACTAAACTCCAAAGAAAGAAAACAATATTTGGTTCTGATTTTGTTGACAGCTAAATTTACATATGCCATCTTCTGTGGTTTGGGAGATATATTTTTTTTATTCAGCAATCAACACATATTTTTGAAATTCACGTGTTTCCAACTCTCCAATTTGAGTGGAGGAGGAAACTATTACATGGATATTTAAATTTTAATATCATATTCTTATTGATAATGTAGTTCAACTACGGATGTTAAAGATGTTAGATTCTCCATATCACGTTTTCACAAAACCCTATTAAGTTTTTTATAACTTTTCTCTAAAAGTTCTTTTAATTTTTTTTTTTTTTGATGAGACAAAAATTCTTTTAAGTTGACAACTTTTCTCTGAAAATTCAACTCCCAAGTCAATATTATTCTCAGATTGAGTTTAAACCTCCAATCAAATCTTCGACTGTTGCTAAGACACGCCCTAAATAGATCAGAAACTCCTATAAAATGCCGACCAACAGGGTGACCAAATCCCCTAGTTATCAGACCCAAAGAGGCTCTAAATGCAATATAAATGAAGACCTTGTACTTCAAACTTTAATGAACTTCATTGTCCTGCAAAATTGACACAATATATAAGATGTTCTCAAAACTAATGTATTCTTTTTAACATACTTAGCTTTTCAACATACTTCGAATCGTCTGTCTGCAAACTCCAACCTAATACTTGTAAATTTTGTGGAAACTGGTATTGGCATTATACAATGACACATTGTGAACAATTTTTAGAAAGGGACATATTAAAAAGGAAAAATACCAGATAATGGTAGCAGAAAATAAGAATACATTCCTGAAATCTTCCAACCAAACCGTCGGAAAAACATTTCCTCACTTATTATATAAACACAATACCATTCTCCATTTACAAGTTCTTCCTTTGAACAGGGCATCATTTAGACATAACATCATTTAATTATTTAAAAGTTGTACTTTCACAACTTGGCAAAGACAGACAGATAAAATGAATATGCAGAAAGTAGCTGCATATAAGCGACTGAGACTAGTTTATTCTTTTACCTGAAAAATTAGGGGAAAAGGCTCATTCATTAACAAGTTTCCGATACCAGGGTCGTCGTCTTTTACAACCCCAGAGATTTTTTCTTCTCGAATCACCTCTTGCTTTCCACCACAAAAACGTCTCCTTTAGGCAACAACAAAACCAAATATCTAGGGAGAGGAAACAGAGGTTGATTCATCTTTCACAAAATATTAATCAATATTACCAATTAGCAGGCACAATGAAATACTGAGTTGCCGAAGCACTTTGTCTTGTTTGCAACTTTCCGGATAATGCCTGTTTCGTTAAGGGAGCTCCTTGTAGGTACATAATTCAGCCTATCCATCATGTTTATCTTTGGGGCGTCGAGGATTGCCTTGGGTAATGATAGGGACCACTGCATTGACCAAATTGCAAGTGGCCTCATATATATCAGGGAACGATAGTGACCATCCACGGTCCATCCTTCAGGAGTTTGGAACCAGTAGCTGTATCCAACAGTAAACAAAAAAACTTGGTAAGATGCTCCCACCAAATCTATAAACTTGGATTTCTAAAACCTATTTTCTGTATCAACAATGAAAAACTAAACAATATATGTCAAAATAAGAAAAAGACAATTTACTAAGAAAAATAAGGAATCACTGGACATAAAACAGGTCTGTGGTAACCGGATTATAACACCTCAAAAATACTGACATCCCGAGGTCATTTTTCTTGTTTATACTAGATAAAACACATTTAGCGTATACATTAAGAAACAACACTGCATGGATTAGAGATGTTTCTTGACGGGAATGGATAGATGTGCCATTCCTACTGCAGTGCCATTGATAATCAGCTTTAAGCTTCTATCTACAGTTGGAAAAGGTTTGTGATACGTAGATTTTCTTTTTCTTTTCGAAATAAACTCAAAACGTATGCCTATTAATGTTCTCTACCAAACAGTTTAGAACTGATTTACTGGTACACATGGAGAAGCACATCCAAGTTTAGGAACTTAAGTGGCCAACTGGCATGTAAAGTGCAAACAAGAAGGATAAAAGGATATCATGGAAGGGCTAATAATGACACAGTTCCATGAGAACGATTAGGAAGAACTCACCCATATCCGTCTTCTGACCAGCCTGCCAGAAAAATACCTTCCGCAGTAGTGAAGGCTTGTTCCTCCATTCCGGCAAGAATCATAGTAGCTGCCACACCATATGTAACACCTGACCAGATTTCACGGGACTGCATACATGACTCGTCTACCTTCCCGTTGGGGTGCATCCCGTTTACAGCACCCATTCTCCCCCCTTTTACTCTCATAACATTGAATTCAAATATCTTTTGAAGGGCACTTTTAATTTTGAAGTCATCGAACAGAGATGGCAAGCCCGAGGAAGCTACATACCATTGCCCTGCCAGTTGATCAGCTTGTATAGATCTGCTATTGCTACTCGATCCACTATCATAGTTAAAATATGAACCATTCCATAGTTTTTCTTCAAAAGCAGATTTCGCTTTTGAAAATTTGCTTTTGAACTTGTCAGCAAATGGCTTGTCTCCAAGACGATGAGCCATTGCAGCTGCAGCCTCAAGAGCAGCAAGCCACAGGCACCCACAATAGGCACTGATGCCATGAACGGTCCAAGCATCATAAGTTTGATCTGGAAATCCATCATTCTCAATGAGGCCATCACCATCTCTGTCGAACTGTTCCATGTATTCCATTGCAGCACAAACAGCTGGCCACACATCTACTGCAAAGGACATATCATCTGTAGCAGCAAAATCTCTGTACACCTGAAGCACAAATTTTGGGTTGAGGTCCTTCCATTTACTTGTATCATGTATATTATAAGCATTCATTTCATGCCATGGATCATGTGTGCCGAGATCGTGAGGAACAGCTCCTCTCACCTTACGGATCCCACTGTTACCTTCAGCCAGGAACTTTACTTTTCTTTTATCCTCACTCAAAACAGCCTTTGCAAAGTCTCGCTGGATGCTTAGCTCAATTTTAGGGAACAAAGCTAGAAGAGCAAAAGATGCATAAAAGTGTACATCATACGTACACCACATGATGTATTCTACTCCTTCCAAGTATAGAAACCGGCCAACATCTTCATCACCAGAGTTTTGATCTAGTGGAATTTCGAGATCCACAGGCTTGTGCTCGTCTGCAGTCTCCTTCAGACCCTCTGACTCATCACTGCTTAAAGATCTTTCCTGTGTGTTTTCATCATCATAGTCTACGACATTACCATTAGTGTTTTCAAATCCATTTACATGCTCAACAACCACCGTCTCTCTGTTATTAACCGTGGCCGCAGTCACTCTTGCTCTTGTATTGGCCACATTTTTGGTTTTATGCCCGTTGTTGCTCAAACTTGACTCATCAGTAGCTGGTGAATGACCATCTGTAGGAAAAGATCAACTAAATCATGATGCCACATTGTAATGCTAAAGTTAACCACAATTGAACTATTTCAATAAACCTGGTATGCAAACCAAAACTGTCAAGTAACATGCACCCATATAATTTTACATATGAAACAAAAATTCTAAAAATGAAGATGCTTTATTTGAATTAACAGCGAACAGAAGTGCCGCATATAAATGTAATCTGTAACATATACAGAATGAGACTATTATTTGCCTTTCTACTCCCTAGTAAATGAATGTATTGGCTAGGGTAAGTTCATACCAATCCAAACTGTTCCTCCAGCTACCAGAAAGTATAGCTCGTTGAATAAAGTAAATTTATACCTGCGACCAGAAGACATAAGGTAAGCCTCCAAGAAGTGAAGACATCTTTATCCATTCAGAAGCAAAATTTTTAGAGGAACATAAAAGCGAGAGATCCAATAGCTCCAGGCCAGCCAGCACACAAGGGATTGTGAGAAATGGGTGCACGAATCTTACACCTTGACACCACGTCACCACCTACACCGTACATACATAATGTTTTTTTTGTAGAATACGAGAATCTAACCTTTACAGTGTAGGATCTCCGAACTTAATAAACATTACAAGAACACATTGCACGCAAAGTGCATGCCATGGGCTTTCCCTCCCACCCCCCCCCCCCCCCCCCCCCCCGGGAAGAAGGGGAAATAACCGACATGACCAGTACATATTATGTTAATGGTTTTACTGAAACAAAAATATCAAAAAATCATTCTGTCTCATCAAGAAAAGGTGAGTTAAAAGATACGACAGGAACAGCGGAAAGCCGGAAACATCTTTATCTTTTATGTTTCAATCTACTCTTTACCTAGGAAAAGACAACGGCACTTGTCTGGAACAGATCTACAGATACCTATTCCTGTCAACTTAGTTAATTGGGTACTCTGTTCAAATAGATCTTAATTTTTAGCTGAATACTCGCTTACCCTTAGGACTTGCCCAGGGATAAAAGCATCAAAAGAAACTAGATTAGAGTGAATGCATGCAAGTCAGATTCAAATGCCAAAAAGGAAAACAAAAACTACATATATTTTTGTTTGTCCCAAATTTTTGTTTAATATTGTTTTATTTTTCTGATCTGTAAATTCATTGTTTATGCAGTTTATAGTTTATACAAGGTCTATATCCTCATTACATACATCCCATCCATCCTCCTCCTAATTCCAAACTCTAAAGCCTCTAACAGTATTAAAAGGGCTCCAAAGTTGACAATAAAATGTGACAGCCTATAGCTCGCTTAACTTTTTTATTTCATAATATTTATTTACAAAGTCGTGTTTGGACAATCTCTACTTGTCGCGTTAAAAATTGGATTCATAGTCGATGGAAATTGACTATGATCACCTAAATCTGAATATGATTAGGAGCCCTCGAACATCATGGTTTTTTCCTTGGATTCTCTTCATGTGGGTCCCAGAAAATCTTTTAATGAAATAGCACCAATAAGCCGCTGTACTTACTCATCCTCCTAACGTACTGGGGGAGGGGAGTAGAGGTAACTGAGTTGGTTATGACATACACGTGGTGCAAACAGAAAGCATGTTTTCGAAGTTTGAATTTCAAACCTTGTACGGATATTATTAGGGGACCAATTAGGGAAGTACTATTACTTAATACTTACTTCCTTATTTTCAGATTGAAAGAACCTATCATGACATACAAGGAAAAAAATTAACTCCATAGTAACAGAATTACCATTCTGGGAGCCTGTCATCTCTGAGGATTGGGTTTTGCCATTTCTCGATCTCTTCTTCCCACCGCTTGTAGTCTGAGAAATATATTGGAGACTGTAAGTTTCATGATTCAAAAGATGCTCTGACTAGGACCCCGAAATCAATGAAACATCTTGAAATATGAAAACTGGAATTAATCATTTTAAGAGGGAATCATCTGCGCGAAACATACTCATCAAAGCATCATGAACTAAGTGCAGTGCTGATCTTTCTGAAGTGCCATAGAACTTTGTGTATCTCCTGAAATAAAATAAACAAGAAAATCAATCCATACCACAAGCAAAAAAGTTGAACTCATTATGACATTAAGTTGAACTCATTATCTCAATATATTGCCATCCATTCTTTACAAGGTAACTAAGGTCACTTCAGAGAGATAAAGAACCAATCAAGTAAAAATTCAGATATTTGTACTTAATACACTCTTCTAGTGCCTATGTCCAAACAACCAACTGACCGCATGGTCAAATAATTGGAGATCCAGAAGTACGTGACAGTCGAAGAGATTATAAAACTACTTAAGTGTTCACTCGGGAAGTTCTGAACCCATGCGACGATCGATTTAAAATAGGATCTGCAGAAATAGACAGGTTCATTACCGAGTGACATCTAAAACACTAGCCACGGACATCAGGTGGGTCTACACAAAACATTACCTGTTGTAGGTATTTCCCTTGAGAAATTTAACTTTTGGGGATGACCATGCTAAAGCAAATGCAACAGTGCACTTCCCGTGAGGCTCTACCCATGCCGAGGCTGAAACCGCTGCACAATGTGTCTCTCCAGGTGAGGATGGAATGCTGGAGCCAGCATTGAAATTTCCATGATCGAAGCACCCATCCTAGAATTTTAGCATAAGATATTATCAGAAGTGTCCAAAACATACACAGAGCAACAAAATATTCAGAACGTATATGAGTGTGCACACAATGGTGGAAATACACAAATCAGCATCTCTGAGAAAGAGTTGAGCTAATAAATAACATATATTCAAGCTAGTCTGTCATTTCGAGGATGAATAATCTTCTCGCCATGAGTTATAATCAAAAGTTAAACCAGTTCTAAAGCAGTAACCCAACCAAATTACTGGAGTGCGACTTAATGATGATATAAATAATCTAGCTGTGTCGTTATAATTCGCATATGCTAAAAAGAAGTAGGCTGCAGAAAACGTTGGCATCTTATGACTAAGGTCTACATCTAAGCGCATCTCAGCTTAGAAGACCACTTACAAAATAGTGAATGTACCATACAGTTATTCTGGAATAACCACCTACGATCAAGTAAAGCATTTTCAAAAAGGGCGCATTCGATTCAATAATTTACAATATCCCATAAACAGAGTTAGAACCAACGCAAAATCTTACCTGCGCCATTTTATCCCACATATGTTTAGCTGTAGTACGACTTTGTTCAGTGAGCCCAAAGCATGGCAAAACAGTAACATTTACATTCTGGGTCTCACAAGCGGATATTGCAAATGTAACAGGAGGGTTATTGTTCGCTGTCCTGCATATTATAAAAACGTTCAGAAACACTCCCTCTTCCTTCTGATGCGTGATGATATAGAAGCAATTCATCTTAATGAAATGACATTCGGACTATTAGAATAGCAATATCTGAGAATTAGATGGTGAGGGAAGGAGATGAACAAAATCTCCTAAGTGTTCCGCAATATCTAACAATGTATAAGATAACTTAAGAACAGCGAGGAAAATGTCACAATATGGTGTTGGGACAAGCCAGGATCATGAGAAATGACCTAGGAGAAATCAGTTAACCAACTCTCACTAAAGAAGAATTTAAAGGTTGGGAACTTGCTTGTGATGTAGAAGAACACCAGAAACACCATCTTCACCTCTGTAAACAAAAGAAACGGAAAAAACATCAGATGATAATATAAGATTACTTACATATTACGCCACAACTAAAAGCATGCACTCACATGAATGGCTCATTTACATGACCACCAGACTGGTGTGAGTTTCCTCCAACTGAATTCTGTACAGAAGTAAAAGAACGATGTGTGAAAACCCTCACATATTGCTGATTCAACTTAAAACAAGGTGAAGTAAGGTCTTCTTACCGCCCAGGTGAAGAGAAGACTGACTTTTGCTCTTTCCTTCCCAGTATTAACCAACTACAAAAAGAAGAAAATGAATGTGATAAGCTACAAAACGGTAACATATTTTATACAGTGGCAACATTCATAGTTGCAATTGCAGCATGTAACCGCGAAGTCAGTCTAGACTCTAGATTCTAGAACCAAGATATCTACTGGTTGATGATAGCTAACTCATTCTAAATTGACACGCGGAGGGGAGATTCGAAAAATAACTGTGTCTGTCTTTCAAAGGTTAATATAATTCTATGACAATAAATTCTTACTAAGGACAGACCTTATTGGCACATGGGTCCTGCATATGAAGTTAAGAACTGCCCACTGACCTCATATTCCCAAGACTGGATGAGTTTGACGTCTGAAGCGAAACCATCAAAAGTAGGGGTACAGATCAATAAAGAAACACCCCACAAAACCTAAAGTCGGTTCAAACCTTAGTTTATGTTCTAAGAAATATAACCATCCTATATATTAAAACAGCTCAGTCGGTTATACGATGTATAAGTCTGCCCGTCCGTTGGGAGTTTGATAAAGATTACATTCAACGGATGATATAAAATTCTTTTCGTGTAAATCCAGTCAAAATAGAGGGATATTAATGTCAACAATTAAATCAGTTAAAATTTCCCTAAAATATCTCCCAACACCCCACGATTTCTCTCTTTTTTCCTTACCCTCTCTCCCTTCCGTAACTTCTAAATAACTTCACACTCTCCCTTATCTTTATCTTCTTTCTTTTTCAGAAAAAATGTGGTTTACCGGCGTAGCCAAGAGGAATTTGTCGGGTCCGTAGGATGCGGCGGAAACCTAGTAATTACATACAACCCGAAGTGAGATGGACTCTGGTGTATATCCCTTGACGAAGCACAAATGCAGTGACAATGACATAAAGTTACTGGTAACCCTTTACAGATACCATGTACTCCTGCATCTTACATGTCCTCCGCAAAGTAACAATCCTTCCACTGGCTTCACCAACAAAATTTCAACCCAACCTATTTTACAACCACATATTTTTATGGTGAAATGGCCATGGTGGGTCCAACCACATGAAACCACCAATCTGTGACCTTGGCGAGACTAGCCATCCATTGGCAGTAATCTGTATATAATGCAAGAACTGTTTCTTTTTTGAAACTTTGAATGAATATATTGAAGAAAAAACTACTCCACAAGAGATAGGGGTAGGCATTTGGATCTCTCATGATATCCAAGCCTCCCAATTTACTACTACATCCAGGAAAGTTACATTTTTATAGTTATCTAGCTTCCTAGTCCAAGAAAATAAAGTTCCTTTGACATCTTCAATATCAACGTTGCTTGATAGGTTCTTTTCCTTGAAGATTTTGTTGTTTCTATCTCTCCAAATATTCCAAAAGATAGCCGCTGGCACAAGCTTCCATACCTCTTTTCTTTTTTTTCCTATTGTACAGACCATCCACTGAGTTAACATCTGGTCGGCTGTGTTGGGGCAACACCACTGGGTCGAAATGGATTTGGTGAAGAAATTCCAAATACCTGACGCAACTTCACAATGAAGGAACAAGTGATCAACGGTCTCCTCCTCTTCCTAATGCAAGAACTTCCAGGTCCATGCCTGAATCCTCTTATATCCTTTAGTATTTTTCCTCTCCTTAACCTAGTACACTTCTATGGTGAATGAATTCCTTATCTACGTCATGACCACGTCATGGAACACTCAACATGGACCACAATTATGTGTTCCGTACATAAAAGAAGTAAAAGGTTGCAACACTAAAATCTACATAAAAATACAGCAGTTATGATGGGACACTTGTTCAAGTTGAAAGTGTTATTTGTTGAAGACAGATGCATTTCTAATAGGCTCAGGTACTTTTGGTTACGATAAAACTAAGTATGTTTTGATATAAACAGGCCAGGTTCAATGTAGTGACAGTATCCTAATAATATGCAACCACACACACTTCTTTGCGCACAATCAAGTGCGTTTCTTTGTGCCCGACAGAATTGCCTACCCCCAGAGGCCGCAGGTTATGCGCAGCTTCAATATAAAACAGATGTTTATTGAGAAATGCATTATGAGCACCCGAGCCCCTAATCTAGGAGGTCGCTAAATGTAAGCAGACTAGAAACAAAATCCAAAATCTCCTAACTTATTCCACTTCAACTTTAAGTATATAAAGAAAAACTGTAGACACCTAAATAAGAAACTTCTAAGGGTAGTCAGCATCTAGAACAAAGAAAATTAAATCAGAACTTAAAATGGCACATCGGCACTACAAAACTAGAAATACGTAAAACATTTTAGAACCACCTTTACATTTGCTTAAATTATTCAACATGCAGTTTAGAAGAAATTTCATCAAATTCCGCAGCATACAGCAAGTTAAATACATACAGTGTAAACGAAGACAGCAGTAGGCAGACTGCTATCTTGATAATTATGGGGAATGA
This sequence comes from Eschscholzia californica, assembly GCF_041429995.1. Lineage (NCBI taxonomy): Eukaryota > Viridiplantae > Streptophyta > Magnoliopsida > Ranunculales > Papaveraceae > Eschscholzia > Eschscholzia californica. The sequence continues at coordinate 35,389,124 of NW_028238472.1, forward strand.
ATGGTGATATCTGACGACATGACACTTTCAATTCCGGGTCTGGTTCACCTGGAGATAATAAAGATATTGCGTTTAAGAAATACATAAATAAAGCATGAAATGATTAGCCACAGAGCAAAGTCAGCACTACATAATTCCAAAAGGTAGAAAAGCGATTCTGTATATTTCAGAATATTACTGAGATAGCTGATTACCATCGTATATAGTCCAGGCTCTCGGAAATAAAGCATGGTAAGTAGAATGCTGACCGCTCAAGTTCCAGTTCCATGATGATATTCCGTGATCACTATATTTCCTGAAAGCGGCGAGAAAAACCTTAAGTGCAGATAGAGTTTGCTAACCACATCAAATTTGTAATACAGAATCCTCGTCCCAGTTGGGATTCAGCTTTTATGCTGCAATATGATGCTCGAAAGGTACTAACAAGTACAATGACAACTTCGACAAAAGATTTTATAAAGGGAATACAATGGATGTTACCCACCTAAGCAACCATAACATAAAATAACCAAATACAAAATCAACTTCGGAGATGTCTCAACAAAATAAAAGTTAAATATCAGGGTTAAGATATATCGAGTGATATTGCAAAATCACATATCCTGTTGACTGGTCTAAACTGTCAGATAGCAAACCCTCTTGAAAATCACGGTTACAAAATGACATGTACTTCGTAATAGACAGAACTCAATAATTGTTGAACCAAAATAATAATAATAATAACTAGTTCTCTTGTCATGCATCCAATCTATTCTAGTCCAATAGAAGTGAATTACTCCAAAGTTCTACCTAGGTTGTGAAAGAGCTTCGTCCAAGTTAACTAATTTTTTAACATAATCAGACGCCTTACAGATGGTTCTGTTTTTAATGAGTTCCAAGGACAATGTTAGAAAGGAGAGCAACCAATGACACTTTCATAATAAATCCTGTCCAGGTACTAGGGAAACAACTGTCAGTCAAGTCCTGAAGCAACTACCAATAGTTACAGAAAATGATCAAGATTCAGTTATCAAACTATCAATTGTAGTTCTTTTGCACACACTACAAAGAAATCAAGACAAATTGTACCTAAAAAGTTCTTACCCTGAACTTTCATGCTGGCCAGGAGCTAAAACGGACGAATATTTCTTATTTCCACCATCTCGGGATATGAAAATCTGAATTACCACATAGAACTTTCGCATTAGGACAACTGAAAATGAAATATGAATGCTTCTCCACTTTGTATAACTAACTTTCGAATAATACAAAAACAGAAATCATGCCAATACTACACTCTCCAAATAATTCTGCAACCAACTCGGTCAATATGTCGAGCAATCACATGACATGGTTTAGATTCTGCCTGAAAGGGGGACTTCGTTGTTGCAGGATATGGAAAACTGTTAGGAGGGAAGACGAAAGCATACCTTTTCTCTCTTCCACCTCAGATAGATGATACATCAAAATTACTTTGAATTCTTAAATTTACTACATTTATGCTGAAACCTACCGAAGTTTTCTTACTTCTGTTGCATAAAAATGACATACTTTACTTGCCGAGTAAATGCTCCAAATTCTTTTTTTTTTTTTTGAGAAATCGACTACGATTTACGTTAGTCGTTACAAGGCATTGATACATCATGGAGATGTGATGAGCACGATAACCGCCTAATTTGAACCATTTAATGAAAGAGGCCTAAATCCCGACAATATGAAAGAGGCCTAAAGCCCGACAAGTTTATTATAATATTTACTTTATATATTGCCTAAATTACATAGGATAAATCTTGATGGCAAACTGCTTCCACCGAGACTCGATCCCACGACCTCATGGGCTTAAGAGGGGTGTCCAACCGTTGCACCAAAGGATGGTGGACGCCCCAAATTCACATTGCATGTCTTGATTATATATCATTATTATTCCTTACTGATAACTATTGCATTAATCAGAACAGTGTGAATTAATACGTTAAATACATGAGTCTCTGACACTTAGGTCTGCTTACACTCCCTAGTCCCTTCCATTTATCCATCTAAATTCCAAAGTGAAAAGTCATATCTTTCTTAATGGGCCAAGAGGGCTGGTTGAGAGCATCATCGTACTAAACAAAAAAAAACGCTCAGTTTGAACTACAAAAGTTCACTCAAGGTATTGATTTTCAAAGAGCTTGAGGGGGAATCATCTATGTGAAATATCAACTACAATTTACCCTTAGAAATCTTTAGTGAGCTATTCTGAATCACAAGAGAACAAGAAACATAGACACAGAAACAAAGAGAAGAATGAGTTTTGGTGAGGCATTAGAACTCTAGGGTTTCCTTCTGACTGCTTCAAACTTCAAAGTTCGCTAAACAAATGATAGTCCTATTTTTAGTTGTTACAAAATGATCAGTTACGTCAATAATATTACCCAGGATGAGAAAAATGCCTCTAGGCTAATAATAATGAATAAAATTATTGGTGGATACTTACGGAAAATTGATTTTCCATTATAGGAGAAGGTTCACATAAACCAGGAGAAATTTGCATCTGTCTGAACTCTCCTCTAAAACCTCTGGATATGCTACCACTTCTGTTATGCAGGTAATAGAAACCAATATCAAATAGCGTAGAATTATAGAAAGGGAAGAATTGCAAAATAATAGTCCACAACTAAGTACCCCATCCCTCCCAGTGGTACCCCTTGTGATGCTGAAGGCTTACAGCTTTCCCGAGTAAATGGATCAATTGGTGCTTTCTGCAAAAGATTATTAACATTGATCTCAAATGCAAAGTGATGCTCAAAAAAGTGAAGCCAATGAAACTAATTTAGCAAAACAATTCTTCCTTATTTTAACCACTTAGAAGAGTCCACGACCGTGAGGTAAATTTCAAAGAAGGCAGAAATCAGGGAACAAAAATATACCCGTCCATAAGAAGCTTCTTCTCTTACATAAGACCAAAGACGAACACCAAGTCGCATCTGAAATACAAGAGAACAAAGATAAAGCGGTAAGAGTCATAGAACTTTTACATATGGAAAGATATAGGGTTTTTCTTTCCCATAAACTAAGTTGAGAGGATAAAGAAAATTCACCATCTTCAATGCTTCCATGAATGTTACACTGAATCCTTTCAGTATATTAGCATGGCTGTTTAATCTCCTTCTCCAAGCCTCTTTTGGTGGGGCCGCACTATCAAAATCCAACTGTGGACGTGTAGCACAAAAGGATACTTAACAAAGGCACTTTAAGAAACTAAAAGAAGAACATGTGCACATGCAACAGAAGGAATTCCAAAATATCAACTCTGGGAAAATATTATTAATAATAAGAAAAAACGACTCAACCTTCACAACATGTCATAGGGCCCATATATACAAAATGCACATCCTCTATACATGCACCTAGTTGTGAGGTCTGTCCAACTTCGTTAAGCTGTACCATAAATGAACCTAAAGGATTTATGAAATCTGACGTGGCAGATATCAAAGGCTCGCAATCTCGCTTTACCGAAGATTCTCACCCAATAAGCACACTCAAGCGAGAACCTTGCTTGCTGAGGGCCTCTCTTGACCAACATGGTTGCCTTTGTTTAAAAATTGATAGTGTTTGGGACCTTGGGTATTCCCCTTCAGTGAGAACCTTAACAAACCACAAAGGCTCACACTGTTATTCAAGGCAAAATTAACAAATACAGTCCTCTAGTTTTCATCAATTGATGTGTTTTGGATTGAAAAGTCATCTCCAGGCCAAAGAATCAGCTTTTTATTGTTGCAACAGCTGTATGGTTTTGGATTGAAAAGTAATCCATTCTAGTGCAGAGTTATCATTCTGTCTTTTTTAACAACGACAAGAATGAGTGATCATTCTCTTGAAGCATCATGATAATTGCTTCTACATCTTCTTCCTAAATGACAAAGATAGGGGGTAAACAAAATGTGCAAGGATCTCGGTTTGAAGACTCAGAAGCGGTGACTAAAGGAGCTCTGAACTGCTGTTAGAATGACTCAACTATTGCTACTTTTTTGTTTGAAACTTCTAATGAATCATAAAGAGAAGAAAGAATTAACGAAGAGCCCCACTATTGCCATTCAGCTGTTTCTGCAGTTGTTAGTCCATAAATATGCAATTAGAAGTAGGTTCCTTGTGATCTCAATTAAGTTACTCTGAAGATCATTGGCAGGAGCTTCATATTCTTCAGGATGTCGTTCCTTGGGGTGCCATAGCTTTTGTAGGATTGTTTGGCTTGAAGGCAAGTTGTTGTAAACACATTGTTGGAAGTTGAACGGAGTTTTAAGATCTTTAAAATAAAGATAAAAGACAGCTAGAACGGAGTTTTAAATCTTAAACAAACTTAAATTGAATATGTTCACTGTATTGAATCTAAAATTCGTACTACGATGACCATGATCTCTCCTAAACTTGCTATCTACGATATGTGGTACCTCCTTACAGCCTAACAGCAACAACAGAGACCATTGAAAAGTACATTCTAGTCTTAACAAGCAAGCAAATAAATAGAAGTAAAAGGCTTGTAAAACAAGTATAGACCGCTGAAAGATCTTCTATTATTGAAAATGCCCTCTAACGACCTCAAATCACATCATTTGCTCTTCATTTCAATGTAGATTGCAATAAGCATACGTATAATGCATAAATATCACTTACTAATATGTTTTGACTTTACTTGGAACTACAGATTAAAGAGGTGAAAAAAGATTTAGGGGGAAGGCATGATCGCTTAAGCAATTAGAGAGATCTATCTCCTCACTTAGCTCTGCAGACAACATAGTGTTAGGGTCAATGAATCAAGGAATTCAATTTCGAAATATTCAGGTCGAAATGACCAAAATATTTCCATTTTCATGCCTACCAAAACCGAAATTTAACTACATTTCTCTTAACAATGCCTTGTCAAGGAAATAAATGTTGAAACATTTCGTTTGGAATTATCGAAATATTTCCATTTTCATGTCTACCTAAATTTCCACCGAAACCAAAATTTCATTCCTCGCGATGAATCTGCCATTCTACAGTGAGTCTATGAAAAATCCAGCATCTACACAACAACAAACTTATAAGTTGTGTTCTAATTCGATAAACATTGACATGGTTTTGCTGACAGTGATTCTTCAGTTCATTCAAAAACACTATCCAACCTCAACCTTGAATCTAATTAACTTCATCTGGGTATGGGCCAGTGTACTACCAACTTCTTCATACTTCCAACTAAAACTCTACAAGATTTAGGATCAGAGTCAATATAAAGGAAAGAAAATAATCTTCTAGGTAACACATTACCGAGTCTAGCTGCATTTAGGGTTTGCTTAGTGAGTAAATGCAACAAGCCCATCATAGGTGAAGTTGTCATTATAGTTCAAAGATAAATACTTCTATTGTCATACATTGCAAAAAAAAAAAAAAAAACAGATTAACTGGTTAGATAATTAGGCGATTCATGTCAAGAGAAGATGGGATACTGAATCAAAACCAAGTAATTACTCAAGAATGCCAATCAAATTTACAGGGGAAAATTGGAAAGCAACCGGAAGAACATTCTCACCAACTGCAAGGTAGCCCTACTGATATACTCCTCTGACGGCCATGAATGCTTTCTGCAATGGAAAATATTTCCACTAACCATGTCGATCATGATACAGTAGTACCTCGATCAAACTCTCCAGCACAATTTGCTTTAACTAAAAACAATTTAATCAAAAGGAATTGGAATCAGAACCTCTCCCAACACCTTAAAGAGTTGACAAATTCCTCAAACTAGAAAAGCAACAACTTACCAAGAGAAGTTGATTAAGATTTGAGAAATTAACTTTATTTCATAAGAATCGCTTGTTTAGTCCGCAGAAATTAAACTGTATCGAGAACAGATTTCAACTCAAAAGAAAGTAAAGATTAGTCAAGATCAAATATCTACGTTTGATTCTATAATTGAAAAGAGAAATTAAAGAAGAAGAAGAGAGATCAGAAGGATTGGTTATAATTATTAGGGTTTGAATGAAGATGGAAAAGTAAATTGGAATTGGAAAAGGAAGGAGAAAATTAGAGCTAGAGAGTAAAATGAGTCCAAATTCTTGAATACCGAGAGATTAGGAAGACACAGGAGGTACAAATGGGGAAAATTGATTCGGTAAGAGAGAGAGAGAGAAGAATGCGTGAGTGCGTGGCGAAGAAAGGAAACACTGAGTGTCCATGAGAACTTGAAGGGCGCCAGCCGTATGAACGCGCCATATACTAGTAATTGATTGATATCGCATGGTCTTTCCTGTTGTGCTTCTTTTTGAAGTCAAAACAGTAGTGCTGAAAATGAAAAAGAAGAGAGAGAAAGAGAGTCGGTAGTTCAACAAAAAAAAAAAAATAGAGTCGGTTGTTCTTTTAAGTGGACCCTTTTCCCACAAATTTCTCTCTCTCATGTTCTAGATAATGTACCCAATAAAGTCTAGAGTTAATTCTTATATGGCCCCCTATTTTGTGACCAGCTTCTTTTATGGCCCTTTTTTTTTCGTAAATTCAAATATGACCCCTTATTTTCAAGTAAATGTCATTACTACCCTTCTTAATTCTAAATTTAAAACATTAAAAAAAATTATTTCCACCTCACCCCTCTCTCTCTCCACCTCATCTCTCCCTACACCTCACCCCTCTCTCTCTCTCCAACTCACCTCTCTCTCTCTCTCCAACTCACCTCTCTCTCTCCTCTCTCTCTAAATTGTTTTTTTTTTTAAATCTCTCCACTCTCTCTCTCTCTCTAAAACTCAGGCGAAGGGGGTTTCCCTTCGCCGGAGGATAAATTTTTTTTTTTTTTTTTAGATTTGAAGGTGGCCGGCCGGAAAACTTTCCGGCCTGCCACCTTGCCGGAGAAGAAAGGGTGAGTTGGAGAGAGAGAGGTGAATTGGAGAGAGAGAGGGGTGAGGTGTAGGGAGAGATGAGGTGGAGAGGTGAGTTGGAGAGAGAGAGAGAGAGGTGAATTGGAGAGAGAGAGAGAGAGGGGTGAGGTGTAGGGAGAGATGAGGTGGAGAGAGAGAGGGGTGAGGTGGAAATAAAAAATTTTAATGCTTTAAATTTAGAATTAAGAAGGGTAGTAATGACATTTACCTGAAAATAGGGGGTCATATTTGAATTTAAGAAAAAAAAAAGGGGGGGCCATAAAGGAAGCTGGTCACAAAGTAGGGGGCCATATAGGAATTAACTCTAAAGTCTAAACTCCAAGTAATGACTCATTTCATTACAAATGTGAATTTGAATCTAGGGTAAATTCTATTTTAGCCTCTAGTTTGTGGTCAACTCACCGTTTGGACTTTCATATGCGTCTTGTGTAGTTTTACTAGTTTCCAATGGCCAAAAAAGTTCACCTTTTTCCCGAAATATCTTTAGGGCCAAAATAATATTGATTTCCAAAAAACTTAAAAACGTTTTAAATCCACCTCATCTCTCCTTATCTCCTTCATTTCATCATTTTTCTCTTCCACTTCATCTCTCCATCCTGTCGGCCTCCCAATTGTTTTCGACGAAGGTCGTTGACGGTCACTTTTTCCGGCAACTTTCAAACTCAAAAAAAAGTGGTCAATATATAGAGAAACAAAAATCTTATAATAACACGCTTATTTGACCTCCATCTAATTGGGGCACACAAATGTAAGGACCTAATATTAAAATAAAAATTAACTTAAAGATCATAAAAAAAATACAATAGATTAAACACAATCTTCTCTTTTTTTTCTTCTTCTTCTTTTGTCATTACTACAACAAAACTACAACTCCCGTCACCTTCGAGCATATAACAAAAGAGGATCTTATTCTTCTTCATCTTCCTCCCTTGCCCTCAAACATATAACGGAAGAGGATCCTCTTCTTCCTATTTCAACATTACTAAAACTAAGCTACAACCTCCCTCACCCTCAAACATATAAAGGAAGAGAATCGAAGTTCGAATCTCTCCAATTCACTCATTATTTCATTTTGCAAGCCCTTAACGATAAAAGAAAAAATTATGACGGATAAAAATCAACCACCCCAATTTTGTGGCAGCTTTTCTTCTCATAGGTCGAATTTTCGTCGGAATCCCACGAAAATTTTGACATGTCAGAGGCAAAATTGTCAGATTTCGTGGCAAAACATCATCTAATTTGCCAACTTTTTGTGGGATTCCCACGGAAGACGAGCATGAGCAAAAAAATTTGGGTTTATAGAGTCCCAAAATCTTAGAAACTAAGCTCAAGTCTTCCCTCAAAATACCAGATATTTGAAGTTATCCAACAAAAATTCAAGTATGTTGATGAAGAAATAACCTATCATTTTGAAGTTTTGCGTTTGAATAAAAAATTATGTTTCCCTCTCTTTGTGAAGGCTCTTCAACTATGGGGTGTCTTTGATTTGTTTGATCTTGTCATCTTCAAGATGCTCTCCTCACACTTTATCTCTTTAAAAATAAGAAGAAGAAGACAAAAATCTACGGGTCATGAGTGGAGGTGAGACTTAGCTTGAGAAATAAATCTTTTAAGGATATCAGTTTAAGTGTAGTATATTTTTGTCCATATAAGATTTCTGATTTTTATGTTGTCCACTTAAATTTTTGGTCGTATATGAATTTTATTTCTTCATAAAGGCCACCAAAGCTAAACTACCTTTTCCTCTTCCTTCATTTTCTTCTTCTATTTCTCTCTCTAGGTTTCCCTTCACCAGGGTTCCTGCTGGCGAAGGAGAACCTAGAGAGAGAAGATGGTGAAGTAGCGAGACAGAGAGATGAAGTGGAGGAGAGTAGTGGATAAATGGAGGAGATATAGGGCAGACGATGTGGCGTTTAATATTTGTAAATATTTTTAGGAATTAATTATATTTAGGCCACATGTTCCTTGAAAAGCTGAAATTTTTTTGACACTTGAAGACCAAAACGTACTGTCGGACACTTACGGAGGTCAAAGCGACGAGTTAGTCACAAATTAGGAGCCAAAACAAAATTAATCCTTGAATGTAACTTATTTTAGTAGAACTAAAAATCGGAGTCGGTTAAACATTCATAATAAAAATAAAAAAGACAACGACATATTGGACTACAAAAATTAGTAGAAAAATTTCGTTTTTGGCCCCAAATTTGTAACCAACTCACCGTTTTGGCCCCCAATTTGTGACCAACTCACCGACTTGGCCCCATAAGTGTTTGGGCTTCCGATTTAGCCCCTAATAAGTGTCTGAGCTTCCTGTTTGGCTCCCAAACTTTGTCAAACCTCCCAATCTCACCCCTATGGAATTTTTGTAATTAACATTTTTCTTTTATATATCTAACTTATATTTATTAATTTCCACCTCATCATCTTCAACCTTAGAATGTCACCGACCGACCACTTTTCCAGCATTCTAATTTTTCTACAAAAAATAATTATTTTTACCTCCAGCTTTCCCACCTTTTTTTTTCTCTCTTTGTCTTCTATTTCTCTCTCTATCTTTTTTTCTCTCTCTTTCATTTATCTGACTATCTATCTTCCTTCTTTGCTTCGACGACAAGGAAAACCGTCGAAATTTCGCCTTCTTCATCTAAAATCCCAGACAAAGAGGAACCCTCTTTTTTCTGGGATTTCCAGATGAAGAGGGGCTTCGTCTTTTCGTCTTCGTTTGGAAACCCCAAACGAAGAGGAGACGAATTCCGGCGAAGGGGTTCTCCCCTTCGCTGGAACAAAGAGAAGGTTGAGGCTTAAAGGGAGGGACATGGAAAAGATAGGGATGGAGGGAGATGAAAGAGAAGATAGAGAAAGAAGGTGGTAATAAGAAAGAAAGAGTTAATAAAAATTATGTCCCCCGGAAAAAGTAAATGCACGACGATTTTTTCTGGTAACCATCTCGAGTAGATGATTTGATGTGGAGGAAAGAGAAAGATGAGGTAGAGGAAAGAGATGAATGAGGTAGAGATGAAAGAGATGGATGAGTTGGATAAATAATGCCATAGGGGTAAAAGTGGAAGGCTTGACAAAATTTAGAGGTCAAGTAAGAAACCCAGACACTTATAGGGGTCAAAGAAGAAGCTCAATCACTTATTGGGGCCAAAACGACGAGTCAGTCACATATTGGAGGCCAAAACGAAATTAGCCCATCAAAATATAAAAATAACCTTTATACCTTAATCTTGCCCCCCATCTACACCATATTAAAGGTTGTCTTTAGATTTTGTAGAAATATTTGTTCAGTCATCTCAACTATTTTTTGCCTTCTGCCTTCTTTTACTCTCTTACCGTTATTTGACTGTGTTTTTTATATGCAAGTGTTTCTCTAACCTTTAAAAAACGAAAATTTGTACCTCACCATCTTTCATTATTTTTATTGCTTTTCTCAACAATTTTTTCTGAAACATTTCAGTTTTCAAATGAAATGATGAATAATCTGAACTACAAGTAAATATACAAAAGAAATTAAAACAAGTAAATAAAAGCTCTTTTAATATCTGTAGCCCTAGAGAACCTGCCTTCAGAACACCACATGAACCAAACAACTTTCTTCTATTGAATTTCACACTTTTATTTGAACTTTCTTTTGTGTGGAATGATACGAAAGTTTATCGATCAAGTCATTAACAAAAGAACTCCAGACATTTCAAGTTAGTATACAATTGAAAAACAATAACATGCACCTGTCCTAATACTAACTTGAATGCTTCCACAAAAAATGGGTCTAATCAGAAACTTATTTCCATGTTGTCTATGAGCCTAACCTTTCCAAACCAGGCGGCAACGCAAAATACAACAGGCTTCCGTATCTGCTCGACTGCTTCCAAACTTTCTTGGTCCACAATCTGCATAAATAGACCATGCTTAGGCCATGCCAACGCGAGGTAGTTTCCAATTGCCATTTTGAACTTTTAAATATTAAAGATGAGGTAGAATTGCAGTTTGTTCGCACAAGTTTGGTAGAAATCTCTCCAAGTATCCGTAACAATGTTTTGAAACTACAAATATTCACGCCATAGCTCGCCGAATTCAAATGGGCAAAATTTTGAATTGGTTTGGCTGGTATTTTGTGCGGCGTTTAATATCACCTAACCCAACACCACCAAGGCATGAATGGGGATTAGTACTATTCGCATATATTGGGCACACACCAAGCAGAGGGCGGACCCCTATATGCTCTATTCACCATTTGCATAGCCGACATTCAGGATTTATAGCTTCGAGATAAGTTGTCGCTCAGTAAGTAAATGAATATGAATAAGATTTTGAATTTATTTTTAAAACCATTACCTCAGTATAATCAATCTTTCCACCAGCATCAAGGATCGCCTGAGTGACAGAATTTCTCAATTCTCTACATGAAACTTGGCCATTCTGTGCAACACATTTAGATCTAAGCAGTGATTTACTTATGGATAAGGCCTGCACAAATTTGACAAAAGTTATGCGCATAAAGATGGATAATGACTCGTGAAATATCATGATAAGGATGTCAACTTTATCACAATTTCTACTAAAATAAGAAAGAGATATATTTTACGTATTTTAAAAAAAAAGGTTAGAAGGATGAGAGTGAAATACTTGTATGATCTTTTTCATTTATAAGCGATGACTATAATAATAGGAAAAATTCCATATGAACTCCAAATTTGGATTTGGATGAATAAACAAACTGATATAAGTAGTGAACGAGAAACCTTTTCCCTCTCTTCCGGCGAGAGGTGTACATTGCGGGAACTCATTGCCAGGCCATCAGCATCACGCATTATCTCACAACCAATCACTTCTATTGAGAAATCGAGGTCCCGAACCTGAACAATAATCAGTTATTATCAGTTTATCAATAAATGAAAATGTTCAAACTTCAAAACTTACAAAAAATCAAGAACTCAACGACAAGCAATTTACCAAAATCGTCATACATAACCAGTGCGATAAAAAGAATTTTGCACAGATATAAATTATCAGTTCATACATATGGCACAGATCACAAAGATTAAAAAAAAGAAAAGAAAGACAGCATAAGATGTTTCAAGAGTATACGGACAGAAATGTTGGAGCTTTTATTTGGTTCTTTTGCATTATGAAAGATTACAAAAGGAAGTAATCAACAGTATGAGACATGCTGTTTTGGGCATCCAAAACTCAAGCTTCTACTAACTCACCTATAACCAAGGAAGATAAAGAGCACAAAATCAAGGACAAAATCATTGTATTTGGTAATAGCTAGAATAAACAAATTTGAAAGTGGAGCAAGTGGAAAGTGTGAAGTTTGTGGTAACTCCAACTCGAAACGAATCCGCAATGAGTGGAGAGGACGTAGACATTATATTTTTTTGTTGCTAGATCGCCCTTCTCCCATGTGGGACTATTCTCATAGAAAGTAGAAATGAGATTATATAAAATGAACTAAAATCCGACTTTGTGAACGCATAATTTAAACATGATTGAAAAAGTAAGAATTGAACTTAAGAGGGCATAATTGACATAATAGTGAGAAATCCGATTTTGTGAACTCAGAATTCAAACATGATTGAAAAAGTAAGAATTGAATAAGAAACAAACCATTCTCTTAATAATCCGCCATTGCTGATAATCTTTCTTGCCAAAGACAGCTACATCAGGCTCAATAATATTGAACAATTTGGTAACAACAGTAGCAACTCCTCTAAAGAAAATAGGTCTACTCTTTCCACACATTCCTTTCTCCAATCTCTCTACTCTCACCCATGTTTCGTGCCCTAATTTTCTCTCCTCAACACAAGAAACCAACCCTTTCTCTCCCCTATCTTGTTCATCCTCTTCCTTACTACTAAAATTAGTATCAGTAATCAGATCTTCACCGTAATCATAGAGATTATGAGGGTTAAATACAACATCAACACCACCAGGGACTGACAGAAGCTTTTGAATATCACTTTTAAAATCAGAAGGGTAAGTTGATAGATCTTCTGAAGGTGAGAACTGAGATGGGTTGACATAGATTGAGACGACAATGAGTTGGGTATGATTATGAGCTTCTTCAATGAGTGAAATATGACCTTGGTGAAGGTAACCCATTGTTGGAACTAAACCTATCGTTTTGCCTTGAGCTCTCATGGATCTTGACCATTTTCTCATCTCGTCCTTGTCTCTGATTATCTTTATGCCTTCTTCTCTCTTCTCCATTTCTGCCTCTCTCCCTCTCTGTGCCATCAAGTTTCAGGCTCTATATTCATAGCCAACCAAAGGGGACCTAACCTGTCGTTTATTTTCCATATATAGAAAATGAATGTTCTGGTTAAATATTACACATAATAAGAACAAATTTTGATTTTTTTTATTTAGTTTTTGTTTATGAGAAATCGACTACGATCTATGTTAGTCGTTACAAGCCATTGATACACATGAAGATGTGTTTTAAACCATAATGAAAGATGCCTAAAGCCTGACAAATTTATTATATAATTTACTATTTTATTTTATATATTGTCTAAATTACATGGGATAAATCTTGATGACAAATTGCTTCCACCGAGATTCGATCTCACGACCTCATGAACTTAAAGGTGGTGGACGATTTTTTTTTTCTCTAGTTAATGTTATTGTTATCATAGTTATTACGTGACTACGTGTAGTTCTGAATTGTGTATAAAATCATTTTCTCTAAAGCATAGTTACATATTTTAGAGTTTATTTCTTGTTTTTCTTCTTCCTCTTAATCTAAATCGGACTTCAACATCAACAAGTTTAGTCTTAGAGAGAGCAAAGTTCTTCTACTAACAATCTGGTTTTATTATCGTCAATGACAACCTAAAAGTTCTCGTGATTTTTTTTTTGCTCTTGTGATGTTTGGATAAGAGATTTTATCATGGGTTGATGATAACGGAGATCAAGGAGGATTAATTCATGATAGAAGCGAACCCTTCTCTTGATAATAAAAGATGTACTTATGAAGATGGTGATTGAAGCAGGTCGTAAAATAGATCAACAATGGAGAAATCGATCTCATCATACTAAAAGTGGTTGTAAGGGTTTTGCACTGGAACGAAGAAAGGAAGAAGAAGAAACATAACTCCAACGAAGCTTCTTCTCCTCTCTTTAACTTGTTTATTGCGTTGAACTTTACAAATCCAATTTTAAGTATGGTGAAAAGATATTAGGTTTTCGAGGTTTTTTACTTCGATTTGTTTTCATCATGTTTTTTATTATTATGGATGAAGACTTGGTCTATTCGTATATGGATGAAGAATTCGATTTATTTTCATTGTCCATTAACATTGAGTCATGAACAACAACAAGAAGCTTTGTTAGATTTGAAGAAAATGAATGACGGGTCATGAAAATGTCTCATCTGAGTCGTTTAATTTAGCCAACTTAGTCTGTTTTGAGTCTTTATTATAATAAAATGGTTTATTTTCTTGATTCGGTGTCTCTTGCAGAGTTAGGGGTGAAAACGGTTAAAAACAGGCAAAAAGATACACGAAGGGTATTTTGGTCATTTAGAGTCAAGGGTATTCTGGAAAATTAGACTAATATCAGTACGTTGATGAAAAATAGAGTCCAAGACGAGCGCGTAGGAGAAAACGGAAGTCAATTCGGAGTTCGGATGAGGAAATTCAAAGTTTGGGTCAACTTTAGTTGACCGTGTGAGACAAATTCGGTCAAGTGTCGGGCATGCGGAATTCCTTTCAGCGAGGTGGCAAAGATCGGTAGCGCGACACATCTTAGTTCCATGGTTTGAGAAACATCGAATAGCATCTGGTGGATAAGTGATTAAGTGGAGCAGGCTGCTTGGAAGTTTCGGTAGTCCCACACACACGTCGGCTTCCAGGTATCCCAGATCCGACGGTTGTTGAGCGTCGTCCTCATTATTATGTTTCCTTATTACCCGAAACAACTTAATCTCGTGTCCCCAACCACGTTTCTCTCTCCCAACCCTCCAGATCTGAGATCTATTGATGAGACATGAAAATGTCCCATCTGAATCTCTTAACTCGGATTAGTTAGTCCAGCTCGAGCGGTTACTCTGATGAATTGTGTGTTTTTTTGTCTAGGTGTCTTCTAAGGAGTTGTGTGCAAAAGAAGGATAAAATCGGGAGAAAGACGGGTCTATGGGCATTTTAGTCATTTGGAGATTATGGTAGTCGGGTGAATTGGCAATGTTGATGCTCAGATGAAAGAAGAGTCGAAGATGAACCCAACGGCGAAAACAGGAGTCGAATCGGAGCCCGTACGAGAACGTTAGACCAAGTCTAACTTTGGGTCAAAGCTAAAGCACCAGACACATGGCGCAAATCAGCAAAAGGTGGGATTTTCTCGGTATAAAACTTGGGCGCACAAGGAGTTTCATGTAGTAAGGATCCAGTGTACCGATCATAGCTTGCGGCAATAGAACCGCGCACCTCTGAGGACAGACAGAGGGGGCAGGTTGGATGAGACGGTTGCTGAATTTTATTTGTTCCATGATGCACCGAATCACTTCTTGACTGCCAACGTGACACGAACCCACTGTCTCCACGTGATTGACGTCAACATTTCAGGAATGCTATTGATTGGGCCTACTGCTCACGTCCTTTTTCTTTCTCTCATCTATCTTTGGGAAGGAAGTCATACATAGAGAGAGAGAGATTTGATTCTCTTTCCGAAATACAGGAAACTTTCTTTCTCAAACCTTTTAAATACCACAACTAGTAGAGAGAGAGATTTTCTTTCCAGTAAAATTTTAGAGAAGAATTGAAAGAGAAATCAGAGAGAGTTATAGAGGTTGTTGTCTTCTTCATTTATGATTCATCATGTTATTCATCTAGAATCTCCAATGTGGTGAAATCTTTCATATTCCCTTTCCCTAAACTTTGAAATAAAATAGTTTAAGCTCTCTTTGATAACCATGTTTTGCTAATCTCCTCAATCTAGGAATTTGGATGAAGTTTTGACATATGATTTTGATATTATTTTCATGTCTAATATCTCAATATGTTTTAATCGTAGTAACACCAAATTCTAGGTTTGCATGTACGAAGATTTCTTCATTAGTTATGCTTTCTAGTTTGATGATTCATGTTTAGAATACATCTTTAATGGGTCATACTTACAAATTGATAGCTAATAGTTGCGACTTTAATATATGGATCCTTTGAATTTAGACTTTAGAAATATTCGGCTTTAACTTGACTATTTTCCGGGGTTTGGTACATTCGGTTACCAAAACTTGAGTGATAAAAAAAAAAGATATGCATGATTGAGTTATCATTGTTACATGTTTGGATTTTAAAATCCTAGGTCCTCTCCCCCATTTGAGTTCGTTTTGATTTCCATTATTTTATTTAAATATTTTATCACCAAAACAAATTTTCAAAAACAAAAACCGACTTACTTCCAAGTCTTAGAATAGGTTTCACTTAGTCTCTGAGGAACGAACCGGTCTTACCGGAATTATCACTTGACACCCGTATACTTGGGGGTGGTGACCTATTTAGGAAACTTTCTAGGCCCATCATCTATAAATCCGACGGCTATTGAAGACTTCCGCACCATTTCTTGCATAGCCTCGAGGCACTTTAGTCGCATGTACTAACCCCCTAACGGGCAGACTCCTTACCCTCTCTCCAGCCGACACGTGTCCTCTCTTTGTTGTTATCCAAACCCTAGTTGTCGGACTTGTGCTGAGTGTGAGGGCAAAACCAACGTGGGTGGGATTGGGCTCCCAAATTCGAATTTGGGAGCCCCAACCCACGCCTCCAACCCTGAAACCCTGGGGCTTGGCTCCAGGTGAGGTTGAGAGCCCCATGCTCCCGAGCTCCCATTTGGGAGCCCGGGCTGAGGGGCTCCCAGCCCCAGTTGTTACAGTTGGGTAACTCCCGACGGTAAAAAATGGGGTGGATCCCACCAAAAAGAGATCCACCCCACTTATTTTAGTTGATTTTTTTAATCTTCTTGAATTGTTTTGAATTACTTATATTTTTCCTCTCACTTTTTTTTGTGTTTATCTTTTTGAAATTATCTCTCTGGAATAATATCACATTTTAATTCTGTATCTAAAACTAGTAATTTATAGTCAAAAACTGAAATCAAAATTTCGCGCACGTACATCACATATTTACATTATTTAGATTTGGGAGCCCAACGTTAGAATTGAGAAAAACTTCGGGGCTCCCAAAATTGGGAGCCCGAGCACCAAGTTGGACTTACTCTTAGGGTTGTATCCTTTAAAACTCTTGTATTTTTCGAAAATAACCCCACATATTCTCACTTTCTACTAATTAACCCATTTAAAATCCTAACTCTATATAAAAGACCTTAAAAATACCAACCAAGCACTCCCCTCCCCCTCCTTCACCCTTTTGTAGTAGTAAAAACCTTAAAATCATCTTCTTCTACCATCTTAGCTACCTTCATCTGTTCTCCTCAATTTATTTATTTTCTACTTTCTAGATCTAATTTCTAATTCTATCTCATCTTCTTCCCCAATTTCTTTTCTACAACCAATTCTTTTCTAATTTCTTTTCTAAACATCTCTTTCACCTATTCTCAAAGTGTTATTAACTAGATTTGGAGCATGGTTTGGATCATACTTGGAGAACATTTGGAGCAAGGATTTGGGTGATTTCTTTTCTTTGTTTCATTCATTTCCATGTAATTTGTTTTATCAATGTACGTCTCTAAATTTAATGAGTAGCTAATCTTGTGTCTAAAGTTGTAGAAGAAACCCATGCTTGGTTTTTTTAGATATGTTAATTGATTAAATAAATCCTTTTATTGAGCTTTAATGTCTATTAATTGTCATTTCTTATAGATTCTATAATCTTCTCATTGTCATGTTTCATAATTAGATATATCACGCTTTTGTTAAGTTATTAGATGAGATATACTTGTTAGATGATGAATGGTAGTTAAGGAGTATATTCTTTATATGATAGTCAATTAAAAATACATGATTTTGAAATGTGTTAGTGAAGAATATCTTCTGAAATCTAAATAGCTTATTATGTTAAATTTTGAGTCATATTGAAAAAAGGGATTAGTAATTAGTTAATTAAATGCATGTCTTAGAAAGTCGATTTATGTGGTGGAATAAAAAAACCCTAGATTTCTTTCCCATCTTGATTTTATTCTTCTTTAGTATTTCATTGATTCTTATTTAAATCGTTTAAAAAAAAAACAAATCAAATTTACAAAAGGGTGTTGATTTAAGATTTGAAGCGAATTTACTTATCCCTTGGATCGATTTTCAGACTTCTGGACATACTATAACTTGATCCCGTATACTTGCGGGAATAAACCCATTTTGGGTCTATCAATGAAACTTTCAATTTATTTTTTATTTCAGATTTGCGAACCTCGTTCAAGAAATTTGCCAACGGAGCTTCTAAGATCAACATGTCGGGTTCGCATTTTACAAACCGGGTTGAGTTTTCATTCTGCAAGTCGAGTTTGCAAAATAAATAAGAAAAAAAATACATTTTTCTTGGATTTTTTTTAAGAAAACTGTAGTGAAAGTAGAACTTTGCTTTAGAGATTTTGTCAAAAACCCTAAAACTCTAAAACTTAAAGCACCACTTAGGATTTTTAGAGATATTGTCAAAAAACCTTCTCCAATGGACACTCTATTTGACACTCTATCATGATGTGGATGCATTTAATATAAAGACTCTCAAAAGAGAAACTCCAAAATTAGAGTGTCTTCTTGAGACGCTTCAAGTGCCACTGTAAAATTTTAGCCAATAAAAAACTTTGCTTTTTAACTACTTTTTCCTTATTGGATTCAAGAGTGACATGTGTATGAAATATAGTTATTTTAGAGATCTCCATTGGAGATAAACAAATTAAGTTTAGATTGTCTATATTTTGACACTTAGGAAAGAGAATATTAATTCATACTTGACAAC
Organism: Eschscholzia californica; assembly: GCF_041429995.1. Lineage (NCBI taxonomy): Eukaryota > Viridiplantae > Streptophyta > Magnoliopsida > Ranunculales > Papaveraceae > Eschscholzia > Eschscholzia californica. The sequence goes on from NW_028238472.1 coordinate 35,407,905, forward strand.
TATGACTTTTTAGAGTTTTTCTTAGAGTATCCCATTGGAAATGTTAGAGTGTCATCTTGATGACCTCTAAGTGTCACCTAAACAATTCATTTAATTTTATAGGCAAAATGTAAGTTTGAAAGTTTTTCTGCAGTATTGCATTAGAGAAGCCTTTCTTGTAGATCATCTTTAAACGAATACGTAAGAAAAAAACAATTTACATATCCACTTTTCCCAATTAACACGTAGATTCTTAGAGTTTTTTGTGAGTGTTGCAAGGGGCACGCTAACAATAGGCCGCGACTTTGGGGAATAAAGAAAAGAGAAATTTTATAGGCAATGCTCAGAGTTGTTATAGGCAAGCTCGCTAAAGGCAATTCCTAGTTTGGTTAAAGACAATGTGTGTTTAAGAGGCAATGCCTCAACCAAGGTTTGACCTAACAGCGTGGGTCGCCAAACGCCAACGACATGGACTGAAATTTTCATTTTTCTCTCTTCTTCCTTCATCTTCTTCTTCTGCTTCCTTCTTCTTCTTCTTCTTCTTCCCTTTCATCTCTCTCTATAGTTTAGATTTCATTGACCTGAATACTCCAAAGGTCTAGCCATGACTTGAATTCATATATAAAGATCACAAAGCCACAGAACAATACTTCTAAGAACCAATTCCACAACTTGATGAACAAACAGAAGGATCACCATCACAAAAATGGAATCAATTTCAAAAGCTACCATTACAGCAACACCAACATCAGGAAACACAACTACAGATTGTTTCGACTGCAACATCTGCCTGGACAATGCCCACGAACCAGTAGTAACTCTGTGCTCACCTTTACTGTTGGCCATTGGAAATATAAATGGCTTCATTCCAGACACCAACCAATGATCAAGACCAAAAACCTCAATGCCCTGTTTGCAAATCCAACATCTCTACTACAACCCTTTCCTACTCTACTGGCCGAGCAGAATCCTCTAAACTGCGTCTACCGAATCAGAAAATAGTAAAGAAGTTTCCTCACCAACACGGCGACGACAATTTCATCAAAATAATCCTCAATCGATGTTTAGTATTGGTGGAACAACAACAATAAATGCGATGTATCCCATGGTAGAATTGTTTGGTGAAATGGTTTATCCTGAAGTGTTTGGAAATAATGATGGTAGTGTGTACAGATACCAGAACCAAAATAGTATGGCTATCTTAGAGTGTTTAGAAACAGTGATGGTTTAGACTTAAAGAAATGATTTACAGTATTTTTGTACCAGACCGCCGGCGAAGGGGGTCCTTCCCTTCGCCGACAATAGAGAGAGGTGAGAGAGAAGAAGAAGAAAGAAGGGAAAAGAGAAGAAGAAAGAAGGGAAAAGAGAAGAAGAAGGAGAAGAAGAAAATGAAGGAAGAAGATGAAGAAGTCCCTCCGGTGACTTTTTGCCGAGTGATTGAAATTAACTCTAAAAAGTAGCATTGCCTTTAACCAAATTTGGTCATGATGAATTGACGAAGTCAAGCTTGCAAAATACATTGCTTTTAACAATAAAAGACATTGCCTATAAAATCTCCCTAAAGAAAAATCTTCGGAGAACAAAATCTCTAGGGAATCCATGTTTCTTTGTAAAATCTCCAGGGCATATATTTCCTCTGCGGAATACAGAAAAATTTACAATATACAAAATAGACTTTAAGTAAAAAAAATTGATTTGTTTTTTATTTGAAGTCCTTTCCCCCTCTTTCTTCTTCTTTGAAGAAAGACTCATCCATCTCTTCTCCTCCATAACTTTTTGCCAACCTTTTTGTTCTTCCTTCTCCATCACTTCTCTTACTTATATTCTTCAAATCTTCAACCCCTTATATCCTTAATTCTCTAAAATCAGAAGCAAAGTTAGAGAGATGAAGAGGGAAAAGCATTCTAAGCTTTAGAAATTATCAAAAGAAATCTCTTGAAATTCTTAATACATCTTCCTTGTGACGTCCAAAACAAGTTTCTTCATCCACTAATCCTCCCGAATAAAGGTAAACACATTCTAAACCCTAGAAATCAGTTAATTTCGAGCCTTAAAATATATGTTTGATCATTTATAAAAATATTAGGTTTGTTCTCCATAATTTTAGGGTTTAGCAGTTAGAAGAAAACAAACCTATAGAGAGGAAGATGAAAAAAAGAAGAAACACTTGGAAGGAGTTAAGTGCTTAGATCTCTAGAAAGATTTTGTTTAAGTTTATAAAAGTTCTTTCTAAATTCTTTTACGGGATCTTCTAAAATTTTAAATTTTTTAACTCCCAAACTTGGAAGCTCTATAGAAACAAATAGAAATAGAAAAGTCAGTCTCAGTTGACCAATTTTATAGAAATTTTTTATTCCTCGGAGATTTTTCTTTATTCTCCAAAGTCGTGACCTAATAATAATGCAGAAAAGTCAACATTTGGTAGCCCGGTGATCGATAATGTTGACATAAACTCTAAAACCCTGGAGCTCCCAGGTTCGATTCCCAGAAGAAGTGGATTTCAAGGTTTATTGAACTTGGGTTATTACAGTATAAATATAATGTAATAAAGTTATCGGGCTTTAGGCCATGTTTAGTTAGGGTTTAGGTATTTTTCATTATCGGTTTGACTTAGGCGGTTATCTTGCTTATCACATCTTCATGATGTATCAATACCTTGTAATGACTAACATTTTATCGGGTTTATTATTTGTTGAGAGAAAGTAACAATCAGGGAACATGAGAACTACAAAGATTCGCAAACTCCTAGAAAGAGTGCTAAGAACGATGACGCGGGTTTGCCTGCCCTACTTAGCTAAGAAGTCCGCTTGACTAATGTTCTGTCTAGCCATATACGTGAAGATAATACCCTCAAACTTGTCCATAAGAGCGCGAATTTCATCCATGTGTTTCTTCGATTGCAATTGGATGGTTGCATTGGAGTTGTGGAAATGTCTGATGAGGTTTTGGTTGTCACTTTCAATCTGAATATATGGGATACATAATTCACTTGCCCATTGCATTGCATATAAGATCGCTCGACGTTCGCATTCCTCTAGATTTTGTCCTCTAGTGGAGTGATATGGCCGCTACAAAGATGGCTACAACCAATACCTGCTGGTTCAGTGAGGGAGGTGAAAGATGCGTCTACATTGATTTTAAAGTACAGTGCTGCTGGTGGCGTCCAATAATTTTGTTTTGCCTTGCTCATTTCATTAGTTTGGGGCGCACTGATGGTTGTCATGCCTTTTATTCTAATAATAACCTACATTGGAAGTTGTTTCTGCAACGAAAAATATTTTTCACATCTAGCTTTCTAAATAAACCACATAATTCTAGCATGTAAAAGCATATAAATTAACAAACGTCGTTTCCATATCGTTCCATTGGAGAATCTAGTCTCTAACATTGGTTATATTATTTGTCATAACATGAAAATGAACCATATAGATCTAGCATAACAGCATTGAAGTAAAACATGAGTAATCGTTTATGTATTGTGGCAGTATGGGCACATAAAATAATTACCTATGTATTTACCGATTTTGTCTCTGACTGGTAGACTATTCGTACAACATTTCAATAAGAATAGTTTGATTCTAGGTGTAGTGTTGATATTCCAAATGAATCTCCATTAAATAATTTCATACATATTGCTGGTTGTTCTTAGTTTATAATACATAGAGCTGATAGTAAAGTTACCTGATTTAGTTAATGGCCATCTAACTGTATCCTCCTTATGTTCCTGTAAGGTCATGTTTTGGATAGCTTTACATATGTCATTGGTAAACCATTGAGTCAAAACATTCATATTCCACTTGTTATTATTAAGAAGTTCGGACACTGTAGTCAAAGGGTTGTTCATAGTGTTAGTAAGTGGTGGAGGGTGGTCTGGGATCCAGTAATCATGCCAAATGTTAATCTCAGTTCCTTTATTAACATCCCAGGATATAAGGCTCGACACATGATCAAACTGCTTAACAATAGATTTCCACAGCCAGGAGTTGTTTGGTTTCAAAGAAGAAGGTTTGAGTGTTTTGGGGAAATATTTAGCTTTGAGGAGTTTAACCCAAGATTTATCAGGGTGTTTGAGAAAACACCAAACTAGTTTGCTCATAAATGCTAGATTATCGAGGGTTGGGAGACGGAAGCCTAGCCCCCCAAGTTTCCGGGGGAGGCAGATGGAGGACCCGTTAATGATGTGAATAGATTTTGATTTCCCCCACCAGAAAGACCTTTGAATGGCCTCTATGCGATTTCTTATACCTTTCGGGATGACAAAACATTGCATTTGGTATCGAGTAACGGGCGCTGCGATTGTGGAGAACACAACGGAGCGGCCTGCTTAGGAGAGGAGGTTAGTTTTCCATTTGGATAACTTGTTTTGGATTTGTCCGAGAAGGGAGGTGAAGACTTGTTTCTTGTTAGCAGAAGAGGTGTGTTCCCAGGTACTTGTCTAAAGATGAAGATTGATGCACTTTAAGATTGCGAATGATTGATCTCTTGAATTTGGGGTGAGCATTCCTTGAGAAGAAGATTGTGGATTTCGTATAGTTGATCATTTGGCCCGAAGCTTCACCGAATGTGTTAAGGATTTGTTTAAGGTTGTAAACATTCTCCAAAGTGTTCTGGCAAAAGGTTATGCAATCGTTTGCAAATAACAGATGTTTAATGGTGATGTCAGAGTTGGGAATGGGGAAGCCTACAAAGTTGTTGGGGTTGTTGTTGTTTTCTAAAAGCCTACTCAGGCCCTCCATGACAATGGTGAAGAAGAAGAGAGATAGAAGGTCACCTTGGCGAATCCCTCCACTAACATTAAAAGTCGGGTCAGGACGACCGTTAATGAGTACCGCCATCGAAGAGGTGGGTTAATGAGTACCGCCATGGCTTCTGTAGTCCTCTAGCCGAACCACTACTTGCGTGTGTGTAATTCATGGCAGTTTTATATTATGGAGCTATTCTCTTTCTTGGATTTTCTTATATTATAGTAGAGAGCGGTAAGTTAGTGATGTTCTAAGGAAGTGGTAGTTGTTCCAGTACACAAACAAGGTGGTTTGGGGTTTTGTCTGTACGCATGTCAGTGTTGGCATTTCACTCTTTGTTGTGGGGTTGTCACGGATTGGCCGGCCATACGGATAGGGAAGTGCAAGGAGCTTTTTCTTTGTGGAGGTTTCACATCACATTAGTCATTCCATTCCTTCCGGATAACCTAAAAAGGTGCGTGCAGGCCTACCTAAGAATAGAAAGGGTACTTTCTGATTTGAATATAGGGCATCTTAAGTCAAGGCCTCCCCAGCCACCCCCCCCCCCCCCCCCCCTTTAAAGAACTAGTGAAGCGATCAGTATCCTGTGAAAGTTAATGTAAGTTGGTAGAATAGAAGATACGAACTAAAATAAAGAACACAATAGTTAACGAGGTTCGGTCGGATATTCACGACCTACATCCTCGGAGAAAGCCAGAACGGCTACATACTTTATTATCCACACTTGTGGTGATTCGTTACAATGATTATAATCGAATGCTTAAACTCCTAGAACCCATCTCTTATTTATAGGGTCTAGGGTTTCCTAGTTTCTCCTAACTAAACTAGGAAATAATATAATCTCTACTCAATATTACTATACAAGAGATATCCTAAATATATCTTCGATATCTTTCATATCTTCAATATCTTGGACTCATCTTGGTCGTCGGATCTCTTGATGTCGATCCTCCTCATCTTCATATATCTTGGACGGTTGATCTTGGTCCATATATCCTAACACTCCCCCTCAAGTTGGACTGCGGAACGTGTGGAGTATCCAACTTGAAGATAGAACTTGGAAAAGATGAATTTGCTCGTGTACAATCGGATTTTGCTTGCATACGATTGGATTCAAATCTTAAACTTGAACTTGAAGACTTGGCAACTTGGTAATATGAATAGGCTTGAAGACTTGAAATTCTTCGACTGAAGGAATCTTGGCACATCGTTGGGAAAGATGTTTGGAAATTGTGAAGTTTGAATGGAGATAAAAATCCAACCAAATAGAGAACTCAACCGATATTGAGAGTGAGAAAAAAAAATGAAGATTGTTGATTCATCACCCAACTAAAAGAAAGTCAGTGATGGTTTAGTAGATATCTTCCAAAACGATGGGAACGGTCAATATGTGAAAGTGAAGACCGGAAAAATCGATTGGCAGAAAAAGAGGTAAAGTTGTTTGGGAGACGAAAATTGACAAAACATTCCCAAGTGCTTTAGAAGTAGGCTCCCCCTGAATGGGAGAAGTTATTGGTGCCTCCCAAAACCATGTGAAGAGGAACTAGGTTTTATGATGAACATAAATCCAATTGAAATTGCTGGCATTATAACAGAATTAATCTTCATCTTTGTATTGATGAGAGAGAGAGAGAGAAAGTGGAGATTTTGATGGGATATTGATTCAATTTATTAACAATGATTCAATGAAGATGATATTCTTGCATCATGAAATCTGACGAAAAATTTTGAGCTAGATATTTGAAAACTCGAATCCAAACTACGAACCTTGAACTTGAGAATGTACACGTAGATAGTTCACCAATGTATTTCTTGAAAATCTGAACTCTAGGATAATAATACAAAGTAGATGAATATAGGACTAATATGAGAGTACTCATAAGACTAATGTTGGAAGATAAAAATCAAAAATATTGATTGATAAATTAGTCAATACGGAATTTAGAGAGAAGAATGTTGATGATGCCTGAGATTGAAAGGTATAGAGATGGTTCTGAAGATGCCAACCCTATGTTGCCCAATCCAAAGAATATTGTTCCTAACAGTAGGGTGGTTCCAATTATGAAGAGCATAAACTCCCTTGCGTCAAAATCATCTATTAAGTTCTTCATGTATGGTAAGACGAGGTGGATGGAAATTGCATGAAGTCGACTTGAATAGGAAAGTTTGATAATCACAAGATAACTTGGAAAAAATAAAAAATTGATAAGGTGATTTATCGATTATCTAATCACAACGACTAAAATTTTAAGAAGAGTCGAACGAATCGACAAAGTGATTGGAAAGTAAAATCACGACGCAAGAAAATCGTCGGAAATAGTGGAAGTTAATTCTTATTTATTTATATTTTGATGAAACATGATCGATGAACCTGCTCAGGATAATTTAATCGATCCAAAAAATCGAAAATTTGCGGAAGTTTGATCAGGATTGATTAACCTGCTCTTGATACCATGTGAAAGTTAATGTAAGTTGGTAGAATAGAAGATACGAACTAAAATAAAGAACACAATAGTTAACGAGGTTCGGTCGGATATTCACGACCTACATCCTCGGAGAAAGCCAGAACGGCTACATACTTTATTATCCACACTTGTGGTGATTCGTTACAATGATTATAATCGAATGCTTAAACTCCTAGAACCCATCTCTTATTTATAGGGTCTAGGGTTTCCTAGTTTCTCCTAACTAAACTAGGAAATAATATAATCTCTACTCAATATTACTATACAAGAGATATCCTAAATATATCTTCGATATCTTTCATATCTTCAATATCTTGGACTCATCTTGGTCGTCGGATCTCTTGATGTCGATCCTCCTCATCTTCATATATCTTGGACGGTTGATCTTGGTCCATATATCCTAACATATCCCTTCCTCCGTTCTAGGAGCTCATCCAGCAATAAACTCTTTTTCAAAAATAGCGGCGCACCTTTTACTAGTCAAGGGCGTGATGCAGGCATAGATCATCTCAATCCATTGATTAGCATAGCCCATTCGAGTCATGATACGCTCTAAAAGCTATTTCGGCTTCAAACTGGATATGTCTAAATCTTTTGATTGTATTGAACATATTATCGATTTTTCAAAAATAAAATAAGAATAAATCAAAATAATACAGAAGAGTATGTCGGTACTCCTGAATAGTCCTGATAGAGTTGGGTGAGATTTCGTCAGCCAAGTCGTCGTTACGTTCTCTCCCCCTTCATTCAAACTATTCACCATCTCCTCTTACAAACAATACCTCCTTCATTTCACCTTCCCCCCCCTCTCTCTCTCTCTCATTTTCACACCATATCAGGTTTGCTGGATTTAATATCTTAATCAACTATTTTTCTTCCTCATCGGATCAATATCCTTTCAAATTTATATATTCTAAAATTTCGATCAATTTCCTGCATAAATTAACCTCACTAATAAAATATTTTCATTCTTTCAGATATGCTTTCTTTCTTTGTACTTAATTGTTTATTGATTTTTCTCACGTGTACACCTTTTGTTTTATTTTTTTCATTTTTCGTTTGTTTCAGGTGAATATTGATACAGAACTTTGAGGTCATCTCCAGACTGATTAGGTATTGAATTTTCCTCTTTCTGATAGTTAGGGTTTTTGGTGGATGATTGATTTCTCTACGACTTTGATCCCAAATTGGGTTCCATAGACATGAGCCCTGAAGTTTGGAAATGGAGTTTAGGTTTGACATACATAATTGCTGTTGCAACAATTTGGATTGCTGCCAGTTTTGTTGTTCAGTCAGTTGTTGATTCAGGAGTTTCTCCTTTTCTAGTCACATACATTTGTAATTCATTGTTTGTTATTTACCTACCCATATTTGAAATTTCACGATATTTGGAAGATTCAATTGGAAATCTAGGGTTTTGGCCTTGTAAAAAGAGTACTATAAACAGTTTGCAAATATTAGAGGAATCCGAGGAAGTTGTTCTTCTTGGGGAGACAATTCCGATCTCTATAGAAGAAGTGGATGAGTCTAATGTATCTGGTTATGTCAGCCATGAAGAAAGTACTCAGAGTGTTGGATTCAAACTTGATAACTCTGATGGGGTAGAATCACCCTGTGAACAAGCTACTATATCGACATTTTCTGGGATAACTACTGTTCCTGAAGGTGATAATCAACAGTTAGATGCAAAAGGCCGCTGGACCCGCAAGAGGATGGCCAAAGTTAGCCTCTTAATCTGCCCCTTTTGGTTTTTTGCGCAACTTACTTTTAATTTGTCACTCAAGTATACTACTGTGACGGTAAGTTTCTTTGAATCTTACTTATTACTTTTTCACCTTCGAGAGCGAATGGGTTGAGGCTTTACGATCTTTTCTTCCTTTTTGCAGTCTAATACAATCTTAAGCAGTTCATCTAGCCTTTTCACTTTTTTGGTTGCTCTACTCTTCTTGGGGGAGAAGTTCACATGGGTTAAGTTATTAAGTGTTCTTCTATGTATGGGAGGAACAATAATTGTCAGTTTAGGTGATTCAGAGTCTGGGTCTAGTGAGATTGCCAGCAAGCCTTTTCTCGGTGATATTCTAGCTCTGGTTTCTGCAGGATTCTATTCTGTGTATATTACCCTTATTCGTAAAAAGTTACCTGATGATGATGGGAAGAGTGGGCATGCTAGTATGGCTCAGTTTCTTGGGTTACTTGGCCTCTTCAATTTCTTGATTTTTCTGCCTGTTGCTATTGTACTGAATTTTGCAAAGTTGGAGCCCTTTCATGCCCTCAGCTGGAAACAGTTAGGTTTGATTATTGGCAAAGGTTGGTTTAACTTCTATCACTTTGCTCTCGGTTTTTTTTTATTATCACATAGGTGTTTAAGTTTGTGGCTTTGTGCACTGATTGACCTTACATTCTTTACAACTTCTCCAGAATGTAATCATGTATAGTTTCTCCTGCACAAGTAATCATCTCAATTTGAAAATAGTTGGAACCTGAACTAGGTCGAGGCAGCACATATAGCTAAAGTTGCCTATACATCGAAGGGTTTACTTATGCAAATTATGAATGTTCTTGTTTAGATAGGTGCTTGTAGGGAATTTACTTTTGAAGGTGCGAGTAATAGATGCAAATAGTGTTGTTGGTTATGAGATAGTACATACTACAAAATACATACTACATACTTCCCTGGTTCTTGAAAGTCTAAACCCTAAAGCTTCCCATTCAAGGCTTATCCACATAAGGTGACCTGGGGCCTAAGAACAAACTGTAAGGCTTAGCCGATTGACATGTGTGGTCCCACCCTTGTTGGTTAAGTAGTTTAAGCCTTTAAGGATCTTACACATACTTGTAATTCAAGAGTAATCTTATTCTTGGTCATTTCAACTGCAAACACCATCAGAATTACTAGAGAGAAGATTACAAAAGGAAAACATTGTGGGATCCGCCGATCGGTACTAAAGAGAATCAACCAGAAGTTATTTGTTTGGAATGCAAAACCACTATCAAGAGGGGGGAATTGACCCTAATCAAGGCAGTTATGTCAGCTCTCTCCATTATACTACCTCTCTTTGTTTTCGATTCCATCGGTCTTTAAGAAGATTGATAAGAGAATGTGTGATTTCCTGTGGGATGACAAGGATGAAAAAAGAAGAAGATTCATTACGTGGCCTGGAGCATCATTTGCCAAGACCTGAAGGACGGGGTCTGGGTGTGAAAAAACTCTGGCTGATGAACGATGCTTTCCTCTCAAACTGGATTTAGAGTTTTGCAAGGTTGAAGTCAACATTTATGGCGAACCATCATGTCTGAAAAGTATGGAGTAACAGAGGGGAGGGTGGAACAACAAGAATTTTGAACTGCCTCATGGGTGCGGGGTTTGGAGAGAGGTCCATAACAGAGTGCAACGTTTCAAATAGGTTAACAAAATGGAGGTGTGGAGATGGAAGATTCATCAAATTCTGGCATAACGAGTGATACCACACCATAAGCCTTAAAGATAGATTCCCGGTCATGTACCATCTTTCCATTTTAAAGGGTGCAAAAGTTAACCAACTTTACAGTGCCACTGAAGGAGGATGGGAGATACAGTCAAGAAGAAACCTGAACGATAGGGAAGTTCCAATCCTACAACTGTTGGAAACTGTACATGGTAAACACTCTTCAGAGGAAGAAGACACTAGAGTACGGACTAAGGGCGGATGAGGACAAGGAATTTTTTTGGTTAAGGAGTGTTACCAGAGAATGATTTCTACCAACAGTACTTCACACTTGGGATGCCAATATAAAATTGGAAGAAGCCCATCCTACTAGGGTGAGCTTCATAGTCTGGGCAGCTGCCCTTAGACAATATCAACAGTGGGCTTGTTGAAGGGGCGGGGTTTTCATATGGTGAGTAGATATATTTTGTGCAAAGGGAAGGAAGAAACAGTCAGCCATTTGTTTGTCTACTGCAAAGTAGCCTCTCCTCTTTGAGACTACTTTATCCAGGCGGCAAAATCTCAATGGTGCATCCTAAATTCAGTTGATCAAGCCATTTATCAATGGGGTGGTCGGGAAACCCCTAAGGGTAGGAAGACGATCTGGAACATAATCCCTCTGGCCATAATTTGGTGCTTATGGAAGGAGAGGAATGATAAAATTATCAACGACGCAAATCCTTATAGTATCCTATGGGTAGAATACATTAAGGGAATAATTTTTCAGTAGAGTAGAAATCTGTGGTGGGCGAAACCAAAACCACCCAACTATTTTGCCAACAATCGGGAGGCTATGATTATATAACATACCCACCCAGTTTTGCATCGTTAATTTTTTTCCCAATAAAGATTCATTCGAAGTTTTCAGAAGAAAAAACATCATCGGAGATTCTGACTTATTGGGTCAAGGTATATTTCTGTCAACAATCCAGATATAAGAGTTTGGAAGGAAGAGGAAGAAGAGAAGCTAAGTGTGAAAAACCACTACATTAGAAAGTCCTAAGTGAGTCTAGATCTACCTAATGATTGTTTTGAGTCAATATGGAGAAAACAATCTCTGTGAGTGTGAGTTTTACCGTATGGGTGCCTCCAGAAAATAGCGACTATAGATCAACTGAACAAGAAAGGATATAGCTTGGTTAACAGGTGTGTGTTGTGCCAGAAGGATTAGAATCTATCGATCATTGTTTCGTCCATTACCCAGTGGCAGAAGACCTATGGAAGTACTTCATAGGATCCATAAAGTTAGTTGGTGTAGAGCTAGATCGATTGGGTACAACTTATAGCATTGGAAAGGGCTTAGGAAACAAAAGAAAAGTAGAAAACTTTGGTACCAAAGGGCATTTGGTGCATCTCGAAAGGTAGAAATAACAAAATCTTCAACGAGGAAAACATCAACAGTAGGGTGGCGGTGAAAGATTTCGAAGGAATCTTGGATATCGTAACAGATACATTATCATATTATGATGTTGTACACAATTTGGAAGCTTGGATATCGTAACAGATCTTATAATGTGACACACCTTATTCTGTTGTAATTTTCACATCTTAATATAATTCATTCAAATTTGAAAAAACAATATGGTTAGGAAGGAAGTCTACATCCCCTCTAAATCCAAAATTTCCTTTTAGTTCCTGTGTGTGGAAATGCGGTATTTATGAGGAAGCTGTATTAAGTAAACACCGTATCTTTCCCAAGGTTAGAACCAGGTTGATTGTGACGTCTCCTTTAGTGGGTGTTGGTAGAATCTTGTTAATGGCTGATGTTGTTGAAACCTAGATATGACAGATCATAGATTGGGAAATAAATGAAGTTATCTGTTACTCAACTGAAATGGGTCATGAAGATTGCTCATGTTTTTCTTTTTGAAAATCAGGTTTCTCATCATTCTTTCAAATGGAGCTCTGGGTGGTCATTTATAATCAAGTTGTGTTAGGAATTTAAAGTGAAGGTGATTTGCCTTCAGTGAATGAAGAAAGCAAATACCTTACAGCTATTTTCCCTTTTAGAATTTGCCAAAAGGGATGATCTTTTTATGGCTTCCCACTCTTGAAACGAAGGTGCTTTCCATGCTGGATCTATTTTGGGTTGGAAACTCTCAGCCAAATTGTTTGACATCTCATTTCAACTTCAAATTTTCACAAAGGCTGGAACAGTATATCAGAGTATTAATGGTCATTAGTAACTTCTGTTTTTATCGGGACGACCATCAGTCTGGCCTTCTCTGAGTTGGTAGGGTCTTAGTGCGCATGAACGGCGTCATCACTTCAGGGGTTGATGCCAATGAGTGATAGTTGAGACAATACTGTCATGGCTCAGCCAAGCAAGTGACCTATGCCTAAGGTAGTAAGGATAGGGAGGCCCTCGATGTTTGAAATGAGCTCTTCAGGTCATGGTGGGTGATTATTATGGGTGGTGATCGGAGGAGCTTACAAATATCTATTGAATCTGTCTCTGTGATATTTGTATATCTTCTCAGAAGAGCTCTTATTGTCATCTTACCAGGCTCCCTTGTCTTGGATGCCCTGTCCTGTAATTATAGGGTTGTGGATAATCTTTTAGGGAGTCGAGAAATCATTGCTGGAGCGCTGACATGACCATGGTCTGAAAAAATCGTAGCGTTCTTAGTCGCAGACTTCGATTTCGGCATCTGTCTTTGATTTCAATTATGCAGCAGTTATCATCTGAATGTTTTGGAGGCTGTTAGACTTGTCGGGTCTACTCCTGATTAGGAGTAGTTGTGCTGGCTGGACACAGGGCGACATCCTGACGTTTAAAGATTTACTCAAGTTTGTAATGGGAATTTCCTCAAGGATTTAAAGAAAAAGACTTTTAGGCCTTAGGTTTAGTTCAGCTGCATTATTCCGGAACTGCCGCTCTAGATGGTGAATTTATTATGCATGTTATGGAATGATTACTTCGACTGAGTTGTCTGTTTGCTATATGAGACTACCAAATGATATTTCCTTTTTTTTATACATCTCCATTTCAATATGAATATATTGTTGTAATATCAGAGAGCAAGTTTCTAGTAATGTCCTTCAAAATTATGTATCAGGTCTTCTTGATAATGTGCTGAGCGATTACTTGTGGGCGAAGGCTGTTCTTCTTACAACTACCACGGTGGCCACAGCTGGTCTTACAATTCAGGTCCCTCTAGCTGCTATCGTGGATTCAGTTACAGGAAATGCTCCTCATCTCATGGATTATCTCGGAGCCGCAGCTGTCATGGTTGGATTTGCTGGCATTAACATCCCATCTGAGGCTTTTTGCTGTCCAACAAATCCAAATCTTGAAAGAGATGAAAATGACACTGCAGTCAATGATTCCATTAGTAACTCGTCGGTCAGTAGAGACGTCGTTGCCATCTCTTAACTCTTTTGATGTGAACTGGATTGTTTGATGGCTTGATGCTTAGCACGTCGTTGGGCGGTTGGGCCCACATATAGGGAGACCCCTCCAATTGGCGTAAGTTCTACAGTTGGTATCTTCCTCCAAATATCTCAAATCTGAGATAAGTCATATAGCATCATCATAAAAGATTTTGTACAATCTATAGAATTGTATTTTAGGTATAGTGAGATTCATGATTACTTATATTTCTAGCAAGTGCTGAGTGCAGTAACTTATTCCCGTCGTGTTTTGTTCGAGGGTAGGTATACTATATGTTTGTTTTAGTTTGTATTGATTTTGATGTTGTTTGGTTTAAGATTTATTATTAACGAAATGTGATTAAAGTTTGTTCTCTATTAACATTATCATCTTGGAAAAGTTCGGTTCCATGGTTGCAGCCATTGTAACTTGTTTTCATTTGTAATTAGAACTTGTTATGCTTCTGCTTTGGTGCTCTGATCTGCTCTTGACAACTCTGTGACCTCCTTTTACTCTTCACTATCCTTCATGAATTCACCTTTTCCTTTTGAAATTGTTTACTCCCATTAAAATAGGTGGATTTGAGCCTAACTTGTGGTGGTTGATGGGTCATGTCAGCTCGGACCAGCACAACCAGTTTATAAAGCAACATGACACGGCACAAAGCAACTCGTGTCGTGCCATGCTGACCTGTCACGGGTCAACTAGGCCGTGACAGGTCTGAGATTTTAATTTTCCAGACACGTCAACGACAACCCATTAGGAACGACAACACTTTGTACATTTGTAATGTATTACTTATTGTAAATTACAAATATCTATTTTACCAAAATTACATGTAGACTCGGATAACTCTGTGTACATTTGTAATGTATTACTTTTTTTGCGCACTTCACGACATTATCAATACTAATAGGAAGCATGTTATGTATTTCTTTCGACAATTTTGTAATACATCAGATGACATTGTTTGCGTTCTTAAAATATGCGTACTTATATTAGTAGAAACATCATAACGTTATCAGAATCACATATGATGGATGTCCAACAAAGAAAAGCAAAAGATCATTTAGAAGTGGTTGTTTTAACTTTATAACTACTAGAAAACAAAAACTTGCAGGTTTATTATACTTCACCAAATTGTGATTTTTATGAGTAACAAAACTCGTGTAATTTAACTGCAACCCCTTTTGCATGAAAGGGAAAGTGATCCAATTTTATTCCAATAAAAGTTTGCCCTTTTCTGATATTAATCTAAAAGAAAAAGATTAATTTCTTACTCTTCATAAAACAAACTTACATATGACTGAATCTATAAAGTTGAGTAGGCAACCTAGATTTAGATTTATAGCCTACACTCTGTTACTTGACAATGACATTTAATCAACTCACCCCATTAATAGGAGGACAAGATTAAATTTATTCATTCTTAAGATGGAGTTTAAATATGAATGAAAACCCTAAGTTGGCAATATTTTTCTAGAAGAAACTCTAAATTTGAAGTTATGTCTCAAAATTCTCCAAAAAAGGTTATTAACTTAGGTAACTTTTGTTATTTATGCAAAGGGATTATTCGTTTGGTTTTCTTTGTTCAGTTTCGTTTCTTTTTATTCCTATTGGTATTTCAGAGATATTTATATTTCAAGTGAAAAGAGTTCCACTTGGGTGACGTGGAGGAACATATGTTTAACCAAAACAAAACTAAAAGACGTTTAAAAATTCTTTTCTTACACTAACAAAATTTTGAACTTAAATAATGCATGTATAGGCTAAAGATGAGAGGTTGTGGGGGCAAAAGTATAATAAGTAGGTCATCTTTACTAATTATAAGTAAGTCATTTTACTGATTATTAATTTGTTTTGAGTCGAATGATCACAAATTTAAAATAACTTTACAAGTAGATTTTACTAATTATAAGTAAGTCATTTTACTGATTATTAATTTGTTTTGAGTCGAATGATCACAAATTTAAAATAACTTTCCATGTATCCAACCAAAAAACAAGGGTCTTGCAACCAAAAAGCAAAAACAAAAAGACAAGTGTACATATACATGTTATTGCCAAAGTTTTTCCCAACATGTACCCTAAGGGTTACATGTTAGTCATTGATTATTCCTATTTTGAATGAAATCTTGAAATTGAATAGTCACTGAAGTTTTGGAACATTTATATTTTAGAAAGGGTCTTCCCCAAGTTAGGAGGGGTATGGTTTCATTTTACATTGTGATTTAGTTTCTGTGATATGGTTTCATTTTAATATTATTTCTGCCAACATTACTAATCTTCTTGATTGGATTATTTCTTGGAAAGTTATTGATGAGCAGATTAGTGGACTTTTCGCTATTATTCTTTGGCAGATATGGAAAGCGAGGTGTGATAAATGCTTCTCGACGACTAAGGTCTTACCTATGATGATTATTGATCAGATTCATAGCACACCAAAACTTCTTAAGGATCCTTTAACTTCTCAACCTCATGATAGGAATTCACTTTGGTCTCCTCCGATAGCGCCATTCATCAAGATCAATGTAGATGCCTCTTTTTTGGACGGAAAAGAATTTGCGGGCATTGGGTATGTTGTGTATGATGATCAAGCCAATTTTCTAGCGGCGTCGGCATGTAACTTAAGAGGCCAAAACGCAGAAGAATGTGAATGCTGGGCAATTGTCAAAGCTCTTCAATGGTCGGCATCAAAGAATATTGCATATCTTCATATTGAAAGTGATAATAGTAATATCGTTCAGACGCTCAATGGGGAACATGCCGACATTGGTTGGCAAACAATCAAACTCATCGACAGAATTCGTCAGCTCGAAGGACACTTCTTCCGAATTATTTACTCTCACATCAACAGGGAAGGCAATACTAGAGCGGATTAGTTAGCTAAATGGAGTCGTCTGAATTGGGGAACCTGGATTTGGCTAGCTCGATCAGATCTTCCAGTCTCCTTACTGTCTTCTTGTGTTTAAGTCCTAGTGTCTTTTGTTTTCTTCTCAACAAAAAAAAAAGTTAGGAGGGGTAATCGCATTATTAGAGATGCCCTTTAGGTAATTGAATTACTCTGGCGGCGTTTTAGCGACGCCCTTTAGGTAATTGAATTTATCTTCTCTAACAAATAAGTTAAATTATTGTGTTAGATATTTTTATTTGGTTGAAAATTAGTTGGAAAGAATTCTTGTTGATTATTTTCTAAGTTTCACGAAAGAAGAAGGTATGAAAAAACACTTTAAATGCACATGCTTATAAAGTGTCGTGGTCAATATTCGTTGACTTTAGTCAAACTAATATGTTGTCTGCTAATAGGTCAAAGGTCGGATGCTTTTAGCACCAACGAAAATAATATGATATTTTGATTGAGGATCAGATGGCCATGAGAAATAGTTTTGGATCTTTTGGAAATAACATGAAATGATGATGAAGATGAAAAAGAATTTGAAGATTATGGAAAAATGAAGATGGGCTAAAAGTTTAATAAGTATTGAAAAAGTAGCTTGGTTATACATGGAAATTTATTGTTCATGTATAATGGTTGGAGAAGTAGATTCAATCACTAATAAAAGAAAAGGAGACATCTTCAGTTACTCATTTATGTCATAAATTGGAAGTACCCATTTGAATCTAAATTAAGAAAATCCTCTTTGTAACATGATAGAAGAAATTAAGGCCACGAAAAAAAAAATTAGGAAGCCATTTGAGAAAAAAAACTTAAAGCCAAGAATGTCATTACTGATGCAGGTTTGAAGTTTGGGCCATCACAATCGTGTAAAGCACTTACCAACGTATGTGTAAATGCCTTTTTACATAAAGAGGTTTTGGTTATTTGAGTCAAGATAATATTACAAATAAGTAAAATAAAACAGCGAACAATTGATAGTTTATTCGGTAGTTCGTGTACTCTAAAATCCCGGAGGTCCCCAGCAGAGGTGAAATCCATGGTTTAGGTCTTTCTTTTGTGAGGGTTTGCCATTCTGAACTATTATCGTAGTCAATATCCAAAAAAAAAAGAAGTAAAAAAACATAAAAAAAGAATTCATAATTATTATTTTGGTAAAAAGTATATAAAGAGTAAAATACTCTTTTGTTATTTTGTTCAACTAAGAGGGTGTTATGTCGATTATTTTCCGTCAGTTCTAAGTGCACGATTCTTGTTTTTATATTGATTCTAACTTCTAATTGTTATTCAAATGAGTAATTGTTTATTTTAATGTTAAAGTATTTAAATATAACTAATTCATTAAGCTTGTGGTTTAAGTGAAAAAGGAACTCAGATTTACTAACATTTTGTGTCGAAAACATAAAATGAAAACAATTAGGAATTATGAGGGAGAAATAGTTAGATCACGTTGCATCATGAAGTTTAGGCGGTTGCGTAATTAGCGAAGCACGAGAAATGAAAAAGAACTAGGAGAAAGACTAAGGTGAAATATGAGTGATGATGGAGAAAAGTCTTTGCTAAACTCATAAAAAATGTTATGCACTTATCAATAATTTAAGATTTAATTTTTATTTATAATTCTACTGGTAAATGTTATATTAAGAAAAGGATAAAATATCAAAGTGCAATAAAATAAACCACAAGTCACAGCTTATTTTTTTGCACTTACTTTGCCATCACTTAGAAGTGGTTTTTACTTGTTAAGTGAAAAATCAAAATTGTCGACCCACACGTAATAAATAAAAATGACTTAATAAGTGCAAACATCAAACAAGCTCTAACTTTTTCTTTAAACTTTGAATATATATAATTTTTTTCGTTAGATGTCGGATTTCTATAAAGTTTATATATTTAGAAAGGATTTTTTTACCATATTTCTAACGAGATCCAGTTTAAATACTTTTTCTTCAAGAAAATCTCAAATAAAAAATCATCTGAGATTTCATTTGCAATATTCAAAACTCAGTTTGAATTTGTGGGTTTGCAAATTGAATTTGCAAAAGTTTACAGCTGCAAGCTGGGTTTGCAAATTTGCGAACCCCTGCAAACTCGGTTCGCATCTGCAAACTGGGTTTGCAAGCTCCAGCAGGCTCGGTTTGCACCTGTAACATGGGTTTGCAAACTCTTGCAAATTAGTTTGCAACCTCTTCATATCTTCTTCGTATCACAATAACAATGATGTAGACGCAGCGGAGAGAGTAAAGAACAATGAAATAACTAAGAGCAACTAAAGAAAACGATAAACTAAACTCAAAATATTAATAACTTCAATTGATTTTTCTTCTCAAGCTGTCTAATAACATAGACTAGATCCCCTTTTATAAGATAATAAGCTTTCCTAGTTGGACTCAAACTAGTATTCCTAAAATAATAAACTACTTAAACATAGAAACTTTAAAATAAAGAAATATCAAATTATAGTAACTTCTTTTCTACTAAATAAACTATTATTATGACTTAATAGGGTGTGGGCACGCGTGGACGTGGGCCCACACGCCTATGCGCCTGCATCAGCACCCTGTTCCCCAGAAGGTTCGTCCCGAACCGAATGTATGATGGAAGCTAGCTCATCGGAACCCTTCGAAATTGGTAATAACGTGATAATCTTCTTCATCCATGGAAATTCATAAACGTTCAAACGACCTTTGTAAATAGCATCCACATCCGACTGCCAAGGACGTCCCAAAATAATATGGCAAAGATCCATATCGGTAACATCACAAGTAATGTCCGATAAATAGAAAGAGCCGAAAGAGAGGGAAAAAGTACACATTCGATCAACGCGGGTGGCAGTACCGGATTGAATCCAAGCAGTATTATAAGGGTGTGGTTTAGGAACAGTAGGGATACCCAAGTAAGCCACAAGTCTGGAAGAAATCAAATTTTCCACATACCCATTATCAACAATAATTGTACACACTTTGTTCAATACCGTTCCACGTGTGACAAATAAATTTTTCCGTTGAGAAAGATCATGTTTAAGAGGAGTAAAAAGTACCCGACGAGTGACTAACATAACACGGTCACCTGAATCCGGGTCAATACTGACATGGTCGGCCTCCTCATCTAAGTAATCCTGTTTTTCCACCAAATTTGCCTTACCGCGTAATGGGCAGTTATTAGAATAGTGACCTGTCTCAAAGCAACGGTAACACTTACCTGGAGGTTGTTTTTTGTAAGGATTTTCGGGAACAATCTTAGCTCTGTCATCTGTTTGTTTCGGGATATCAGTATCATCAGTAGGTTGTCGAATATAATTAGGACGATTGTAGTTGCCTCTGAAAATTGATCTAGAATCCGATTCAAAAGATCGAGCCACGCTAATACATTCCGATACGGAAGAGAAAGGACGGAGGTTGACGAGATCCTTAATGTGACCTCGAAGACCATCTTTAAATTTTTCCAATTTCATGGATTCAGTATCGGGTAGATTAAGCCTAATACTTAAACGCTGAAATTCGGAGGCGTATTCCTCTACTGAACGTCGTCCTTGACGACAACGAAGATATTCCAGACATAACTGATTTTCATAATCTGGAGGGAGGAAACGGGCCATCATAAGTGGCTTGAGTTCAGACCACGAGGATATGGGAGGAAGATGAGCTAACCTTCGTTGTTCGGATTCTTGTTTCCACCATGTTAACGCTGTTTTTGAAAGATAACCAGTAACACATCTAACCTGTTCTTGTCCATAAACCTGCATAACATCAAAGAAGATTTCCATACGAGCTATATAATCCAAAAAGTTTTCAATGTTGATGGAACCGTCATAAGCCGGGACGTCCATACGAATACGGTACCGAGAAGAAGGTGGTGTAGCATCTTGATCATCCTCCAGGTTGTAGTCATCCGGATCATTATACTTGTGACGAGGACGATTATAATTGTTACGTTGTATGGAACCGTGGTTGTTCGGTTCCGCATAGGTTGGTCTATTTTTGAATCTATTCGGTTCATAATAATTCGTTCGGTTGGGTGGACGAGCTTCATGGTGGTAAGGGTCGAACTCGGCCTCCAATTGATCCTCACGGTTTTGGTTATCGATGAATGGGTAACGCATGTCTCGGTTTGTAGTAGGTTTGTTTGGGGACGAATCGGGTAGACGGGTTCGGTTAGGGTTGTAGCTGTCCGTGTAATCATGAGCGGGATGGGTCACGGTGTCCGTTTCGTGGTGAGTTGATGGGTTGTGATAATCGGGTTGGTGGTGATGAGTTGGTGGTCCTCGGTTGGGTGTGAGGTGTGGTGATATGGTACGGGAGTGGTGACGAATTGGTGTATCCAAGATAGGCCGGGACGGTTCGGTATGGTGGCTTTGGTGTTGGGTTTCTAGTGGGGTGTTGTTTGGGGAGTAGTTTTGCCGTGGTGTTTGAAGAGGGTATGGTTGGGTGGTACTTGGGTTAGTAGTAGAATAATGGGCGATAGAGTCGGGTTTTGTTGATGTTGGATGATCGTGGAAAGAGAAAGGTGTTGTTGTGGGGTTTATGAGTTGGAAAACCGGTGATGTAGGGTTGATGTTGGGTTGACCAAGTATGGAATTGGAAGTTGGTGTTGTGGTTGGGAGTGATAAAGATGTTGGAATGTAAGTAGGAGAAGAAGGAGTAGTGGAAGAAGAGGGAGACTTACATATACCTTCAAGTTGTTTAGAGAGCTTCATGATCGATTCATTGACATGATCGAATTTGTCCAAGGTTTCCTTCTTGAAATTTTCGAAAGAGTCTTCCAAATTTGTAACCGAGGATAACTTCTTGTTGATGTTATCCCATTCGGAGGCAAAAGTTGGTGTCTTCTCTTTGATTGTTGGGGTAGGAACGGTAGGATTAACCATTGTGATTGGTTAAAAAAAAAATTGGCTCTAGATACCACTTGATGTAGACGCAGCGGAGAGAGTAAAGAACAATGAAATAACTAAGAACAACTAAAGAAAACGATAAACTAAACTCAAAATATTAATAACTTCAATTGATTTTTCTTCTCAAGTTGTCTAATAACATAGACTAGATCCCCTTTTATAAGATAATAAGCTTTCCTAGTTGGACTCAAACTAGTATTCCTAAAATAATAAACTACTTAAACATAGAAACTTTAAAATAAAGAAATATCAAATTATAGTAACTTCTTTTCTACTAAATAAACTATTATTATGACTTAATAGGGTGTGGGCACGCGTGGACGTGGGCCCACACGCCTATGCGCCTGCATCAAACAAGTTCTCTGACAGTTACAAATTTGAATCTGGATATTGGTATCGTGAATAACAATAGCAACAAAACTATCTTTATCGTCTGATCCATTAATAATGAAGATAGTATTTCTTCAAAATCCCGTCTAAGTCCTTGGGCAATTTCTCTAGCCCTTTTGAAGCAATAGTCAATTCATATTTCGAAAAGCCCACGTGATAAAACTCTCGGTCTTCATCGTCTGTTCCATCAGTGATGGTAGGAATTCGAAGAGAGAAGAAGTAATGAGAATCGTCGAGTTTCATAACAACTTTGTCTTTATCTAAAAGCGTCTGGGTTTCATCTCTGATTCGAGCAATAACAACTACAACATTTTGGTTTTGACGGAGAGGAATGACAGTAAAATCATCACAAGCAAGCTCGACACTGAGTTATTTATAAGATGAACTAGGGCTTCAGGGACCTTAACGAGAAATTTTTCAACGGATTCAAGAGGAGTATTAAGAGCAATGGTAGAAGAGTTTTTGTTTATATAGGTTGACTTGGTCGTCTTCAGTATCAGAGAACAATGGCGGACTTAGGAATTTTTGTTTGTGGTGACACATTTTAGTAGTTGTAAATAAAGATTTAAACGATTACTGGAAAATATGCATAACATATATATGTATGTATAGTTGACCACACAGAGGTTTCATTTCTGACACAAAATTAGATTAAAAAATTCGCGATTCTTACAATGTAGTATATTTTTTCAAATTCATTCTAATATGAATATGAAAAATACTATTTAGTGGAAAAAATATGAAATAAAAGTAAAAGACATAAATTAAAAACTTAACAAAGTGAACACTGAAATTATATGAAATACTATTAGTTGATTGAAGAGATGGGGTGTTGGAAGAAGAAAAAAGTAAGTGTATGTTAAACTTCCCATGAAATAAAAGTGGGCAAAAATAGTTGAATTTAGAATATATATAAACGCATTGACTAAGAGGAACCCACCATGGGCGGAGCCAGGATTTTAGTCAACCCTGACTAGCCTAAATTTTTTTTTTGTTGAACAATAAATAACATTAAGCAACAAGAGTACTATTACAATCTCGATTACAAAATTGATTAACTAGAAAATAAGGAACGTTTTTCCATGTCTTCGATCGATCTTTCTTTCGTGCCCATTTAGCTAGCTTGTCTGCTAGAGTATTAAGGTTCCTCTTGATATGGCTGAATTTGACACTTCCGAGCCTTTTTCTGATATCTCGGATTTTGTTGATGTGTTTCATGGATTGCCACTGGATTTGATGTCTCGAATTGTTCAGGTGTTGGATGAGATTAATATTATCGCTTTCTATAATGATTGCGTTGTGATTGTTTTCTTCTGCCCATATGATTCCTTGAAAAATTGCAATTGCCTCACTTTCTTCACTAGTTCGCGCCCTTCACGATGATACTTTAGCTTCCATGAATTTCGACTCTGAGTTGTGAATGATTAGACTAATACCAATGTTAGTATCAGTATAAGTATAAGATGCATTCACATTAATTTTCACATAAGGGGATATCGGGGGGGGGGGGGGGGGGGGGGGGGGGAGCCATTTTCCATGTCATCATTAGCCAGTTTTTTTCCATTTTGTTGATTTTAGGAAAAGCCATAATCATGTTTGTAATCGAAACTATATTGTTGATAGTGTGCTGGAAACAGTGATCACATCGAGTTTTTCATATATGCCATAAAATGCATGGTCACAAAATGAATGTCATTAGCTGTGTAACTTTTTTGAGTACGATCCTGCCACGATAAAATCCAATCAGATAAAGATGTGATACTGGTTGATATTATATTGAAGTGAAACCATACATTTTTAGCTAAAGGGCAATGTAATAGAGCATGCTCGATAGTTTCTATTTCTATGAAGTTCGGACACAGAATATTGTTATCTATATATTTATCGATTTTATGCCTGAGAGGTAGAGCTTTTGTACATATTTCCCAAAGAAAAAGCTGGATGCGGGAAATAGTGGGTATAGACCAAATGAAGTTCCAGTTTATCGAAGATGGTAGTTGGGGATTATTATTGTACTGAGATGTCTATACATAGATTTAACAGAGAAGTTACCAGATTCAGTGAGAGCCCATTTCAATTGGCCTGCGCCATCAGTTTGGATAGGAATAGCTTTGATCAGATTCTGAGTAGGAATTTTAAAAGTAGCATTAAGTGTGGTTTCATCCCAATGTTCATTAGTGATTAGCTGAGACACTTTAGTAAGATTAGAGTGGTCGGAATTCGAGATCGGACTTGTGATTCCTCGAATCCAGTTATCCGACTAAATATTAATAAACTCTCCAGATTTAATCTCCCAAGTGGTCAGGTTATTAATCTGATCGAAATGTTTCCGAAAGATTTTCCAGTTCCACGAGTGATGATTTTTCGCGTTTCCAGGCGAGTATGAATTAGGGAAATATTTAACTTTTGCGAAGCCGCTATGCTTTCGCTTATACCTCTTGACTCTCTAAGTGGAATCACTCCTTCCCAAGCCTAAAATTATTATAGAGTAAATTTTCACTTGTCATGTATATGCATTTGTAGACTATAACTAGAGACATTTTTTTTGGTGAATATACCATTTCTCTATCATTATTCTAACATATATTTAAAATTTTAAATTCAAAATAAGTTAATTTTAAATCTTTACATAAGAATAAATAAGAATCGCATAAATTTTATTGACGATTGAAGCATCATAGATTTTTTTTTTTTTTTCCTTAAAAAAAAAACCATTTAATGCTTGTAGGTGATATAAAGAAATAATACATGGCATAGATTATTTTCGGATAAAAGTTAAAATAAACAAATATAGGGAGACATCACGAAAGTAGTTCAAGAAACAAGAGTAAAACACCATTGGGTTCGACCCTAAGACCATTAGAGCGTAAAACTAGTGAAGAACCACTTAGGTAACCCTAGTTAATGTTATAATCTTCACTGATTAAACTCAATATACACTTTTTACCTCTGAATAGTCGAGGTCTACCCTTTGAATCACGGAACTATGTAAGAAAAGCCCAAGATTTGAGCCCAAATACGAAAAAAAACCCACTCAGGAATAATAATGTAAAAAAAACCTAATTTTTAAACTGTTGGCAATACTTTTGAAACTGTTACAACACTTTTGAAACTGTGACAACATATATAATTATGTGTGAACAAAAACAAATTTGTTCATACATTTACAAAATTGTTGAGAGCAAATATAAAATTGTTGAGAGCAAACTGTGTTTTGTTCAGAAATTTTCATGAATGTTTTGTAATTTTAAATTTTGGGTTTTTTTTGCATTATTATTCAGGGTTGGGCTTCATTTGATATTTTGATCCGAATTTTGGGCTTTATAATTTTCCTCTCTTGAATCACCTTTGGACTGGGGGCAAATGCCCCTTCGTGGGTCCGTTCTTGTCAGGGAGAGATTCTCAATGAGATCTCTCATGTCAAGTGATGGGTAGATTGAAGAAGATGATGATTTGGAGTCTTTGACTAGATTGGGAGAATCAACAAAGGTGTAAAGTGAAGAAAAAGAATTGGGATTTGATATACAGAGAAAACTACTATCCGGGTTAAATTTAAGAACTTAAGGGTAAAGATGTTGGAATCATTACCTTGCTCAAAAAGCAACTGAACCAGTATTTCCTAAATTTGACGGACCTAGAGTTATCAAAATCTAAAGCAAGATGTCTCGTTGGGTTCGTATCTTCGAACTTTTGATTTTAGACCTAATTTTTGTCCACTTTCGTATGAATGAGTTATTAATAAAGTTGGTATAAGAATAAATAGCTCTAAACCAGGATTTTGAGTTAGTACTACATTTAAGATATATGATAAGTATTACTTCCTTACAGACTGTTTCATATATTTATGGTATATTCGTTGAAATGGAAAAGTACCTTGCGTGGTTTGCACCACGCAAACTGTGCGCGTAGCCGAATGGGAGTTTAGGGCGCATTAGTAGTGTCCGAACGCACTTTGCACTTTTTTATTTTCAATCGCGAGGAGCGATTGGAACATTTCGTTTTACTATCATACATCTGATCCAACGGTTGAGATGTGAGGAGTGGATCTGATAAATTCTGACCGTCAAGATGTTGGGCGCCCCGTAAGATAGATCTGTTGAGGATCTAACAGTGGGTGTTTGGGTGCGAGATTTAGATAGATCTGATGGTCAAAATGACACTCAAAAGCCAACAATCAAATAGGACTGTCGAGAAGCAACCATTCGTCTATAAGCACCTGTTTGAAGTGTTGCCAATACTCCTATAAATATCAAACATAACCCAGCAAAGTAAATACAAAAAAAATTTAGCATTCAAAGTAACATGAGCATTTAGACTTTTAAGAAGTCAATTGCCTTCTTACTGTGTGTTCAAAGTTCGCACGCTTTCAGAAATTCAAATTACTTTTAGTCTTCAAATTGAAAGGTACAACCATTGTATCATGTGAGACAAAAATCTAACTAATTTTAGTACTAATAAGAGGGTGTTCATGGTCTTAAGGAAAGAGACAACTCGACTCAACTTTCTCTCCTAACCTTTTATATTTTGTTTGAAGTTATATTATTGTTCTTTTAATCAGTTTCAAAAACAATAAGAATTGTCAACAGTTGGTAGCTCAAGTGGTTCCAAGGTGTTGACATAAACTCCAGAAATCCCTGGAGGTCTCAAGTTCGAATACCAGAGAAGGTGGAATCTTTGGTTATTTGATTTGGGATTATTAGGGTGTAAATAATGTAGTTGGGCTTTAGGCCATTGTCATGTTGGGCTATAGGCCCGGTCTTGTTTCAGTTTGAGTGCTCAGTTATTGAGCGTATCACATCTTTGATGTATCAATGCCAAATGTAACGACATACGTAGATCGTAGTCGAATTCCAAAAAAAAAAAAAAAAAACAACAATAAGAATTAATGTCTGAATTATTTCAGAAAGATCTATAAAAGGTATCCCTGTTTTCGTCCAGACAGAAGATGGCATTCTTAGTTTTTATAACACTAAAGAAACAACAAAAGAGATAATAAGATGATTTCTTAGTGGGTAGTAGAGAATTCATGGATGTTTTTACTGGTTTGTTTGCGGTTGGAAGAGGATTTTAATGGAGTTGAATAGAGAGAGAGAAAGAGAGAGAGAGAATTTGAGGGTATTGTTGGGATAAAAGAGTTAAAAGAAATGACCTAAAAAATGATTACACATATTGCAATACACATTTTTGTTATTTGAAAATTTAAATTTTTTATTTATTTAATGTGTAAAATATTTTGAGCTTTCTGTTAGAGAAAAGCATTATGATAACATCTTACTAATTGCCATTTAATGAAGAATAAGATCAACTTGAATTAGTTTAGTTGAGGTTTCTTGCCCCAAAAGAGATCATCTTTCACAAAGCTCATTAAGGTGATAAAAATGTTCATTTCATACTAAAAAGGTTGATGACTCAGATCCAATTAATTCAGTTTTGCTACCCTATACACGATTCAGATCCTATGTTGTTTTTTGTCAACATCACGTTTTAATGATCTAATGAGGGCTTCGTCAAACCCAAATTTCTTTTTCCTCGAGATCAAATTGATATTTTCCTCATTTATAGCCAAAGGGAGATGTAACTTCTCACTTAAGACAAAAAGTCCTAATAAACATATTAGAAACTAAGATTTCCTATCTATTGTCAATTACTATGGGTGTTCACAAAATTGTTCTCACAATTATTTAACATACTTTTTTTTTGTTTGAGAATTCGACTACGATCTACGTTAGTCATTACAAGACATTGATGGATCATGGAGATGTAATAAGCACGATAACCGCCTAATTTAAACCGAGAATGAAAGATGCCTAAAGCCCGACAACGAAGAGGCCTAAAGCGTGACAAATTATTACATTATTTATAGTGTAAATTACATAGGATAAGTCTTGATGGTAAGTGTTTCCACCGAGAATCGATCCCACGATCTCATGGGCTTAAGAGGGGTGTCCAACCGTTACACCAAAGGATGGTGGAGGGGGAGGGTGTTTTCGGGAAAAGAAATGTTAATTCTCAAATGGCCCCATAACATGAACACTTCGTCCTGTTGGTCTCTAATTTTTTTTTCGGAGTTCTCACAAGGCCCCGTTTTCATTACTATCATTGTTATCGTTAGTTGTCATTTACTTTTCCTACTTCGTCTTTTCATCTCTGACAAGTTATTACACTCATCTTCCCTCTCATTGATTTTCATTTCTCCTTCATTTCCATTTTTTTTTTCTTGTTCTTCATCTTCTCACTCGTTTCATCCCCCTCTCTCTCTCACCTTTTCATCTTCTGTATCCTCTTCATTTTCTGGCCTCGTTAAGATGATAATGTAAAATTGTTTTGATCTCCTGGTCTTAACAAATTAGAAAACAACAAAACCCCTATTGTGCTTTTAGAGACTTTTAGTTTCTAATTCTTATTGATCTCTTCTTCTGATCTCATTTTCATCTTCTTCCCTCCCTCTGACTTATCACAAATTGAAGAAAAACTAAAAATAGGAAATAGGTAAAGAGCTAGTCAATTTGTGCTCATTTTTTGTTTTGTAATTCACTAGGCATGACCCGTGCCTCTGGCACAGACTATTTTGTAAAGCACTTTATGCATCACAATATCGCGGAAGAAGAGAATAACTTGAGATTTCTTAAAGTCTTTTGGTATTTGTTAGTTATTTTTAGTTTTAAGGAGATTCCTAACCTTGGTAATTCCCTGTTTGCATGGTGAATACTGAACCACCTTAATAGTTGATGCGTAACACACCCAGGTTCTAATTTTTAAGAAAATAGAAAGAATTAAGCAAAAATCAAGTAATGCATCCGACCATATTTTTTGCAATAAGGGAATTTGAATTCTTTCAAAACTACTTCCGATTAGCTCAAAGTATTGTCATCATCTTTTTAATATTATATATGTCCACTGTTATCTAACTAAACTTTCACAATTAATCTAGAATTTTGCATCATCTATACCCAAATTATGTGGAAAAAGTATCGTATAAACTTTACATTTTTTTTATTTTATATAAACATTCATGCAAATCAACATCGTATGCACAGAGCAATTAGATTTTTCGTCGTAGTTTCATTTGTGGGAGAGACAAATGCTTGAAAACTGAATTTCTAGATTTGTAGTATTCAGTAAAATGTTTGAGTGGTTTTATTTCTTTTGGTGGAGTGCTCCCATGTCTACTTGTTGTTTTATACTGGTGACATTATTATGTTTTAACATGCAAACCAAAATGATAAACATTGAAAAAATTTTAGTATTTGGGGCCCTCGAATTTGAATTAATTTATTTGAAAAAGACGGAAAAAGATATGAGAAATGATTTCACCAAGAAACTTTTCTAGAAAAAGTATGCGATAAACAAGCAATTGTGTATTGGTGAGTGGTGACAAGCAAAAATAATAACAAAAAATGGTGGAGAAGTGAAAATTGGTAAAGAAAGGCCCCTTTTTCAAATTCCGACGACTTCCACCACAAATTCCGGCGACACCTCCGCCATCTCCGACGACACTTATTCTTCTCTTATCTTCCCTCTTTTTCTTTTCTCTCTCTTCTCTCTTCTCTCTTCTCTTTCTTTTCTCTCTCTTGTCTCTTTACCTCAGGCGAAGGGTCTCCTCCCCTTCGTCGGAGCCGAGATATAGTCTCGTCTGATTCTGAAACTAGACGAGCTCCGGCAAAAGAGCTCTTCCCCTTCGTCAGAGATAGAGATAGAGACGACATAGGGTAGAGAGAGAGAGAAGAGAGGGAGAAGAGAGAAGAAAGAGAATATGAGATTCCAACGAGTTTTGCCGAAGCATCGACTTCTTTTTTGAGAAAACGGTGAAAAAAATGTTAAAATAAATTAGTGAAATAATTAAAAGAAAAAAAGAATAAAAAAAAGATGAAAGAAAGTTAAATTTGTAAAATCAGCACTAGACTAATTAAGTTGAATTAATTAAGAAGCTATTTTGAAATTGCTGTGGCTTTTTTGCCATCTTAAAAGTACTTTTTGACTAAACTCCTGAGTGGCAATGCCAATGGGAAGCCCTTTACCCAGAATCAATCCGGAACTATAATATGTTAATTATGGGTCCTCATTTATGTACCTGATAACGATTTAGTACCCAACTGCCCAACTGGTGTTTCTCCGGTAACTAATTGATGGGAGATTTTATAGGGGCCTCCCATTATTGTTAAAAGGGCCTCTACTTTAAAACCGCCCCTCAAATCTCTCGTTTCGGTTAGAAGGGTCCTTCCAGAAAAAGGCACTCCCTCTTCTTTAGTTTGACCTAACGGCAAAGTTAACGCCGTTAGGCCAAAAGTTCAAACTAACAAAAACTCCCTTGACCAATCAAAAGTCCCACCCCTCTTTCACCTTCCTCATCTTCATCTTTCCCTCATTCTCTCTCTCTGTAATATTTACCACTACCTCCATTTTTCATCTTTGTCTCTCCCTTGTTTTCTCTCTCTCCCTCTTTTCATCTCCATCTCTCCCATTTTCATCTTTCTTATAACTATAGGTTTAATTTTTTTCTCAATCTTTTGAAACTACATTGTTTGAATACTTGAATCTACGGTTAGCAACACAAGGAAGAGGATTTGCTGACCTTATTTAGAAGCATATCGTCTGGAAGTGGATTAAAATCAAGAGAGGAAGAAAACCCCCAAGTGAGATTTCGGTCGCAAATAATTCGGTGGGCTCAGTCCGAATTTTGGAACATAATTCGGTGGGCTCAGTCCGAATTATGTACATAATACGGACTGAGCCCACAGAAAATTGGTCCAGCAACTCCAGTAGCTACTGGACCAATTTTCGGTGGTGTCGGGCCGAATTATGCAAATTTTCGGTCCGAGCCCACCGTAGGTAATGAATTCACTACGGTATTTTTCCATCGATTAAATCTCTTTACTAAGAAAAATTCTATTCGATCTGGTCTCACCGTACCTTGTTCTCATTATTCGGTGGAACCAAACCGAATTGAGGTTCGTGTTGAACGCCAAAAAAAAATCACACAACCAACAAAGAGATCATAAAACATGTAAAAAAAGTGTTAGGAAATGTTCATGTATCTCTTAAGAGACTGAATTTTGTGAGAAATTGATTTTTAGGATCATTTGCTATTTCCCCAAAATTTTCAAAAGTTTCTTCATCCATGGATGTTTGCAACAATGAAGATACTTCGTGGTTTTAGAGATGAGTGCAAAATAATGTGGGGTATTATACAATTTCGGCTAACTTAGCTTGTTATCAGTGGTCATCGGCGATGGATGACAATTTCGATGGAAGAATAGTGAAAGAAGAAGAAGAACTTTTTGGAGAGATTTAGGATTGAGATATGAAGATTGCTAATGTGGGTGCTAGACACCCTTAAAGTGAGTTTTTTTAAACACATTATATGGGAGGCTCCTTTAACCAAACATGGTCAATGACTATTTACCAAGTCAATGGGTACATGGGGAGGCCCTTTAACAAAAATGGGGATGCCTTATAAAACTTCCCCTAATTGATTAATTAGTACCCGTCGGGTATTTTTGTACTGCTATTTCTTCGATTTAGTACCTGACTGGTACTCGTTACCGGACCGTAATAGGTGACTCATTGATTCTTTTGTTAATTTTGAAGTCTCAAATACTTATATATGTTTTTTTTTATAGTTTTTCACATAATATAACATTCTTAATGTTGTAAATTTTAACAACTCAATCATATATCTCTTATTAAATATGTTTTAACAAATTACTTGAGTTTTTGAAGGGACAATAACTCTCCTACTTAGTGTGGTAAAAATGATTAAAGAATAAGTCTTACAATTCTCGATAAATATTCAATATCCCATCTCCGACAATTACTTGTTTTTTTTATAGATTCCAATTATGGATTCAATAAAATCAGAACTAAACCCGTTAAAAACCGCCTCCATAATTTTTAACAGGTGTCAGTTCTGGATCCGAATCGACTCCAACAAAAAAAATCAATTGCAAAAAAGAAAAAAAAATATTCGAATCAAAACCAACCCTTCCACACCCTTCTCCCAAGAAGAAGGGGTAAAATAGGAAAACCCATAAAGAGTTGTAATGTACTCGTGGATAGTAAAAGAAGAGATATGAAGGTGGTGCAAGAAAACCATACGGTTTTCATGCTTTCTTGGGAAGTTGATGTTGGAAAGCGAAATAGAGATATTTGTTATTCTTCCTTTCTTCCAATTAATTGTTTGTTTGTTTCATCCTACGCGTTATTCCCTACTTTTTTACATCATCATTCTGTTTTCTCATCTGCTAGCTCCAACTATCCATCCCTATATAAACCCTCTAATCACTTCCTCTCACTTCTCACCAAGACCATGCATGCACATCTCTAGCTCCCCATCTCTCTCTATATTTCTTACTCTAGCTAGCTAGCTAGCTAGATATTTCTCTCACCCTAGCTTCTCCTATCTCTCCCTTGTATGTGAATTCGATACGAAGTGTATTTACACACTTGAGAGATAGAGAGGTAGAGAGACAGGGAGAAGATTGAGCTAGAGTTATAGTAAGAAATATATATATCATTGATTGTATTCATAATGGTGGGAAGAGAGATGTTACCCGCGTTAGCTATGACAGTAGTTCAAGTGGGTTATGCTGGAATGACCATTACATCAAAGTTAGCTATGGATTCAGGCATGAATCCTTTCGTGTTGGTGGCTTATCGTCAAATCTTTGCTACCATCATTCTTGCACCCTTCGCTTATTTCTTCGAGAGGTACGTACTTCTTAGTATTCTTTGTCCCCTTCTTTAATATTACTATTACTTGTTAAAACTAAACAACTATTTTGTTCTCATTTCTCAAATTCTTCTATATAGTTTATGAAATCTAAATATTATTTCTATTCTTAATCTCTTTTTCATCTTTTTATATGCAGGAAGACAATGCCAAAGATAACTAAACCTATTCTTTTTCAGCTAGTCTTATGTTCCATACTAGGGTAATGATTTCACTTTTCTCAAAATTTACAAATTTTGATGATTTCCTATAAGAAAAATGCTAGAGAACAAGAAAAACTAGACAGACTCTGGCCTAAAATCCCAAGTGACTTACCATGATTCGCGCTTCCGATCATCTGATCCACTAAAGTGTGAATCACGTAAGCCACATAGGATTTCTGCGCAGAGTCTGCGTAGTTTTACTTGTTCCCTAGCATTATACTTTCGATAATTATTATATACTAATGAGAACATGTTGAATATGCAGTGCAACTTTAAACCAATGCTTGTATTTTATGGGGTTGAAATATTCTACCCCTACTATTACTTCTGCATTGAACAATCTCTTACCTGCAATCACTTTCGTTATGGCGATCCTATTCCGGTATATATTCTTTTTTAACTTTGTACATATCGATCGAATTTTTCTTATTTATTATTAGAAGCATAATCTATACAAATGGTATATTAATGTTTGGATGGTTAATTAATGTAGAATGGAGACAGTAGGAATGAGAAAAGTAACAGGGCAGGCAAAGGTTATGGGGACAATAATTTGTGTAGGAGGGGCAATGTTGATGTCCTTCTACCAAGGAAAACTCATAAACCTAGGGAAATCAGGAATACATTGGAGATATGCTCAAGAAATGGGAAAGAATAACTCAACTAGTGGAGGAGGTAGTTCATTTTTGGGTCCCCTTTTTGTAGCCCTTAGTTGCATTGCTTGGTCTGGGTGGTTTATAGTTCAAGTAAGCAACTTTACCATTTCATTTCTTCCTTTTCGCGAATAAAGATATATTTTATTCGCTATCTAATTGTTGAAATTTCTTATAAATTTCAGACAAAAATGGGCGAAAAATTTGCAGCTCCTTATACTAGCACTACGATAATGTGTTTTCTTGCTAGCATTGAGTGCACACTGATTGGAGTAATCTTCGAACATGATATAAAAGAATGGTCTCTTGCTTCTAATATCAGATTAATTGCACCTTTATATGCTGTAAGTACTCTATAATTAGTTTTTCAAACTTGAAACATCTAAAGGAAAAAAGTCTTAGTTACAAAAAACTTCAGGGAGCTATTGGATCTGCGCTAGCATTCGTGTTGATGTCATGGTGTATCTCGAGGAGAGGTCCTCTTTACGTTTCAATGTTCAACCCGTTATTGTTGATTATCGTTGCTGTTGTCGGTTGGGCTATATTAGATGAAAAAGTTTACGTGGGAAGGTATGTTAGTTCGTTTTCTTTTTTTTATTTCCATAATATATATTGAAATTTTTTGTAATATATTTTTGTTCGTAAACATTTGATTAAAAATTTTGTACTTAATTCTTTTGGTTGCAGTGCTGTGGGTTCAATTTTGATAATAGCAGGACTTTATGCAGTTTTATGGGGTAAGGCTAAAGAAGAGGAAAACAAAATAATCAGTTTTGATGAGAAGGATGAGAAGACTAATGTGGGAGATGAGATGGGATGTGATGAGGAGAGAGGAGATATTGAGATGCCAAAAGTATGTACAAAATGAAGCATTCACAAGTAATATACCAAAAGTAGTACTACTACTCCATTGATTGATTGCTTCACGTCTTGAAGGGAAGGAGAGGTGGACAAAAGTAACAAGATATGAGTGTAAATGTCCCATTATTTGTCTAAGTGTTGTTTTTGTGATTTCCCACTATATAAGTTGTTTGTATACGAAATACTTGTGGTGTATGAAATAAAATGTTCTTGTTTAGTTTTTTCTTCGCTTCAATGGTGGTCGGTGGGTGGTTTGCATTAACTATCGAAAACTAGTAGTGGTCCTCGTTCCATGCCAGCATAGATGCGTAGTGTGGCACGTTGTTCATGGACATCATAACGTGTGGGCACGGATCCCTCGTGTGGCAT
Source organism: Eschscholzia californica (assembly GCF_041429995.1). Lineage (NCBI taxonomy): Eukaryota > Viridiplantae > Streptophyta > Magnoliopsida > Ranunculales > Papaveraceae > Eschscholzia > Eschscholzia californica. Next base: position 35,442,919 of record NW_028238472.1, read on the forward strand.
GTTGTTCTTGGTGTTCCAAGCATTTACATAAAGGTAAACACCAGGGCCATCACATGGGCACGACACACTCTGTATCGTGCCAAATCCATGGCCTTGGCGTGAACATGGTTTAGCTTTATCACGAGGAAGGAGGTGAAGGTCCGTTTAGAACCAAAGGTAAAGAAGAAGAATCTCCCGGCCCATACTGTTGGAGTCTCTACAGTCCTGGGTCGTGTTGGCGTGCCAAACGTGCCAAACGTGCCAACACGACCCATAGCCAATTACTGCCCTTTCCTAAACCCTTTTTTAAATAAACCATAAACATAAACCGAGCGCCATTGAATAAAGGTGAAGAACCCTAATGGCATTTGATTCAAACTAAAACACTACCCACCTTGGCCCTTTCCGTAGAGGCTACACAATAACTACTTCATGCCCTATGCATTTTTTACAAAGTATGATCCTTGCCAGCACAAACCACCCACCAATTCCCACACTAACTCCATTTTTTTAGAGTGTCTTTGGCAAAAATACTCAACACCCTCGTCAGAGAGGAAAATCGTTGTAACAAAAGAACAAACAAAATAATTTTTTAAATTATCAAATCTATAATTCGCAGCAAACAATAATACTTCGAGGAGTCTGTTACATTACATTTTAAAGAGTCAAACCGATAATCTTGTAATAAATAACAAACACCCTTACCTCTCTATAAATTGTTTTCCAAATCTTTTGTGTTTTAAACAAGTTCTTCTCATTCTTATCTTTTTTTTTTCTCTTTGAATATAGTAGGATTATACGGACCTTAATGGTTTCTAAGTGGAGAGACACGCATGTTTACCACCCAACCAAAGTAGTTTTTACAATATTCTTCTTGTTTTTTTTTTCTCCATTTTAGTATCATCGAAAATCATAATCTGCGATATTTAGATGTGGGGGATATCTCTGCAGCACAAAAAAACAATATCTCTGTTAGAGTCCTTATCCAAGTCCTCATGGATAATATAAACAAGCTATCAACCATAAAAAGCTCAAACCTGAAATGTTGATAAAGAACAAAGGATAATATAAACAAGAGAAAGAAAAAATTGAAGTAAGATGTATAACTTGCAGCTCCTATGGAGGTTTCCAACTAAAATAAATTATGCTCACTACAAATCTATAAGGACTCGGGTTAATAAAAATTTATCTATTAAACTCCAGGTATGAGAATCCTGTTGCTTCGTAAAACAATATAAGAACGATAGGCCACATGACGAGAATCTCAATTCTTATCAAATCAATAGAGATATTGATTCCCCTGAATTAGCTAACTTATGGCTAGCCAACAATTTAATCCCAATTTTGTTTACTTGACTTACTGTCCCCAAAACTGACGAATCCATTAGTTGGCCTTTTAAACGCTTTTCTTTTATCCTTCTACTCTTTAGCTTTGCTCTAAGAAATCCCCAAGTACCTTAATTAATCCTGAAGTAGTCATTGCTACCAACTCAGACTAGTTGTACTCAAGCCTCTTAGATTCTAAAACCAAGTTAATCCCCAAGCAGACCCACTTAGCTGGAGGTCTACACTAATCCCCAACTAGGTATTAGTAAAAACAAAATTATTGGACTTCCTTGTCTCTTTTCGAAGAGAATTTATTTATCTCTTCTACCTTTTATTAATTTGAACAATTAAATTCACGATCCTTCTTAGCAATGGGTGATGGCTAAGAAACTAAAGAGAGACATGATTAGGCCAACAGGTCTTCTGTGTTACAAGCATACTAATCGCATGAATATTCCAAGCTAACTTTTGTTGTTAATGACTAACTCTTACTTAAAGTGTTGCTACTTAACGGCATGTTTATTATTGTAAACATTTTGCTGCCGTTTCGGTCGTTTCATATCTTTTACAGGGTTGATGTAGAATGTAGTTATAGTTGTTTTCATAATTTTAAGAAATCTGTCAGGAATTTCTAATTTGATTGAATTTTGTAAGCTTTTAAAAGAAACTAATGTCTGCTAGAGACTTTAGGGTGTTCTAACTTGTATTTTATTTTATAGTTCCCACCTACAACTAAAAGGCAAAACTTGAAGGTTAGCTATTTTAGAACCTTTTAGTGGCGAATTAGCTACATTACCAAATACAGAGAAAACAAATAAATAACTTAAAGAAGGATAACAATATGAAGAAACTTACCTTGGCATAGCAATAAATGCAATACAGTATTAGGTTATTGAGTGGGTGCCTTCTGTGTCTTCTCGATCATTATCATCACGGAAATCAAGGTCAGCTGATTCATCTTCAGAATGTTCTGGTATAAGCCCAATCACTATTTCACTGATTGAAACTGCATGGATTGACCTAAAGCTATGATCTAGAGTGTGTTGCTGATTGAATCGGCCTGGGCGCTTCGAGGGTGTATTATAACATTCCCCACAAAGATCAAAGCCTATGGCCTCCTTACAATCTTTACATTGATATCTCTCTCCAATTATTGGATACATCTGCAAAGAACAATTTTGGGGTTACAACCTATTCAACATTTTGCCTATGTAATACATGTAATCATTTCTAGCATGTCTGTTCGATACGCTTGAACAAGCCACTGTAGTCTAGGCACATGATGATAATGTAACAATGGTCGACCGGAAAGGCAGAAAATGAAGTAAGAAGTAAGGGTCTCTTAACTAAGAGAATAAAATATATCTAGATGTATGGCCATACCCTTGTGTCAGGATTCTTTACCCCCCACCCCATACCTCAACAATGTCAATGATTCCGTAGCACCTTTCAAAGAATTAACTTGAATGCAACTATGGCGTCTAAACAAAAAATATCAATATAGGAAACAAGAACCTGTCTGAACTTGTATGCTAACTCTCACTTTAACCGCGAAACTTCTTCTCCCCCTCTAGTCCGATAGTAAAGCAGTTATATAAATATATTATCACCAACTTGGACTACTAGGAATTTAATAGCTTTTATTGCCTTTTGATGGGATAATATTTTAGCTGAACAAGAATATGGTCATATATCCAATAATTAATTAGTATTACCCCACAATAATCACAGCCGGCTCCTGTATGAATGCTTGGTCCTCCTCCACTCAACCATGCTGGGTAATGTTGACTTAGAAAAGAAGAAGACGGCACCCCTTTTACCGAATGTTCTGGATTACCTGAAAAGACACATCGCCACTGAATGTTCTTTCTCTTGAGTTAAAAAACCTACATTGTATATATCTAAAGATAGCGAGTTTTAGTGATATATAGATACAGAAAAAGGAGAATGTATAACTGAATGGTGACTTCTATAATAGACCCGGCCATTGAGCCCGTAGATATGAACCAGGGCCTGCTTTTAGTGAAGGTCATGTACACCTAGAACTCTCAAAGGCAATAACCTAAGGGTCAGACACGATTAGAAGATAACAAGATCTTTTAAGTTTTTCTTTATTCCTTTTAAGTTTTAAATATTATTTAGCATCGGCTTCCTACGTTGTCGAGGTTAGACTTTTAGTTTAGATTTACTTTTTATTTAATATTGAAGAATTGGGGGATTTACAAGAGAGGGCACAGAAACATGAAAAACAATAGGCCCGATGGAAAGGTAGGCTATGTGTTACATCATTATGGCCTCCCAATTAGTAACAAAATCGACATATTTGCGCAGGCGCTGTTCCTAGATCAATGAAATAACAGGGCCAGGATGTTCTCCACTGCTAGAGAACTATTAGGGTTGGACTCCTTTTAGATTTTTCTCAGTCCTGTCCTTCCATATCACCCACAATATTACTATCGGAATAAGGGCCCACAGCTCCTGGCTTTCCTGACTCTGAGAAACTGTCAATGCCTGATGGGTCATCCTAGGAGTGCACCATTGATTTCCTGACGTGGATGTAAAAAAATCCAAATGTAATCGGACCTTTTCACAGTGTCAAAGAGGTGATCTGCGTTATCTTCTTCCTTTTTGCATCTGATGCACCTGTTTGGGATAGGCATTCCTCGAGTTAGGAGCATGTCCAGTGTTGGTATTTTCTTTTTCAAAGCTGCCCATGCTGAAAAGCTCACCCTGTTTGGAATAATCTAATTCCAGATAAGTTTTTGTAGTTCTTCCTGATTCTCCTGGGTGGGTGTTGTCGGTTGATTCATTCTCTTCCAGCCTGGTTTTATCGATAGGGCGATAGATCATCATATTCTACACATATCCATGCTCTGCACTCTGCAGTGACCGATTAAGTATTGTTTCCATAAGATGTGCAATGATAGGAATTTCCAGTCATTTAGATTTCTTTAAGTCTGATCTCCCATGTCCCTTGACTCCAATCAAACATTTGGTTTACAGTAGCATCCTTCCTTTCAGAGAGATGAAAAGTAGCTCGGAATCTGTCCTTCAGAGGGATGTTGAGGCACCACTTATCCGACAAGAAGCTGATTGATCTTCCCTCTCCCAGCTTCCATTTAGTGATAGATTGGAAAGTGTCATGTCTCTGTTGAATTCCTTTCCAGCCCCCACAGTCATATATCTCTTTTGATGCCTTCAGCTCCCATCCTCCTTTCTTCTCTCCATACTTTTCCTTAGTAATTCTTCTCCATAGGGTCGTCCTCTCCGTTGCAAATCTTCAGTGAGTTCATTACTCTCAAATTCTTAACCCCCAATCATCCTGCCTGTATGTCTTTGCATATTAGTTCCCAAGTAACCCAATGGATTCTTTTGGAGTCAACCTTGTTATCCCAGAGAAAATCAGAGTGTCTTATCTATCTGCTTCAAAATGCTCGCGGGGACCGCAAAGAAAGAAAGATAGTAAAGGGGCAGAGTCGAGAGCACAGCCATGATGATTGATGAGAGTTAACTTACCTCCTCGGGACAGCGTTCTAGACTTTCATGCTGACAGTCTTTATTGATTTTCTCTATAACTGGGTCCCAAATCTTATTGCATCTGTGTTCTTGTCCTAAAGATAGACCCAAGTAGGTGGTGGGGAGAGCTTCCATCTTACATCCCAGTAAGCTGGTGTCTCTTGCAGTCTACCCCTCCTGGGAGTGGCAGGGCCGAGTAGATTTTGGAATTAGAATAATTCACCTTAAGGCCTGAGGATAATTCGAACCAAATCAGTACATCCCTGACTTCCTTTAGCTGTTCTATATCATCGTCCAAGAAGATGTGTGTCATCAGCAAATTGCAAGTGATATACTGGGGTTCCAATATCGTTCCTTCTCTTTTAAGATTTCTTTAGATAATTTTTCTTTTTATTGTGTTTACTTACTTGTCAAGAATTAGGATTGTGAAAGTGTTCATAGAAAAGGGTAAGAAAAAAATATAAAGAATTAAATGATATTCGCTCCTGGTTTGCAGCAAATACTGCTTGTGTTAGTAGGTCCAAACAGGACTACAATCTAGAATCTACAAACTAAGATTTGCTTCTAGCATTTTAAGTTAATCCCCTGATGGAGATAGAAACCATCCTTCAAGCCTACATCCCTCCTTTTGCGCTTTCTGTTGAAGGGTCTAACACAAACTATAGCCAAAAAGAAATACTTCATATGATCAATTATGAGTTAAGACTTACAAGAAGATGGGAGTCCCTTTTGAGGATGGGTGACAGCTTTAAGCTGAATTGCCTCTTTCCTCAGCATATACTGTTTTGGAAATTGAGCCTCCATCAGATGATCAAGTTCCAAACAAACTTTTGGAAAACCCTTTGGATGCGGACTTTGACATAGTTGACATCTAAGAGTTTCATTCTCTGACATAGCTAAACAAGATTCACAGTATGCTGGAAAAAGAAAAATATTTGGTAATTAGAATACTCCTTATTCACTTTGTTCATGCTAACTTGAATTATGTTGAACATACGAATACTTGACATTAGTGACTGAGGTAAAATACTCTACCGTGGCCACAATTAAGAACAACAGGTTGAAAGAGCAGTTCCTTGCATGCAGTACACAGAGCGTCATTGATGGATACCAGCTTGCAAGCTCCAACATTCAGATCATTAACTTCAGAATTCCCTACAGAAGTATCTTCCAGAAAAGATAAAGTATAGCAATTAAGAAACTCATTTTGAGTATCTCTTTCTAATGAAAGATTGGTTCTTTGTAGAGGAATCAGTTTCCAGACATGAAACTGTCTCAGAGCACTTACCGGAGGAAGCGGAAGGACAAGGTGAATCCAATTCTTTGTTATTGCGCAAGCTGTTATCATCAAACTGGGGAGAGAATGAACCACGTCGCTTTTCCTCTTCTGTAAAACAAAAGGAGATGACCATATAACAATCTATACACAGAAGAATGAGGGCAATGAGTTCAATAAAAGTTAATTACTATGACCTGCATTAAAGATAGATTCATTCCTTTGATTAGCAACATAGAAATGGAAAAACCTCAACCACAATACATAATTTGTTTTCAAGAAGAAAAAAAAGGAAATGAAAGAAATAAACGAACATGACCACAAAACAAAAACATCTCAACAAACACAATGCATGCAAGAATCATAAGAAAATTTTTTCTAAGACTCGAGTATCTTCCAATGTTGGCTTGTTAAAAAATCCAGATAAAGGAAATTGAATCAAGAGAAGATATTCCAATATGTACACATTTGATGCCACATCCTTCAAACCATCATAATTTCTACTAAACTTTCTATTTACTAGTTTTGCTTGAAAACAAATACTTATTGGATAACTTATGCAAACAAGTAAAAAAAGAAAGTAAAACAGAAAATGTGAACAAGAGTAGAAGCGTAATAAACAGTTGAGTGGTTGTGAGAGTTGAAATTGTGTTACTTAGTGAGAGTTAAAATAGTTTTTCCTGGTGAGTGGTTCTGAGGTTCGCATATTTGTGATGTGTCACATGTGTAGGATCTAAGCCTGTTTTTTTCCCCTTGTTTACAATTTGTTCTTTATGGGTTTAGGCTCCGTCAAGTCTGCTAATCAATTAAAAAAGAACAGTTGTTGGTCTCTAGCTTCAATTGAGCTGGTTCTCAGTTGGGTTATTCACATTGATAAAACATAATAACACAAAGTAAAAGAATAACTGCTGTTGTCAACTGGCAAAGAGATAGGCAGCAACAAAAGCACTTGTAGTTGTACCAAATTGAACTCTGGTAAGCAATCGAATACAAGGTAAAGGCAAATACGGTGTACACCCTCAAGGTAGTTAATCGAGTTCCATATCCCAAAGGCTTCTAAGCAAGGCAACAGACATAGGTTCTGCTATAATCTCCTGGATACACAAAAAAGAAACAGAAAGCTCACGTACAGCTACTCTAATAGCAAGGTGTTTGGCCGGGTTACCGAGCCCTGCATATTCCAGCTGAGGATGGTCCCTACCATTAGCGATCTAAATCCCTAAGGTTCAGGGTAGATCGAGATCTCTTCCGTTTCTGGTCAGGTTCAGATAATCCCCACTCTAACGTCTTCAGCTCTCTGATCACCCTCGGGGTACGTTTGATGATGGCCGAGAATCCTTCCTGAACCTCCTCGAGAGCCAAAGCCATGCCTATTTTAGTGGCTTCTTCTCTTTCAAGGATCTCAATATTTGCTTCCTTCTCTATTGGTTCTTGGTCTGGAATGATCATAGCAAGGGGTTGGACTATGATCGGTTCATCTTCTTCCTGCTCCTTGTTCAGTTCTTTTTCAAGGACGATACTCCCTATGCAGTACGACTCGGCCGAGTCAGCCGAGTGACTCGGGACTCGCTCGGACATACGCCGAGCCGAGTCCTGACTCGGATCTGACTCGGGTCGTTACTAGTATATGGCAAATTTTTTTCCTTTATTTTTCACATATTAATTCTGTTTTTGAAAATATTCTAGAAATACCAAAATTTTCCGTTTCTTTCAAAAGATTATTAGTAGTAAGTTGCAATTACAAAGTTTATTAGTAGTAAGTATTTAAACCTTTGGAATAGCAAAAGATTTTCTAGAAATTTACCAAAACATAGTTATAGAAAGTTGCAATTTAGTAGATCTACGGTCTTCAAGCTCATAACTCTCCATATGAGCTTGAGCTCATAAAATCAGGTCTCAAAGATTTTTTAGACATAAAAAGAAAAATTTATTAGTAGTAAGTATTCAAAATATACCAAAGGATTTTCTGAATAAAATATTTAAACTACCAAAACATAGTTTTAGAAAGTTGCAGATTAGTTGTTAATTTTCAGTTTTGAAGTTTGAACATGATTACATTTTGAATTGCCGTATTAATCATATTATATGGAGTACATACATTAGTAACTACTTATGGGAAGCAATGAGATCGACTCTGGCTGACTCGGCTGACTCGCCCCCTGACTCGTACTCGGATCTTGGCCGGCACCCTCATCCTAGTGCTAAGTAGTACGACTCGGACTCGGCTCGGCCAAGATCCGAGTCCGAGTCAGGGGGCGAGTCAGCCGAGTCACTCGGCCGAGTCAGCCACAGTCGATCTCATTGCTTCCAATAAATAGTTACTAATGTATGTACTCCATATAATATGATTAATACGGCAATTCAAAATGTAATCATGTTCAAACTTCAAAACTGAAAATTAACAACTAATCTGCAACTTTCTAAAACTATGTTTTGGTAGTTTAAATATTTTATTCAGAAAATCCTTTGGTATATTTTGAATACTTACTACTAATAAATTTTTCTTTTTATGTCTAAAAATCTTTTGGTATTCTAACGATTTTAAATACTTACTACTAAATTGCAACTTTCTATAACTATGTTTTGGTATATTTCTAGAAAATCTTTTGCTATTCCAAAGGTTTAAATACTTACTACTAATAAACTTTGTAATTGCAACTAACTACTAATAATCTTTTGAAAGAAACGGAAAATTTTGGTATTTCTAGAATATATTCAAAAACAGAATTAATATGTGACAAATAAAGGAAAAAAAATTGGCATATACTAGTAACGACCCAAGTCAGGCCTGAGTCAGGACTCGGCTCGGTGTATGTCCGAGTCCGAGCCGAGTCCCGAGTCACTCGGCTGACTCGGCCGAGTCGTACTGCATAGTCCTAATGTGTGTTGAAATACCTAATTTTGCATATCAGCTTAACTTTATGTAAACTAGATACGGATTATTCAGGTACTTTTGGAATAAACAGAGGGTTTTACTGTAAGTAAAACCGAAATAAATACCATTATTTTGGCTAATCAGTATTGCATCTACCATTGATATCAACGGTTCAACATGGATATATATCGAAACACATAGTGGCATGTAAGTATGTAAGTAAGCCTAAAGAAATACTCTAGCTAGCTGCAAGCCCTGCAGATGTGACATTAGACACAGAACCTGTTGTGTTAGCGAAGAACTCTAAAAGCATTCCTAACACAACGGCAAACCAAGAAAACTAATGAAAGCACGAGATAGACAAAATGAATATATATATATATATATATATAACTGAATGCAATGCTCACCTAGTAATTGCTTTTCCCTTCTTTTGTAGGTTAGAGGATACATCTTCAGGAGCAAGAAGTGGAGCAACTCACATATACTAGGAAAGTGGTTATATTCGTCCCTACAAATTGGACAATGGGACTCGCGGAAACTACTCATAGCCATATGAACGCACCAGAAACAAGAAATGTGGCCGCATGCTGTAACATTGGACAAAATTTAGTAAAGGAATAATTGGGTACCACTATTTACTGTTAACTATTTAAGCAGCGTTTTCTCACCGAGCACAATTGGCTTGTAGAGCAGATCTCTGCAATAATAAATGGAAATCGCAATTAGCAAGTTCTTCATCCAGCCAATTGAAATCATATAATTCCATGGAAATGGCAATAATTCTATATTTAAAAAAAAAACAGAAGCTAACCAAATCCTCCCCACTTGCCACTATTAAACTACATAAACAAAAGTAAGAGTATTTGCCCTAACACTTATATTGATTTCTAAAAATCTTCATCAATTCTATAGCTCTTCTTTGCTTAATGAAATAAATAATAACTTTCCACTAAGTTCGAATGATATTTCCAGGCAATCCAATTTGTCGATATGAACCTAAAAGATTCAAGTTCGATAGACTAACCAATTCGAAAAAAGGTATTTTGAGTCTAAAAAAAATCTCACTCAGAACCATATGATAGTAAAAGGAAAAATATGATGCATCAGAACTGGTATTGAAACCCTAAAACTTCGAAGTAAGACGAGTATTGATCCCCTTTTCATAAGAAATACTTACAGGCAGACGCAACACAGAAAGGATTCGTCGATTTCCTCGACTTCATTGGTGGAATTTAGGGTTTTTTCGTCAACGGGGTCGTTGATCGAAGAGAGAGAAGAATTCTCCATGTGAACTTCTTCCTTTTCGTGAATGGAAAAGAAAGAGAAGAAGAAATAGGAACCAGAAAGTGGGATTATTTTAGGAGTAGTTTTAAGATTTTATAGAGAGAGAAATAATGACAATTTTCATCAAAAAAAAAAGAGAGAAATAATGACAATTTTCATCAAAAAAAGAAAAGAAAAAGAAATAATGACAATCTATCCTAGAGGTGACAATAGTGGCAAAAGTGGATGCTGCGTGGGAGTCTGTCTGTCGGGGTTGTTTATCTTTTTTTTCTTCTAGAAATAATGTAACCACCCAACTGAAACATTAGGGTCATTCTCTCCCTTTATTTTTTGTTTTTTGTTTTTTTTTTTTTTGGAGTTGAACTTTGATGTACGATAGTCATTACAATGGCTAAAGTCCAACTAAACTATGACCTAAAGCCCAACTAACTATGACCTAAAGTCCATTTACATTATTTTCACCCTTTAAATTTTGCTCCCCGGATACTTTTCTAATTTCTCCAAATCGCCCGCCTTATTATTGTTGTTAGAAGTATATAGGTGGGGGTGGTGGGGGGAGGGGTTGAGCAAAAGGTCCAAAATTATGTGGGTAATGACAATCCAATCCTGTACAAAACAGAAATGCGCTACTGGTCCACACATCTGTTTGCTGTCAGTTAAAAAAATGGAGGTCATAAAATTAGGTGTACTTTACACGATATTTACATGCTTGTCATAGAAGATAATGACGCGTAAGCTTTTTCTTTCTTTCTCCGAACTGAAATATTCCCTCTCTAAAATTACTTTTCTGATTTTATCTCTCTCCAAGTTCTATTTTTTCTCAAATGTTAATTTTTCTTTCCCAATTTCGAATTTCTCACTCAATTTTCTCTCCCTCAGTTTTGCTTTTTTTTTCCTTATTTCTTCTCCAAATTTCTCTCTCCATATTTCTTTATTTTTTTACCCTTTAAACATATTTTCTCTCTCCAATTTCAATTATTTCTCTTCTTCCAAACTTTCTTACCTTATATGTTGAGCTGATTTATTAATGAAAATTTATAGGACATTTTGTTATGTACAATATATAATAAAATGTTCTAGCGTTCCTTCCAAAACCTAAATTATTTTAATGAAAATTTATCAGACAATTTGTTATGTACAATACAAAATAAAATGCTCTATGCATTCTTTCCAAAACGTAAACTATTTTACATAAAATTTATAGAACATTTTGTTATGTGCAACACATAATAAAATGCCCTATACATTCCTTCCAATACGTAAACTATTTTAGTGGAAATTTATGAGACATTTTGTCATGTACAGTACATAATCAAACGTATTGTACTGTACATCTAATTATGTCCTATGCATTTTTCGAGTTTCTTACACTTTCTAGGAAGGAAGTATAGAAAATTTTGTTATGTACTGTAGTAATAAAATGTACTGCATATATTATTATGTCATATACACTTTTCAAATTTATCGCACTTTCTAGGGAGAAAGTATAAGACGTTTTGTTATGTACAGATCTTTTCTCTTCTCCCTTTGACATCCTTACCCTCCATCTCTCTCTCTCCTTTTTCAACTTTTTTCTTTCTAACTTTTTTCAAACTCTCTCTTTATAATAATATCAGTAAAACTATGACATTTCAAGTGATAATAATTATTATTATTCTTAATTACCATTATTGGTATTAATTACAAATTAAAGCAGAATCCACTAAAATGTGAATGAAAGTCCTATTTTATGGTTGGCAAATTTGACTCTATTTTTACACTAGAATGCACTAAAATGTCAATGAAAGTCCAAGTCTACCAAAGTCCATGGATTTGCAAATGCCACTGACATTCGCGGACTTTGAAATGTCTGTGATTGAATGTCACTGACAATCACGGACTTCAAAATGTTTGTAATTGAATGCCACTGACAATTGCAGACTTTGAAATGTCCGTGATTGAATGTCACTGACATTCGTGGACTTTAGAATGTCTTTCAAAGTCATCGTTGACTACCCCCTTTTATTTTTTCTCAGGTTTACATTATCTCCAGATATTTTCTCTTTCTCCCTAATTTCTCTCTCCATTAATTATTTTCTCTCTTTATTTTCTACTTTCTCTCTACATAATTTTCTTTTCTCCGAAATCACAAATCACCAGATTTTTCTCTCTCTACAAAATTTGATCATACATAACCAAGTGCACCTTACATAAACAAATGTACTAGACAGTAAAAAAAATCTCACTAACTAAATGTACATGATAATAGCCAAAGCGTAGAACATTATGCAAATGTATAGAAAAGTCACGAACGCATTATATGAAAAAAAAAATGTATGACATTGGAAATACATAAAACATTACAAGAGTTGGTTGTACATAATCTAATGCACAATACATAAAAAGGTATACTAGACTGTAAATATATTCTCACTAACTAAATGTATAAGATAATTGTCATTGCCTAGGACATTATCTAAATGTACAAGAAAGTCGCGAATGGAACTGTATGAAAGAATGTAAGACATTAACAATACATAAAGTATTATCAACAATTTATCATACATAATCAAATGCACAATACATAAAAAAAATGTACTAGAGAGTAAAAAAAACTCACTAGCTAAATGTATAAGATAATTGCCACTGTATAGGACATTATCCAAATGTACAGGAAAGTCGCCAATGTACTGTATGAAAAAATGTAAGACACCAAAAATACGTATAACATTACAAAAAATTACTGTTTACAATCAAATGCACCGTACATAAACCAATGTACAAGACAGTAAAAAAACTCACTACCTAAATGTATAAGATAATTGCCATTGCATAGGACATTATTTAAATGTAAAAGAAAGTCGCCAATGGAACTGTATGAAAAAAATAAGAGATTAAAAATACATAGCATTACAACATTTTATCGCATATAATCAAATGCACATTACATACAAAAAATGTGGTAGAGAGTAAAAAAAATCTCACTAACTAAATGTATAAGATAATCGCCATTGTGTAAGACACTATCCAAATGTATAAAAACATCGCCAATGCATTGTATGAAAAATGTAAGACACCAAAAATACGTATGATGGGCCTAGAAAGTTTCCTAAATAGGTCACCACCCGCAAGTATACGGGTGTCAAGTGGTAAACCCGGTAAGACCGGAACCGATCCGCGGAGACTAAGTCAAGCTCACTCTTAAACCTAAGACTAACTTGGATCTTTTTTTCGATTTTGATTTTGTGATGAAATAATAAAGTTAAACTACTTAAATAATGAATAAGTAAATAATCAAGAAACTTTTAGAGGAAACAACCTAGAGTTTCAGAATCCCACTTAATATGTAGATATTATGACCTAGTAACTCAAATCTTTTTTTTATAACTCAAGAATTGGTAACCACTTGCTCCAACCTCGGAATATCGTATTTGTTAAACCCCAATAAGCAACTTGTACGTTAAATCCAACACATTCACACAAGAAACTTAACTATTAGCTATCAAACCCTAAGCATGAGCCATTAAAGACTTTAAGTCTAAATATGAAAATCAAAATGTAAGAATAACTAATGAAAGAGATATCATGAGTCAAGTGTGAGGAATTTAAACTTGGTAACATTAAAACTCATTCAAGATGTTGTGTTAAAGATGCCACATACTCATACATAATCAAGAGTTCATCCTAACTCTAAGTGATAAGATTAGCTACACATAACTAAAGGTATCATACTCATGGTGGGAGAAATAAAAATCAATAAAATAAGAAAGGGAGAAAGAATCAGCAAAGAAACAACCTTTTTCTCGCAAATTTTCCTCTGGCAGCCAAACAGAGCCTTAGGGAAGTGTATTTTCTCGTCTTCTCGGAAACTGTTTCACTGTGGGAAAATTACTTTCCCAAGCAATTTTCTCTTCTTCCCCACTGTTTTTCTTTCTCTCTCTACTGTTTCTCTTTTTTTTTTCTTTAATTAAATTCAGAACTTCAACCAAGAAATAAATTGAAGAAGAAGATGATATATTATATAAATAGAAATTTGAAAATACAATCCTTTCTCTCCACAAAAATATCTAAATCTCTCTTTGTTTCTCACTCTACAATTTCTCTCTTAAATCTCTAACTCTATATCTGTTTCTCACTCGAGCATCAATGTTGGCCAAAATTACCAGAATTCACAAATGACCATAGTACCCCTAACAGCTATTTCTTCCGATTTCATCTGTTTTTCACACTAAGCCCTTTAAAGACATCTGAAAAAGAAAAACAAGCAATTCATTAGAGTAACTGCTCGAATTGAACTAACTAGCCTTAGTTAAGAGATTCAGATGGGACATTTTCATGTCTCATCAACGTAAAACATCAAAAAAAATTTATTGTACACAATCAAATGCACCGTACATAAACAAATGTACAAGACATTAAAAAAAGCTCGCTAACTAAATGCATAAGATAATTGGCAATGCACTGTACACGATAATTTTTATTCACATCACAAATAAATAGATCTAATTAGATGCATAAATTTAGAAATATAATAAATTTCATTCACATATCTTTTAAGAACTGAAATATACTAAAGACATCTTACAAACTCATACATTCATGTGCAGATTTAGGATGTTTTAAACCACCGTCAAAGACTAAAAAAATACAACCAACTAAGGATTGTATTAGAGACTGGCAAAAGATAACCAATATCATACCATCATCACGATTACAAACCAACCCAACACCACCGTCACCAAATTTTATTTTTATACTAGACAGGGGAAATCTGATTTCTTGATCTTCTGAACCATAAACTCCATTATATTCCATTCTCTATAGATCTATGATTTCGACAGATTTCTGGATCTTCTTAGTGTCTTCTGATCTTGTTTTTTTCTTGGTTCTTGAGAAAAAATGGGGGCAGATTTGGTTTTAGAAAATCATATCTGATATTTCAAAAGAGAAAAGGTTCAAAAAAACGAAAAGAGGAAAAGGTGTTATTTGTAGAGAGAGAAAGAGTGCGAGATTTGAGAGAAAGAGAGTTTGGTTATCCATCAGAATTAAAGCAAACAAAATGAAATTTAAAGATCTAACTTTGATTAGTCGTCGGAATTCAAGCTTGAAATGAGTCCAAGTTATCTGTTACTTTTTTATTGAATTGGATAAACGAAAAAAAAGGAAAAGGTTTGGTATCTAAAGAGAAAAAAAAGATTTAGAAAGAAAGAAGGGTTGGTTATCCATCAGAATTGAAGCAAACATGATTAAATTTTAAGATCAAACCTTGATTATACCATTTGAGGTAGCTAACTGAAGGTTAGTTTGACTTCCTTCCTTGATTTCCATCCCATGCAGAGGAAGAGGTAGTACTCTTCCAAATAAGAAAGAAGAAGACATAATGAGAAAGATTGGACAAATAAAGACGAGAAAATCCTTAGCAATTCATTACATCATACCCTTTGAGGTATCAAAAAGTTAAGATTATGATAGATAAGGCTCAAGTATAATAAGATAGATGAGACGATCCAACAATAACAAACAATAAAATCAAATTTAAAGATTAAACATTGATACCTCACTGTTTATAACTAAAAGGACATGGCCATTTATGATTCAGAGACGTAGGAACTCGCAGCTACCCATGATTTAAACAAGAAACCCAAGAATAAAAGAGACCGCAGAAAATTTAGGAAAGAAAAAATAGCTTAGATAAAACAACAGTATAAAATATAATAAATAAATACAAACATTAACACCCGTTGGCAAATATAACATCGTACAAATACCAGAAATCTAAAGCTACTCCAATGCTTTTACAACTTTAACGCCGTTATAGTGACACATCAGAATGTACAAGCCAGATGTAATGGTACAATCAAATTAATGAATATAATTATCAATTAATATGCAATTAATAAATATCATTATCAATAATATCTAATTAATAAATATAATTATCAATTAGTATCTAATTAATAAATAATTATAATTATCAATTATTATCCAATTAATAAATAATATTGTTACTCAATATTTAAATTAATAAATAATACAATTTAATTAAATTACTTAGTATTAATTAATAAAATAACAATTGCATTTGATTTACATATATTTATATATGTATATATATATATATATATATATAAACCAAATATAATGTTATAAACTAAGTGATATATATATTAATTAAATAACATTATATTTGGTCTAATTACATCGACTTTTACGTCCCATATATCACACCTATTCAAATTAATAAATAATTTTATAAACTAATATTATAATTAACAAAGATATTATTAATAGAAATTCGGATGTCGTTACTTTACTCCTTTCTAGTAGAGTACATTTGGAGACTAGCCAAATTGTCATTCTTTTGAGTATACTTTACTCGTTTCGAGCTAGAAGAAAGAAAAGGTTGTTATCAATGAAGTGAAAAATATTAAGTTTTTACTTGACAGAGACAAGTCAAATTGCTACAAGAAATGATGTAAAGAATAACCATAAGCACAAAAATGAAATGTCTAAATTAAAAAAGAGAACAGTTCCAAGGTAATATTGTTTCCCTAGATGAGCAGACAGTAAGGTCAGGCTACATATTGTTCTCAAGCATAGAGAGGTAAACTTGCACTTATGTTGTAATGTGTAGACCGCAATTGCTGTTGGAGTGGAGCTGGAAAATAACTTCCTCACGACGAATACTACAATTGCTATGGTCCAGACTTTCCTCTTCATGTTGAGTGAAGGAAAATGAAGAATCAAAACTCTCGAAAAAATTTAGAGGAAATAAGGTAAATATTATATGATTTTTTGTAAGCTTTCTCAAGCGATACTAAGGTAGTACACTTAATAGACTTTATAAAAATACACATGTAAAATAAATTAAATATTTTTTTTTGTATGATTAGTATTATGGCAATAGATAGCAAAGTACATATTTCAGATAAAGTACTTATCAGCTGCTAGTAGCGGCGAAGCCAGAACTTCTTCCGTATGGGGCACACTTTAGTGTAAGTAAATAAAAATATATATATTTTAGAATAAAATTATTTGATTTTAGTCAGGGTGACTTAGTCTCATCATAATTTACTTGGTTTTAGTTATAGAAGAAAATTACTTGGTTATAGAAGAAAGTGTATTTAAACTTTCTGTCTATATTAACATACTTTTAAATTGTTGTCTTTGTCATTTTTTTTAAACTACTATAGGACTTTTCAGGTTGCATCTATAATTTGACTGTAATTTCTTGCTTAAAATTTCTCTACGACATTTGAAAGTTGAGTATGTAGTGCAAAATTACTATATAAACTTGTACTATAATGAAATTCTAATACATTGTGTACTTTTATTTTATTGCTGATTAGTTAAATGAGTTATTATCGCTCTATTTTTTATATATATAGAACATTTAAATACGTCTAAACAACTATTTAAAAACATTAACTAAGCAAAAAATAAAAAAGTAAAATATTTCTTGCATGCATAATTGGATTGCATTAAAAAATTAATTCATAAAATAGTAGTATGCAATTTATAGAGAGTTAGAGGACAATCTTAAAATCAGTTAATAAAACTAGAAATATAATGGTCTTCAAATGGATTATAGTTTGAAGTTTAAAGAGACTAAAATCTCTTCAGAAATGTAGTGGTTGTATATTAATTTTATAGCCAAGAGAAAGAGATAATAAACAAAAATATTCGCCCAAAACCCTTATAAAAGAACTATATATCTATTTCTAATGGTTCCAATTATACGTTTTGTGGTTGTATGTGATTTTGGATGTTAAAAGGTGATATTGGGAGGGGGGGGGGGGGGGGGGGGGGGGGGTTAAAGGGAGAAGAAAGTCATTTGGAATATTAATAAGTGAAGAAATTGGTTTCCATAAATAATGGGTGATCTTACACTGAGCAAGCACAAACAAATTAGACTTAAATGAGTGGTGGACTTAGGAGAATGTTGGACTTTAATGAGATTTGGACTTACATTAATAACTTAACATTAAATGTCTTTTGGTTTAAGGGCACTTTCACATAGAAGTTCACATTTAGAGCATGTGCCCCCACGGGCTCCTATGTGGGCTGGCGTCCTGGCTACTAGAAAAAGACCAAAATGCTACCCAACCCAATTTTGTTAACCCAATTGGTACAAGCAGAAGTTGAAATGGCGAGAGTTTGGAATACACCCATTGCTTTGTCTGACACTAATTAGGACCATTCAAAATCCAAATTAGACCATTGTTATATGTTGATAATATGACATTAAATTGAAGTATATGACATTCAAATATCGTGTCCCACATTCGACTTAAGTTGTCAATTTGCTCAAAGAAATGCATTTATCGTCGGTGGTTCTGTGAACAATTTAACAAAATCTTCAACCTTTGATACTACATGTGTGTATTAAGCAAAGACCAACGATGATAGTTAAAGAAGAATCATCCCCTCTGATTAATTCTTCAATTTGTGGTTGGAGTTCCATGTCTCTTAACACCTCGGTTCTCTTTGATATAGTGTTGATCCTGTGAATTGCAACTTTAATTATGAATGTAAATCTTTCACATTTGCATGGGTTTCATCAATTTTGTGACGATTTTCCGACTTGGATCTTGTTGTCGAAGTCGTTCACTCTTTATGTCATACTCCATTCTAGTAGTCCCACTAGCCTGGACTCAAGCATATTCATAAGGCACATAATTTACTGTTGCTATATAGATTCAAATACACATAGTTTTAGACAAACACATTAACCTTTCCTCCACTAAAAAAAGAAGAAGAATATTGCATAGAAGATCAAACAACATGCACATTAATCAAAAAATCCCCAAGAAAATAAAGAAGATTTGTTGGTTAAATGAAAGATAGGGGATGGCATATTAGAGGAAGTAGTCGTATAAAAGGTAGACATTTAGTTTGGATGGTGTGAGAATCAAGAAATAAAAATACATGAGGAAATAATGGATACTTTGTAACTAATTATCTAATTACGTGATGCATAAAGGGAGGTTTAAAAAACTGAATTTTCAATTAACTTAAACCATTGGATCAAAATTTATTCTAGAGATTTAGTGGCCAAGATTTATGTTCACCACTTATGACATGGCATCCAAAACCTAGTTGATTTGTTATATTGACTAGGCATAACCCCCGCCCTCCGGGCGGGGCAATGCCTTTTATGCGACGCGGAAAAGTACGTGATATTTGATTATTTAATTGTTCATTATTTCCACATTTAGTACTTCCTCTTTGTAGTTTTAACTTTTCATAGAAGTACTCTTTAAGGACTAGTGTAGTTTTCTAGAGGTATCAGATTTATGTTAAGTTATTTCAGATTTTTGAGAAGAAATTTTTTTATTTTAATATCTTATATCTATTTAGAAAATCTATTCCGATTTTTTTTAGTTTTCTTTTGTAGATACTAACTGTCATCTTACTTGCATGACACACGTATGCTAATAAATTTTTTTACAGAATGTGATAAAATTATTAGATGTGATTTTCCATAAAAGAATTTCAAGTCCAATTAAATGCAATCTAACTCCCTGACACGAACATTGTGTTGGAATCGGCACTTAGCTCAAAAGGAGCTGGACCGGTTTTTCCTTAATTTGAGGTACTTATATTCATCGGAATCTCGATCAAGACGTCTAGTTGGATTCGTCTCGTCGAGCTCTTGAATTTAGACTCAAATTTTGTCCAAATCCGATTCCGTATGAGTGAGTTATTACAAAATTCGTTTGGTATGGGTACCATTAACTCAAAACCGAGATTTTGAGTTAGTACCACATTTATGAAGGAGGAAACATTTTATTTCCTTATATAGAACCTTCCATATATTTATGGTATGTTCTTTAAAATAGAAAGGTGACTCACGTGGTTTGCACCACGCAAACCACGCACGCGCACGCGCGGCGTGGGCGAATGGGCGTTTAGGGCGCATTGGGCGCTTTTGAGGCGCCCGCACGCACTTTGCACTTCGCACGTACGCATCGTCGCGAGGAGCGATTGGAGCCTTGGATTTTACGATCATAGATATGATCTGACGGTCAGGATATTTGGCGCTCTTTAAGATAGATCCGTTGATGATCTAACGGTGGGCGTTCAATGCGCGAGATCTTAATAGATCCGTTAAGATCTGACGGTCAACATGGCACCCGAAAACCAACAGACAAATATGACTGTTGGGAAGCATCCATTCTTTTCTAAGGCACCTGTCTGAAGTGTCACCAATACTTCTATAAATACCAAACAAAATCCAGCAAACAAAACACGAAAGTTTTAGCATTCAAAGTTACAAGAGCATTTAGAGTTTAAGAAGTCAAGTCACCTGTCGTTCTTACTGCTTGTTCTAAGTTCGCACGCTTTCAGAAAAACGAAGTACTCTTAGTCGTCACACTGAAAGGTACAGCCGTTGTATCCTGGGAGACAAACACCTTACTGGTTTTAGTACTAATACCAGGGTGTTCACTGTCTTAAGGAAAGAGACAACTCGACTCGGCTTTCTCTCTCTAACTTTTTATTTTATCATTGTTTTAAATTATATTAGTTTTTCTTTTCTTGTTTAATCTGTTAGAATACAGTAACACTTTTAGAATTAAAGTTATCTCTGAATTTATTTCAGAAAGACACTCTAAGGTGTATCCCTGTTTTTATTAAAACAGGAAGACCAGATTCTTGGTTTTTTCATAATACCAGTAAAACAACAATCTTAAGACAGTGAAGTTGTTTTCTTTTTGTTTTTCTGGTTGAAACAAAAAATTAATTTGTTCTGTTATTTTGATTATCAGAAAATGGCAACAACCACAGAATCCGTTGTTAAGCAAGTTGGTCCAACTCACGCAGAGAAACCAGAGAAGTTTTCTGGAGTTGACTTTAAGCGTTGGCAACAAAAGATGTTGTTCTATTTGACTACTTTAGGGTTAGTCAAGTACCTATCTGAACCGAAGCCGACTCTTGAAAGGGATGGAGATGTTCAGCATGTATCTGCAATTGAAGCATGGAAGCACTCAGACTTTCTATGTAAGAATTACATTCTTAACTCACTGGAAAATGGTTTATACAATGTCTATTATGGTATAGACACGGCTAAGGAACTCTGGGAGACCTTGGCTAATAAATATAAAACTGAAACAGCAGGAGTTAAGAAATTTATAGTGGGTAGATTTCTGGATTTTAAAATGACTGATATTAAACCAGTAATGGTTCAAGTCCAGGAATTTCAACTTCTCTTACAAGAATTAAAGTCTGAGAATATGGTTGCAAATGAATCATTCCAAGTGAGGGCTATGATTGAAAAACTACCTCCATCTTGGAAGGATTTTAAGAACTACTTGAGACATAAGAACAAAGAAATGTCTCTTGAAGAAATTATCCTCAAGTTAAGAATTGAAGAGGATAGTCGTAATGCAGAAAAGAAGATAGATAAGATTGGGTCTTCTTCTGCAAAAGTCAACATGGTTGAGGGTGAATCAAACCCCAAACAGAAAAGAAAAAGAATGAGGCCAGGTAAGCCATCAAAGAAAAATGACCGCTTTGATGGTACTTGTCACAATTGTGGCAAAAAGGGTCATTTTGCTAGAGATTGTCGTACTAAAAACGGCAAATTCAATAAGAACAAGAAGGCTAAAAATCAGGCCTCTCTTGTGGAAGATGAAGAACTCCAGAACCTATGTGCTTTGGTTACTGGAATGGAGGAAGAAATAGAAGAAGTAACAGAAGACCTTCAGAACCTTAATATATGTAATGTAGTTTCTGAAGTCAACTTGGTTGGTGGAAATCCAAGTGATTGGTGGGTTGATACAGGAGCCACTAAACATATTTGTGGAGACAAAAACTTGTTTTCTACATATACCAAAATTCCAGAAGGAGAAACCCTCTTTATGGGAAATGCTTCTACTACTCAAGTTGCTGGAAAAGGGAAGGTAGTTCTGAAATTCACATCAGGAAAAGAAGTTACCCTCAACGATGTATTTCATGCACCAGATATTCGTAAGAATTTGGTATCTGGTTCCTTGCTTTCAAAAAATGGGTTCAAGCTAGTGTTTGAGTCTAATAATTTTGTATTAAGCAAGAGTGGTATGTATGTGGGTAAGGGTTATCTATGTGGGGGGTTATTCAAGATGAATGTAATAACTGTATCTCCAAAAATTATTAATAAAAATAATGTTGCTTATATTGTTGTTGATTCTTGTAGTATTTGGCATAAAAGACTTGGCCATGTAAATAACCATTCATTAAAGAAGTTAATGAATATGGATTTAATCCCAAGATTCGAAGTTGACACTAAAGAAAAGTGTCAAACATGTGTCGAGTCTAAATCAACAAAAACTTCATTTCATTCCATAGAAAGAAATACAGAACCATTAGATTTAATACACAGTGACATATGTGATTTAAAATTGGTTCAAACTAGAGGTGGAAAGAAATACTTTATTACTTTCATTGACGATTCTACTCGTTACTGTTATGTTTACTTACTTAGAAGTAAAGATGAAGCAGTAGAGAAGTTTGAACTTTATAAAAATGAAGTAGAAAATCAACTTAACAAAAAGATAAAAGCACTAAGAAGTGACAGAGGAGGAGAATATGAATCTCCCTTTAAAGAATTATGTGCCAAAAGTGGCATTATTCATCAAACGACAGCTCCATACACACCTCAACAAAATGGTGTAGCCGAGCGTAAAAACAGAACCTTAAAAGAGATGATGAATGCTTTGTTACTAAGTTCTGGTTTACCACAGAACTTGTGGGGGGAGGCTTTACTCACAGCAAACCATCTACTAAATAGATTGCCCCATAGAAAAACAGGAAAAATACCATATGAAATATGGAAAGAAAGGAAACCTTCTTTTAAATTCACAAAAGTGTGGGGGTGCCTTGCAAAGGTATTAGTCCCTCTTCCTAAAAGAGTCAAGATAGGACCAAAGACAATAGATTGTGTATATATAGGACCTGCTATGAATAGTGGTGCTTATAGGTTTTTAGTACACAAATCAGAAATATCAGACATTCATCCAAATACTATTTTAGAATCAAGGGATGCTGAGTTCTTTGAACACATCTTTCCTTATAAACAAAATTTGGATAAATATTCTGAAACCAGAAAACGTGATAGGGAACAAGATACCCAAATTCCAGAAACATCTCAAAGAGATAGTACGGATGAAAAAGAAAATGAGGTTGAACCTCGAAAAAGTAAAAGGATAAAGGTAGCTAAGACTTTTGGTCCTGATTTTCTCACCTATATGGTTGAGAATGAGCCTCAGACATTCACGGAAGCAATGGCTACCCCAGAAGCTCCATTCTGGAAAGAAGCTGTAAATAGTGAAATAGATTCCATTATGCAAAATCATACATGGGAAATTGTAGATCTTCCACCTGGATGTAAGCCTTTAGGTTCCAAATGGATTTTTAAAAAGAAATTAAAAACAGATGGATCCATTGACAAATACAAGGCAAGACTTGTGGCAAAAGGTTTTCGACAACGAGAAGGATTGGACTATTTCGATACCTACTCTCCGGTGAGTCGAATAACCTCTATAAGAATGTTAGTATCCTTAGCATCCTTATATAACTTGGAAATTCACCAGATGGATGTGAAAACAGCTTTTTTAAATGGGCAATTAGAAGAAGAAATCTATATGAACCAGCCTGAAGGGTTTGTGGTTCCTGGCCAAGAAAAGAAAGTCTGTAGATTAGTGAAATCACTATATGGGTTGAAACAGGCCCCAAAACAATGGCATGTTAAATTTGATAATACATTATTATCAAATGGATTCCAAATAAATGAATGTGACAAATGTGTCTATATTAAGAACACAAATAAAGGGTGTGTTATTCTGTGTCTATATGTAGATGACATGCTAATTATGGGAAATAACTTAGATGTCATCAACACTACTAAGAAAATGCTTTCTAAGAATTTCGATATGAAAGATTTAGGAAAAGCAGAAGTAATCTTGGGGATCAAACTTACTAAGACTAGTAAAGGGATAAGTTTATCTCAAACTCATTATGTAGAAAAAATATTAGAAAAATTTAGTAAACATGATCTCAAGACTGTAGTAACTCCATTAGACCCAAGTATTCATCTTATGAAGAATACTGGGAATGGAGTAAGACAATTAGAATACTCAAGGATTATAGGAAGCCTTATGTATTTAATGAATTGTACTAGACCAGACATAGCTCTTTCGGTTAGTAAACTAAGCAGATTTACTAGTAATCCAAGTAGTACTCACTGGGATGCCATAACAAGGTTGTTACGGTATTTAAGGTATACAAAGGATTATGAACTCCATTATACCAAGTACCCAGAAGTACTTGAAGGATATTGTGATGCAAATTGGATATCCGATACCGATGATACAAGATCAACCAGTGGTTATGTATTTACACTGGGAGGGGCTGCCATATCTTGGAAATCTTCTAAGCAAACTTGTATTGCTAGATCAACGATGGATTCAGAATTCATTGCTTTGGATAAAGCTGCAGAAGAAGCCGAGTGGCTTAGACAGTTTTTAGAAGATATACCAATATGGCCTAAGCCTGTGCCTGCAATCAAGATTCATTGTGATAATCAAGCTGCGATTGCTCAGGCACATAGTAAAATGTATAATGGTAAGTCTCGACACATCCGTCGAAGACATAATACCGTGAAGCAATTACTCTCTGAAGGAGTTATTACAATAGATTATGTAAAATCTAAAGAAAACCTAGCTGATCCTTTCACTAAGGGACTGCCTAGAGATCTTGTAATTGCTTCATCAAGGGGAATGGGTTTACTGCCTAAAGTAAATGAGTAAAGGCATAATGAAACCCTACCTAGAAGACTGGAGATCCCACGATCTAGGTTCAAAGGGAAACTGAAGTTATATCCTGACTCGAACAAAACACTGGAAGAGAATTTTTTTTTCTCTTTCCCATTCCTAGGATGAAATCAGTGTTGTCTGCAATGCAGAGGTTAAGCTTACAGCTTTTAATGTGTCCGAAAAATTTAGAAATTTGTCTATAAGGAAGGTATAGCAGTGTACCTAAGTAGGAAACACCTATATGTGTG
The DNA here is from genome assembly GCF_041429995.1 of Eschscholzia californica. NCBI lineage: Eukaryota > Viridiplantae > Streptophyta > Magnoliopsida > Ranunculales > Papaveraceae > Eschscholzia > Eschscholzia californica. The sequence continues at coordinate 35,468,197 of NW_028238472.1, forward strand.
GGAATTGGTGTCGGTTCTATGAGAAGGTCGTATTAGGCTGACTTCTCTAATGCACACACGAAACTAGGAACGTTCATGACCGCAAAGAACACAACCGAGAACTTGGAACAAGTAAGGAATTAGCTGTGTGTTAATTATATTTGGCTTACAATTACCAGGACTCAGTTCAAGACTAACAGTTCACTGTTGTCCTTGTAAACCTGATAGTTATCACTAGGAAAGGTTCAAAGCTTTAAAGCCACCTTCATCCGATGCAGCGACATTCCGCGTAAGAACCACTGTCTGTCAGCATTTTAGCATAGTAAGGTCAGTCAGTTTGCTGTGATTTCGAACATGTAATAATCATTCATGTTGGAATCGGCACTTAGCTCAAAAGGAGCTGGACCGGTTTTTCCTTAATTTGAGGTACTTATATTCATCGGAATCTCGATCAAGACGTCTAGTTGGATTCGTCTCGTCGAGCTCTTGAATTTAGACTCAAATTTTGTCCAAATCCGATTCCGTATGAGTGAGTTATTACAAAATTCGTTTGGTATGGGTACCATTAACTCAAAACCGAGATTTTGAGTTAGTACCACATTTATGAAGGAGGAAACATTTTATTTCCTTATATAGAACCTTCCATATATTTATGGTATGTTCTTTAAAATAGAAAGGTGACTCACGTGGTTTGCACCACGCAAACCACGCACGCGCACGCGCGGCGTGGGCGAATGGGCGTTTAGGGCGCATTGGGCGCTTTTGAGGCGCCCGCACGCACTTTGCACTTCGCACGTACGCATCGTCGCGAGGAGCGATTGGAGCCTTGGATTTTACGATCATAGATATGATCTGACGGTCAGGATATTTGGCGCTCTTTAAGATAGATCCGTTGATGATCTAACGGTGGGCGTTCAATGCGCGAGATCTTAATAGATCCGTTAAGATCTGACGGTCAACATGGCACCCGAAAACCAACAGACAAATATGACTGTTGGGAAGCATCCATTCTTTTCTAAGGCACCTGTCTGAAGTGTCACCAATACTTCTATAAATACCAAACAAAATCCAGCAAACAAAACACGAAAGTTTTAGCATTCAAAGTTACAAGAGCATTTAGAGTTTAAGAAGTCAAGTCACCTGTCGTTCTTACTGCTTGTTCTAAGTTCGCACGCTTTCAGAAAAACGAAGTACTCTTAGTCGTCACACTGAAAGGTACAGCCGTTGTATCCTGGGAGACAAACACCTTACTGGTTTTAGTACTAATACCAGGGTGTTCACTGTCTTAAGGAAAGAGACAACTCGACTCGGCTTTCTCTCTCTAACTTTTTATTTTATCATTGTTTTAAATTATATTAGTTTTTCTTTTCTTGTTTAATCTGTTAGAATACAGTAACACTTTTAGAATTAAAGTTATCTCTGAATTTATTTCAGAAAGACACTCTAAGGTGTATCCCTGTTTTTATTAAAACAGGAAGACCAGATTCTTGGTTTTTTCATAATACCAGTAAAACAACACATTGTCGTTACACATTTTATCTTAGACATAATCCGGACCTCCGAGACGGACACTTTCATTGCATTTTTAACACGTCTACGAATGTAGTTCACCATATCTACTCATTTGGAGCTTTTGCAGACTGAGGTGACATAACTTAGATTTTTACACCATTGTTTATGGTGACATGTGTTTCTTTACTATTTTTTAAGAAAGCAAAGATGAAAAAAGTAAAATACATGTAACTTATAGATTGAAGTGAAACATGGAACTTCAGATAATTAGTTTCTAAATGCTTCCGATTGCAAAATACTGAAAGCAAACCTCAATTCATAAATTTTTCTTCTCCTTAAACCTATAACCAAAAGATGCCTAATATACCCGACTTTGATGAGCCGCCACCAAAATTTTCAAAATGTTTAAGTCATGAGACTTTTCTTTGTCCACGTAAGTATATTTTTAAAAATCCACCTGCTTGTGAACGGTAGATTATGCTTGACCGCCAAGTGTCCTTTAACCGTCAAGTGTCCCATAATTTGTGGATGTAGATAACATGCACTGTCAAACCCCGATCTAATACCATAAACATTAACGTTCTAAATTATCCTCGTGTGTCTATTGTAGTCCAATGACTATTATCGTCTTTACTTATTGAGGCTAAACCTACTCTACATCTAGAGTATAATACCTTTACATTGAATTGAACTATATAAACAAGTCATTATAGTAAAACAAACTAAATTCTTTGACATATTTATCGACATTATAACTCATAACCATATCTTTGCTGTTGCATATATTTGATATGCAATTGTTAAGAATAAACTCAAAATGTTCAAAAATCAAAATCAATTGGTAAGGTCTTGAAAAGAAATAGTTACAGGAACAGTAAATTCATCCCCGGATATCCTTAGCAGAAACACAAATATCAAAAGTGATCTTTCATGGTGATATAAGAAATTTAGCTTTTCCTTCAAATCCCAAAAACTTGTTCTTCTTTCTTGTCTGTTCCACGCTATCTCGCAATATTTAGAAAATGCAAAGACAATTTGAAAATTAAAACAAAATTAACGAAGCCATAAAATTACAGAATCAACAATAGCTTTTTATCAATCCAAATCAATAACTTGAAACGTATTTAAATTGTCATAATTTCTGACATATAGTTTTGTTGTTAAACCTAATTCTATCAATCCAAATGAATAACAATAGCTTTTTATCAATTCAAATGAATAGCTTTCTTGTTAAACCTAATTTTATTCTTCACTACATCGATTCTCGATCCCGTGGAGAGAAACTGCCCCTTTGACCCATGACTCGTGTTGGGTTTATTTCATGGTGGGCTCATATTGTTGGGTTAATCTCATGTTGGATCCATTTCCATCTTAAAGTTAATTGAGAGTGAGCCTCACCAACTTACTACTAGTCAAGAATATCTTGTTTTCTAGCTAGCACATGGGTGAGGTCCACCTCTAGAGATAAAGTGACATTCAAAGTTTTCTTTCTCTAGACAATTATCCCACATCTTCCAACTAGTGAAACTAGAGAGCCTTTATAATAAGTTGCTTGACAACTCATCATAAAGCATTTGATGGAGTAGAGAAGGCTCCCACACGCACGCACACACATGTGAAGCAATTAGATTTTTGGACATTTGGGCACTTGGGCTATTTGGGCACTTGGGTCGTGTGCCCGGGTGCTTGGGGAGCTTGGGAGCTTAAAGTGAAAAGACTCTTTTGCCACGAAGAGCAGTTTTACTTTGACTTAAACCCGGATTACGACTAAGGCGGTGTGATTAACCTAATCAGTTTTTGAGTTTATCTCTAACTGATCTCGTAGGGTTAATCTAATTAGTTTCCGAGTTTATCTCCAACTCCCCTTACTTCTCTACCACGTTTCCCTAGTCGGTTAGGGTTTTCTCTAAGGCTATAAATACTGGTCGAAATCAAGAGAGAAAACACACAGCAATTTGGTTATCACATTCTCTCTTATTACTAAGTTTAGAATTCTGCAATCTCCATTACTAGCTTCTTCAGTGCAGTTTAAGTTAGTAAGTTAGTTGTGGTAAATTCTTGGAAAGTGACCAGAACTAAGTAATTTGCACCGAGGTTACTCTGAAATCACTTTCAAGGCAGTTAGTGACCTCCATACCACGACACAACGAAGAAAGTTTTATCTGTTCGTCTACTCCATTGATCTACCCTATATTTCCAATTACGCAAAGTTCTTAGCCTCCCAACCATTAAATCAACAACTCCAACACCTCTTATTGCAAATCAATAGGATCAAACATTTCTGAACACAAGAGAGATTCTAATTCGGTCTTCGTGTTTGTCTTTTTTATATTTACAGAAGGTGAATAAGTGTCAAGCCTTAAGTTGTCCTTCGTGTTAAATATGAGTTCTATTTTTCGTTACATACTCTTTGCTAACCCGGTTAGGTGCCATGATTAAGGTAACTTTTTGTTGTGCTTACTGCTAAATATTGGTTCAATGTGTTCTTTTATGTAGTCTTTGCTAACCCGGTTCGGTGTGATTAAGGTAACGTTTTGAGATATTTTCGCCGATTATTCCTTTGCTACTTTGGGCACAACTTTTAGGCCTTTTAGAAACTTCAGAACATCATAAACTTCTTTCATGTTCCTGAAACCCATCGATATAGGATATAAGTAGAACGTTGAATTATAAAAACAACATTCAGTGTTACATCAACATAAATAAGATGGGATTACACATTAAAAAAAAAAGTTAGATTGGTGAATAATGATAAAAATTAATCACCCATTCCGTGAGTCCTTACAAGTTAGTTTCCTAACCCTGGTCCAACAAAACCAAGTGAAGGTAGCTATCAAACTATACATGTGAGATGAGTTATTCAGGAGTGTTTGTCAATGAGAATGTGATGAAGTCCTTGGATTGGTCACCCATTTTACCAAGGGATTATAAATCGTGAAGAGAAAATATAGTAAAAAAAGAAAATTCCTCTAGTGACAACTTTAGTCATAATAGTCTAAAGCTAATTGTTAGAACTAAAAGTCGCGGAAGCTATCGAACCTATCCTAGAAATTGATCCGATTCTGAAAATTTATCGAAAAGTTATGTCAAAACTTAAATATGCAAGCAGAATTAATGAGGTTCGGCTTTAAAGCCTACGTCCTCGGGCGAACAAGAAATCTTTATTGAAGGATAGATGAAGACGACTCACACAACCCGCAAGTTCGTCCCAAGATGGTACCGTATAGTAATAACCTTCTATACTAAATCTTCGACGACCGAGAAATTAAACACCGCTCAAAACTATGAACAAAATTTCTCTCTCACTTGCTCTCTCTCTAGCTTTCTAAAGAAGAGTTGTTGTTGAGTAGTTGTGTTGGTGATGTTTGATATAAAGCACTTAACCCCCTTTTTATAATACTATAAGCCGGTGGGATTTACTCCAAATTGGCTCAAAAATTGGAAACTCAATTGAATTGAAAACCGCCTCCTGCTTGAATTGAAACCGCCTATGTTCCACAATTCAATCTTCAAACCGCCTCTTCAATTGGCTTTGTTAAACCGCCTACAATGAAAACAACCTCTTAAACCTTTTAGAAACTACCTCTTACAATTCTCCACCTCGTACACAATTTGATATACTTCAAATTTTGGACGAACATCAGGATACTCCTTGTAAGATATGTCTGCTTCTTGTAACTTCATCCGACTGCACCATATGATCATGGCTGCCTACGTACCCTTTTATAGGATCAAGCCTACCGTAGTTCTACCAACCTTTCACATAAAGTTTACCTTGTCGCCATTACGCCCTTTCGGGCAACTTAGCACGAGCCAATTTGTAGCAATTCCAGGCAATGCTGAAACTTGCTACACGTCACCACTTTAGTCAACATGTCCGCGGGATTCTCATCTGTGTGTACCTTCATGAGAGAAACATCACCTTCCTCTATGACATCTCGTACAAAGTGATACCTGACATCGATATGCTTAGTACGAGCATGATGAACCTGATTCTTCGCCAAGTGGATTGCACTTTGACTATCACACCATTCATCCGCGCAATCCTGCTTAATCCCTAGATCATCCAGAAGACCCCACAACCACAATGCTTCCTTCACACCCTCGGCCATAGCCATATACTCGGCCTCCGTATTAGATAACGCAACTGTAGATTGTAACATCGATCGCCAACTAACTGGAGCACCATGTACCTTAAATACATAACCAGTAGTAGATCGTCTTCTATCTAGATCGCCAGCATAATCCGAGTCAACATACCCGCTTACCTGACATGTGTCTCCACCAAAGCACAAACCCGTATCAACGGTACCCTTCAAGTACCTCAAGACCCACTTCACAGCTTCCCAATGTGTCTTCCCCGGGTTTGCCATAAACCTACTAACCACACTGACCGCTTGTGAAATATCCGGACGAGTACACACCATAGCGTACATCAAACTGCCAACTGCATTAGCATACGGTACACGATCCATATGATCCTTTTCCACCGTAGTAGTGGGAGATTGTTTTCCCGAGAGGCTGAAGTGTGGTGCCAAAGGTGTTGACACCGCCTTCGCATTCTGCATCCCGAATCGAGAAACTACTCGTTCGATGTAACCTTTCTGATTCAAGTACAGTTTCTTACTTGATCGCTCTCTCTTAATCTCCATTCCCAGTATCTTTTTTGCAGCGCCAATGTCTTTCATCTCAAACTCTTGACTGAGTTGAGATTTCAACTTATCTATCTCCACCATGCTTCGAGAAGCAATAAGCATGTCATCCACATACAAAAGGAGATAAATAAAGTCACCTTCGCGAAGTTTCTTGATGTATACACAACAATCATAGTCACTTCTGCGAAAACCATGCTTTAGCATGAAAAAATCAAATCGTTTGTACCATTGGCGAGGGGATTGTTTCAATCCATAAAGAGACTTCCTCAAACGACATACTTGATTTTCTTTACCCTCAACCTTGTATCCCTCAGGTTGAGCCATATAAATTTCTTCTTCCAAATCACCGTGCAAGAAGGCAATTTTAACATCGAGTTATTCCAGCTCAAGATCACTGTGAGCAACAATACTCAATAGAACCCGAATAGAAGTATGTTTCACGACCGGTGAGAAAATCTCATTGTAGTCGACCCCTTCTTTCTGTGCACTAGTCTTGCCTTATACCTTGTACCCTTGATCTCGGAAGAATCCTCTTTCTTCTTGTACACCCATTTACAACCAATAACAGACTTACCTTCGGGCAATGGGACAACCTCCCATGTCTTGTTCTTGTGAAGAGACTCCATCTCTTCTTGCATAGCAACCAACTCTCTCTTTCTGTTGCGGTGATAGCTTGTTTGAAGGTGACCGGCTCGTCGTCTTCCACCGAGAGTGCATATTCAACCACATTTGCCTGCCCGTAATGCGTAAGAGGTTTGTCTGACCCTAACCTCTGTACCGGCTTATATAACCGTTTCGGCCTAGTGTGTACCGAAACATCTTGCTGTTGTTGTTGTAAAACTTGTGTACCTTCTCCTTGAACCTCCTCATGATCGGGTTCATCAATTTCCTCATCCTGAGTATTATCCTGATGCTCCACCTGATCATGATTCCTAGAAACCCGTTGGTCTTCGATTTCTACTTCCACTACTTGAGCTTTAGTAGACTCAACATCACCACAACTAGGCACCGTAGCTTTCGCCATAGCTACAATAGATGACTCATCAAACACCACATCTCTGCTGATTACAAACTTCTTGTCTTCCGTACACCATAGCCGATAACCCTTGACTCCTGTAGCATATCCTAAGAAAATTGCCTTCTTTGCTCTATTGTCAAGTTTGTTACCTTTAACATGGTAATAGGCCGTACAACCGAAAACCTTAAGTCTGCCGTAATCTGCATGTTCACCTGACCACACCTCGTAAGGTATGCCAGCATCTAAAGAAGAATGTGGAGACCTGTTCACAGTATAACAAGCTGTAGCAACAGATTCTGCCCACCATTCTACGCCTAATCCCGAATTGGAGCGCATACATCTAGCCTTCTCAAGTAGTGTACGGTTCAATCTCTCTGCGACTCCATTCTGTTGAGGTGTGTTTACTACTGTCCAGTGCCTCACAATGCCTTCCTGATTACAAAACTCCTTGAATGCCCCATCCGTGTACTCGGTCCCATTATCCGATCTTAACGTCTTCAGCTTTCGACCAGTTTTGTTCTCAACCATTGCTTTCCACACCAGGAATGTGTTGAATACCTCATTCTTATGCTTCAGAAAATAAAGCCAGACAAATCTCGAATGATCATCAACGAATGTAACAAAATACCTGGAACCACCCTTGGAAGGTAACTTTGTCGGTCCGCAGACATCGGTATGTACGTAGTCTAATACCTCTTTGCTCCTGTGCTTGCTTGTAAAGAACGTCACCCTGTGTGCCTTCCCGAACACACAATGCTCACAAAACTCCATGCGAGACTTCTTCATATCCTTCAACAAGCCTTTCCCGCACATCAAAGATAGACCCTTTTCTGACATATGCCCAAGGCGCATATGCCAAAGCCTCGTACTAGCCGTTGGATCCCTTCCACTGATTCCTACTGCTACATCTCCAGTAATTGTTGTCCCCAAAAGTTTGTATAAATTACCGTAACGAGTACCTCTCATTACCACTAAAGAACCCTTAACGACTTTTATGGAGCCATTCTCTATAATTATCTTATAGCCGTTCCGCTCCAACACACCAAGGGAAATTAGATTTTTCCACAAATCGGGTATGTGTCTTACGTCCGTCAATGTTCTCACCACTCCATCGTGCATCTTGATACATATTGTTCCGAGTCCCACAGTTTTACATATACTATCAGCACCCAATATAACTGTACCACCATCTATGCTCCTATAGGTAGTAAACCACTCCCTATTTGGACACATATGGTGTGACGCCCCTGAATCAAGCATCCACTTATCGGAGATCTTCTCAGACACCTCTGTTACCGAGAAACATTCGTCAGGGTCTTCTGACACATATGCCGCCTCTTGCATCTCTTGTTTCCCCCTGTAGCCTTCGTTCTTTTGCTTCAACTTTCTCTTTGAACAAGCCGCTTTAAAGTGGCCAAGCTCACCACAACTAAAGCACGTTTTCTTGAAAGAGCCTCTAGATTTGGATCTAGATTTCCCGCCCTTTCCCTTTCCCCTTTCATTACTCCTCTCCCTCGTTACAAACAACCCTTGTGCTTGTTCCTTGTCTACTCCACCTGACGTAATACTACTAGTGGCAACCTTACGAAGGTCATCCGCTAATAACGAATTTCTCGTCTCTTCCATGGTTAGACTATCACCAACAAGCATCAAAGTTTGAACAAGGTTCTCATAGGATTTAGGTAATGAAAGTAACAATATGAGGGCTTGGTCCTCATCCTCAACCTTAACATCAATATCCTTCAAATATGAGATAATCCTGTCAAACCTATTCACATATTCCTGAATAGAAGAACCCTCTTCCATTCTACATGTGAATAATTGGATTTTAAGTGGACCCGATTCGTTAAGGTTTTCGTCATGAAATTGCTTTCTAGCTTTAACCACACACTCGCCGTCGTTGTTTCTCCGTCTACTAGGAACGCCACGTCCCTCTCAAGACACAACATAATGGTAGCCCGTGCTTCGAGATCTAACTCCTCCCAATCCTCATCTGACATATCTCCTGGTTTATTTCCCGTCAACGTCTTGTGTAATTTCTGCGAGATTAACAGATTCTTCATCTGCATCCGCCAATAAGAGAAATCGTTTTTCCCATTGAACTTCTCTATCTCATATTTCCCTGATTTGATCGTACCACTTCTCGATCCCATCTTCTTTTCGTTCAATCTCAACAAGGCTCTGGTACCAATTGTTATAACTGAAAGTCGCGGAAGCTATCGAACCTATCCTAGAAATTGATCCGATTCTGAAAATTTATCGAAAAGTTATGTCAAAACTTAAATATGCAAGCAGAATTAACGAGGTTCGGCTTTAAAGCCTACGTCCTCGGGCGAACAAGAAATCTTTATTGAAGGATAGATGAAGACGACTCACACAACCCGCAAGTTCGTCCCAAGATGGTACCGTATAGTAATAACCTTCTATACTAAATCTTCGACGACCGAGAAATTAAACACCGCTCAAAACTATAAACAAAATTTCTCTCTCACTTGCTCTCTCTCTACCTCTCTAAAGAAGAGTTGTTGGTGAGTAGTTGTGTTGGTGATGTTTGGTACAAAGCGCTTAACCCCCTTTTTATAATACTATAAGCCGGTGGGATTTACTCCAAATTGGCTCAAAAATTGGAAACTCAATTGAATTGAAAACCGCCTCCTGCTTGAATTGAAACCGCCTATGTTCCACAATTCAATCTTCAAACCGCCTCTTCAATTGGCTTTCTTAAAATGCCTCCAATGAAAACAACCTCTTAAACCTTTTAGAAACTACCTCTTACACTAATAAGAGAGGCACTTGAAGATGGTCTCTCCAGTAATGCTCTAACATGGAGTTATCCTATTGTCGTGGTCCTTTGCTATATTTGAAATTGACGCAAAACTTTAATCTGTAAAAAACTGTATCATGGTTGGTCAACTGAATTTTCCAGTAGTCTTTCCTAGGGAAAATTCGTCAAACCTAAGAGGTCAATGAAACATAAAATATTAGTCAGTCTCAACTCTGTATCGAATGATAATTGGTGTTCGTAACAAGTTGATTGTGTAATTCCAAACCTTTTTACGTATTTTTTATTTTTTACTTTTTTTATTTTTTACTTTTTTTATTTTTGAATTGTAAGCATGCCGCGAATCCTTGACCTCTAAGGTGGTTTACCTCTTACCACTCCGACTAAGGGTTGTTAGCGCAATTGCAAACCTGTCTTACCAAATAGAATATTGAGGTTCTAAGAGACTACCTCGTCATCTTTAAAAAAATGACAATATGCAAAAATCCAACAACAACAAAAAGTAAAAGCATGAACCGTTACCTGTTATTGAATTTGTTCGGACAATGTAAAAATGTGAAATTGGTTTAATAATATTTGAAGAATCCTGTAATCACAATGGACCTTCATAGCCATGACCAAAGTGAAAGATGTTGCACAATTAGCAAAATAGAAACAGATACAAACACTAATGAAGCACAAATAAATAAACAATTAAATATTAAAAACCAAAACAATAATCATCAAAGTCGAATGGCATATTTATCTAACAAAATAGTAAGAGATCAACAAACACATAACTTTTCAACTAAAAAAAACACATAAGCTGTCGCTCAAGACAATCAAATTACACTTTGCAGATAAAGTTCGGAAACTTATCAGTTAGAGAATAGAGATTGTGAGGCTGAATCGCGTCCGAATAGATGATGCTTCGTCTAACTGGAGGAAATCTGATTGATGCTTCACCATGATTCCCGCTCTTTGCGCCTAGAAACCTTGGGGGAAACCTGCACAGAGTTCGGAAACTTCTCTGACGCTCAAGACAGTCAAATTGCCCTTTGCAGATAAAGTATTGAGTATTGAATGATCCTAGTGGAATGTATTCAACTTACCTTGACAAAGGTGATGCGGTGCCTGCCCTTTTGTAGGCCGATTTGGGCCGACTATGATAGACGATGTGGATAAACCGATTTTGATCCACCGTTCGGGATTAACTACTATTTGTAGTTAGGGTTTCCTTTTTAGTTTATCTCGTTTCTAGGATACTTAAAAGTTTCTATGTTCAAGGATACTTCGTAGATATCCTGTCGAGTTGATAGATCTTCAAGGAGATGTTACCTTCTTTTAGACTCTTGTAGCCCAAGGTAATTAAACATTTAGGATCGTAGCCGACTAAGATCTTTTAAGAAGATTCATGATTAAGTCGGTAAGCGTGCAGTGTGTTTCTGTCTTCCCATATTCAGGGTATAAGTCATCGACCTAGCTTATGTGGACCCGCTATACTTCTTGAAAATTCCAGGACAAACCTGGTTGTGTTTTAAGCGAAACACAACTAGAGCTCCTTAGAGGATCTAGCCGACCTCAAATTCTGGGCTGAGGTGGCGGATCCCTTTGGGCCTAGTTATCCTGCTTCCTTGAGACGGGTTGACCCGTTGGGTTTATAATTTTTTCTTGACTTCTTGACGTCAGTCAACGGTTGACCATTTTATGTATCATCAATAACAGTTCCCATTTCGTTGTTTGAAGATCAAACATTAAGTGGTTTACTACATGGGAAGGTAATTCTTGAACAAAAAAAAGAAGTTCGTACTAAAATCTCTCTGATTAAAACAAAGAAACAAAGATGTACTTCTTTCCTTTAAAAAAATATAAATTTCTAGAAATAGAAAAAAGTATAAAGTTGAACCACAAAACAAAATAAGCAAGATGTTGTCATGTTGACTAAGTAAATAGCTATCGTACTATCAATTCTATTCCTTCAACATCTCATTCTTTTCCACATTCTAGTTGAGGCATTTTATCAAACACCTTCTCAACAATTTCTGATTTACAAGTTCTAGTCTCGATCATCGCTTGTTGATTTCACTTTTTTGAATTCCTCATGAATATTTTAACATAATAAATGAATAGACGAGGAAGAGTAAATGGAAGACATAAATGATGATTTTACTTTTTTTTTGATGAAATAATGATGATTTTACTTAGGAATTAGATGAAGAATTTACAGAGTTCACATGAATTTGTAACCGAAATTTTCACCCTCTTCATATCAAAAGAGACATAAATGAGAACATAATTATAAAAGAGTGAATGAAATATGAAGTGACAGGTTCACGCGGGAACACCATCAGACAGAAAAGGTTGAACAAATTTGTTGATTCAATCAAAGAGACATTGAATAAAGAGTGGAGGAAGAGAGACAAGGGGTTTTGGCGTTTCAGCTCATAACAGGGCCTGGAGCGGGCCAAACTAAACGGTCAGTTGGGCCGTTCATCCCATTATTCCCTCTAGACTCCTAGAGTTTGGATGGGCAACAAAGTAGGTGTGGACAAGAAGCAGCAAAAGAGGGCCAGTCAAAAATGACCCTGAAGGAGTTCTTTCTTTATACCTTTCTTCTGTCACACAGCAGAAAACACTTTCCCCCTTTCTCACAGAAAAAAAAAGCCACCCACCAGACCAGACGATCCCATCTTCCCCCGTCCCTATGTCAGATTTGAGTCAATTTCATATTCATTATTTAACCCACATTCAACAGGCAGGTAAGTGAAGATCTGAAGGTTGTATAATAGTTGTTGGAGCTTTGTATTGAGAGAGAGAGAGAGAGAAATGGCGACTAGAGCTTCAACTGGGATTTTGAAAGTGGGAAGTAGACCACCATGGGTTGGTCTTGGAGCTGCTGTTTGGGTTCAAATAGCAGCAGGAAATGGATACACTTTCCCTCTCTACTCTCATTCACTGAAATCAGTTCTGGGTTATAATCAACAACAGCTAACTATGCTTGGTGTTGCTAGTGATATTGGGGAGAACGTTGGTATCTTACCAGGTCTCATCTGTAATAAACTCCCACCATGGTGTATTCTCTTGATTGGTACTCTTGCATGTTTCTTGGGTTATGGGGTTTTATGGCTTGCTGTTAGTCAGACTCTTCACTCTTTGTCTTACTGGCTCGTAATCTTCTTCACTTATCCCCCTTTCTATTTGATTTCTATTTAATTTATCTCTTCTGGGTTTTTTTATTGATCTATAACCAGTTTGCATGGATGTCCCTTGAATCAGTTTGCTATGTATGTACTTTTCACTTATTTGTATGCTTCTTAATTATGAAAGTTCTGTCAAGTTTTAGTGAAAAACTTGATTTCATAGTTTAGTTTTATTAAATTGATCTTAGCCACTTGAAGATATGTTCAAAATTCAACTAGGGTAGAACAAAAATGGAAACCCTTTTAATGTTTTGAGAAAATCCAGCCAAGGGTTACGACCGAGTTTGTCTATATGGCAATCAGCAAGACGATTTGAATCATTGTTCCCATAGATTTCATTATAGGACTCATGGCGTAGAAGGCAATCAGTACGACGATTTTTGTATAAATCGTATTTAAATAGTCAATTCAACCTGAATGGTGAATACCCTGCTTCAAATAACTTGAATAGAATGGTAGGTGACACGGGGTTTTAGGGTTTTACGTAACTTTTATTTAGACTAAAATGTAAAGAAAGACCGAATGGTTTAAGTTCTTGTTTGAATAGTGTCTTGTTTGTATAGTGTCATTTTAGCTTAGGGTAGCTACTTATTTCTTGTTTTGTAGATTAACTTAGTGTATATCTTGCGTTTTCAATTAATGATTTAAGTTCAGCCATTACTTAGTGACATGAGATTTGCAAATTTAAACTAGAGATATTTCAATTTCTGTTAGTAAATCTCTCTGTGAAATCATAATGAATGTTTATTATCGTGATTTGTTTTTTCGCAAGGAGATGCTTTAGACTGTTAGACCTATTTATGTTTTGAAAATATGGATGTGGATCTTTAGTCTTTCTTCTTTTTTGGTTCATGCAGTTGTGGTTGGCGCTATGTGTCGCGGCAAACAGTAGCGCATGGTTGGGAACAGGTGTCTTAGTGACCAACATGAGGAACTTTCCTCTCAGTAGGGGCACTGTCGCTGGCATTCTTAAAGGTTATGTTGGACTTAGTGCTGCAGTATATACTGAGATCTACTCAGCAGTTCTTCATAAATCATCTTCGAATCTCTTGCTATTCCTCACAATAGCTGTTCCAGTTATGTGTTTAGCAATGATATATTTTGTTAGGCCTTGCACCCCTGGGTCAGTAGAAGACTCAGTAGAACACCGACATTTTGTATTCACACAAGCTGCCAGTATCGTTCTTGGCATCTATCTTCTCACTACTACAGTGTTGGATGATGTCTTCTCGTTAAGTACTGGTGTTTCCTACTTATTTATTGCTATAATGGTTCTCCTTCTCATGGCACCACTTGCAATCCCTTTAAAAATGACATTTTGTCCAACTAATCCTAGAAAGTCGGGCATACTTGGCTCATCGGATCAATTGATGCCTACGGATGACAAAACAGAATCATTGCTGACCCCATCTTCTTCGGCAACCAACTTCCAGGACATTGATGATGCTTCTGATATCGATTTACTTATTGCCGAAGGTGAGGGTGCAGTGAAGAAGAAGCGGAGACCAAGAAGAGGAGAGGATTTCAAATTACGTGAAGCCTTTGTAAAGGCTGATTTCTGGCTTCTCTTCCTGGTTTACTTCTTTGGAGTTGGTTCTGGTGTAACTGTTCTTAACAATTTGGCACAGATTGGGATTGCACTAGGATCACATGATACCACAATTCTTTTGTCCATCTTTAGCTTTTGCAATTTTGTGGGTCGTCTTGGTGGCGGTGTTGTTTCTGAGCACTTCGTGAGGTATCTATTTTTCCTTCTTACTGTACGTTGTTATTTTCATTTTCTCGTCTCTTATTAGAGGGATAGTACACAATAACCGTTTTAGGTTCCTAGGTAGCTTGAAGTGTGTGAAATCTGATATCCTAACCTAGAACTAAACCTCAAAGAAAACCTCTGGTAGCATGAGTTCCACCCAAACATCTGGACCTTGATAAGATGACCCTAACCTATAAAAACTAACATAGAAAGTTAAAACTCAGATTAAAAGTCCAACGAGACGAACCATCGACGGTACTACCTATATTTTTATTTTTCCTGCTCATTTTGGAACACAATGTATTGAGACTTCTCTTGTACTGGGTTGGTATGCTTTTGATTCCATGTGAACTTTACTGAAGTGGTAAGGAATTTATTTGCTTTGCAGGTCAAAAACAATCCCTCGAACAATTTGGATGACAATTTCTCAAGTTATTATGGTGGTAACATACCTTCTCTTTGCATCGGGTCTTGAAGGGACCCTTTATGCCGCAATAGCATTACTTGGAATCTGTTACGGAGTTCAGTTCTCTATCATGGTCCCGACCGCCTCTGAACTATTTGGGTTAAAGCATTTTGGCGTGATTTACAATTTCATGTTGCTGGGGAATCCTCTAGGTGCACTTATATTATCAGGGGGTATAGCTGGCTATCTTTACGATAAGGAAGCAGCAAAGCAGCAAGGACTGAACTTGATTGCTTCAAGTGCATCCTGCTTGGGTCCTAACTGCTTCAGACTCACTTTCTTCATTCTAGCAGGAGTCTGTGGTCTCGGCTCTATTCTGAGCGTAATCTTGACATTGAGAATAAGACCTGTCTACCAAATGCTTTACTCTGGGGGTTCATTCCGCCTTCCTTCTCAAGGATCGAACCATTAGAAACATCCATCTATGTATTTTAGGTAGTTATCTGAAATTGAATGAGCACAACTCTTGAGTAAGAATTTGTATCAAGCATTTGCCCTTGTTACTGTTCCTTTTTTCACTCAAGAATCTTAGAACAAAGATTGTATTTGATATGTATGTGCCTCTACATTGAATAAGATATTTTCTTCTATATATATATAAAAAGAGTCTAGCTTTCTAATCAAATTAGTCCTGTTGAATTCATCATAATCCAGTCAATATGATATCTGAAATCAAATTTTGTGTTGGTTTTTAGTTTTTCATTTACATGGTAATGTTCTTGCTTTGGCTTTCCCTTATAAATCTTGCAAATTTGTGCAGATCTGACTCGGTTTTTTAAGTAATTTATCTTTTTAGGGGATTCAGACTGTGATTATCTTGTGATGGACTAGTATTCTTGGGACATGAAAAATTGGTATGCTTAGTCTTAATTAGTTAGTGATTTCATCCAAAAGGTCTTAATTAGTTAGTAATTTTGGTTAAAGAGTTGCAATGGATCTTAATTATTTAGTGATTTTGGTTCACACTGAAAGAGTTTCAAAGGTCTTAATTAGTTAGTGATTTTGGTTCACATTGACAGAGTAGTTTCAAAGGGTCTTAATTAGTAATTTTTGTTCCCACTGATATAGAGTTCTAGAGGGTCTTAATTTTGGTTTCCACTGCAAGAGTTCTAAAGGGTTTTAATTAGTTAGTGATTTTGGTTCCCACTAAAAGAGTTTCAAAGGATATTAATTCCTTAGTGATTTTGGTTCACTTTGAAAGAGTTTAACTACACATTTTGTGAAACAAATATTTCATTTTTCTTTTTCGAAGACCCAAACACGTTTAACTTCGGAGTTTTGATGGGATGTAGTGCATTAGTGCGGGTATGATTGCATCCCTTTACTACTTATTCTTATCGGCGGACTCCCATTTTCCCCTCTCATGCCTTTTTACGCACTCTATAGGGATACGATGTGCATTTTTTTTACGGACTCTACAGGAATATGATAGGAATTTTTCTTTTAAAAAGGATGCAACACGAGGATTGCCCTTAACTTCAGAGTTCAAAAGGGATTTAGTGCATTAATGCTGGTATGATCACATCCTTTAGTTTTTTGTAACGATTACTACTTGGTTTTATCGGCGGATTCTTATTTTTCCCCTCTCATGCCTTTTTACACGTTTTATAGGGATACGATGTAAGAAGACTTTTCAGCAGTGTAAGTGAGGGGGTTTAAACCGGAGACTTCTTATGTCTCAACTAAATCAACAACTACTAAGCTACCCCACCTTTTATGATAGAATAATACTCAGAAACATAGATTTTTTTGTATCTAATATTATTTACAAATATTGGGGGAAGTCGGGGGAGCCGCAACCCCTCCCCTGGAACCGCCCCTCATAGGATAGTTTTGTAGATCACACCATTAAACAGAAGTAGACGTGAATTTTAATATGATTCTTCAATTTCTTTCTTCCACCAATGAACTAAACACTTTAACTTTTTTTTTTGTTGAGACACCTTAAATTCTTGAAAATACAAAAAAGAAAACAAAAAAAAGTTCAAGATTTGAGAAGAAGACTCAAGGAAAGACTAAGGCTTTTTTTTAAAAACAAAGACAAAGGCTTCTTTTTCAACAACAAAAAAAAAAAAGACTAAGGCTTCAGTCAGAAGAAGTGGAATAAACTAAGGATTAAAAGACTTAATGGATCGTTAGTCAAGGGGCGCAATCAAGGGGCGTTTGGCTTATGTTCTTTTGTTCAATTTCATATTGTCAATGGATAATTGGGTCCGCCCCATGACAACTAAAAATTTATGGTGTGTTTGGTTGCAGGATTCCTAAGTAGGATTCCTATCAAAAGTGGAATTTGGTAGGAATTATGAATCCTTGGTCTGGTTGACTACCAAGAATCCTAGGACTCTTGAATCCTAAGGATTCCTAATTCCAAAATTTGTATTTGACCAAAATCCCACCCTACCCCCTAGGATTTGCTAGGATTTTGGATTAATGAACCTAAATTTCAAACTTAAAATCAACAAAAAAATATTTCCTTCTACAAAATCATTAATTTTTTTCAAAATCATTATTTTTATCAAAAATCATATTTTTTTTAAAGACGTTTAAAAATACTCAAATAATAATAAATCATAGGATTCTTAGTTGCCAAACAAGCCAAAAAATATTACTTGGATTCATGAATCCCGAGGACTCATGAATCCGCGGATTCATGATTCCGTCATCCAAACACACCATTAGTTATTTTCTTTCCGGCCCCCTACTTTGTGACCAGCTTCTTTTTTGGCTTCCTATTTTTCGTAAATTCAAATTTGACTCCTTTTTATTAACACCGTACGTTAGTTTTTATTGTTAAGTTTATGTTTCCACATTCACCCTTCTTATAAATTTGGGGTAATGTCAAAAATTCTAACTATTTTAGAAAAAATTAGGGGGCCAAAATGGAATTCATTTAAAAAAATTAGAAACACCTTGTCTCTCCCTTTCTCCCCCTCAATCTCATCGCCTCTCTCCTCCACATCATCTCCCGCTACCTCATCATCTTCTCCGGCGAAGGTTGCATATCTGTAATTATGCCTTATTTTAATTACACCTATTCTTTCATCTCTCAAAATCTTTAGAGGTCCTCGGGGAAGGCATTAGGTGACATCTTTGTAAACCTCGACTGCGTTGTCATCTTTGATAAAAGAAATTCACAACCTGATTTATTTCTCGAAATACATGCAATATCGAGCACTGAGAGAATTGATTTCTCTTACCATTCCATTTAGTTGCCAAGGTGGGTCTTTCTAGACATTAGTCATAATATGAACCGTGAGAGATGAGTCAGTGGCGGTGACACTCTTTTCCTGTCGAATTTGAGGGCTAACTGCAAACCTAAGCGAACTACTTGCATTTCGTGCATGATAATTGACACCCTTTACGTCATGGCTGCTACGACGACTATAGGTTCCTCTTCTGCAATTCGAAGGATCACACCAAACCTTCCCTGTTAGCGACAAACGCCCCGTCTGTGTTAATCAAACTCTCATCGCTCAGTGGGCCTTGCCCCTTGTAAGTTTTGGGTGGCGTTAGAGTGAGTGGAACAATCAAGTTCCAACAGGCTAGTAATTGATGGGCTTGGTTGGTAGATTTGGGTCGTATTTTCCAAGCCATCACCTTGCTTCGTATCTCGCATATTACTGCCTGAAGCACTGATTGCATCGTTTTGACTTCACTACGGAACACCCTGTGATTTCGTTCCGTCCATACATGATAGAAATAGTTTGTAAAGATTAATCCTCCAATTTTGCACATAATCGAGTTGCCTTGAAATGTCATAACACACCATTTTATCTCGTCGTCCCAAGATCCTGTATGGTTTCGTGAGATGCCCATTAAGTTCCGACCATAAAGAAAGCGAGAACAGGCATTGGAAAAAGAGATGTTCATCGGTTGCTTCAACTCTTCGACATAACGGGCACATCTCATCAACATCAAGCCCCCCAACTCCTCATTTTTACCTTGGTTTTCAGACCACTCTTCAACGCGATCCATGTGATAAAGGAGTGTTTCGTTATTTTCTCTGAGCCCCATACAAGTCTAGACCAAGAAGCTAGATTTCCTCCCTGTTGAAGGTGATCATATGTATCTTCTACATTGTAGTCTCCCAAAGAAGTAATTTTCATGACCACCTTGTCCTCATCCAGTCCTCCCACTTCTACATGTTGAAGTATATTGAAAGTTTCAGTTAGAATATGACGAATATGATCACCAACGATACAATGTCCCTGTATTAAGTATTCGAAACCAGAGCATCCTCTCTTAGCGTGGTAGTAAACTGTTTGTTGGATATAAACAATTCATCTAGCGAACCAGAGAGGTGCCATGTATCTCGCCAGAAAAAAGGTTTTACTTCCGCCTTGGACCATGTATATATGTCACCGTATCTTTTTGCCAACTGTCTACAACTCAAAATTCTCCTCCAACACCATGAACATCTTTTAGGGACCTTCATAGTCCAAAAATTCTGACGCCGAATCAGATTATGCCTCACCCATCTACCCTATAAATTAGTTTTGCCACTCACTAAGCCCCACACGCATGTCTAAGGTTGAGGGCTAGAGTCATAGTTTCGATGTCCCGCAACCCCAATCTACCTTCATTCTTCGAAAGGCATACTTCAGACCATTTCACAGCTGGCCAATTGTTGTCATCTTCAAGTCCCTTTCATAAGAAGCGATCAAAAATCTTGTTGATCTCTTTAAACACTCTTTTTGGAAGGACAAAAACTGAGCTCTAGAAAATGAGCAGCATAAGATAAAAATCTCACTTTCCATGATTGCACTCTGGTCTGGATCTTATTTAAAAGTGGAATGCAATCTTTATACGATAATCTAGACGCTGGTAGCGGCAGTCCAAGGTATCTGATGGGTAGCTTCCTATTTGAAATTACAACACTAACCAGAACTCCTCACATTGGTCTTTAGACATGCTTGCGCAAAAAATAAATAGAGTTATTTCCTACGTTTACCGCAAGTTAAGTACATTCGACAATTTGGATAAAATTCCCAATAAAGCTTGTCTAAATTCTTTTTACCGTCTAAAATAGTCCTCCATATACCACAGAACAAATCTAGGACATTTTTATTTATTTCCACTCATCCCCAAATGACTCAATTGTCTAAAAACTCTTTTTTTTCCTCTCTCTCTCCCTCTTTCAAGTTAAAGCTCCCATCAACGAAAGTGAGAGAGAATGTGTGTGCCGTGTGTGTGTGTGTGTGTGTGTGTGTGTTTGAGAGAGAGAGAGAGAGATAAAAAGATAGATATAGATAACGATACAAAGAGATAGAGAGAAGAAGGGAGAGATAGAGAGATGGTGGTGGTGAGAGGAAGAAGACGACAAAAGGCTGGAAGAAAATTTTAAAGGCTGGCGGCAATTGCAAACCTTCTGTTGACTGTGCCATTTTCAGACGATACTTTCCTGCGATAAATAATGAAAAAGGACATATAAAGAAATTTATAGAAATAAAGGATGTATGGGCCAAAATACGTCACCAGGAGTGCCTCAAGGAATTCAGGATTGATGGGCTTACTCGGTGACGAAGCCCATGAATTAATGGCTAATGGGCCCAACCCATTCATCTTCTGATACCCCGAAGCAACGCTGATAAGCCTAAAACTAGGTCTATTCCCCAAGTATAGGGGTCAAGTTATAGTATTCAAAGTATCGTTCCAAAGATAAGCTATTTTACCTAAATCTTGAATTTAAACCCCTTTCAATTTTTTAGATTTGATTTTGAAACTACTTAAAGAGAGAAAACAATACTAATAAACTAATAAGGATGAAATCAAGGAAGAAGAAGAATCTAGGGTTTTCGATTTCACCACATAAATGGACTACTTAAAACATGCTTTAATTAACAAATCCCTTTTCTCATGTATAACTCAAAATCTAACATAATAAACTATTTAGATTTCGGAATATATTCTTTAATAACACAATTCAAAATCAAGAATGTATGATTGACTATCATATAAAACTAATTTCCTACACTATCATTCAAGATCTAAAAGGCATATCCCATCTAATAAATCAATAAAAGCATGAAATATCTAATTATAATACATGAATGATAATAAGGTTATAGAATCAACATGAAATGACAATCAATAGGCATTGAAGCTCAAAATAAGGATTCATTGATTTATAACATATCTCAAAATAAGCCCAAATATGGGTTTCCTCTACACCCTAGATACAAAATTTACCTACTCATGGAATCTAAAATAATATTCATTGAATTCATAAAATAAATGAAATTACAAAAGATTAATGGAAAGAAATCACCAAGAATGTTCCCAATCCATATTCCCATGTATCTCCATTTTGATGTCCAATTTAAGCTCCAAGTATCTCAAGAATATTGCTCAAAACTCCAAATAATAGCTTATTAGAAGATAAAAGAAGAGAAATTTAGAAGAGAGATAGAAGAAGAAGAGATTTTAGAGAAGAAGATATGGAGAAATTAGAAGGTTAGAAGAAGAAATTAGAAGGAGAAAGTAAATCTAGAGAAAAGATGAAGGTGGTAGAGAAAAGAATGGTGGCTAGGGTTTTTAGTTGAGAAGAGGTAGAGAGAAAAAGAGGCTAAAGAAGAGAGAGAGGCTAAGGGGGGAGGAGTTTGGTTGATTCTCAATAAGAGTTTATATAGAGTTAGGGTTTAGTTGGGGTTAAATGGTAAAAATTGGGAGAGTAGGGGGTCATTTTGGGGTTTTAGGGTTAAAAAGCACAAAAGAAACCCTAAAATAAAGAAACACCAGGCGGCTAGGGTTTGGTGCAAGTTCCGGATGCTACCATGAGACGCGGATAATACACTGAGGTGCGGCAGCAAGCAGGAATCGTCGGATTAAGCCGAGCACGGATCTGGAGAGACGGGAAGCTGCCACGCGTCCAGAAGCACGGACCTTAAACTGCTTCGGGTGCACGGAAATGGGAATAAAGGACGGGATTTACGGAGGCCGCACGATTTCAAAAACGCGGGCGTGGACGGATAAGATTAAAACGTAGGATCTGATGCACGGAGTTAAGTTACGACGCGCTCCACTGGATCAATCTTATAAGGGCCACTTCGCTGCTGAGCGCTAACACGGGAACCGCGTATACCAACCTCCATACATCGACACGTGTCCCTAAGCATACCGCGGGCCAGAATTTCTACCGAATATATCCCACCTGGTCAACAGTACTTGACCCAACTTTGACCTTGATTTATTCCTCCATCCGGACTCCGATTTGACTTCCGTTTTCTCCTACGGACTCGTCTCGACCTCTACTTTTCAACCACGCACTGACTTTGGCCAAATTTCCAGAATGTCCTTGACTCCAAATGACCAAAATACCCTTTATGCATCTTTTTCTCATTTTTAACCGTTTTTTCACCCCTAACTCTGCAAAAGACACTTAATCAAGAAAACCAACTATTTTATTACAATAAAGACTCGAAACAGACTAACTCGACTAATTTAAACGACTCTGATGGGACATTTTCATGACCCATCAAACGCCAAAGTAAAGGAGCTCTTCCAACCCCGGAGGACGACCCTCACCTCCTCACCTGGCCGAATACGTAAGCACTTCCAGCATTGGAAAAAGAGGTCTGCCCTCGCCTTCTCAACAGACCCAAGTACGACAACACATCCAACCCTGGATAAAGAGGTCCGCCCTCAAATCCTCAACAGACCTCCTCCCATATATCCGTTGGAGAGACATTACAGTCATTTAAGATGACCGTACCCGTATATATCCGTTAGGGGGTTACGAAATCAATATTAATGGTGACAACCATGCGTTACCACCAATAAAGATGACAACCCATCACCGGGTAACAGTCGACCCAAGACACTATAAAAGGACGAAACCAAGAATGATACAGGGGATCCGATCCCAGAAAAAAATACTCATCATCCAAATCCCGACTAATATACTCGACAATCTGGTGATCACCGAACTTATCCATATTCCACTGATATCACTATCAAGCACTCTAATATCATCTGGTTATCACCGAGCACACCTCACTACTATCTCTCTCTCTCTCAGAGATCATCTGATCGGGAGCAAACACATCGAGTACTGGCCTAATCATCATCACCTGTTATCCAAGACACCTTACTTTCTCTCTCATAGAGTCTTGCTGTTTGGTAGAATCCCGTTCTGTCGCATAATCCTGTCTTCATCCTCTCACCTAAGGATCAGTCTCATATTATACAAGTTTTTACGAGGAATTGTTCATAGAAGGTTCAGGATCTTGTTGCCTTCTTTACCAGGTACAATCATCAGAGTACGGGACCTTGAGGAAGCAGGCTACTTTTCTCTCTCCAGACACTCACGGGATCAAGGGTTTAACCACTTTACCTTTAAGAGCCTACCTACTTTATCTCCCCTAAAGGTCAGGTCCTTTACTTGTCACCCACGTGATTATCCACATACAAGGTCAGGAACATAAAGCTCTTCACTTATTTACGGTACATACCCCTGAACAAGCAAACCTCTCTAGGGCTGTCTCATACACGAGGCATGCCTGATAATCTCTCTCCAAACAAGTAAGATTATCTGTAGAGAGCGAGCTCTGACCACTCTATGGGCCGTGCCTAAACTCCGAACATTATCCAACTAACGGTAACATTCTAAGGATATATTCACGTACCTTTTACTTCTCTTGCAAGCTTACTGACTTGACCGTCTGAGCCCCCTTAGGCCGGCACCATCCCGGTGTCCCAAGGAATTTACGGTCACGTGTGTTCTTGTCTCTCTTGTCTCAGGTTAAGTCCAAAGACGTCGTCGGTGTTCGCAAAAATATTAACAGGTGGAGGTTCGACATCCGGTCAATGGCCTGGTCCAGTTGACTTCTTGACCCGCGATTTCCTACTCTCACAAAGGATAAAAAGGAAAAGCAACTTTTAAATGTTAAGTTTGAACGCCGGAGTTATGGTTTTGGGGTCCAAATTTGAAGGTTGAACAAATATGGAGGCCAAATATTGCAGTTGTCACAAATCGTTGGCCAAATTAGAATTAAACTTTTCTGCAAATATCCACCATTTTTCAACTGAAAGCCTATGTGATTTGTTTTATGGTTCGACCTTACTCTGTCTGTTTTATGTACCAACATATAGTCAATGAGCAAAATTGATGCAGGGGCACCCGGCGTGGAGGCTTTTTCCATGACTAAACCGGGCCATGGGCCATCCGGCCATGGAGAGTAGCTTTAGGAAGTCCCAATTTTAGTATAATTATTAGAGAATTTAGGTTTAGGAAATTATGTTATTTTAGTATTTCCAATAATTGGAAAGGTCCAGATTTGAGTCTAGTTATTTAGGAAGTTGCAGTATTTTATTTATTTAGGAAAGTCTAATTCAAGTCTATCTAGGAAAGTCCAGAATCCTATAAAAGGATATCTAGTTTGTCCATTATTCCCATGTTGAAGAGAAAATCCCCTTGAGTTTAATAAAGTTTATCAGTTTTAGAGTTATTTTAATCTTTCTTTTAATCGTTCTTCGTTTATTTTATCGTCTTCTTTATTTCCGCTGCGTTCTACATCATGTGGTATTCAGAGCCACCAAAGTTTTTGGCTAATGATTCTGGAAATTTTTTTCCAGACCAGTTACATCAGTATCAATCGTATTATATTCGTCAAGATGATTATATTCAATCAAATTATACTCATCAAGAGATAACGAATCAATGCTCATGTTCTTCATGTTTATATGCGAATAACGACTCGTACAATTATCATTGGAATCCGGGAGAAATCGAACGAGAAACCCCTCCACAACCGTATTCATCATCAGCGTCACCACCCCCACCATTGTCTTATACAGCTTCACATCCATATTCTTCTTCTACACCACCTCCGTACTCTTATTATTCAACCCCGTTTTCACCACCTCTACCTTCATACACTTATTATTCACCACAATCACCACCACCACCGCAACCTTCGTACTCTTATTTTACACCGGCACCGTATTCACCACCTCTTATACAACCGTATTCACCTCCACCACCAACACAATCATCTTCTCTTTCCTATTCACCACCACAACAACCACAACCGTCTTTTTTCGAAACAGTTCCATCGCTAATACTCGATTTAGTTAAGGATCAACATGTGGTGAACGACATCAAAACAATAATACGTCAACCATATTCATCGTCTATTTTAACTTTCAATAAGGAAGAAGAAAGAGAAGAACACAAAGAAGTTGAAGAAGACGCTCACAACGATGTTCAAGTCGACGAAGAAGAAGAACAAGAAAAAAAAGAAACGTACGAAGAAGTTGAAGCTATAGGTATTTACGCAATTACTTCATCACAAACTACGAACGAAGGAAAACCTAAAATAACAATGGAGAATAATAATCCATTGGAGAAGATTACGAGCTTGAAAACTCTTAATAATATCCTTTTGAAAGAAACAAAGGAGCGACGTGATCAGGTTAGTACTCTTATGAAATCTAAAAGTGATCTTGAAATTGAAATCGAACGATTTATAGTTGAGAATCAAAGATTAGAGGAAGAGAAGAAGATTCTTCAAGATAAAGCTATGGAAGCTGAGATTAAACATAACTTAACCCTAGTGAATGAAGCTGCGTTAGAGGAACAGATGAATGAAGAAGCTAAAGAACTGAACGATCAATTAAATGAGAAAATCAAAGAGGTTATTGAGGTGAATAAGGAGTTCAGTGATGACAGAATTGAAGTGAATAACGATCGTGAGAAGAGGCAAAAAGAAGAAGATAGATTGAGAAATTTAGTGAATGATTTGGAGATGAGTAATGAAGAATCTCAGAATGAAATCAAGCGGATCTGGAAGATTAATAATCGAATTCTCGAAAAGAAATCAGACATGGAGATGAAGTTTTGTAATCTAGAGAAAGAAAAGATTGATCGAGATGTTGAGATCAAGAAATTGCAGAAGCAGCTTGATATCGTCAATGGAGAGTTAGGTCGTGAACGAAGTTCTTCTGAAGTTATTGTTCGTGAGATGAATTTGATCCAGAAGAATCTCGATATTCAGGTAATTGAATCTAAAACTTTGAAATCAAATTTCATTGAACTTGATAAAATTAGATTAGAAATTCAGGAGAAACTGAATCAATTAGAGAAAGAGAAAGAAATACTTATTGAGGAAGGAAAAGTTAGGGAAATGAATATTCAATCTTTGATTAAGGAGAAAGATTTAGTTGATGGAAAGTTGATTGATTCCTTGAAATCAATTGAGAATCCAAAGAGAGAGAAAGAGGAACTTGTTAGAGAGAAGGAAGAGATTAATGAAGAGATTAATGAACAGGGAACTAATCTGAAGATGAAGATGGATGACTTACAAAAGGAAGTTGAAAAGCTTAAAACCACCATATCTGTAATAGAAAAGAGTGAAGTAGAATTACAGTCGAAAGTTTCGAACACTTTGGATGAAGTAGCAAGAAAGTTTAAGAAAATGGACGAAGAGAAAGCTAATCTTGAGAAGGAAAAGGTTAAGAGATGTAGAAAATTATTGGACCTATATTCTCTAAGATCGATTCTCCGAGGATCTTTGCAACGTTGGATTCGGTATGAAGTTGGTGTTTTGGTCCTTATTCTTCTTCGAAATTCCGGCAAATGTCGAACAAAGTGGGAATTACGGATCGCCATAACAGAGTTCACCGTTTGCTGGTGCATTACGTTATTTTCTTCATCAAACGGTTCGGGACGAACCTCTTGGGAGAAGGGGATGCTGATGCAGGGGCACCCGGCGTGGAGGCTTTTTCCATGACTAAACCGGGCCATGGGCCATCCGGCCATGGAGAGTAGCTTTAGGAAGTCCCAATTTTAGTATGATTATTAGAGAATTTAGGTTTAGGAAATTATGTTATTTTAGTATTTCCAATAATTGGAAAGGTCAGGATTTGAGTCTAGTTATTTAGGAAGTTGCAGTATTTTATTTATTTAGGAAAGTCTAATTCAAGTCTATCTAGGAAAGTCCAGAATCCTATAAAAGGATATCTAGTTTGTCCATTATTCCCATGTTGAAGAGAAAATCCCCTTGAGTTTAATAAAGTTTATCAGTTTTAGAGTTATTTTAATCTTTCTTTTAATCGTTCTTCGTTTATTTTATCGTCTTCTTTATTTCCGCTGCGTTCTACATCAAAAATGATGTTAAGTGTAACTCATTTGGCATATTCACAAAATCCCTCATGTGTCACTTTTTCTATGGAAATGTTGTTCGAGATCTCTACTCGTTCTCCATCATATAGACAAATAATAGGTAATCATTACAATTGTCCATCCTGTGTGAGTAAAGAAACTAAGGAACATGCTTTGTTACGTTGTTTCTTTGCTAGAAACATTTGGTATTACTTCAATATTATTTCAATCAGTATTTTATCTCTAATAGACTAGATCACTTCATGGAAAGACTCTATCTCAATGCACAATATCACAATTATACCACATTATGCCACGATACTAACATTTATTTGGAAAGCTAGATGCCATTGATGCTTTCATTAATACACCATACTCCCACCTCAACAATTGATTGATCAAATTATCGGTTTCCAAAAAATTACTACTGGTCAAGGTCAAACCCATAACAATATTATTACCAAAAAATGTGAATGGTCACCTCTAGTTTACCTTATGTCAAACTGAATACAAATGCTTCTTTCAAAAGCAGTAAAGAAAACATAGGCATTAGTCTAATTCTACATGATCACAATGCTAATTTTGTTGCAGCTAAATCAGATTCATTCTGAACACGTGCTACTGAAGAAAGTGAAGGCAAAGTTATTTTAGCTGGGATTACATGGGCATCAAACATGAAATACAAGTTTTTATGTACTGAAATTGATAACAAAAAAACACCATAAATTACTTGAATAAGCGGCGACAACCCAATGGAAAATTACCCTCACCTCAAGCTAATACAAAAGCAGCCAAGGCAGCTCAATAGCATTTGATTCGTCTACATTCAAAGAGTCGGTAATAGACAAACTGAGAATCTAGCTAAATGGGCAAGTAATCACAAATAGGAAACCATCTGGAATCATGTTCCATTTTTAATTTCCAATATGCACATTACGGTATTAATATAAATTGGCTCTTTCAACCAAAAAAAAGTTTTCTTTTGTCTCACTTCATTCTTTACTTCTTTAAACTTCACAAACATCACTACAAAATCTTACAAAACTCAACCAACCACCACAATTATAACCGTCAACTAAATATCCTATTTGTTGTTAGGTTTTTTGGTAGTAAATAACGGGGGATGTGTTTTAAGTCCAAAATTGCATGATCAATGAGTCTAGAGACCAAAGATAATCTGAAATAGAAAATAAATCCACTCAAAGTAAATTACATGTCTATCCTCTCATTCTCTTTTACTACCTAACCTATCCTAAGTTAAAAAAGAATAACCTACAATAAATTATACCATAATATTTAGAGATTCATTAAATGATTTCCTCAAAAACAAACTTTCCTTCCGGAAAAATAGTTGTCTTTTCCGTTTAGCAGAATATTTTGTTTTATATTTCTATTAGAATTGGGCAAAAGCAAATCGAAGAGAGAGAGAGCATCGTCACTTTCTAATATACGAACTAGGTTTTGATTTCATTCATCATCGACGCCAAATTAAACCGAGTGAAAAAGTAGAAAAAAAAACGAGTGGGAGAGAGAGAGAATCGATTGCTGGTTTTATTCATCATCTACAGTAGTGAAGAGTAAGAAAAAACACACGTTAAAATAAAATGTTAAAAATGTTGTTAGACACGATAAGATTCTACCAGCATAGAATTTTATTAGAATCAACCTATTGTAACAAATTCATATCAGATGGTAACAGAATCAAGAAAATGCTAGTAAAATACTGAAAATGTAACAAAAACAATTTCACATAATATATTTTAATTACTAAAAAGTATTTGTTAACCTACTGTAACAAATTCATAAGATGCTAGCAAAATATTCTTACTTTTAAAACTATTATATTCAAATTCATTCAACAAATGCTAATAGAATGTAAAAATTCCTATTAGAATCAATAAGATGCTAGCGAAATAGTATTTGCTTTTTAAACTACTTAATCAAATTTATTCATCAGATGCTAGTAAAATGTAAAATATGCTAGTAGAATAGTAAGTTGCTAGCAAAATAGTTTGCTTTTTAACCTCACAAACGAATTTGTAGATGTCTAATTTGATCGAGGTAGAAATAAAAAGCAAATCACAAGTTCATACTTTCTTAAAGTTCAAAGAACATAGAGTTACAGAGAGAGAAAATCGTTTTTTTGGAGAGAACATCTCCTTTTAGGTAAATATCCATTGAATTGGTAGGTTAATTTAGACAAATATCAGTTTTGGAAATAATATATTTTCTTGAATTCAAAGAACATATAGTTACAGAAAGAGAAACTCATTTTTGGGAGAGAGAAACTAGTTTTAGTATCCATTGATTTGGTAGGTTACTTTAGAAAAATATAAGTTTTGGAAACGGGAACTTGACCAAAACTCCCTAAGAAATTATGACTTTGGTTAAAAAGGATTCATTAAAATTTTTTAGGCTTCACCTCCCTGATGGCAATTATGTAATTTTCAATTTCAGTAAAAAGACCAACCTAACCCTAGTCTAAGAAAATACCTTGCAAACACCTTGCACTGCCTTGCAAACACTTTGCACTGTCTTGCAAAGCTTTGCAAACACCTTGCAGAGCCTTGCAAACACCTTGCATGATTTTTGCAAAAACCTTAGATAGCCTTGCAAACAAATTGCAGAGCCTTGGGAACACCTTGCAGAGCCTTGTAAAAACTTTGCAGAGCCTTGCGAACACCTTGCATGACTTTTGCAAATACCTTGCACAACCTTGCGAACACCTTGCAGAGCTTTGCAAAGCTTTGCAAATACCTTGCAGAGCCTTGCAAACACCTTGCAATGCCATGCAAATGGTTTGCAAATTAGTTTTTGAATTGATTTAACATTAAATTTGTTACAAATTATTATATATTGTCTAATAGAATGTTGTCGAAAAACTAGCTAAAACCCCTACAAATTCATAATAGTCATTTTATAAGCTCTAGCACCATCATTTTACATTTCTTCGAAAAACTTCCAAAACTTTCATGAAATTCTTAATTTGAACATAAATACCAATCATGATTGTCCAAGAAAAAATATTTCTCACAGACATTTCATCTAACAACTTTATAGCTATTTCAACCAACCTAAGTCTTGTATAACCAACTAACGTTGCATTCCAAGCAACATCTCTTTCAAGCATTTTATCAAACACATTGCTTGCATCAACTATACTTTCACAACTTCCATATAAATCCAACAAATAAGTTTGAACATAAACATCAAAACTAACAAATTGTCATCCATAACTCAATGAAAATAAATCAATGAAGAAGTTGGATTATACCTTGAAACACTATCAAATTCTCCTTCCATTGAAAGTATATAAAACTTTCTCTCTCTAGAATTTAGAACCAAAAACTAAATCAAACCCCTTGAAAGCCTCTTCAAACAACAAGCAAATAGATTAAATCACCAAAACCTAAAAACATCAACCTATCTTATAGCCAAAATCGATTCAAACCCCAGAAATTCTAATCGGCATCGACAATCCAACTCGGTTCGTTCATGGGAAAAACTCAAGTTCCTGGTTTATAAGTTAGATTATTACTAGGTATTTCTAATTGAATGAAGGGTATTTTTGACTCTTAAAAAGTTAGTGCTTTTAAAAATGTCCTTCAAGCCTATTTTTATAACTTACTTGGGGCCTAGCTAGTTAAAAAGATGGGTTGCCTTTTTAACAAAAAATACAATTCCGGCCCAATTTCCTGTTTTGGAAATAAAGATTAACATTAAATATCCACCATTAATATTCTTTCATAAAATTTATGGAAAGAACAATTGTATTAACTCAACCATTATAAACCTTTGGTTTACCAATGGTTAAAAAATATTTATGAAAGAGCAAAAATGAGAGAAAATTAAAGGATTGATGCATGGGGCCCACCAAATAGTGAATTTTTGGACTTATTTTACATTTTCGGTTTATTTTGGTTTTATTTTATTTATTGATTTAGGAGTGGATATATGACTAATTACCTCCCCTATTTTTGTACCTCAAACTCAAAAATCTTAAATACTATTCTGTCCTCATGACATAAAAAATCTTTACTTCTCCTAATCTAACCATATTTCACGTCGTGATGGTAAAAAATTGCTGAAAAAGTTAAAAGAAATATATTCCTTTAATGTCTTTTCAAGAAAACATATTTTTATGCCAAATTTTGAGGCCTTCTAATGGAGACCATCAACTGCTAGACTGGTCTCATGGTTAATGGGCGGTTCAACCAAGTACATGTTTGAAGAGAAGTTTCTCTGTTTTAGAAGTCTATATGTCCAAGATCAATAGTTTCTTTATTTTAGAAGTTTATATGTCCAAGATTAGAAGTTTCTTTACCTTAGAAGTCTATTTAAGTTAATACCAATCAAGAAGAGCTTAGTTTATTTAGAAGTTATTTCTTTCATACTTCATACCTATCTAGCGTTGTCTAAAATCCTATCAAAGGGTGCCTAATCTATTCTTTAATTTACATCTTCAAAATATTATTAATGAAGTTGATTGTTTTGATCGTTATTTTATCAGTTTATTTAGTTAGTATATTATAGTTTTGATCGCTTCTGCAACAATCTACACCACCCTTACTTCATACCTTCGTATCAAAAGTTTTACCCTTGTGAAGATGATATGTTTGAAATTGTCTAAATCTTTTTTTAATTATTATTTTTTTCAAATATTCGCGTTATATTTCGTCCAACTGAACTAAAGTAGAAATTCCATCCCAATTGAAAGTATAATGGTATATTTGAGAACAAAATGATTTCACCACTGAGGATCTTTCAGTTTTGGCATTGTTGGACAAATTCAGTCAACTGGGGTGAAATATTCTTGCGGTAACTTTTTACACCGGATTTAAAAAATATAAACAAAAGGCTAAAGAAAGATGGGGTTTTTGAGTTTACTCCTCAATACTAATTGGTAATTGAGTTTACCTCCTCAATAATTGATAATTGAATTTACCCTCCTTAAACTTGTTGTTTTTGTTAAAAACATTAGGACAATGTTAAACGACGCGTAGAGAAAAATATGACTACCAAGAGTAATGACCGGATAATGTGATTTTAGTAATTGTAATACTTTATTTTGTTAGATTTAGTCAAGAATATGCTTCATAAAAATTTATTTTATCCGTAAATTATTCAACTTATGATTCAATTCCTTTACGTCAAAATGACCCTAGCATTTTGCCTAAAATAGTGAGTTTAAGGAGGTAAACTCAATTATCAACTACAGAGGTGGATAAACTAAATTACCGATTAATATTGAGGGGGTCAACTCAAAAAGTTGAAGAAAGAAATCATGCACATTTTTCGGTGGTGAAAAAGTTTTGCCAGAAGTTAATTGGGGTTTTAAGGGTTGAGATTTTGTATGTTAAAAGTTACAAAATTTAAGTCTTCACTAGTAATGTTTAAAAATTTATGGTCTAATTTGCAAAAAATGTCTAAAGGCCAGGAATCAAAGTTTTCCTTCCAGACTTTCCACTCTCTCAGGTCTCCTAACTTATTCACAACAACCAATGGAACGAACAACTTATTATGACCACCACCTTTTACAATCCTACCTCTGTAACCTCATTAGAACCATTGATATCAATGAAGAAGGATCTGAGAAAATCTGATGGGCTCTGGCCACCTCAACCCAATTCACTGTTAAATCTATGTATCAACACCTCTGCTTAGCCCAACAACACCAACCCACACATGATCCCAAATTGTCTTTTATTTGGTCTATTACCACCATCCCCAAAATTAATATTTTCCTCTGGAAATGCTGCTCCGCAGCCCTTCCAGCGCGTCAATGAATAAGGAAATATATCAACAATCACTTTGAATGCCCTAACTGTTCTCTCATGGAAACGCCTGAACATGCGCTTCTTCACTGTCCATTTGCAAAACAAACGTTTGGTTTTATTTCAATGTGTTATCCAATCACATCGTTGCTATTTCAAAGTGGATCTTCTCTTCGCAGGACCATACAAATATATCGCACACAAACACAAATTTTCACTTTTCCATTATCTTATGACACATTTGGAAAGCTCGTTGTGGTGACTGTTTTGAACACATTCTCACATACAGATTATTAAGCACATTGTGGCATTCCCTCGTCTTTCCGAAACTAACACACCCTACAACCCCAACACGTTGGAACCCTCTGTCTACCCTTTCCTTGAAATTGATGTAGATGCCTCTTTTATTGATATGCACAATATCATTGGAATAAGTTTGATCATTCATGATTCGCAGACTCAATTCATTGAAGCAAAAGCAGAACTTCTCAGTGCGCGCACAAGCGAAAAAGTGAAGCTAATGTTGAAATATCTTTCTATATGTTAAGATATCGCATATAATATTGTTCCAAATATTAGGAAATATCAAATATTAGAAACTAGTAAGATATTAGGAATTAGTAAAACTAGAAACTAGTAGTATGTTGTAACTTTATAAATAGAGTGGTATATTTCTTTTAACTAATCAAGGAATAAAACAAGTTTTTTGATCAATTTCAACATGGTACCAGAGCTAACGGTCTTAAGTTTGTTTTGTGAATTTATATTGATTAAAAGAGAAAGATACTTCGTCTTCATCTTCATATTGTTTTTCCGGTTTAGCTAAAGTGAAAGGCAACTCAGGGCCATGTTTGACCCAGTGCGGGCTAGGCGCCCGCACTAGACCCCCCAACCGATGGGGCCCACGAAAAATTAGGCATAACCTATGTAAAACCGATAATATATTCTGGGTTCTGTTAATAGAGTGGGAACTTGCTATTAAATGGCTGTGGTTATTTCTCTAAATTACTTTCCGAGCACGTGGGTTGTGATGAGATGGCGCCAAAATCCCTCAAATTTGTACGTAATGTCGTTTTTCACTCTAATTTATACCTTTATTAGGAGTATTTTGTTATTCTTTACATTCCATAAACAATTAAATCCTTCAATCTTTTATTTTTCTCTAACTGATTTTGTTTCTAAAATCTAGATCTCTTACCCAAATTTCATTCTATTTATCTTCTATTTTTCTCCAATTGATTTTGTTTCTAAAAGCTAGATCTCTTACCCAAATTTCTATTTTATTCTTTGCATATTAGAAAAAAGAGTTATGCGTATGTCATTTGTTTTTCTTCAATTTTGGAACTCAATTAGTCTTCTTCTGTATACAAACTCGTACAGTGTTATTATAAAACGAGAAAAAAATAATATTATTCAAATTTTAATTCAGTGTATCTAAATTTTAGTGCGACATTAGAATTTTTCCTCATTTTTTTAATTTAATATTTTGCTTAGCATTTAAGTGGATTCTTGGACACAATTGATTGCGAATGTTTAATTGACGATTTCGCTTACAAAAAATGCAAGTAATGAAATTTTCAAGTGAAACTTGTCATTTTTAATGCTTTTAAAAATAACATTATTATTTAATTAATAAATAATTTATTAGTTTTTTTGTGGTCAAATTATATCGAGTTTATTTGTTATTTTGTTTTTAAAATATATTTTCTTACGTTTGATCACACAAAAGGCCCAACAAAAATTTGGCATCGGGCCTCCAAATTCTCAGCCACGACCCAGGGGCAACTGATGCTTCCGCAATAATGACTTGCAATAAGGCAAATTCAAATTTTGCTAAAGTTGTTGGTCAATCTGACAAAACTACTTATAAGTGTACCCACTGCAACAAAATTGGTCATACCAAAAGTCATTGTTACGAACTATTAGGCTATCTAGAATGGTGGGATCATAATCGAAAGAAAAACTCTAAGAAGACCCTTGTAGATCCAACTGTTAAGCAAACTTCATCGACGGTAGCCACTACAGGTAATGTACGTAAGACTTTAAATATGTCTACACATGTTTCGAATTGATTTTGGTGCTACAGAGTATATGACTTTTGATTCTAGACAGGTCTCAACCATCAACCAATCTTCACATAAACATGTCTCTGCTACCAATGACACCTCAGCCCCTCTTGTAGGGGAAGGACCTATAACTCTAACGAATACATTGAACTTAGACTCTGATTTGGTTGTCCCATCTTTAGATCATAATTTATTATCAGTGTCTCAAATAACCACGACTCTATTTTGTGTTGTCATCTTTTTGCTTGATTTTTGTGTATTTAAGGACATCAGGATAAGGCAAAAAATTGGTTATGGTGTTAGGCGAGGAAACTTGTATTACTTGGATTTAGTATCTGAAAGTTCTAGTAAATTGCGTCAGACATTAGTAGTGAACAATTCTTAAATAAAAAATAAAGATAAAATACGGTTATGACATCGACGTCTTGGGCATGCCTCCTTCGGTTACCTTAAGAAATTATTTCCATCGTTATTTATTAAATGCGATGTTTCAAGTTTTCAATGTGATGTTTGTGCACTTGCAAAAAGTCATTACGCATCGTTTCTGTTAAATTTAAATAAAAGTCCAACTCCTTTTATGATCTTACATTCCGATGTTTGGGGTTCATCTAATGTTCCTACTTCGGGTGGGGCATGGTGGTTTGTTACCTTTATTGATGATTGTACTAGGATGACTTGGGTGTGTTTAATGAAATCTAAAAGTGAGGTAAAGTTATTATTTCAGAAGGTGCATAAACTATTTAGTACGCAGTACAACGCAAATGTCCAGATACTTCGTAGTGACAACGGAGGAGAATATATGGATCATGAACTTCAAGCTTATTTGGATTCGCATGGTATTGTTCATCAAACTATTTGTCCAAATACCCCTCAACAAATGGGGTCGCTTAAAGAAAGAATCGTCACTTGTTAGAAGTTATCAGGGTTATGTTGATCGAAGCACATATGCCATTACCTTATTGGGGAGAAACACTTCTTGCTGCAACCTATTTAATTAATGGAGTACCTTTTAGTACTATTGAGTTTAAAACTCCTTTTCAAGCTCTATCGAATGTTACAACCTCTCCGACAGTTTCAAATTTACCTCCCTGTGTCTTTGGGTGTGTAACATTTGTTCATCTTCATGAGCACCAACGTACAAATTAACTTCAAGGGCATTAAGATGTGTATTTGTAGGGTACGCTACAAATAAAAAATGGTGTAGAGTTATCATCCTCCAACTAAACGAATGTTTGTTACATTGGATGTTATCTTTCATGAAGATTCTAAGTATTTTTCACCTGAGTCTGAACTTCAGGGGGTGAATACCAAACAGGAAGTTCTGACTCTTGATTATGAAGAAACGGATAATAATGTAGAAGAGAACAATATTGGATCTAATATTGAAGTGAATTTGATTCCCGAAGAAATAATTAGAGCTGAAATTGAAATTCCAGAATTACCACCACCTGAACCGGTAATGGAAGAAAGTGTTAATGAAATCGTTGAACAAATTATGGATTTATCTCCAATTGAAGTCGTTGAACAAAGGGTTAGTAACACACCAAACAAATCAGTTGTCGAGGATGTTTCTGAAGCACTTTTTGAACCACCTACAAAAATATTACCGTCGCGTCAAACCAGAGGTATTCCTAAACCGATATATGAACATAAGTTGTCTAGTAGAGTCAAATATCCTATGAGGCAGTATGTGTCAGATCATCGGTTGTCAGAATAAAATAAGTTATTTGTAAATCATTTATTTACTGTATATATTCCTAACAACGTGTAAGAAGCCTTATCTGATTCAAAATGCAAAGCAGCTATGAATGAGGAGATGAAATCCTCACAAAAGAATGACACTTGGGAGCTAGTTGATCGTCCAATTGATAAAAATGTAGTGGGATGTCGGTGGATTTATTCAGTGAAGTATAAGGTAGACGGTAAGATTAAATGTTACAAAGCGAGACTAGTGGAAAAAGGCTACACTCAAACTTATTGAGTCGATTACACAGAGACATTTGCTCCAGTTGCAAAAATCAACATTGTTCGCGTCTCGTTATCGTTAGCAGCAAATTTAGATTGGGCACTTCAACAATTTGATTTAAAGAATGCCTTTTTGCATGGAGAACTATTAGAAGAAGTCTATATGGACATTCCACCGAGATGCAAGATACCAAAGACACATAACCAGAAGGTATGTAGATTGAAAAAGTCATTGTATGGTTAAAATAATCACCAAGAGCTTGGTTTGGAAGGTTTACAAAGGCTATGAAGGAATTCGGGTATCACCAAAGCAATTCTGTCCATACCTTATTCATAAAAAGGCAGAAAGGAAAACTCACAACACTTACTGTATATGTTGATGACATGGTGGTTACTGGGGATGATCCTGAAGAACGGAAGGCTTTACAGAATTCTAAAGAGTTTGAGATGAAAGACCTTGGTCCGTTGAAATATTTTTTTTGGAATTGAAGTAACTCGATCTAGTAATGGAACTTACCTATCCCAAAGAAAGTATACTTTAGGTTTGTTACATGAGGTAGGTATGTCAGCGTGTGAGCCAATTGATACACCTGTCGAAGAAGGATTAAAGTTGTTCGTGGAGTCTAATTAGATACCGGTTGATAAAGGAAGATATCAACGACTACTTGGAAGGTTGATGTGCTTGGCGCACACAAGGCCAGATCTTGCATATGCGTTAACTATTGTTGGTCAATTTATGCACAATCCCGGTGAAAAAACATGAATGTTGTTTTACGCATTTTGAGATATTTGAAGGCGGCCCCTGGAAAAGGTATTTTGTTTACTAAAAATTCGGGTTGGCGAACTATCGATGTATATATTGATGCAGATTGGGCTGGGGAAGTAAATGGTAGGCGATCAACTGCAGGATATTTTACCTTTGTTGGTGGAAATCTTGTTACATGGAGAAGTAAAAAACAGAACGTTGTTGCACGTTCAAGTGTAGAAACCAAATTTAGAGGTATGACTGATGGCATATGTGAAGCGTTATGGTTTAAGACTCCTCTTGGATGATTTAAGATACCCCTCTAAAAGACCAATTCAATTATATTGTGACAATAAAGCAACATGTGATATTGCTCACAATCCAGTCCAACACGACTGCACAAAGCATGTTGAGGTGGATCGATATTTTATTAAAGAAAAGTTGGAAGACAACATTCTAGAGTCACCAAAGATCCGATCTGGAGATCAATTGGCTGATGTTCTTACCAAAGCAGTTTCAAGTCAAATATTTTCGTGCGATATCTATGGACCAACTTGAGGGGGAGTGTTGAAATATCTTTTTACATATTAAGATATTCAATATAATATTGTTCTAAATATTAGGAAATATCAAATATTAGAAACTAGTAAGATATTAGGAACTAGTAAATATATTAGCATAAATTATTAGAAACTAGTAAGGTATTAGGAATTAGTAAAATTAGAAACTAGTAGTATTGTAACTCTATAAACAGAGTCTTATATTTCTTTTGTAAACCATCAAGGAATAAAACAAGTTCTTTGATCAATTTCAACAGCTAAAGCCATTTTATCAGGAACTAGATGGGGAACTAAACACAACCAAACACACATAATCATCAAAAAGTGATAATCAAAGTCTTACGAAA
Organism: Eschscholzia californica; assembly: GCF_041429995.1. Lineage (NCBI taxonomy): Eukaryota > Viridiplantae > Streptophyta > Magnoliopsida > Ranunculales > Papaveraceae > Eschscholzia > Eschscholzia californica. Next base: position 35,507,098 of record NW_028238472.1, read on the forward strand.
CACCTTCACAATCCACAACACACAATACAATGGCAATCGACAATTCACATTTAGGAAATCAAGGAATTATCCAGAAAATTCACGAGCATACAATTCAACTACATCGCCAGATCTCAAAGCAAACCAGCTGACAAGTTGGCCAAGTGGGCTAGGGAATCTCAAAGGAAAAGGTTTTGAAAATATATTCCTAATCTTATTCTTGATATGTACTGTAATAACACTCTGATTTGTTAGTTAATGATAATCTAATTCAACAAAAAGAAAAGGGAAATTTGGTCAAAGCTCCCTAAAAAATTTGGACTTTGGTTATTAATGATCAATCAATTTTTTTAGTCTTCAACTCCCGGATTACTTTTTTAATTTCTAACACCTTGCGACAGCTTTGCAACGCCTTGCGACAACTTTGCAGTGCCTTGCGACAATTTTGCAACGCCTTGTGACATCTTTGCAAATGACAACATTACAACTGCTTTGCGACAACTTTGAAGCGCCTTACAACATCTTACAACGCCTTGCAACACCTTTGCAATGTCTTGCAACACCTTTGAAAAAAAATTGGGTTTTTAACAAGAAAAATAAATATAACTTTTGTTTTTAAGTAAAAAAAAGTTTTAAATTTGGTCTTCCGCTCAATTTCCTCAAATGGGTTGGTGTCTTTCACTAAAATTGGGTGTCTCCCTAACAACAACCTTTCTTTATTTGAACTTTCTAAAACATCTCACAGCCATTAGTTAAATAGAAACTGTTTCTCCATTGATGCAAACCTTCCAGATTAAATATCCTTCCCTCAACTCTCTCTTTCTTTCTCTCTCTTTGGTTTTTAGAGAGAGATAGGTGAATCATATCTAACATAAAAAGATGAGGATGATGGTATTTGGTTTGATGATTTGTATGGGATTATTCCTTACACAAACAAGAGGAACAGTAGGTGCTTCTGCTGCTAATAAGAATTGTGATAACTACATAGGACGATGTTCGAAAATAGTAGCAGAAGCAATGGCTTCCCAAACATTAGTTGAAGATGTCAAATGCTGCAAAATAATTGCTGATGAAGAACAGTACTGTTTCTCTTCAACTATGCAGACTCTTAACTCTGCTTGGGGAGCTGAGATTTGGAATCATTGCTTTTCTGTGGTTCCTCCATCTTAATTCATTACTACTTCCCTTTTCCATTTCCATATTGTTCATCTTTATTTAGTTTTTTTCGGTGTACCGATTACACGATGAATTTTATGTGTTGAGTCGTCACACTGAAATAAGTTCATGTACAATTGTTTACGACTTTTTACTATCTGAAGTTTATTTCAGATTGAGCAATCATTGGGTCTAATCCCATGACCTCGACGAGACGAACACAATGGTGTATAAAGCTTTTGATCTCTACAAGTAGAACTCACTTAAAAGACAAAAGGATTTACGATCTGATAGAAATCAAAGAAGACGAAAATTTATTAATCTCTTTCAGAGAAATTAGATTGATCTTATTATTACAAGCTAATTGAGTTATATAGCTCTTTACTTATTTCGTTATAGAGAGAGAAAGTGAGAGAGAGAGAATCTGTTTCATAACAACCTAACTAACTGAATTGGTTATGAGTTAGTTAGGTTGTTATTCAGTCTATAGGCACCTCGGCCAACTACACTTATAAGCATATCATTACACCTCTATAACACCTCCTCCTTCCTTAGTACTCATATTTGCTTCTTCACAAGCAAATTCTTCTGAACCATAATCAAAATTAGATTCATATAACTCCTCATCAGTAGGAGTATTATTTAACATTTTATCATCTTTGAGTTCATCTGTACTCTCAAAGAGATGAATACCAGCAAAATTCCCTTTTTGAGGTCGAATTGGCTGATTAAACTTCTTGTATTCATTTTTAGCATTTGGATTATATTCATTTTTAGCATTTGGATTTCGAACTGCATCATCTGGTGCATACCTATAACGACATTTAGAGGCAAGATGACCCCATCTCTTGCATATACCACATGGAATAGAGTTAAAATCAAAATCAGAAGCTGAATTATCTTGATTTTGATTGGAAGATGAAGAATTAGGTCTATTTGATTGATTATATGACCTAACTTGATTATTGGAATAAGGAATTCTTTGTGACTGATAAGGAAAAGATGATCTGTTAGTATTATGATAGGAATTAGGATTTCTGGATGAAAGATTCTTAGCAAAATAAGCTGTGGCTTCATCCTCTTGAACTTGTGATTTCATCCATTGCTCATGATGAATAATTCTTGTACGCAATTCACCAAATGAAATAGGTGTATCTCGATTATGAATAGCAACCACAAATGATCTATATTCTTTACCAAGACCTTTTAAAACAATCCTACTAAGTTCCTTATCTGATAATCTTTCACTAACAGCAATTAAAGAGTCAGAAAGTACCTTAATCCTTCTTAGATAATCAGTAGCAGAAGAATCACCTCTCTTAATATTCTGAATTTGCTCACGAAGAGAAGAAATTTTAGCCTCATATTCCTCAATATAGTTCTGTTCAAGGAACCTCCAAATGTCTCTTGAAGTTTGAAGCCCTAATACATCAGAGGAGATCGAGTGAGTAAAAGTAGCTTTCATACATGACTTAACAAAGTTGTCTGTTTTTCTCCATTGAAGAAACAGTGGATTTGGAACTTCAATGTTGTTTTCAACTATTGATTTGGCTGGAACCACAATTGAACCATCAACGAATCCATAAAGATCTGTGCTAATTAGAATAGCTTCAAACTGATCTTTCCAGATGAGAAAATTTGATCCATCAAGTTTTTCAGAAACAAAACTTGCTAGATTAGAGATTGAAGTATTTGGTGAAGTAAAATTGGGAGAAGATACTGAATGAGATGAATGAGACGCCATTATTGAAGGAAAAGATGAAAATTTCTGTGATTTCTAAGAAAGTTTCGATGAAGAAGAAGATCTAATGAAGAAGATCGAAAAAAAAATCAAGGCTCTTATACCATGATAGAAATCAAAGAAGACGAAAATTTATTAATCTCTTTCAGAGAAATTAGATTGATCTTATTATTACAAGCTAATTGAGTTATATAGCTCTTTACTTATTTCGTTATAGAGAGAGAAAGTGAGAGAGAGAGAATCTGTTTCATAACAACCTAACTAACTGAATTGGTTATGAGTTAGTTAGGTTGTTATTCAGTCTATAGGCACCTCGGCCAACTACACTTATAAGCATATCATTACACCTCTATAACACCTCCTCCTTCCTTAGTACTTTATCTTTCTCACACTAAGTTTACACCACCAGTATACTCTAACACGATCTATGCTCCTTCTTTGAGCTGCTCCTATTCCGACGTTTTTTCTTTGCTTGCCCTTCATAATATGCTCTTCTAGCTAATATGTGCACTTAGAACATGTGGTTAATTGATGTAAAATACTTCGTTATATTTAATCCTCAATTACCCATTAGTTAACGTACTAATTTCCGAACAATTTCACACCGGAGACACCAAGAAAGGACTAGATACGTATTTATTGGATTTCCAAGAAAATGACCTCGCACCAAATATAGTGAAGCAGCTGGTGGTGGGAACGACGAGTAATAGGGAAACTGACCCAATTGAAGTCAGTAAAAACCTGTAAGTGTTAGAAAACTAGATGACAGAAGAATCTCATGATCATGATGACTTTCAAATATTGTAGCTCGTGTCGCTGCATCCAAACGTGTGTGGTGCGTAAATGCTGCATAAATTGACTAAGATAGCTCACCGAAAGTGCAACATCTTATCGTGTAAAAATGACATAAGTCAAATCAGACGATTAAACTGAGTCGAATCATCTAGCAGTGTACCATAGCGATAGGTAACAATTTAAAATATCTGTTCCATAGAAAAAGAACTAGGTTTGACGCTAATGAGATCATAATCTAAAACAATGTCCTATGTATATTTGCTTTGACAAAGAAAAGAATCATTAGGGGATCGAGAAACTTCGAGTCCAAGAAAATATTGAGGTTGTATAAAATGTTATTGAGAAAGTAATTTATCGAAATGTTGTCGAAAGCAAAAAAAACTCTGTCTTCATCGTCAGTGATGTATATATCATCCACATGAACAAGCACATAAATAACAACCAGACTAATGAAAGAGCAAAAAATGATCATGCGATGAAGATTGCATAGATCCTACAATTTTTATACCGGAAAAAGATTTCGAAACCATTGCCTAAACGCTTGTTTCAACCCATTCCAGATATGTGCAAAGATTCTCTTCAATTCAGGTAATTTTACACCTTTTATTTTGTAGAGCCTGATAATATAAGTAAATAACTTTTGGCTAGATTGATTATCAAGTTGATTTACACACTCTAGGTTTTAAGATCAAATATTACCTTTTAGAAAAAAAAAAAAAGAGAAAGAGAAAGAATAACGTAATCTAACACGTAACTGCTCAAAAAACATCATCCGTACCTCGCCGGAAATAGATGCGACATGACACTAAATCTCTCGACATATTTTATTTGTCTCCTTCATTTATTTGAACAGTATAAAACGTTTTCTATATATGAATCTGAAACTCTTATTTCACTTAATGTCCTATTGACTTTACTTGCCTTTAAACCAGATCAATCCCATTTAACCCACCATTACTAACTCCCACCAAATCAATTAATCTACCAATACCTCCTCAAGAGTAGTCCTAATAAGGGAATAACCTCATATCCTACCCAAGGAGTTACTACTACATACCCTTTTGTCAAACCAACATGTCTTCATCACCTTTTCTTCACAAGGGATCTAGCACTACCTTGCCTCTGTCACAGACTCGCAATCTTGACCCCGATGAGCACCGATGGGTCTTGCAAATCCGTCAATCTCTAGAAGAGGAAGAAGATCAAGAAGAGGATAACAATTTCCCGGTCTCCATTGCTTGTGTCCCTAAAATCCTTATGTCCAGCAAACCGGAAGCCTATATTCCACAACAAGTCGCCCTCGGTCCGTATCATTACTGGCAGCCGGAGCTCTATGAAATGAGAAGATACAAAATTGCTGCAGCAAAGAGAAGGCAGAAGCAATTCCTTAGTGGCCAAAAATTTCAAAATTTAGTTGAAAATCACTTGGCTAAGTTGGATTCGAGGGTTCGTTCTTGCTACCACAAGTACCTTGATTTTAATAGAGAAACTCTTGCTTGGGTCATGGCTGTGGATGCTTCCTTCTTGCTTGAATTCCTTGAAGTATTTGTCATGAAAGAAGGTAATCATGTATTACCAAAACCAAAGGTATCACCAAGTATGTCACTTGTGGTTGATTACCTTGGTCAAAACTCATCCCACAACATGATCCTAAGGGATATAATGATGCTAGAGAATCAAATCCCTTTGTTTCTGCTTAGGAAGATCCTCGAACTCCAATCCCCCTCTTTAGAAACAGCAGACCACATATTGTACTCAATGTTGATAGGTATCTTCAGAGATGTATCCCCTCTCAAGATTTTGTTGGATGAGAACTTCTCCTCGAAAACGCAAGCGTCAGTCGTGCATTGTTTTCACTTGTTAGACTTTCTATATTGTACGCTAGTTGGTAGAAAACCAGAAGGAACACCATCAAAAATCGACATCAAAGTAGAAGAATTTGGTGAAGATAATGAAGAAGCGGGACTGAGGGAGAAGAATATTTCCGCAATTAGCAATAGGAATTATGTAAAGAAGCTCATACAAAAGGTATGGGAATTGCTAAAGAAATCAATTAGAGGACCCATACATCTTACCGAAAATGTTATCCTCTCTAAACCTGTTGAATTAGTAACTCGGTCGCCTTGGACTATTATCACTCATCTTCCCGGATTTACCATGTTAAATGGTCTCCAATATGGTCTTTTCTCATCATCTCAAGATAAACAAGAAATCCAACCCGAAAAACAAGGTCAAGGTAACATTGACAGACCTCCATTAATGGAAGAGATTACTATCCCATCTGTAACTGAACTGTTTAAAACCGGTGTTAGTTTCTCACCAACTGAAGGCAATATCCAAACCATTAAGTTCGATAAGAGGACAAATACACTTCACCTTCCGACCGTGTGCTTAGACGTTAATACAGAGATTATAATAAGAAACCTAGTAGCTTATGAAACATCAACCATACCGGGGGCTCTAGTTTTTACCCGCTACACTGAATTAATGAATGGGATTATAGACACGGCCGAAGACGCAAAATTACTAAGAGAAAGAGGAGTTATTTTAAATAGTTTAAAGAACGATGAGGACGTCGCCAACATGTGGAATGGGATGACTAGGTCAGTGAGATTGACAAAAGAGCCAATGCTAGACAAGGTGATTGAAGATGTGAACAAGTATTATAGTAGCAGATGGAAGGTGAGGATGAAGAAATTTACTAGGTCTTATGTGAATTGTTCATGGCAATTTCTTACTTTTCTAGGAGCAGTTTTGCTGCTTCAGTTGACGGGGTTACAAGCTTTTTGTTTGTTTTATAGATGCTCTCGGTTTTTCAGAGTTAAAACAACTCAATAGTGTGAAAACCCAACTACATGTTAATTTTTTTGAAAATAATTGTTTGAATCAAAATATTTTACATATGGAGATTTGCTGTTTGGACCCCTTTTCACATAATCCACTTGTTGTTTGGACTCTATTTTTCTAGAGTTGCATTTTGGACTCCATTTTGACAGAATCAAAAGAGAATATTCCGTATATGAAGTTACAGTTTAGATAATTCCCAAATTATCCTCACATAATCAATATTGCAATTAGGACTCCCTGATTTATTTAACTCAACAACTAGATGGTTGTCACGTGTATGGAGATGATGAGTCCAAATAATCAAACCATAGACTCGTTTGACCCGACTCTACCACGGTTAGTCGTGGGAGATTTGCTGGTTGTCGTGAAGTCCCACTTATGCGAACTCATATTCTCCATTGTGAGTTTCTTATGCAAACTCAGCTTCTCCATTACAATCATTATCATGGCCGAAGATTGTGGATGAAGAGTTAGTGATATCATTGCTCGAGTTGGGAGGCCAAAGGAATCTTTAGGTAATATGAAGAATCTCTCTCTGTATCTACATGTCTGTTAATCCCAAATAAAATTAGGGTTTTTGTTGCAGCTCTCTCTCTATTTACATGTCTGTTAATCCCAAATAAAATTGTTATTCCTACTTCACAATGGTAAATCAAATGAAAACATATAGAACAATCATACTCGTTAGAAAAAAAAAATCTATAACAATAAGATTGAGATTGTGCCTACCATGAATCATCTTTGCTGAAACTTCAGCTAATTGTATATAATTTACCCTAATCCCTAAACCCAATATACCAATGAGTTGATTTCCATGAAAGAAACCCATTCACAAGGGCAAGGAAACTACTGCTACTTTGCTTAGGGTTAAATAGTATTTTCATCTCAAAAATATTGTTGGGTTGTTATATTTAACTATTTTTTTTTTTAAAAAGGAAGTCCAAAATGCAACTCTAGAAAAAGGGAGTTCAAACAACTAGTGGATTATGTGAAAGGGGGTCCAAACAGCAAATCTCCCTTTACATAATAAGGAAAACAAAACATACTTATCATCCATTTTTAAATAATACCCCTAACTAGCGATCAGGTTATTTTTTACCTTTCATTTGCAAAATACCTTTACCCACCAAACCTCAATTTCCCTCTCAAAGAAACCCATAAATTTTAGGGTTTTCTTCTTCTTCGACGATTCTTCTTATTCTTTTTCGGTTCCTCTTCTTTTACGTCTTTTCCTTAGATTTTTCTTCTTTGGTTCTGATGTACAGATTGGGAACTACAACGACTCGAAATATTTCAAATGATGAACATACCCTAATTTCGACTTTTCCCTAATCTGTTTTGGAGTCGTTTATGATTTATTTGTAGTTGGTGATGTTATTATGGAGCTATTTCTTTGTACTTTTAACCCTGCAGGTGGTGTTCCATGTAAATGCACACCATTACTCGATTAAGAAGAAATTTGTCAGATTTGAAGACGAAACTACAGTATTTTTTGTTCTAAATTTGTGAATCGAATTCATAAGATCTGTACGTAGAGTTTGCCCTTCGCAAACCAAATTGCGAGACTGCAAAGACGGTATATAAGAATGCATTTGAGAACAAGAAATACCTTCTCATATAAGTGGAGATTCAACGGACAGCATGGTTGTGAATGTATTATTTTTGTTGTATGCTTTAATTAGATGATATTGTTGTGTAAGATTTGAAAAAAGAAATTTTGATTGTATTGAATTGTTGAATTAGAATTACAGGCGTCTCTCTATTTTATAGAGTTAGCTAATGAGTGATTAACTAACATTTGAATTATTCCTCATTACATTTACACTTAAATCTCTATACACCTCACTCTTATAGTCTTACAATCCCCCTCAAACTAGAACTGCATAGCAGGCATAAGTTTGGCCTTGAAACCATCCAGAACTGAGTGAGAAAGACCTTTGGTAAACACATCAGCAAGCTGATCATAGGAAGAAACATGAGCAATACTTAAAGTACCAGTAGTGACCACGTCCCATATGAAGTGATAATCGATCTCAATATGCTTTGTCCCAGGATTTGATGCCAACTGCTGTGCACTGAGATTATGATAAAGCAACTGAAGAGGAGAAGTAAGAGTCACACCCAATTCAGACAACAGATAAAATAACCAGGGAAGCTTAGCAGCTGCAATTGCCAAAGCCCAAGATATTAAAGAATCACCAAGAAAAATACAAAGACCATTTGTAGATTTTCTGGTGTCTGGTCAATTGCAGTACCCAATCAAAGAGCTCAAATCGAAAATGGTGACACCATCACCAATAGTCTCTTTAAGATATTCTAGAATCTGCTTAACAAGTTTGAAATGGACATTAGTGGGAACACTCATAAATTAAGCAACATAATTGACAGTGAAACAAAGATTAGGTCTGGTTAGGGTCACATACTGCAATTGACCAACTATACTTACAATTAATCCAACATATCATAAATAGCAAGGAGTTCCAAATAGTATTTCTTTTGTGATAAGAATAGTTTAGACGCAGAGAATCCCTAAGAACCTCAATGCCTAAAAAATAATGCAAATCACCCGAGTTTTTCATTGCAAATTCCTTATTCAAGATGTCAACTAGTGAGGTCATAAGAGAAGTCGAACTACTAGTTAGTATAATATCATCTACATAAATTAGAAGAAGAAGGTTTTCACCTTCCACCTCGTAAATCAACATAAAAGCATCAGTGGAGCTTTTCTCAAACCCATGATTTAGAAGCAAGCCAGTAAGTTTATAAAACCAAGCCCTTGAAGCTTGTTTGAGCCCGTACAATGATCTCTTGATCTTACATACATGGTTGGGAGCTGAATCATCTACAAACTCTTGAGGCTATTCCATGAATTCATCCTCATCTAGCAAACCATACAAGAATGCATTTGATACATCCAACTGGATGACATATCAATCTCTTGAAATGACAATGGTTAAAACAACTCTAATAGTAGTAATTTTCACCACAGGGCTAAAAGGTCTATGAAAATCAACAACATCCACTTGATTGGGTCCTTTTGCAACTAACCTTGCCTTGTATCTTTCCACAGTCCCATCAGCCTTATATTTAACTCTATAAACCCACTTACAACCAAGTATATACATATGTAGTTGAAGAGGAACCAATATCCAGATGTCATTCTTCACCAAGGCCTCACACTCTTGTTGCATAGCTAGAATCCATTTAGGACATTTAGTAGCCTCCCTATATGTCTTTGGTTCTGGTATTGATAGTTAAGAGGAAAAGAAAACAGAGGGAATAGTGTGATACATTGAATAATGAGCTACAAAGTCGAGAAGATACTTTGGTTTGAATATACCATAAGAAGCTCTTATAGCTACTTTTGGAATTGGTGGAGGTATAATAGACTCTTCAGAGACAGATTCAGAAGAGGCAGGACCCAAAGGAGATTGATCCTCCAAACCATTATGAGGAGAAGGTAAAGAAATGTACTACGGACTCTTCATAATGTGGAACGATAGAATCAATGATGGGTAGAATAACCACCTCATGTGTAGGAATAGACTGGCGTAAGAGCTCATCATTAGCTGCAAAAGGGAAGACGTTTCTTCAAAACCTACATTCCTTTGGATATAGATTTTGTGGCTTAACATGTCATAGCATTAATAGCCTTTGTAAACTATACTATGGCCTAGAAAGGCACATTTGGCTGACTTGGGACTTAAGTTGTCCTCTTTATAAGGACCTAGAAAGGGATAACAAGTACATCCAAAGACCCCCAAGGTGAGGAAGATTTGGCTTTGAGTTAAACGATGCTTCATAATTAAAGAGATATATTATCCAATACCTTAGAAGGTTGTCTGTTAATAATATGAGTGGTAGTACAAAATGCTTCAAACCAAAAGAATTTTGTCAGAGAAGCCTGAAAGAGTAAAATAGTGCCAACTTCAGTGATATGTTTGTGTTTCCTTTCAGCCAGACCATTTTGCTGGGGTGTACGAGGACAAGAGCTTCTAAAAGAGATGCCATGTTCATCTAGAAAAACTATAAACTGCCCCTTTGCTAATTCATAAGCACCATCACTCTGAAAGACCTTAATTTTGCAAGAATGCATATTTTCAGCAGCATTTTTAAAAAGCTTGAAGCAGATCAGGTTGTCTGATTTATTCTTCAAATGATATGTTCAATGGAACCTGATGAAATAATCAATAAAGAGAATGTAATCTCTATATCTTTCAGGAGAAGCGATAGGTGCAGGACCCCACAAGTCACAGTGAATCAACTTCAAAGGAGAAGAAGTGTGACTGCTAGAAGAAGGCAAAGGAAGATGTTTACTCTTTCCAAGCTGGCACGAGTCACAAAGAGTGTTAAATTCAATATTATTCAAAGTAATTTGCTTATTGTGATGAAGAAATTTCACAATATTGTTTGCAGGATGCCGCAATCTGTTGTGCCAAATAGATGATGCATGCAGACGGTCTTTTGTTACGGAGGCGGGTCGTAGCTGTTACCCGATATTCTGTAGCAAAAGCTATTTTGCTACGACCACAACCTTGTAACTAATATTGCCGTCACAAAAGGCTTTAGCTACGAACTGTTTGCTACGACTTTGTCCGTTACTACTATTTTAAACCATTGCTACGGATTCCTGCGTAGCTAAAATTTAAAAATATTTGACTGTTGACACTGTATTTGTTATGGAATTGATCGTAGTAAAAGGTCATGTATTTTGGTGGAAGCCTTGCCGTGAATGCCCATCAGCTACGGATGCATCCATAGCAAAAAACTGTCCATCTCAAATCTCGGCTTCATTAAATTTAACCTGCTTCTAATCATATATAAATATTATATATATATATATATATATATATATATATATAACTAAAAGACGTCCAATAACATGTCAATCTATGTTTCATTCATTCATCAAAAATCATTCGTACATACATCAAAGTAAAATATCTACCAACCAAATTTTACCAAAATATGAACGTAATATATCGAGTAAACAATCCAAACTAACTAACAAACCTATCTAAAAGTTTAATGTATATGAACAAAAAGAATCTCGTACGAGGGTTCACTTCTCCAGCTTCTCCTGTAACCTGAGATAATATTTTATTAAAATTTAATGAGAAACATTAGTAATTTGATAAAATCAAGAATGTAATCATATTTTTCAATCAAATGTAGCATTCACGATTCGAAAAGTCATCGGCTGCTCATCCCTTTGATTGCCTGTAAATGCACAAAACTATTTATAGAGCCTTGAGTATGACACCCTAACCATTCATTACAAGACTCAATGAAAACCTAAATGTAAGCATCATAACAATGAGTAAAGTTAAAACGGGTGGATACCAAAACATCCCTTACGATGAAAGGTGAAAGCCAACTGCAGAATATAGCTTAATATAATGAGTAAGAAACTGCATATTCTAAATTAGAGATGAACACTTACATGAGCAACATGATGTCTGTCAGATTCATAATTATGAAAGTATACCAGTACAAAATATTAATGGTACGTATTCATCTTAAGTTACTACGTTAAAACTCAAAATTCACGTATTTATAACTACTTTCTGGACTGCAGCAAAAAATTAGGCACTCTACAAACTTGAAGATTTTTATGGAGCCTACTGTTTTTTTAAATGACTCCATACTATGATATATAATCTAAAACTACTGTTCCATGGTCTACCACATACATTAGTGCACATGATATATAGTTTACCACATTGATGGAGATACTAAAACATACGAAAAATTCAAAATATGTAAGAAAGTAAACCAGAAGACGTACCATTGCATAGTTTCGTAACTTTCTGAAATTATAGTACCATCCTCATCATTGTGCAGAGTTACACGATGAAGTACCCTACAGATAGTTGAAGTAATTATTTCTTGAGAACTAAAAAAAATTTAGAAACAAAATTTTCATAAGAATAACTGAAAGAACAAAGTTGAGACTTCTAATAGTAATTGCAAATGTGAGTAACTGCATTCCAAATAAAGATCGCACTTCTCCCCTTGTCACAAAGTCGGAGAAATAGCTGAAAGAATTCAAGAAGTCCTCTTGATATTACTAGAAGCACTTTGATGAACCATGTCAAATTTCATTCTAGGTCCCACAACACTCCGCTGCCCTTTTCTATCGGGTCCTACAACTTTTGAGTAAATGTCTTTACCCAAGTTCACAGAAAATTCTTGAAATAAGACGACATCTTCAGCAACTGCTTTTAAAAAAGTCAAGAAGGAACATAACATTGTAAAAGTTAAGCTTTTAAGAAAGAACCGATACATAACTACAAATAAGTCTATACTAAACAAATATACTGAAGAGAATGCTACCTTTAACTAATTCAAGTCTACTAAACCATACACCGCACAACTAGTAAAGAGTCACACAAATGACAATGAACTTTGCCTATAACATATCGTACAATGGATCTCTTTCAATTTCCAATCAAACATATCATGCATATATCCTGTTAGCTAACTAGGTATAGTTTGGAGGGTTGATAAAACTAATTAGTATCTGCATTCCTTGGTTTAGATAGTTAAGTAGTTAAATTCCTATCTCACAAACACAAGTGCGTCTCTTTAGTAGACAAAGAAAGTAAAATGATAAGCTCGAGCTCAAACTTCATAGTTTGACGTCTATCTATTACCCGTAAACTAACAAGAAAATACCCTACACAAAACTATATCATTTGACTTATAGTCTACGAAAACTAACAAGAAAATACCCTAGACTTGAAATCAAGGAAGCAACCATCGACTTGAAATCCTGAAAAGTACCCTAAATCTTAGCAGACCTTAGCAAATTACAAAAAAAATGAGTAACAAGAAATCATAGGCGGAATAACAAACAAAGGCATTTGACAAAAGAAGGGCACATACTGTTATACAAACATATACACATATACAATGAGTTCATGGGATAAAACATGTAATCGAAAAAAAAATTTCGCATGACATAAAATGATCTAGAGACATCATGTTCATCACAACAATATTTTATCTTTAAATGAAACTTCAAGTTCTTGATAAGTAGTTTACCTTTCTCCATGTTGTGTTTAGATAATAGATGATAAGCTTCTTCTTTGATTAAAGATGAACAAGTATACTCTTTCCTCTTCTTTTCTTCAAGCCTATAGAGATGGAAATTCTAGCTTGAACTTGTATGAGCAAGAGCATATTTTCCATCCACATCTATATCCTATTTATACTACAACAAAATGCATTTCCATCATTGCATTTTGTCTTGCCTACCACAACAAGTTGTATTCATATTGGTGTCAAACATTCCATGTGTCAAGACAACAAACCATGAGGTGTAAAGACAACAAGACAAGTGCATCTTATGTGTCAAACACCAAGTCCATAAGGTGTCAAGACAACATGACAACACAACTCATTCTTGAACTAGATATAGAGTTTCCTAAGCCCAATACTTAATGGGTTAATTAGATGGGACATACTATTGGGTTTGTACGTATTAGGCCCATTCGTAAAGTACAAGGCCCAAAGTTTACACATACCACATGATACTAAAAATTTATGTGCTAAAAATTGAAACTAGTTACACAAATACTAGATGATCTTGTGTATAGTTGGTGATATGAGAAAAGAGCTATTTGACAAAAGAAGGCACCGAACACATGATACTCCACATAGAGGGGAAGTAGATAGATCAACATTCTTGTTTCTAGGCACTAAATTTTATTGAGTGGTTATGAATATACTTGGTAGGATGCCATACCCCACTCCACTTGCAAGGCTAAAGAACCCTAAAATCAAACACGACTCACACCCTGATAACCCACAGATAGGATAACAGAGATTGAAAGATTAAATCAACAATAAACAGAAATACAAGAAACAAACCTCAAAAAGGTGGCCAATACGCGGACTACCGTTTTTCTTATATGGACAACTATTTCGGGTCCGATGCGAGTCAACTATGCTTGACTTAGTTGACTTTGATTTAATAAGGAGACAACTCCATAAATTCTTAAATACTAATAATTAGTAACTTGTGGACTACTAACAAAAATAATAGTTAAAGATTGAAAGTCTAAACTGTCTTCTTCTTCATCTTCTTCCTTCTTCTTAGTCTTATTCTTCTTTCTTTACTTCTACTAAAAGTAAACTGTAGTTTCTACCATTTTTTTTATCAAACTCTAGATGGATGAAGAAGACAAAATCTCTTCTTAGTCTTATTCTTCTTTGTTCACTTCTACTAAAAGTAAATTGTAGTTTCTACCATTTTTTTTTATCAAACCCTAGATGGATGAAGAAGACAAAATCCCTCAATCTGCACCTGAAAATTTTTTTTCGGGCGTTTCTATAATAGACATTAATGACATTGATGAGGTAAAACAGAGCATGACTTGCGACAAAAATCTGGCAAAATCGGACTATTTTCCAGATTTTCGTAGCAACTTAGCTTCTGTTACGCCATATTTTCGCAGAAAACTGACGAAAATATTGCATAACAGAAGCTAAGTTGCGACGAAAATCTGGCAAGTTTTCTGATTATGCTAGATTTTTGTCGCAAGTGATATTTTGTTATGCCATATTTTTGCACAACCCGAATTACCAGATTCATCTTCCTCTTCACCATCGTTTTCAGAGTCGGAACCAACAGATCCATCTTCGTCTTCCACATCTTCTTCGATTTTCTCTGCCATCAGTACCATCTTCTTCTTCATGGTTGGTTTTAGAGTTTTAGGGTTCTAACCTCTGTCTTTGGGAAGATTCTACAACAACTCCCTTGCCTTTGTTTGATGCCATAACCACCAATGCTTCTCCAAGGATTTTCTCTCTCTAGAAATTTAGGTGACGATGAAGAACAAGTAATAGAAGATATGAAGACTAAACTAACCTAGGGTTTATGGAGAAAGAGGGAGGTCATCAAATAATACATCTGATTCTAAGAGGACTTGAGTGAAAATAATAGAGAGTTGTCCCCTTAGAAACTGATGTCCATATAAAAATTTAATTTTTTTTGCGTTGTCCATATAAGGAAAACAGTTGTCCACGTATTGGCCACCCTCAAAAATTGATCTACATTAACCCAAATGACTTCTATTGAATAATTATTGAAGTAGAGGAAACCCTAAACCCAATTGATCCAACCGTCTCTCTCTCTCGAAATCTCCCTCTCTCTCTCTGGAACAGTTTAGATGAAAAGACCTAATTTTGATTTAGGATTAGGGCACTACTAATTTTTGAACTCTTCTACAATGAGCACCCAACATTTTGGCTCTTTTCACCATAGACACCTTAAAATTTTGGCGCAAATTTTCGCGCTTAACGTGACTTGGACCTGCCACTATTTTTTTTTTTAAACCAAGGGAACCAATTCCATTCATAAGTGATAATATCACAAAGTTTACATGGATACTAATACATTCTTATTTCTCTCCTCTGAAAACTTCATGAGAGTTACATACCCACTAACTACGGACAGGTCGTAGTAGCTTCCCTTCAATTACTATGACAAAGAAGCTGTAGCAAAAGCACATTTTTCAGTTTCTCAAACATTTCTTCGTCTGACTCATTTGCTACGGATGTATGTGTAGCAAGTGCAGGACGATTCTGTAGCTAGTGAGTTGTATTTGCTACGACTACAACATAAATCATAGCAAATGTTGACTAATAACTATGGATCATGGAGTCCGTAACAAAAGGGTCGTAGCTAAAGGCCGTCCATTTTGTAGCGAGCTTTAATAGCAAACAAAGCCAACTGAGAAGAAGGAAAAGAGAGTTTCAAAAGATACAAGTTATCCTCTAATAAGAATAATACCAGTTTTGAGATCTTTAATTTGAAAATCCCAAGGTAAGAACTCAATAGAATACCAATTATCCTTTGTATATTTTCCACCAGACAAAAGATTTCTAGTAACATGAAAAAACTACTAAAGCATCCTTCAGTTGAAATTGAGATGAATTAGCAGTAACTAAAAGACTTTGTCAATACACTTGAATCATTTGTATTATGACTGGAGGCTCTAGTATCATTCAACCATGAGAACGATGTACCTGAGAGAGCAAAGACTAAACGCTTATCTTCAGAATCAGTAGCAATAATATCAACTATGTGATGCAATGATGAAAGTGTATTTATAGATTCTTCAAAGAACAAATTAGAGTATTCTGAGAATGAAATATCAGGTACCTCTGGCAATGTATCCGATGAAGAAGAGGTGTGAATATGACAACCAATAAATTGTTGAATTGGTTGTTTATCTTTAGAAGAATTATCCTTTATAGTCATGCCAGGAAATCATTTTTTCACTTTCTAACCATTTTTCTTTGATTCAGAGTATCGAGAATAGCATTTACTAGCTAGATGGCCCCATTGATAACAAATACCACAGGGTACTGTACTGGAATCAAAATCTTCAGCTACAGAAGAAGAAGTACGAGCTTGAGAATCAAATGAAGATGTATTGGACTTAGTTCTAACAGATTTTGAAGATTTATGTATAGTTCTAGATTTGATGTTTCGTGGACCAGGCATTTTATTTTTGGATCTACTATTCTAAGATCTTTTTGAAGGGGAATCAAAATAAAAAGCAGCATTATTAGAATATTCCTCAGAATCAGCATGATCAGCATGCCATTGTTCATGATGAATTAAGCGTGAACATAATTCAGTAAAAGAAATTCGAGCAGTGGAACGATGATTCATTATGATAACAAACTGATGATATTCCTTATTCAATCCGTTCAACGTAATGCGTACAAGCTCTGAATCACTTGCCTTGATTGATAGTATTAAGAGAATGAACAAACACCTTTGTTTTGACGAAGGTATTAATAATAAACAAATTTGCCTTCCAAAATTCGATGAAGTTGATTTGAAGTTGAGTTTTCTTAGTTTCAAATTCTTCAAGAAAGGTAAGTTCAAGATAATTCTAAATTTCAAAAGAGGTTTTCAATCCAAGTACATCAAATGAGATGGAGTGACCTCAAAAAAAAAAAAAAAGAGATGGAGTGAGATAAGGTGCCTTTAAGAGAAGATTTCGCAAAACTATCATTCTTCCTCAAAATCGAATAATCAAGATTGGTTAGTGTTTTATCATCAATGACAATTTGATGAGCAACTTCTTCAATCAATGCATCGACATAGCCATATAAATCTGTGTTGATAAGAACAGCTTCAATCTAGTCTTTCCAGATCAGAAAATTTGATTCATCAAGTCTTTCTGCTACAATGTTAGATGTATTTTTTTTTGTTGAAAAAAGTTAGATGTATTTGAGATTGGAAGAAAAAAAGTTGAAGCAGAGGAGAGAGACCGAGAAGATGAAGATGGAGATTCTATGATTTTAAAGAAAAATTTAGATGAAGTTTTAGGGTTTTAATCAAACCTAATCAGATACCATGTAAGAAATGAAATAGAAAAAAGTTTGATTGTATTGAATTGTTGAATTAGAGTTACAAACTTCCCTTTATTAATAAAGTTAGCTAATAAATGATTAACTAACATGTGAATTATTAACCACTCCTAATTATATTTAGACTTAACTCTTTCTTAAACTCATGTTACACCTTACTCTTGTAGTCTTACATGTTGTAACCCTAAAGAACCTTTAGTTTAAACATTACCCGCTATGTAATCAATGTATCAAATTTTACTTTTGTGATAATTTCTTTGAAGTGGGATGTGACTGTCCCAAATACTATTTCATGAAAAATAATATGACTAGTGTTGTTTTATACTGTCCCTAATTTTTTGTGACGGAAGTAATCAATCTCTAATAATTATTTGGATAATATCTATCTCTCGTTATATCTGTCCCTAACAATATTTGAGACACCAGTCGTAGCGACAGATGTTAACTTGTCCCTAATACGCACTTGGGACAGATTAGACCTCATTAGGGACGTTTTTCCCGTCCCTTTTAAACATGTTTTGCAGTGCCAGATTGCTTGTTCCAGTGAAGAGAGAGAGAAGAGAGAAGGAGATAGAAATGGTGGTGGTCGAAAATAATGGATGATGGACAAAAGTGCAGGTATGAAGACTAAGGTGCTGTTTGTCTTTTCATTTTTTCAGATCTGAAATCTGAATTGAGTGTCAATTCAGATTTGAGATGTTTATTTTTTTAATTTAAGAAATTCTGAAAATCTGGTCTGAATTGGGACCTGGTCTGAATTGGGACCTGGTCTGAATTGGTTGAAATAAAGACCACATATTCCAGACTTCAAAACAAGACTGAAAAAGGGGTCCAACTACTAAAAAGTGTCAAATGGTGGTTATACCCCTGTAATTAAGAAAAATCTTTCGCATTAAAATATTTCACCACTGCCCCAAACAAGAGCACCACCGCCGGCACCACCAGAAAACCACCACCATCACCACCAAACCACCACTACCAAAATACAACCACCACCAGCATCACCACCAGAAAACCACCACCACCACTAGAGAAAAACCAAAAAATCACCACAAGCTCAAACCACTAAATAGACCACCACCACCATAAACCAAACCACCGCCTCACAACACCGCCACCCAAGACAACATCCACATACCACACCACCATCACTTTCGTCCAAACCACCGCCACCACCATACACCACAAATCAGCCCACCACCATACACCACAACAAGAACACGTCAACTACCACCACGATAAGAACCACAACTACCACCACAACACAAATCAGATCTGTGAACCCTCGCTGGATTTGGAGAGGGTTTCACATCGATCTATTAGGGAGAGAGAGAGAGCCAAAACCGAACCAGAGAGGGACTGAGAGAGAGAGGGGGACTGAGAGAGATAGAGAGACGAAACCTAGTGAGGGTACCATACCTCCGTTGGAGAGAGAGAGTGACTGAGAGATAGACAGTAACCTCGTGGATCTTCATCGGGTCTTCACCGAGAGAGAGACATGGATTCTAGAGAAACGACTCTAGAGACAGAGAAAGGGAGAGATAAAGACTTTAGAGATGGAGAAAGAAATAGTCTAGGGTTTTTTTTTCTTTTATTCAGAGAAGAGGGAGAATGAGAAGTAGAAATTAGGGTTAACAATATTAAATAAGAGTACAAATGTCAAAGTTTAAATTCAAATCTAATAACTCAGATTTAGAAAACAAACGTCTACCTTTTATAACAATTCAGTTCAGCCAATTCAGATTCAGCCAATTCAGGTTCAGCCAATTCAAATTTAGATTGAAAAAAAAACAAACAATACCTATAAGTAATAAAAAAAGAGACAAGTCCAGATTTTTACCCAAAATACAATTGTTGGAAAAGTTAAATTTAGTGGAGCAAGGTCTTTTCTCTTGTGTGAGTATTTTATGCCTTAGATGGGCAACTTTTTCAAATACATGAACTTCCATCCCAACATAAACATTGCAAGTGGGCCCAATCCGGAACCCACATGGATCTCATCTGGAAAGCTGCAGTGAAATCAAATTAAAAATTAACTGAAAAGATCTTCAATCTGAATGAAACTTTTTTATGATTATCCATTCTCGTAGACAGCCTTAGGGTAAAGAATAAGCATCCTTTTAATTACTTCCGACATATATGACAATGATCAGAATTATCACTAATCGAGAAATAATATTTGTAGTGAATTATAAGATTCCCCCTATTGGCCACAATCTCTTAACAGGCAGTTGTTAGGTGAAAGTCCGTGAGGCCGTAATTTGTCCCTTTAGGGTGAATTATAAGATTCCCCTTTTAGGGTGAAGAAATAATGTTTGTAGTGAACAAATATTCCTTAATTCTTTATTTCTTGGGAAAGTTGGGGTAAGGTTTTAATCTTCCTTATTTCTTTTGTGGTTAATTTTATTTTGACCCGTAATTTGTCGTCAACTAACAGTTTTGGTCTCCAATTGTATCCAATAATTTGTTCGGCCTCCAAGCTCCCCGATGACTTTTTCCCGTTTTACTCTTATGTTTCTTAAACTTAAGTTTCTTCATTCACTAAAAAAAAAGGAACAAACTTAAATTTCTTCTCGCACATTTTTGTTCGTCACATCTTTCTCTCCCCTACTTCACGTACTCTAATCTCTAATTCACCTCTTCTTCTTTGGCACACATCGTCGGCTGACCTTTATTGGAAGTTAAAGCGAAATGACAAAATTATCTCTCTCTCTCTCTCTCTCTCTATATATATATATATATATATATATATATATATATATATATATATATATATATATATATATATATATATTTTCTATGTTTTTTCTTCCCTCTTTAATTCTCTTTCCTTCTCTCTCTCTATCCGACAAAGGAGATAACCCTTTTTCTCGAAAAACATTTCCTAGATATGGGGTTTAACGCAATTTGCCTTCTGATTTTACACACAAAGAGGTTATTTCTTCGTCTGGGTTAAACTCTTACAGAAGGGAGAGAGAGAAAAGAAGAGAGAGGAAGAGGAAAGAGAAGAAAAATTATTTAGATGTCGTTTGGCAATACAAAAATAAGTAACTTTTTACATATTTAAGTAAAAACGTTAAAAAGTTAATTTGGTAACGGAAAAACTTCTGACTTAAGTTAAAACTGACTTTCTTTTGAAGTTCGAAACATTTTGCTTTTGACTTCAAAGTAAAGTTATTTAAGTTCAACATATACATGAATATTACTTGACAATATTTTTTTCTTGTTTACGTCGGCTCTACCAAAATAAAATTTTCACCACCACCATACCTCAATCACCACCGTTGTGGCACCTCCACCACCACCGTTGTGGCACATCCACCACCACCAAACCATAACCACCACAACACCTCAAACACCACTATTGTACCTCCATTACCACCGTCACCACTTCATCTCTACAACCACACCTAAACCAGACCACCACCATACCTCCACTACCCCCACGACCATACTTCCACCACAACTACCATTATACTTTCACTTTCATACCTCCATATTTGCACCACCACTATCGTCATACTTCCATAACCATCATCATCGCCATACTTCCACCACCATACCTCCATCGCCATTACCACCATATCAACATACCAAAACCGTCATATTTTTCACCTTCAATGCTACCACACCTCAACAAACACTGTTATATTCACGATTAATATGTAATCGGAGATATGATAAAGTCACGATTAATATACAATCGGATAGATAAACATAAAATGAAGACACAATGTTTAACGTGGTTCAGTCGAATACTCATGACCTACATCCACGGAGAAATACTTTCATTACTAATAATCACCACATACAATTGTATGTGGGGTTGATCGGTTACATAACTCGATAACTCGATAATTTAAACTCTGTAACCCAACTCATATTTATAGAGTGATTCGGGTTATCTAGTTTCCTAAGTTTCCTAACTAAACTTAGGAAATAATACAATATAAGAGATATCTTGAATATATGAATATATCTTCTGATCTTCATATATTTCTGATCTTCATATATCTTGGTCTCTTCTTTTATCGTCGGATCTCTTCATCTCGACCCGTCTCATATATTTTGTATCTTCCGATATCTTCCATATCTTGTATATTAGTAGTCACCATATCTAATATATCTTCCATATCTCAATAAACACCATTTTGTCTCAACACCACAATCAACCACCGCCACTACCACCACCTCCACCTTTGTCACAATAGTCATCATGAAATAGTATGAGTAAACTTCAAGTGAACCATCTCTACGGGAAAAGAAAAATCAAGTTAGAAAGTAAATTATGGTGCTAAACTAACGTTTTGACTTTTTCTTACTTATAAACAACTATTGCGTTAAATATACTTTTGATATTTTTTTACTTTCGCAAGGTAAAAGTACTTTTCCTTCTACTTGTGTTTGCCAAAACGACACCTAAGTATTGGCTCATACTGTTTAAATGTAATATTCTTGACATTTTGATGGACCACCAGCTCCAACTATTAGGATGGAAAAATCATATGAAGGAATAACTTACATTTCACCCATTTTGAACTGAAAAATCTGTTTCAATACTTTTCAGCAAGAAATATGGACTTAATTCTCCTGTTGAACTTTTGATTTTCTTCCAAGATTTGAACGAGGTGTTTTATAAATTCACGGCACTAGCTAGTGGATGATTAATCCGCGCGTCAAGTATTTGTAAAATAATTGTAAAAGGTTAAAGCACGTATTGTCTTCTCATAAGACTCATAACTCCTTTGTATGTATTCTGACCTCCCGTAATTTCAACTTTTGTTAATTCCCTGGGACAATGGTTTCAAGTATGAGAGAGACCCATAAAATGATAAAAATATGAATAGACGTGTTTATCACGCAATGAGTGTAACAAAGATCGATAATAAAAAAAAATATCCAGCAAAATTCTTATTATTTTATTAAATTATGTTACCACCATAAGCAATAATCAAGACAACTTCTTACTTCGATTAAGACAATTAGGATGAATCATTAATTCAAAGAAAAAAATGATTAACTAATGTAATACATAGGGTCAGGCAATTTGAAGGTCCGACTGCCTTGGTTGCTTCCCAAAATATCACTCCATTGATCTCCAACATTGCCAACAATTCTGTACCCTTGTTTTTCAAGTTTGGCTCTTTGTTCTGATTTGTATACTAGTGCAGTTTTACCCGAATCCGACGGTTGTCTGCAGCAGACACAATATCAATAAGAAAAAACATAGGGGAAATGCTTAGTGTACAAAAGATTTTGACAAAATCTTTAACTTGCTGAGTCATTCAGGTAAAAGAACAGTCTAGATCGTTCATATCTAATTGCTTATAAGATCGATATAATAGTGAATGACTGCTTCTATTCATTAAATGAAAAATATACCAGCCATCATATGTAGAAGTAATTTTTATTTCGCCTTTGCTTATGGGACATACCTTAGAATGAGCTTCTCCCACTTTTGATATCCAACTGCTTTAAGATTTTTCTCTGAAATTGGTCTTCGTTTCTCAACTCTTCCTGTTAAGAAGACAATCTTGAACTTTAATGAAACTAAGATCCTGTACAGTTTAAGACTTTCTGGTAATGCCAGTGCCTTTCCGGTGTCCACCCATGCATCAAATGTCGTCGCATTATACAGTTCAGCTCTGAAATAAACATTACAAGGATCACAAGTTAAAATAGGTACACTAGCAACCAAAAAAGAAAAGTTAAAATAGGTACAAGTATGAAAGTTGCTTGGGATCTCAGAGAAGAAAATGAATACCCAAATCCATGAACAGCATAATAAGGTAGATTAGACAAGGTCGTCTCGTCGACATCGAAAACCCAAGTTTCTTTGCCGTCTCCAGAGCGATTCAGGCTTTGGGCATATTTCACCGCCTCATCCGTAATAACTTTAGAATCCTTACGGTAGAGATGGCCGAGCATGTAATGACCGACGTAGTCTTTGCACTCGAGGGGGACTGTTCTCCAGTCACGAATATTGTTAGTCTCTACCGCGAGACGCCAACTAAGGCATGAGATACCTTCAAGGTGGTGACCTCCGGAGCCAGATTGTACCCGGAGTAGGTTTATTGGTAAGGGAACTCCTCCATGAAAGGAAGCATGGGAAACTACAATTATGCTTGCAAGGAGAAGAAGTAGTAAGACATTTTCCATGATGAATCACTACACTAGCTAATAATCTTACTGAGTGTTTCTTTCCAGTTTGTCGTTTAAATAGGTTTTGTCGATTCAATGTACCCTCCTTCAAGGGAATAATAACCATTTTGCCCTATTTAATTCATTTAAAATGGGCTAAGTACTATTTGGTTCCTACATGTGACAGGCTTTCTTTTTGTCTCACTATTTGTAATCTAAAATGGCAAATCTCTACAACATCAAAGTCACTTCTATCTCTGAAGTGAATTTTAACACGATCTCCCCCTTTCCTTTGACTTGTGTGGTCGAGCCGTTTTCCTTGAATAAGGTCTGTCCTTCGGCTACCTCCGTATAGGAAGTGAATAGGCTTTTGTCACTACAGATGTGACAACTTGCCCTAGTTTCGACCCACCATCTCTGGTTGTTAACCAGGTTATCTTCATGTGCCTCTGCACAGAGGTTCATCTTATGAAGTATCTTAAACATCTTTTCGAATTCAGTAGTCATAAGACAGTGATTCTGATTTTCGGTATTTTTTACAAATGAAGATTGTTCAACCTTTTCCCCTTGATTGCCATATGTGGAGTGACAATCTTTGGCTAGGTGGCCCCGCTTTCTACATTTGTAGCATTCGACAAGCCTTTGCCTTTTCCTCGACACTCCTCTATTTTGAGACGGACGCTTCCGCTTCAGAGCGAATTCAGTTCCCTTGAACTTCTCTGGTTTTTCACGTATGTGGTGTTAGGCTGAAGAACCCGTAGGGTTGTTCTTGTTCTTGCCATTTTTTCTGAAACATACAGAAAGTAACCCAGATCAAAATCTTATAACCAGAGAAATAATCGTTATATAAAATGTCTTAAGATTGTTGTTCTCTGGTTATTAATCGATAAGTCGATTCCTCTCTGTCTTGGCTTGATTTAGACAAAGTTTCCTATCTCTAACTTATAGAGAGATAAACTATTAAAGAATAATAATTTATCAATATTCCTTCTTTCGGACTAACCGAGATAGATGTTAATGGAGTCGAGGCAAGAATAAATTCTCTTTCCTTAAGACATTTTACACCCCCGTAACAGTACCAAACGTTAGGGTGTATGCCTTCGGGATACAACGACTTTCCTTTCAGAGTTTTAAGATGGTACTTCTTTATTCTGAAAGTAGACGAACCTTTGTAAGTATTATGAGCTCTTGGACTAGTGCGGATGATCTTCTAGATGCTTCGGAAATTCAAATTTCACTTGAAACTTCTTTCTTCCGTTTTCTAGATATTCTAGTCTAACCAGAACCTCAAGAAATACTTCCTAATTAGATATTCTAGACAAACCAGAACCTCTAATTGTTAGAAGGGAAGAGAAGAAGAGAATGAATTGAATTGATGATCTTCTAGATGCTTCGGAAATTCAAATTTCACTCGAAACTTCTTTCTTCCTTTTTCTAGATATTATAGTCTAACCAGAACCTCTAGAAATACTTCCTAATTAGATATTCTAGACAAACCAGAACCTCTAATTGTTAGAAGGGAAGAGAAGAAGAGAATGAAATGAATTGATGATCTTCTAGATGCTTTGGAAATTCAAACTTTACCCGAAACTTCTTTCTTCCTTTTTCTAGATATTCTAGTCTAACCAGAACCTCTAGAAATATTTCCTAATTCGATATTCTAGACAAACCAGAACCTCTAATTGTTAGAAGGGAAGAGAAGAAGAGAATGAAATGAATTGATGAAAAATGAAGTGGGTTTGGTGGGTTTATATAGGAATTGAATAGGTACATTTGTTTGGGACATATCTCTTGGTTTTTTGGGACAAAACCCTTAGTTTTTGGGACACAACTCTTAGAAATGAGTTGGTTAATTAACTGGAAATTTCGGGTGAGCTCTGGGCCATCAGATTTGGCTAAAAAACTCGGAGTGAACGGCAGCCTTTAGATGGAGAGTCACCGTCCAGAAATCGTGCCCAACAGATGGTCAAGATGGCCGTTGGATGGGAATCTAGCGAAATCCCACCTCTGTCCCGACGCGGGGTGAACGCGGACCGTTGGATCCGCAAGGATCCAACGCTTCCGCGTTATGCCCGAAGCGGTCCCGAAAGCTCCATGTGCGCGGCCGTTGGATCTGGTAAGATCCCGCACATTGAACGCCATCCGTAAGATGTGCGCGCTTTGCTCAAACGGCCCCCAATTTAACTTTATCTGTTTCGACGTTTTAGTCCCTATTCCAACCGATCTTCGTCTAAACTTTAAACTTAAATTTCTCATTCATCCGGAATCGGATTTGAGTGATTCTTGGCTCTAAATGGAAGAGCTCGACGAGACGAACGCAATGGCGCTTTCCGTTTCTGAGTTTGACGAGTCGGTTCGAGTCACAATTGACTCCGATTCCAACACTTTCTCTCTCTAAAAGTTCTTATTTATTCTTCCTTCTGTACAAATCTTTCAAAATTGATTATATTATTGCCCTCTCTATCTTTTTAAAAGATTATCAACTTCTGAAAAATCTATTAAAACAGAAAAATATTTTTAAAGAGAAAGAAATCTGTTGAGATTGGGGAGACAAATCTGAAAATAAAAAAAGAAAAAAGAAAAAAATCTAGAACGTTTGAGAGAAAAATTCGAAATTGGTTCAAAGTTGGAAAGAAAATAAATAAATAAATATGGAAAGATTTTGAAACAAAATAAATAAATAAAGAAATTGGTTTAAAGTTGGAAACAAATTTTTCTATACTTTCGTTTCAAAAAGTGTCTCGTACATAACCTAATGGTCAGTACATAAAACAATTCCCGGTACAGAAGAAAATTCGCAGTATCAAAAGTGTCTAGTACATAATCAGATGACCGGTACATAAAACAATTCCCGAGACACAAGAAACTTCCCAGTACAAAAGTGTCTCGTACATAACCAAATGGCTAATACATAAAACAATTCTCCGTACACAAGAAAATTCCCAGTACAAAAGTGTCTAGTACATAACCAAGTGGCTAGTACATAAAACAATTCTCAGTACACAAAGAAATTCCAATACAAAAGAGTCTAGTACATAACCAAATGGCTAGTACATAAAACAATTCCCGGTACACATGATAATTCTCAGTACAAAAGTGTCCAGTAAATAAAAAAATGTACAATACAAAGAAAAATGTCCTATAAAATTTCCTTGAAAATAATTTATGTTTTGTAAGGAATGTCCTATGATTGTCCATCATATAAGGAGAGAATGTTTGGAGAGAAGGAAATAAGTTAAGATTGGAGAGAGAAAATGTGTTTAGGTGTCGTTTGGCAACCAAAAATAGAAGTACTTTTGCTTGTAGTAGAAGTTCTTTTGCTTTACAAAAGTAAACAAGTTTCAAAAGTATATTTGGGAAAAAATATTACTTATAAGTAAAAAAGTCAAAAAGTTAGTTTGGTAACTCAATTTACTTTTGATAATTTTATTTTTCTTTCTGATAGAGATACTTGATTTTAATCGTTATGATTTTCACGATTACTCTCGTATACGAAGTAGTGGTAGTGGTGGTGCCGTTCCATGAAGATATGGTTATGGGGTGCGGTGGTGGTTGAGGTTTGATGGTGGCGGTGGTAGAGGTATGATGGTGGCAGCGGTGGTGGTTGTGGTGGAGGTATGGGTAGTGGTGGAAGTATGATGGTGGCGATGGTGGTGGACGTATGGTGGTGGTGATGGTGGAAGTACGGTGGTGGTTGGGATACGGTGGTGGTGGTGGTGGATAAGGTACGTGAGTGATAATGACGGAGTTATGGTGGTATGGTGATGGTGGATAAGATATGTAGACGATAATGATGGAGGTATGGTGGTGGTGGTGGTGAAGGTACCGTGTTGGTGGTGAAGGTATGGTGGTGGTGGTGGTGGCAGTGAAGGTACGGTGGTGGTGGTGGCAGTGAAGGTACGGTGGTGGTGGAGGTGGTGGTGGTGGTGATGGTGAAGGTACCGTGGTGGTGTGGTGGTGGTAGTTGAGGTAGGGTGGTGGGGGAGGTGCAATGCATGTTGTGGCGGTGGTGGGGGTAGAATGGTATGGTAGAAGTTTAGTTGTGATAGTGGAGCGGAGATAGACAAAAAGAAATTTGTCAAGTAAAATTCATGCATGTCTCAAAAAAAGTTACTTTACTTTGAAGTCAAAAGCTATAAATTTTAACTTTAAAAGAAAGTCAAATTTTAACTCAAATGAAGTCAGTAATTTTTGCGGACCAAACGACACCTTAAAAGAAGAAAAAATACAGAGAGAATCAAATCAATGGAAAACTACCAAAAAATATATGGAAACTCAGTGAAAAACTACCAAAAATGAGGAAAACTTAAATTTAAAAAGTAGAAAATCTGGAGAAATAAAATGAAAAGAGAAAGAAATCTGTTGAAATTTGAATGAGAAAGAAATGACAAGTTTGTAAAGAAAAATCTAGAAAGAGAATTAGAGAGAAAATAGGAATTGGAGAGAGAAAAAAACAGAAAAATAATTTTAAAGGGTGGCCAATACGTGGACAACCGTTTTTCTTATATGGACAACTATCTTATGTGGACAATGCAAAAAAATTAAATTTTTATATGGACATCAGTTTCTAAGGGGACAACTCTCTATTATTTTCACTCAAGTTCTCTTAGAATCAGATGTATTATTTGATGACCTCTCTCTTTCTCCATAAACCCTAGGTTAATTTAGTCTTCATCTCTTCTATTACTTGTTCTTCATCATCAACCAAATTTCTAGAGAGAGAAAATCCTTGGAGAAGCATTGGTGGTTATGGTATCAAACAAAGGCAAGGGAGTTGTTGTAGAATCTTCCCAAAGACAAGGGTTAGAACCCTAAAACTCTAAAACCAACCATGAAGAAGAAGATAGTACTGATGGCAGAGAAAATCAGAGAAGATGTGGAAGACGAAGATGGATCTGTTGCTTCCGACTCTGAAAACGATGGTGAAGAGGAAGATGAATCTGGTAATTCTGGTTGTGCAAAAATATGGCATAACAGAACATCACTTGCGACGAAAATCTAGCATAATCAGAAAACTTTCCAGATTTTCGTCGCAACTTAGCTTCTGTTATGCAATATTTTCGTCGGTTTTCTGCGAAAATATGGCATAACAGAAGCTAAGTTACTACGCAAATCGGAAAATTGTCCGATTTTGCCAGATTTTCGTCCAAGTTATGTTCTGTTTTACCTCATCAGTGTCATTAATCTCGATTATAGAAACGCCAGGAAAAACTTCTTTAGGTGCAGATTGAGGGATTTTATCTTCTTCATCCATGTAGGGTTTGATAAAAAAAAAATGGTAGAAACTACAGTTTACTTTTAGTAGAAGTGAAGAAAGAAGAATAAGACTAAGAAGAGATTTTGTCTTCTTCATCCATCTAGAGTTTGATAAAAAAAAATGGTAGAAACTACAGTTTACTTTTAGTAGAAGTGAAGAAAGAAGAATAAGACTAAGAAGAAGGAAGAAGATGAAGAAGAAGACAGTTTAGGTTTTCAATCTTTAACTATTATTTTTGTTAGTAGTCCACAAGTTACTAATTATTAGTATTTAAGACTTTATGGAGTTGTCCCCTTATTAAATCAAAGTCAACTAAGTCAAGCATAGTTGACTCGCATCGGGCCCGAAATAGTTGTCCATATAAGAAAAACGGTTATCCGCGTATTAGCCACCTTTTAAAGAGAGAAAAATCAGTTGAGGTTGGAGAGAGAAATATGTGTGGGAGAAAATAAAAAAAGAAATAATAAATCTGGAAAAAATTTAGCGTTTCCCGGAAATTTTTTGATGACAATTCTGTAAATCCGTGGAAAGTACACGATTTGACGTCAGGTGCATCAGATTATTTTTCAGAAAATTTGGCGTTACCCGGAAGTTTTTCGATGGCACTTCCGTAAATTTCGAAAAAATAAGGGCATTTCGGAATTATCGCTTACCCTTCTGACTCCGTGGACATGCCTTCAGTTTCTCGGCAACAATGGATTGAGCTCACATTTTGGGCCCAATTTTGGAATGTTCGTTCAAAACCTCTAATTAATGGTTCTATCAGATTTTTGTTCTAATTTTACATATGTTCCCAAAACTCCCTTATGCTTCTAGTCTAATTACTTCTCTCGGATTTTTCATCGGTGACAAAAATGATTGTGGAAGATAAAGTTTCCGAACAAAAAAATCAACAGTTTCTTAAGCAACAAATTCTTTCGGCCAAATATTTTTTTTCTCCTCTTTGTGTTTGAACTAAAGTGGAGAGAGGGTTCGTCTCTCAGATGTTGGATGTGATCTCTATCAATCTCCCAACAGATATAGACGGTCAGAATTATCCCTTCCATCGACAGTCTACAACGACAGTTCGAGCCAAAATCGACGCTTCATAGTGAGTTGCAAGGCATCACTCTATGGTTTCAATTGCGAACAATCTAGGGCTCGAGAGCTTGATAATCGATAGTTGTTCAATGTCACTCGTTGGATTAAAACCCGACGGTCACCAGCTCGCCCCATGGAGATTAGAAGATCAAATTGAATAACAACGTGGTATTCTCTATACCACTTATATACAATTAAAATACTGCCCTCGCGAGTGTAACAGTGCGGCCCACATGCTAGCTACAATGCCTTCTGGTCGAGAACCGACGCCAAATCTTGTCGTTAACACTTAGTTAATTTGTATTACTTTTTAGTCCCCTTTTTTGACATTTATCTTTGTACAAACTATTATAATCTATCAATTGAAAGGTTCTTTTCAAAAAAGTAAAAAAATATATCAAAGAGGAAGGATATGTCCATTCAGTCTGAAGGAATTTCCTTCTGAAGGAGTGTCCTTCGACCAAGATGGCAACGCGTGCAATTTGTCGAATAGGATTA
This sequence comes from Eschscholzia californica, assembly GCF_041429995.1. Lineage (NCBI taxonomy): Eukaryota > Viridiplantae > Streptophyta > Magnoliopsida > Ranunculales > Papaveraceae > Eschscholzia > Eschscholzia californica. Next base: position 35,537,985 of record NW_028238472.1, read on the forward strand.
CGATGACTTAATATGGAAGATCATCTAGTTCGGTCGAATTAGGGATCGTAATGCTTAGCTAGAAGGCAACCACGATCGTCGAATCACTTCGGTAATTCGCGGCTAAAATAGACCTGATCCCACAACGGGTTACACCGAAGAGCGTTGGCTTGAAAGGAGAGAAATGACTAGTGGGAGCTTGGCAAATAGATGGATTATATCCAGTTTGATAGACCCAAAGAATTCGTAAAGAATCCGGATAGAAATAGAAAGAACCAGGCCCGAAAGGGAGCCCCGGAAAGAGCTTGCATGTGATCCTGGAAACTAGTATTAGACGTACTAGACGTTTGAGATTCCGCTTATAACACTAAGAGACACAATAACCCAATAGTGGCGTCAGAGCCTCTTGCACAAACTAATTTTTGCTAAAAACAATTTAGATTCAGACTTGTTTCATTAGATAGATAAGTTCGAATAGTTTTGGGGACATCAATTTGATTAATTAGAATGAGATTTAGGCGTAATCAAATAGGTTTTGAAAGAGTTTCAATGGATTAAAACCTTAATTTTTGTTTTTTGAAAAAAAGATTTGAAGTGTTTAAGATTTTTGAAAAGAGTTTCCAAAATCTGAATTTCGGGTGTTGTATCACGAATTTTCAGCAGTTGGAATCACAAATAAAATAGGGGGGAGGGGTTTTGAAAAATTTAAAAACAAGGTGTTCTGGCAGGCCCGGACACGCTTAGGACGCTTGAACCACCTGAATTACAACCAATGATGGGTAAGAGGGCTAGAACAAAACGTTCATTCGGTCCTGTCTTCATCATTTATTTAGTAGAAGGTGATAGAATTGAAGTGACAGACATTACAAAGTTTGTTTTGAATATTGTTAATGATTCGATTAGCTTTTCTGAAGCTATAAATTCTAGATATTCTAGTTTCTGGAAAGAAGCTATAAATGATGAAATGAATTCTATCTTGTCAACCCAAACTTGGGTATTGTCTGATTAACCTCCTAGGGTTGAACCTACAGGATGTAAGTGGATATTTAAGAAGAAGCTAAATCTCGATGGTTCCATAAATAAGTTTAAAGCGAGATTAGTTGCTTAAGGCTTTAAACAGAGGCATGATATTGATTATTTCGATACTTATGCACTAGTGGCATGTATCTCCTCAATTTGTGTGTTGATTGCCCTTGCCTCAGTTCACCATTTAGTTATTCATCAAATGGATGTGAACACGACTTTTGTAAATGGTGACTTAGAGGAGGAAGTTTATACGGAACGACCTAGAGGATTTATTTCTCTAGGCTAAGAAAAGAAAGTTTGCAAGTTGGTAAAATCTCTTTACGGTATGATGCAAGCGCCTTAGCAATGGCATGAAAAGTTTGATCATATTGTCCGATCGAATGAGTTTGTCGTCAACGATGCAGATAAGTGTATTTACTGTAATGTAGATAAGAATAGTTGTGCATTTATTTGTTTGTATGTTGACGATATGCTCATTTTTTAACTGATTTATCTTCTGCTGAAGAAACAAAGAATTTCTTGTCATCTAAGTTTGATATGAAGGATCTTGGGTGGCTGATGTTATCTTTGGAATTAGAATTCTGAGAAAGGATAATGTAGTGGCTTTAAGTCAAACACATTACATCGTGAAGATCCTGAAAAGGCATGATCACTTTGATCATAAACCAGCTCTAACTCCAATGGATCCCAGTACTAAAAAACTGAAGAATACTGGTTGTGCGCAAGCTCAACATGAGTATGCTAGTGTTATAGGTAGTCTGATGTAAGTGATGATCTGCACTAGACCTGACATAGCCTACGCTGTCATTGTATTGTGTCGATTTACTAATAATCCAAGACCAGAGCATTGGAAAGCAATTTCTAGAGTGCGAAGTTACCTGAAGGGAACCATAGATTATGATTTACATTTTAAAGGAGACCCCACTATATTAGAAGGATGTAGCAATGCTAGCTGGAATAGTATTAAGACAAGGTGACCAATAGATGGACAACCCAAATTTCTACGTGGACAACTGATATTGGGTGTACAATCAAAATTCTTAAGCCAATAACCATCATGCTTTCATTTTTATGTGGACAACCATCATACTTTCTCTCTCTAGAAATTTTATAGTTCCAGATCTGATGTTTCGTGGACCAGGCATTTTATTTTTGGATCTACTATTCTAAGATCTTTTTGAAGAGGAATCAAAATAAAAAACAACATTATTAGAATATTCCTCAGAATCAGCATGATCAGCAAGCCATTGTTCATGATGAATTAAGCGTGAACATAATTCAGTAAAAGAAATTCGAGCAGTGGAACGATGATTCATTATGATAACAAACTGATAATATTCCTTATTCAATCCGTTCAACGTAATGCGTACAAGCTCGGAATCACTTGCCTTGTCGTTGATAGTATTAAGATAATGAACAACACCTTTGTTTTGACAAAGGTATTAAGAAATGAACAAATTTGCGTTCCAAATTCGATGAAATTGATTTAGAAGTTGAGTTTTCTTAGCTTCAAATTCTTCAAGAAAGTTAAGTTCAAGATAATTCTAAATTTCAAAAGAGGTTTTCAATCCAAGTACATCAAATGAGATGGAGTGAGATAAGGTGCATTTGAGAGAAGATTTCACAAAACTATCATTCTTCCTCAAAATCGAATAATCAAGATTGGTTAGTGTTTTATCATCAATGACAATTTGATGAGCAACTTCTTCAATCAATTCATCGACATAGCCATATAAATCTGTGCTGATAAGAACAGTTTCAATCTAGTCTTTCCAGATCAGAAAATTTGATTCATCAAGTCTTTCTGCTACAAAGTTAGATGTATTTTTTTTTGTTGAAAAAAGGTAGATGTATTTGAGATTGGAAGAAAAAAAAAAGTTGAAGCAGAGGAGAAAGACCGACAAGATGAAGATGATGGAGATTCTATGATTTTAAAGAAAAATTTAGATGAAATTTTAGGGTTTTGATCAAACCTAATCTGATACCATGTAAGAAATGAAATAGAAAAAAGTTTGATTGTATTGAATTATTGAATTAGAGTTACAAACTTCTCTTTATTAATAAAGTTAGCTAAATAATGATTAACTAACATGTGAATTATTAACCACTCCTAATTACATTTAGACTTAACTCTTTCTTAAACTCATGTTACACCTTACTCTTGTAGTCTTACATGTTGTAACCCTAAAGAACCTTTAGTTTAAACATTACCCGCTATGTAATCAATGTATCAAAATTTACTTTTGTGATAATTTTTTTGAAGTGGGATGTGACTGTCCCAAATATTATTTCATGAAAAATAATGACTAGTGTCGTTCTATACTGTCCCTAATTTTTTGTGACGGAAGTAATCAATCTCTAATAATTATTTGGATAATATCTATCTCGTTATATCTGTCACTAACAATATTTGAGACACCAGTGGTAGCGACAGATGTTAAGTTGTCCTAATACGGACTTGGGACAGATTATACCTCATTAAGGATGTTTTTCCCGTCCCTTTTAAACATGTTTTGCAGTGCCAGATTGCTTGTTCCAGCGAAGAGAGAGAGAGAGAGAGAGAGAGAGAGAGAGAGAAAGGGAGAGAGAGAAAAGAGAAGGAGATAGAAATGGTGGTGGTCGAAAATAATGGATGATGGTCAAAAGTGCAGGTATGAAGACTAAGGTGCTGTTTGTTTTTTCATTTTTTTCAGATCTGAAATCTGAATTGAGTGTCAATTCAGATTTTAGATGTCTATTTTTTTAATTTAAGGAATTCTGAAAATCTGGTTTGAATTGGGACCTGGTCTGAAGTGAGACCTGGTCTGATTGGTTGAAATAGAGACCACATATTTCAGACTTCAAAACAAGTCTGAAATAGGGGTCCAACTGCTAAAAAGTGTCAGATGGCGATTATACCCCTGTAATTAAGAAAAATCTTTCACATTAAAATATTTCACCACTGCCCCAAACAAGAGCACCACCGCCGGCACCACCAGAAAACCACCACCATCACCACCAAACCACCACTACCAAAACACAACCACCAGCAGCATCACCACCAGCATCACCACTAGAAAACCACCACCACCAGCATCACCACCAGAAAACCACCACCACCACTAGAGAAAAACCACAAAATCACCACAAGCTCAAACCACTAAATAGACCACGACCACCATAGACCAAACCACCGCCTCACAACATTGCCACCCAAGACAACATCCACAGACAACACCACCATCACTTTCGTCCAAACCACCGCCAGCACCATACACCACAACAAGAACACGTCAACTACCACCACGACTACCACCACGACACAAATCAGATCTGTGAACCCTCGTCGGATACGGAGAGAGTTTCACACCGATCTATTAGAGAGAGAGAGCCGAAACCGATCCAGAGAGGGACTGAGAGAGAGAGGGGGACTGAGAGAGATAGAGAGACGAAACCTGGTGAGGGTACCTTACCTCTGTTGAGAGAGAGGGGTAACCTCGTGGATCTTCATCGGGTCTTCACCGAGAGAGAGACAGGGAATCTAGAGAAACGACTCTAGAGATAGAGAAAGGGATAGATAAAGACTGAAGAGATGGAGAAAGAAAGAGTCTAGAGTTTTTTTCTTTTATTCAGAGAAGAGGGAGAATGAGGTGTAGAGAGAGATGAGGTGGAGAGAGAGAGGGGTGAGGTGGAAATTTATAAAATAAGAGTTAGCCATGTAAGGATCCATTCACTAAACAACATGAGTTAGAATGTTTGGAACAATATATAAAATTCATAGACAAAAATAAGAGAATCTAAGACAAATAAGCAACATATGCAAACATTCTAATTCATGTTGGAGACATACGGAAGAATGACAACTACAATTGGGCGCGACACGATTCACAAACTAGCTTTTCTTATCATTATTTTGAGAAGTAGCAGGTGCTTTATCCGGTTCCATAGATGAAAATTCTGCAAGCGGAATGAACAAATGATTATATGCAGTAGGAATATAGAAAAATGTTCGAGACATTAAAGCGAATGTTATCAGCATTTCTAAAAATGTTTAAAAGTAGTGGAAAATGTCAAAGGCATACTCATTCAGAATGAATCCCGAATATGAAGAGCAAAAATATACATTAAACAATTGATAAATATGTTTCTAACAAAAGAGAAGGTGTTCTCATTATTGAAGAAGTGTCGGTATTTTGAACAACAAAGAATGCTTAACGAAGAACAATAGTTTTTTTACCAAGTAAAACAACAAAAAATCATCAACAAACCCCTGAATGTTTGAAACAAAATCCAAAATGTCTTCAACATAACTTTAAATTTTTCCCAAAACCCCTAAAATGCTTAACGAAGAACAAAAGTTTTTTTTACCAAGTAAAACACTAAAAAATCAACAACAAAACCCTAAATGTTTGAAACAGAATCTCAAATGTCTTCAACATAATTGTAAATGTCTCCAAAAACTCCCAAAATTCTTAACGAAGAACAATAAATTTTTTACCAAGTAGAACCCCGAAAAATCATCAACAGACCCCTAAATGTTTGAAACAAAACCCAAAATGTCTTCAACATAACTTTAAATTTTTCCCAAAACCCCCTAAATGCTTAACGGAGAACAAAAGTTTTTTTTACCAAGTACAACACCCCAAAATAAACAGACAAAACCCTAAATGTTTGAAACAGAATCCGAAATGTCTTCAACATAACTGTAAATGACTCCAAAACCCCCAAAATGCTTAAAGGAGAACAATAGTTTTTTACCAAGTAAAACACCCAATAATCATCAACAAACCCCTAAATGTTTGAAACAAAACCCAAAATGTTTTCAACATAACTTTAAATTTTTCCCAAAACCCCCAAAATGCTTAACGGAGAACAAAAGTTTTTTTTACCAAGTACAACACCCCAAAATCACCAACAAAACCCTAAATGTTTGAAACAGAATCCGAAATGTCTTCAACATAATTGTAAATGGCTCCAAAAACCCATAAAAAATGTTTAACAAAGAACAATAACTTTTTTACCAAGTAAAACACCAAAAAATCATCAACAAACTCCTAAATGTTTGAAACATGACCCAAAATGTCTTCAACATAACTTTAATTTTTTCCAAAACTCCTAAAATGCTTAACGAAGAACAAAAGTTTTTTTACCAAGTAAACACCCAAAAATCAACAACAAAACCCTAAATGTTTGAAACAGAATCCCAAATGTCTTCAACATAGCTGTAAATGTCTCAAAAACTCCCAAAATGCTTAACGAAGAACAATAGTTTTTTTTACCAAGTAAAACTCCCAAAATCATCAACAAACCCCTAAATGTGTGAAACAGAACCCCTTAACGAACAACATATTCTAAAATGCTTAGAACACCTGACAATTTGTCTGTTAAACATCAACATCTGCTAAAACGTAATTTCTAGAGAGAGAAACCGAAAAATAGATCTAACTTTGTACTTTTTAGTTTCTTGGAACAAAAAACTGTATAATGGATTTTACCTTGTTAAAGAAATTAGAGAATGTAGAAGTAAAACTCAAAAATCTTATAAGAAGATTGAACATCATTAAATAAAGAAACATCATGAAATACCTCATTAACGGAGATTAAAATCTCTAGATCTAAAATTTAATTTCTTTATTCTAAAACACCATGAAAAAAACTTATGATTGTATGATGATGAAGATTAAAGAAGAAGAAGAAGATGAAACATTAAAGAAGATGCAGCATTAAAGAAGATGAAGATGAAAGCATACCGGTAGTTCAACGGTCGGACTTCGTTTCCGAAGAAACTAATTTCATGTCCGATCACCCAATTCCGGTTAAGGTAGAGAGAGAAAAAAGAAAAGAAATATTTGAGCTGGAAGAGAGAGAGAATGAGAAGATGAGGTACTCAACCAAAACCCTAACTCTTTTGACTGGATGGGACTCTCTAGTCTTTTGTTTATATAAATGAGGGTAGTAAGGTACTTTCACCAAGTGGGTTTTTTTCTCATTATTATTTGAGACTGGGCCTAATTCTCTTTGAGTCCCATATTTTGGGCCTTATAATTACCGCCCCACCCTTTCTTTATTTCTTGGGAAAGTTGGGGTAAGGTTTTCATCTTCCTTATTTATTTTCTGGTTAATTTTATTTTGACCCTTAATTTGTCGTCAAATAACAGTTTTGGTCTCCAATTGTATTCAAGGCCTCCAAGCTCCCCAGTTTTACTCTTATGCTTGTTAAACTTAAGTTTCTTCATTCACTTACAAAAAAAAACAAACTTAAATTTCTTCTCGCACATTTTTGTTCGTCACATCTTTCTCTCCCCTACTTCACTCACTCTAATCTCTAATTCACCTCTTCTTCTTTCGCACACATGGTCGGCTGGCCTTCATTGGAAGTTAAAGTGGAATGACAGAATTATCTCTCTCTCTATATATATATATATATATATATTTCTATCTGTTTTTTCCTCCCTCTTCAATTCTCTTTCCTTCTCTCTCTATCCGACAAAGGAGATAACCCTTTTTCCCGAAAAACATTTCCTAGATATAGGGTTTAACGCAATTCGCCTTTTGATTTTACACACAAAGAGGTTATATCTTCGTCTGGGTTAAACTCTTACAGAAGGGAGAGAGAAAAAAGAAGAGAGAGAGGAAGAGAGAAAGGAAGAGGAAAGAGAAGAAAAATTATTTAGATGTCGTTTGGCAACACAAAAATAAGTAACTTTTTACATATTTAAGTAAAAACGTTAAAAAGTTAGTTTGGTAACGCAAAAACTTCTGACTTAAGTTAAAACTGACTTTCTTTTGAAGTTCGAAACATTTTGCTTTTGACTTCAAAGTAAAGTTATTTAAGTTCAACATATACATGAATATTAATTGACAATATCTTTTTCTTGTTTTCGTCGGCTCTACCAAAATAAAATTTTCACCACCACCATACCTCATTCACCACCGTTGTGGCACCTCCACCACCACCGTTGTGGCACATCCACCACCACCAAACCATAACCACCACAACACCTCAAACTGTTGGGGTCCCTCCTTATAATAAAAGGACTCCTAGTTGGAATAGGATTTCCCTATTCCTTGTTTGGGGAAAAAATATAAGTTTCTATTTTTTCAAGCCTAAAAAAGAATTCCTATTTCTATTGGTAAACCTCCCTATTTATCATTATAAAAGGGAATGAAAGGGAAGAGATTATTGACAACAACTTCCAGAACAAAGAGAAGTCAGAGAAAGAGAGATTTCTGAAGTGGTTCTTTTAAGAGAGATTGAAAGAGCAGAATATTGGTTTGAAGAAAAGAAGATTATTAATCTTGTGAAGCAATTTAGTTTGTGGTTATCTTCTTCAACCTTTAGTAATCTAGGATTTGTTCAAATCCTAAGGAGTAAGAGATTTCTATTTCTTTGTTTCTTTGTTCAGTTTATCCACCATAGTTTTGGTGAAGAGTTGTCCAAGAGTGTTTCTACACATCTTGAACAATTGGTTTATCCACCATAGGTTTGGTGAAGAATTGTGTAATCCATTATTTAATTATAGTGGAAGATTTCTGGACTAGGTCCCGTGGTTTTTTACCTTCTAGTTTGGAGGGATTTTTTGCCACGTTAAAGAATCTTGGTGTCTCTACTTTTACTTTCGCATCGTTTATCTTCATATTCCTGAACAAGTTAATTAGGTTATTTTTCCTAACAAGTGGTATCAGAGCTAAGGTTGGATTTATTGTTCAGAAGTATGGAAGTGAATACTAATCGCATGATTAGTTGAGATGGAGAAAACTACTTGATGTGGAAAGCAAAAATGGAAGATTTGTTATACTGCAAAGACCTAGCTGCACCCATTGAAAATCACGGTACAAAACCGATGAAGATGGATGAAGAAGACTGGAAGGTATTAGATCGTAAGGTTGTTGGATTTATTCGACAATGGGTAGAACCCAGTGTCTTTCATCATGTATCGACGGAGACTTCCGCTTTTAGTCTATGGAGGAAATTAGAAGAATTATATGATCAGAAGACAGCTGCCAAAAAGGCTTACTTGTTCAGAAAGCTAGGAAAAATACAATATAAAGAAGGAACCTTAATTGCTCAACACTTGAATAAATGAAAAGTCTAGTAAATCAGCTTTCTGCAATGAAGTTAGTTTTGGATGATGAGTTGCAGACCTTACTTCTTCTAAATTGTTTACCAGATAGTTGGGAGACATTGGTGGTGTCTCTTAGCAATTCTGCTCCTGATGGCATAATGCGTATGAATCACGTAACAGGTAGTTTGTTGAATGAAGAAACAAGAAGGAAATCATCGTCAGACGAGTCTCATTCAGAGGCACTTGTTACAGAAAGACGGGGGAGAGGTAAAAGTAGAAAACCTCATAACCGTGATAAGTCAAGGGGGAGATCAACATCAAAGAAAGAAGTTAGATGTTTTGGTTGTGGAAAAATGGGTCATTACAAGAGTGATTGCAGGAAACCAAAGAAGGAAAATAAAAAGGATGATGAAAAACAAGATAATGTTGCGGCAGTTGCCTCAGGTGATGACATTATCTTACTCTCAGGTTGTGGAGACACTTGCTCAAGTATGACTGAGTCAGAACCAGAAACAACATGGTTGGTTGACTCAGGTGCTTCGTATCATGCTATTCCATGTAAGGATTTCTTTAACTCTTACAGAACTGGTGACCTTGGCAAAGTCAGGATGGGAAACTTAGGTTTCTCAAAAATCGTAGGAATTGGAGAAGTGAAAATTGAGACGAGCACAGGAAGTATATTGATTCTTAAGAATGTGAGGCATATACCAGATCTTCGATATAACCTAATCTCTACCGGAGTATTAGATGATGAAGGGTACCACAGTCACTTTGGTGATGGAAAGTGGAAGCTCACAAAAGGGTCAATGGTGATAGCAAGGGGGAAGAAGTGTTGTACTTTATACAGGACTCAAGTAAAACTGTGTAAAGGAGAATTGAATGTAGTTGAAATAGATTCTTCCACTGATCTTTGGCATAGAAGACTCGGGCACATGAGCGAGAAGGGACTTCAAATCCTCGCTAAACGACAAGACTTACCGAACATAAAAGGTATAAATTTAAACACTTGTTCTCATTGTTTAGTAGGAAAGCAACATAGAGTTTCCTTTCAAAGGAATGCATCTGAAAGAAAATCTAGTGTTTTAAAGCTTGTTTATTCTGACGTTTGTGGACCTTTAAAGGTCAAAACACTTAGTGGTGCTTTGTATTCGTTACTTTTATAGATGATATTCCAGAAAATTTTGGGCATATGCCATAAAGACCAAAGATTGCAGTTTTCAAGAATCTCCACAACATGGTAGAACGGGAGACAGGAAAATCATTGAAGTGCATTCGCACTGACAATGGAGGTGAATACATCGGGTCGTTTGAAGAGTATTACAAAACCCATGTTATTCGACATGAACAGACAGTTCCCAAAACTCCACAACAAAATGGTGTAGCAGAATGCATGAATCGCACTATTGTGGAGAGGATCAGATGTATGCTCTCAGAAGCTAAGTTGCCTAAAAGTTTCTGGGGTGAAGCAATGCGTACTGCATGTTATCTGATTAATTTATCACCTTCAGCACCATTAGATGGAGATGTAGCTGAGAGAATGTGGGCTGGGAAAGAAGTCAGTTATGGACACCTAAGGGTGTTTGGTTGCAGGGCTTTTGTGCATATACCTAAAGATCTAAGAACAAAGCTTGATGATAAAGCCAAGCAATGCATTTTTTTAGGGTATGCAGATGAGAAATTCGGGTACAGATTATGGGATCCAGTTGATAAGAAGATTATTAGAAGTAGAGATGTGGTCTTTCTTGAAAATCAAACTATTGAGGATTTCGGGAAAGTTGAGAAGCATGAGAATCATAGTAATGATCTCATTGATCTAGATCCACATATCTCTTCTAAGGTTATGCATGATAATGTAGGTGAAGAACAAAATCATGAAGATGAAGTTCATGAAGATGTTCCTATGGGTGATGATGTTGAGCAAGGAACGGAAGTTCAACATGAACCACCAGTTGAATTGAGAGATCGACTAGAGAGAGAGCACCATCTACCAAGTATCCTCCACACGAGTATGTGATGGTTACAGATAGCTGAGAACCACAGTGTTATGAAGAAGCCATAGATGATGAACACAAGAAGGAGTGGTTGAAAGCTATGCAAGATGAGATTGAATCATTGCATAAGAACAACACTTTTAAGTTGGTTGAAAAACCTATGAATAAGAAAATTCTTAAAAATAAGTGGGTTTTCAAAATCAAAACCGAAGAAAGAAATTCACAACCACGGTATAAGGCACGCCTAGTGGTGAAAGGATTTGGGCAAAAGAAGGGTATTGATTTTGATGAGATTTTTCTCCCCGGTGGTGAAGATGTCCTCTATACGGTTAGTATTGGGATTGGCTGCAAGTATGAACCTAGAAATTGAGCAACTAGATGTCAAGACCGCTTTCCTTCATGATGTCTTGGAGGAAGATGTGTATATGGAACAATCGACAGGGTTTGAAGTTAAAGGTAAGGAACACTTGGTTTGTAAGTTAGAGAAGAGTTTATATGGCCTAAAACAAGCACCAAGACAGTGGTACAAAAAGTTTGAATCATTCATGAAGGATCAAGGGTATCACAAGACGACTTCAGATCATTGTGTTTTCGTTCATAAATTTCCGGATGGAGATTTGATTATACTTCTACTTTATGTTGATGATATGTTGATTGTTGGTCAGGATGCTAATAAAATTAGCAGGTTAAAGAAGGAACTAAACAAGTATTTTAATATGAAAGACTTGGGTCCAGCAAAACAAATTCTTGGCATGCATATCTCTCATGATAGGAAAGCTGGAAAACTTTGGCTATCACAAGAAAGATACATTGAGAAGGTTCTAGAAAGGTTCAATATGGACAAGACAAAACCAGTGAGTTGTCCATTAGCCAGTCACTTCAAGTTGACTCGTGATCAGTGTCCATCAACTAGAAGTGAGAAAGAAGAAATGGAGAAAATTCCTTATGCTTCAGCTGTAGGAAGCTTGATGTATGCAATGGTGTGTACAAGATCGGACATTGCATTTGCAGTTGGAGTAGTAAGCAGGTTTCTTGCTAATCCAGGCAAAGAGCATTGGTTAGCAGTGAAGTGGATTCTGAAGTATCTTAGAGGTACGTCTAAAGCTCGTATATGTTTTGGTAATGATAAGCCAATATTAGTCGGTTACACAGATGCAGACATGGCAGGAGATGTAGACTCTAAAAGGTCCACATCAGGCTACTTATTTATATTTTCAGGGGGAGCAGTGTCATGCCAATCTAAATTACAAACATGTGTAGCTTTATCTACTACAGCGGCAGAATATATTGTCATTACAGAATGTTGCAAGGAGATGTTATGGATGAAGAGACTGTTAGAAGAACTTGGTATGAAACAGGATAATTATGTTATTCATTGCGACAGTCAAAGTGTCATCCACCTCAGTAAGAATTCTAGTTTCCATTCAAAGTCCAAGCATATAAATGTGAGATACCAGTGGATCCAAGATGTTCTTGAGGACAAGGTGTTGAAGATCGAGAAAATCCATACTGACGACAATGGTTCAGACATGATGACAAAACCATTACCCAAAGGCAAACATGAGCTATGTAGCAGTGTTGCAGGTTTGGGGATGGTAGGTCCCTCTTCATAAGTCGGGAGGGGGAGTTTGTTGGGGTCCCTCCTTATAATAAAAGGACTCCTAGTTGGAATAGGATTTCCCTTATTCCTTGTTTGGGGAAAAAATAGAAATTTCTATTTTTTCAAGCCTAAAAAGGAATTCCTATTTCTATTGGTAAACCTCCCTATTTAACATTATAAAAGGGAATGAAAGGGAAGAGATTATTGACAACAACTTCCAGAACAAAGTGAAGTCAGAGAAAGAGAGATTTCTGAAGTGGTTCTTTCAAGAGAGATTGAAAGAGCAGAATATTGGTTTGAAGAAAAGAAGATTATTAATCTTGTGAAGCAATTTAGTTTGTGGTTATCTTCTTCAACCTTTAGTAATCTAGGATTTGTTCAAATCCTAAGGAGTAAGAGATTTCTATTTCTTTGTTTCTTTGTTCAGTTTATCCACCATAGTTTTGGTGAAGAGTTGTCCAAGAGTGTTTCTACACATCTTGAACAATTGGTTTATCCACCATAGGTTTGGTGAAGAATTGTTTAACCCATTATATAATTATAGTGGAAGATTTCTGGACTAGGTCCCGTGGTTTTTTACCTTCTAGTTTGGAGAGGTATTTTGCCACGTTAAATAATCTTCGTGTCTCTACTTTTACTTTCGCATCGTTTATCTTCATATTCCTGAACAAGTTAATTAGGTTATTTTTCCTAACACAAACACCACTATTGTACCCAGGGCCGTGCCTGAGAATTTAGGGGCCCAGTGCCAAACTTTAGTTGGGCCCTCCTGTATAAACAAACGTATTTTTTTTATACAATACAACAAATAAATTCAAAATAATAACAAGATAATAAATTACTTATTAGTCGAATGTAAATGTATTTTTTAAACATTTGAAGTGACAATTTTCACTTGAAATTTTTTTCTTACATTTGTTGAAGCGAAATCATCAATTAAACCTTCGTAAAGAATTTTTTTTGTAAACTAATTTCTAGGATAAAATCTTAACGTCTAGGATTTATTACGCTCCCGCAAAAAAAAAAAATCGATGAATAAAGCAATTTATTGTCATTAAAAAAAATACAATATTCTTATGAAATTATTAAATGTTAGTATTTAGCAAGACATTTGAAAAAATTAAGCTATTCACCTTTTTTTGGTTGAATAAGCTATTCACCTTTACCATGGGATGTCCATAATTATGATTTTGATTATTAGTAGGAAAAATACCATGGGATGTCTAATTATGATTTTGATTATTAGTAGGAAAAAATATAAAATTAGATGTAAAATGACTCCGGTTGAATTTGAACCCAAGACCTCACTTACAAAATTCCCAGACTAACTGCCTAACCAAGCGAGCTGTTGTGTTTTTAGGCTTGACTATTCACCTTAGTTTTTAATATAAGATAACAAAGAACTTCCCAAAGTAGGCCCCATGTGGTGGGGGGCCTGTGCGGGCGCACGGCCCGCACCCCCCACCGCACGGCCCTGAAATTGTACCTCCATTACCACCGCCACCACTTCATCTCTACAACCACACCTCAAGCACCACCATACCTCCACTACCCCCACGACCATACTTCCACCACAACCACCATTATCCTTCCACTTTCATACCTCTATATTTACACCACCACTACCGTCATACTTCCATAACCACCATCATCGCCATACCTCCACCACCATACCTCCATCGCCATTACCACCATATCAACATACCAAAACCGTCATATTTTTCACCTTCAATGCTACCACACCTCAACAAACACCATTTTGTCTCAACACCACAATCAACCACCGCCACTACCACCACCTCCACCTTTGTCACAATAGTCATCATCAAATAGTATGAGTAAACTTCAAGTGAACCATCTCTATGGGAAAAGAAAAATCAAGTTAGAAGTAAATTATGGTGCTAAACTAACATTTTGACTTTTTCTTACTTGTAAACAACTATTGCGTCAAATTTTGATATTCTTTTTGGGTCCGTGGGTATATAGCCCAAAATAATGTTCAAAAAGGATTTAGGGTCCAATCTTCCCAACAAATGGATTTTTAGTCCTTTTGCTCTTGGGACTAAAAACCCTTAATATATATTACATAATTCCTTCCATGTCCCAGTCGTTTTTCGCGGGATTTTAATATGTGAGGCCGGACAAAAATTTCAAACGGTTTAATGTACCTTGATTTTAGGATAAATTTAGGAAAAAACGGATAGATTCTCACGAAATTTTCTCTCTCTTCTATAATCTGTTTAGAAACAAAATCCAAACTTTTGCAAATCAATTTTCTCTCTCTTCTTTACAAATTTAATATGGAGATTTATTAGCCAAAAATATGGAGATTTATTGTAAACAAATGGATAGAAACAAATCATAATTTCTCCCTCCTCTAAACAGATTTGGAAATCAAATTTTCTCTCTCCTCTAAACAGATTTGAAAATCAAATTTTCTCTTTCCTATTATCCGAATCAATCAGAAACCAAAATCCTAACAAAAACCAAAACGTCATCACCACGGATATTTCTAAATCAATTTTCTCTCTCTTCTTTATAGATTTGGAAACCAAATCAATTTTCTCTATCTTACTATGTAAATTTTTTTTCGATTCAAAACAATTTTCTCTCACTTAACTTTCAGATTTGGAAATAGTATATAATCTAGGATCAGTTTAGCGTGATTTGGGGGTTAATATACAAAACATATATGTCACTTTCTCTCACTTAACTTTTAGTTTTGGAAATAGTATATTTTTCTGGGAACATTAAAGCAGCATTTATTTTCGTTTTTACTCATACATAAATACTCATCGAATACAAATTATGAAATAAATACGTAAATTATGTATTATTAAGTAAATTACACATAATTTCTTTTACATTACACATAATTTCTTTTACATAACAAATCGTTTACATTCTGTTACAAAAAAACGTACAAAATCTTCTCTGGTTCAATAATGGTGCCCATCCACGTTACCCTATTGCTTGGAATGCTCATGGAGGGGGCCGAATATGAGGCTTTTGCAAGGAATCATGATCAAGATCCATTCAAGTGTGCATTTGTTATGAAATATTTCGAGGAGCCAATCAAAAAGTCAAGTAACAAGAACAAGAGTATTTCAAGTTTGATTTGCTTATTTTGATTTGATGATTCTGCCTGGAACTCCATCTGTGATAACAAATGAAGAGAGATTAATACATATAAATTATATAAAAAAGTATATTATTTACAATAAATTACATGAACTTTTACGTAAATTATATGTAATTTATTTCAAAGTACACGGGATTTACATATATAAGCGAAGTTGTTCTAATAATGAAACGAGTACTGTTTTTGAGATTAAAGCATAATTAATGTTTCATATAATATTCATGATAAAGTATATATAATTTGTCAGAAAATACATATATCATGTTCTCATTTTGAAAAACATTGTACGGGAGATGTTTGCATAATTTACTATAAATTATGGTAATTTATGATAAAGTACATGTATTGTTAATTCTGTTATGAGGAACCGTACGAAAAAACCACGTTTCATAAATCCGTACGGATTGAAAACCAGATCTGAAGAAAAAGTACGAATATCATTAGGTTTAAACTACATATCTAAAGATATCTGATATGTTGATTGATTGCAACAATAAGTATACTCAATTTTTAGGAATTAGTAATGAAGGATTATCTCATCAATATCGAAATCATTAAAGAAACTTTTAGAGAGAGAAATACAATAATAACATACTCGATTTGAAACAGAATCATTAAAGAAGAATTTTGTTTACCTGATTAACAATTAAGAAACTGATTTTGAAAAACTCTAATGAATATGAAACAATTTCTTTGTTTTAATGGAAGATTTTCAGTAGATTAAGATGTAGAGAGAGAGAATCAACTACTATAAACTGAAATAGAATCACAAAAACTTATATTGATTTATGTTTTACCTGATTAACTTGATTCGAAGAGACATAAATGGAAATGGAGTTCTGAGCTTGTGTATTGGATTAGAAGACGAATGTTTGAAAAACAATCTACTGAAGATGAAACAAGATTTCTGAGTTTAATGGAGGTTTTGTTATGTGAATCGGATTTAGAGAGAGAGAATAAAGAGATTTCGGTTACTGAAAATAATGAATCACGTTTCTTTGTTTAGAAACGTGATTGGTGATTGGAGAGGGAATGTGGGAGATAAAAATGGAAGAAGATCTTTATGGATTTTGAAGATAAATTAGTTATAATATATTTCTTTGTTTAAAAACGTGATTGGAGAGAGAATGTGGGAGATAAAAATGGAAGAAGATCTTTATGGATTTTGAAGATAAATCAGTTATAATATATGAGGAAGGTTAGATTAGGAATTATGATTTATTTGGTATTATAGGGATTTGTGTTTTTTCTCTAGATGACACCAAATGGACTAGATATCCATTTATATTATTTTTTTGGTTTTGAAACCCTTTATAAGATTAGAGAGGACTAAATGTCTTATTAGGGCCCGTTTTTTGGGCTATAAACCCAAAAATTCGTTCTTTTTTACTTTGTTAAGGCAAAAGTACTTTTCCTTCTACTTGTGTTTGCCAAACCGTCGAAACCGACACCTAAGTATTGGCTCATACTGTTTAAATGTAATATTCTTGACATTTTGATGGACCACCAGCTCCAACTATTAGGTTGGAAAAATCATATGAAGGAATAACTTACATTTCACCCATTTTGAACTGCAAAATCGGTTTCAATACTTTTCAGCAAGAAATATGGACTTAATTCTCCTGTTAAACTTTTAATTTTCTTCCAAGTATGATCGAGGTGTTCTATAAATTCACGGCACTAGCTAGTGGATGATTAATCCGCGCGTCAAGTATTTTCATATTAACTGTAAAAGGTTAAAGCACATATTGTTTTCTCATAAGAGTCATAACTCCTTTGTATGTATTCTGACCTCCCGTAATTTCAACTTTTGTTAATTCCCTGGGACAATGGTTTCAAGTATGAGAGAGACCGATAAAATGATAAAAATATGAATAGACGTGTTTGTGAGAATAGTCCCACATAGGAGAATGGGTAACTAGCATCCAAGAATATAAAGTATAGGTCCTCTCCACTCATTGCCAATTGGTTTTGAGTTGGATGACCACAAACTTAACAATGTTTATCACGCAATAAGTGTAACAAAGATCGATAATAAAAAAAAAATCCAGCTAAATTCTTATTATTTATGTTACCACCATAAGCAATAATCAAGACAACATCTTACTTCGATTAAGACAATTAGGAGGAATCATTCATTCAAAGAAAAAATGATTAACTAATGTAGTACATAGGGTCAGGCAATTTGAAGGTCCGACTGCCTTGGTTGCTTCCCAAAATATCACTCCATTGATCTCCAACATTCCCAACTATTCTATACCCTTGTTGTTCAAGTTTCGATCTTTGTTCTGATTTGTATACCACTGCAGTTTTACCCGAATCCGACGGTTCTCTACATCAGACACAATATGCATAGGTAAATGCTTAGTGTACAAAAGATTTTGACAAAATCTCTAATTTGCTGAGTCACTCAGGAAAATGAACAGTCCAGATCTTTCATATCTAATTGCTTATAAGATCGATATAATAGTGAATGACTGTTTCTATTCATTAATGGTGTGGTTGGATGACGGAATCATGACTGCTTCTATTCATTAATGGTGTGGTTGGATGACGGAATCATGAATCCGTGGGATTCATGAATCTAAGTAATATTTTTTGGTTTATTTGACAACTCATAAGAATCCTATGATTTATTATTATTTGAGTATTTTTAAACACTTCTTTAGAAAAAAAAAAACGGTTGTTGGAAAATTCGGGTTTTGAGAAAAAACGATTTTTTTGAAGGAAAAAATGATTTTTGGAAAAAAAATGATTTTTGGAAAAAAAAATGATTTTTGAAAAAAAATGATTTTTAAAACAAATAATGACTTTTGAAAAAAATATATTTTTAAAATTTTAAAATAATTATTTTGTAGAAAGAAATATATTTTTGTTGATTTTAAGTTTGAAATTTAGGTTTATTAATCCAAAATCCCATCAAATCCTAGGGGGTAGGGTGAGATTTTGGTCTAATACAAATTTTGGAATTAGGAATCTTTAAGATTCAAGAGTCCTAGGATTCTTGGTAGCCAAATAGACCAAGGATTGATGATTCCTATCAAATCCCACTTTTGATAGGAATCCTACTTAGGAATCCTGCAACCAAACACACCATAAATGAAAAATATACCAGCCATCGTGTGTAGAAGTTTTTATTTCGCCTTTGCTTATGGGACGTACCTTAGAATGAACTTCTCCCACTTTTGATATCCGACCGATTTAAGATTTTGCTCTGAAATTGGCCGCTGTTTCTCAGCTCTTCCTGTTAGGAAGACAATCTTGAACTTTAATGAAACTAATATCCTGTACAGTTTAAGACTTTCCGGTAATGCCAGTGCCTTTCCGGTGTCCACCCATGCATCAAATGCCGTCGCATTATACAGTTCAGCTCTGAAATAAACATTACAAGGATCACAAGTTAAAATAGGTACACTAGCAACCAAAAAAAAAAATTAAAATAGGTACAACTATGAAAGTTGCTTGGGATCTCAAGTTTATAAGAAAAGAAAATGAATACCCAAATCCATGAACAGCAAAATAAGGTAGATTAGACAAGGTCGTCTCGTCGACATCGAAAACCCAAGTTTCTTTGCCGTCTCCAGAACGATTCAGGCTTTGGGCATATTTCACCGCCTCATCGGTAATAACTTTAGAATCCTTACGGTAGAGATGGCCGAGCAGGTAATGACCGACGTAGTCTTTGCACTCGAGGGGGACTGTTCTCCAGTCACGAATATTGTTAGTCTCTACCGCGAGACGCCAACTAAGGCATGAGATACCTTCAAGGTGGTGACCTCCGGAGCCAAATTGTACCCGGAGTTGGTTTATTGGTAAGGGAACTCCACCATGAAAGGAAGCATGGGAAACTGCAATTATGCTTGCAAGGAGAAGAAGTAGTAAGACATTTTCCATGATGAATCACTACACTAGCTAATAATCTTATTGAGTGTTTCTTTCCAGTTTGTCCTTTAAATAGGTTTTGTGGATTCAATGTGCCCTCCTTCAAGGGAATAATAACCATTTTGCCCTATTTAATTCTTGTAAAATGGGCTAATTACTATTTGGCTCCTACATGTGACAGGCTTTCTTTTTGTCTCACTATTTGTAATCTAAAATGGAAAATCTCTACAACATCAAAGTTTCATGTTGTTTCTCTCTCTCTAAAAGTTTCCTATTCTTATTTATTCTTCCTTCTGTACAAATCTTTCAAAATTGATTATATTATTGCCCTCTCTATCTTTTTGAAAGATTATCAACTTCTGAAAAATCTATTAAAACAAAAAAATATTTTTAAAGAGAAAGAAATCTGTTGAGATTGGAGAGAGGAATCTGAAAATTAAAAAAGAAAAAAGAAAAAAAATCTAGAAAGTTTGAGAGAAAAATTCGAAATTGGTTCTAAGTTGGAAAGAAAATAAAAAATAAATCTATATAATAAAACAGAAGGGAAAACGATGACCGGGACAAACATCTTTTTTTAATAAAGGATATTGTCTGGAAGCCCTTCTCAAAATTTAAGATATAGTCCTTCGTAGAAATAAAGTTACCTATTTAAAAAACAACAATCGGTTCCTTCTTAGAAATAGAATAACTAATTTAAGAAAAAAAAAAAGAAACAAAATAAATTTCAAAGTTAAAAAACGAAATTAAAATCTCTCTCTCAATAATAATAACTAATTTAAGAGAAAATAAACAAAAAAATAATAACTAATACAAATCTATATCTCTCAATAAAATATAACAATAAATTTCGTAACATTTGATCGATACAAGTGCCCGTGCCCTAGGGCACGGGATATACCCTAGTAAATAAATAAATCTGGAATGATTTTGAAACAAAATAAATAAATAAAAGAAATTGGTTCAAAGTTGGAAACAAATTTTTCTATACTTTCTTTCCAAAAAGTGTCTCGTACATAACCTAATGGTCAGTACATAAAACAATTCCCGATACACAAAAAAATTCTCAGTATCAAAAGTGTCTAGTACATAACCAAATGGCTAATACATAAAACAATTCTAGGTACACAAGAAAATTTCTAGTACAAAAGTGTCTAGTACATAACCAAGTGGCCAGTACATAAAACAATTCTCAGTACACAAGGAAATTCCAATACAAAAGGGTCTAGTACATAACCAAATGGCTAGTACATAAAACAATTCCCAGTACACATGATAATTCCCAGTACAAAAGTGTCCAGTAAATAAAAAATGTACAGTACAAAGAAAAATGTCCTATAAATTTTCCTTGAAAATAATTAATGTTTTGTAAGGAATGTCCTATGATTGTCCATCATATAAGGAGAGAATCTTTGGAGAGAAGGAAAAAAGTTAAGATTGGAGAGAGAAATGTTTTTAGGTGTCGTTTGGCAACCAGAAGTAGAAGTACTTTTGCTTGTAGTAGAAATTCTTTTGCTTTAAAAAGGTAAAAAAGCTTCAAAAGTATATTTGGGAAAAAATGTTACTTATAAGTAAAAAAGTCAAAAAGTTAGTTTGGTAACTCAATTTACCTTTGATAATTTTATTTTTCTTTCTCATAGAGATACTTGATTTTAATTGTTATGATTTCCACGATTACTCTCGTATACGAAGTAGTGGTAATGGTGGTGCTGTGCCAGGAAGATATGGTTATGGGGTGTGGTGGTGGTTGAGGTTTGATGATGGTGGTGGTAGAGGTATGATGGTCGCAGCGGTGGTGGTTGTGGTGGAGGTATGGGTGGTGGTGGAGGTATGATGGTGGTGATGGTGGTGGAAGTATGGTGGTGGTGATGCTGGAAGTACGGTGGTGGTTAGGACACGGTGGTGGTGGATAAGGTACGTGAGTGATAGTGACGGAGTTATGGTGGTGGTGGTATGGTGATGGTGATAAGATATGTAGACGGTAATGATGGAGGTATGGTGGTGGTGAAGGTACCGTGTTGGTGGTGAATGTATGGTGGGGGTGGTGGTGGCAGTGAAGGTACGGCGGTGGTGGTTGTGGTGAAGGTACCGTGGTGGTGGAGATACGAGGTGGTTGTTGTCGATTTGTGGTGGTGTATGGTGGTGGTGGTACGAAGGTGGTGGTTAAGGTGTGGCGGTGGTAGTTGAGGTAGGGTGGTGGGGGAGGTGCAATGCTTGTTGTGGCGGTGGTGGGGGCAGAATGGGATGGTAGAAGTTTAGTTGTGGTAGTGGAGCGGAGATAGACAAAAAAAAAATTCGTCAAGTAAAATTCATGCATGTCTCAGAAAAAGTTACTTTACTTTGAAGTCAAAAGCTAAAAATTTTAACTTTAAAAGAAAGTCAAATTTTAACTTAAATGAAGTCGGTAATTTTTGCGCACCAAACTAACTTTTTGACTTTTCTACTTAAATAAGCAAAAACAGTAACTTATTTTAGTGTTGCCAAACGACACCTTAAAAAGAAGAAAAAATACAGAGATAATCAAATCAATAGAAAACTACCAAAAAATATATGGAAACAAATCAGTGAAAAACTACCAAAAATGAGGAAGATTTAAATTTAAAAAGTAGAAAATCTAGAGAAATAAAATGAAAAAAGAAAGAAATCTGTTGAAATTTGAATGAGAAAGAATTGACAAGTTTGTAAAGAAAAATCTGAAAAGAGAATTAGAGAGAAAATAGGAATTGGAGAGAGAGAAAAACAGAAAAATAATTTTAAAGAGAGAGAAATCTGTTGAGGTTGGAGAGAGAAATATTTGTGGGAGAAAATAAAAAAAGAAATAATAAATCTGGAAAAAAATTCGCGTTTCCCGAAAATTTTTTGATGGCAATTCTGTAAATCCGTGGAAAGTACACGAATTGATGTCAAGTGCATCAGATTATTTTTCAGAAAATTTCACGTTTCCCGGAAGTTTTTCGATGGCACTTCCGTAAATTTCAAAAAAAGAAAGGCGTTTCGGAATTATCGCTTACCCTTCTGAATCCGTGGACCTGCCTTCAGTTTCTCGCCAACAATGGATTGGACTCAAATTTTGGGCCCAATTTTGGGATGTTCGTCCAAAACCTCTAATAAAAGGTTCTATCAGATTTTGTTCTGATTTTACATTTGTTCCCAAAATGCCCTTATGCTTCTAGTCTAATTACTTCTTTCGGATTTTTCATCTGGTGACAAAAATGATTGTGGAAGATAAAGTTTCCGAACAAAAAAATCAACAGTTTCTTAAGCAACAAGTTCTTTTGGCCAAATATTTTTTTTCTCCTCTTTGTGTTTGAACTAAACTGGAGAGATGGTTCCTCTCTCTCAGATGTTGGATGTGATCTCTATCAATCTCCCAACAAATATAGACTGTCAGAATTATCCCTTCCATCGACAGTCTACAACGACAGTTCGAGGCAAAATCGACGCTTCATAGTGAGTTGCAAGGCATCACTCTATGGTTTCAATTGCGAACAATCTAGGGCTGGAGAGCTTTATAGGGAGCTGTTCAATGTCACTCGTTGGATTAATACGCGACAGTCGCCAGCTCGCCCCATGGAGATTAGAAGATCAAATTGAGGAACAACGCGGTATTCTCTATACCACTGATATACAATTGCAATACCGCCCTCGCGAGTGTAACAGTGCGACTCACATGCTAGCTACAATGCCTTCTGGTCGAGGACCGACGCCAAATCTTATCGTTAACCCTTAGTTAATTTGTATTACTTTTTAGTCCTCTTTTTTGACGTTTATCTTTGTACAGACTATTGTAATCTATCAATTGAAAGGTTCTTTTCAAAAAAGTAAAAAAATATATCAAAGAGGAAGGATATCTCCATTCGGTCTGAAGGGATTTCCTTCTGCAGGAGTGTCCTTCGACCAAGATGGCAATGCGTGAAATTTGTCGAATAGGATTACGATGACTTAACATGGAAGATCATCTAGTCCGGTCGAATTAGGGATCGTAATGCTTAGCTAGAAGCCAACTACGATCGTCGAATCACTTCGAAAATTCGCGGCTAAAATAGACCGGATCCCACAACAGGTTACACCGAAGAGTGCTGGCTTGAAAGGAGAGAAATGACTAGTGGGAGCTTGGCAAATAGATGGATTATATCCAGTTTGATAGGCCCAAAGAATTCGTAAAGAGCCCGGATAAAAATTGAAAGAACCGGGCCCGAAAGGGAGCCCTGGAAAGAGCTTGCATGTGATCCCGAAAACTAGTATTAGACGTACTAGACGTCTGAGATTCCGCTTACAACACTAAGAGACACAATAACCCAACAGTGGCGTCAGAGCCTCTTGCACAAACTAATTTTAGCTAAAAACAATTTAGATTCAGACTTGTTTCATTAGATAGATAAATTCGAATAGTTTTTGGGACATCAATTTGATTAATTCGAATGAGATTTAGGCGTAATAAAATAGGTTTTGAAAGAGTTTCAATGGATTAAAACATTAATTTTAATTTTTTGAAAAATAGATTTGAAGGGTTTAAGATTTTTGAAAAGAGCTTTCAAAATCTGAATTTTGGGTGTTGAATCACGAATTTTCAGCCGTTGGAATCACAAAAAAAAGGGGGGGAGTTTTTGAAAATTTTAGAAACAAGGTGTTCTGGCAGGCCCGGACACGTCTAGGACGCGTGAACCTCCTGAATTAGAACCAAGGAGGGGTAAGAGGGCTAGAACAGAACGTTCATTCGGTCCTGACTTCATCATTTATTTAGTGGAAGGTGATAGAATTGAAGTGACAGACATTACAAAGTTTGTTTTGAATATTGATAATGATTCGATTAGCTTTTCCGGAGCTATAAATTCTAGAGATTCTAGTTTCTGGAAAGAAGCTATAAATGATGAAATGAATTTTATCTTGTCGGGTATTGTCTGATTTACCTCCTAGGGCTGAACCTACAGGATGTAAGTGGTTATTTAAGAAGAAGCTAAATCCCGATGGTTCCATAAATAAGTTTAAAGCGAGATTAGTTGCTTAAGGCTTTAAACAGAGGCATGATATTGATTATTTCGATACTTATGCACCAGTGGCATGTATCTCCTCAATTTGTGTGTTGATTTCCCTTGCCTCAGTTCACCATTTAGTTATTCATCAATTGGATGTGAAAACGGCTTTTCTAAATGGTAACTTAGAGGAGGAAGTTTATATGGAACGACCTGGAGGATTTATTTCTCTAGGCTAAGAAAGGAATGTTTGCAAGTTGGTAAAATCTCTTTACGGTATGAAGCAATCGCCTAAGCAATGGAATGAAAAGTTTGATCATATTGTCCGCGAATGGATTTGTCGTCAACGATGCAAATAAGTGTATTTACTGTAAAGTAGATAAGAATAGTTGTGTAGTTATTTGTTTGTATGTTGACGATATGCTCATTTTTTGAACTGATTTATCTTCTACTGAAGAAACAAAGAAATTCTTGTCATCTAAGTTTCATATGAAGGATCTTGGGTGACTGATGTTATCTTAGGAATTAGAATTCTGAGAAAGGATAATGTACTGACTTTAAGTCAAACACATTACATCGAGAAGATCCTGAAAAGGCATGATCACTTTGATCATAAACCAGCTCTAACTCCAATGGACCTCAGTATTAAAAAACTGAAGAATACTGGTTGTGCTCAAGCTCAACATGAGTATGCTAGTGTTATAGGTAGTCTGATGTATGTGATGCACTGCACTAGACCTGACATAGCCTACGCTGTCAGTGTATTGTGTCGATTTACTAGTAATCCAAGACCAGAGCATTGGAAAGCAATTTCTAGAGTGCTAAGTTGAAGGAGTTGAAACCCCAACATAAGTTACCTGAAGAGAACCATAGATTATGATTTACATTTTAAAGGAGACCCCGCTATATTAGAAGGATGTAGCGATGCTAGCTGGAATAGCATTAGGACAAAGTCAAAATCTACCACTGGATGGATTTCCACTTTAGGTGGAGCTGCTGTGTCTTGGGGATCCAAGAAGCAGACCATATTTCTTATTCAACTATGTTATCAGAATTAATTGCATTAGCAGATGCAAGCAAGGAAGCAGAATACTTAGAAATCTGCTAGAAGAAATTCTCATATGGAAGAAGCCATCTCCACCGGTCATGATAAATTGTGACAACCAGACAACACTTTACAACGTTGCAAATAAGACCTACAATGGCAAGTTGAGACACGTGAGTCTCAGACATCAATTTCTGAGACAATTACTCAAGAGAGGAGTAATTACAGACGACCACGTAGAACTGAAAAAAACTTAGCAGGCCCATTGACTAAAGGACTTCCTAAAGTAATTATCTCGGTTAAGAATAAGAAAATGGGGCTCATGTCTGTGAATGAAGGTTGATCGCCTTTAACAGAAACCCAACTTATGTCTTGAAATAGATAGGCAAAGTTTAACGGGTACCAACAAGTTAAAGCTTTCGCGATTATGGAATACTAGCATTTTATATTCTCCCATTTCTGAGCTAGTACTAAGGATGGATGCTAAATCCTTAATAAGTCCTAATTTTTAAGTGGTGCCTCGCGAAAACACCGCAAGTGGACTTGCCTAAGTGAGTATGGAGATCAGGTCGTTTCCTAAGAAAATAAAGTCGTTTTCTGAAGAAGACTCATGAAAGGGATATTGCACATGACCAATAATGTGCGGAGTATGAACACTTTGATTCACCGAAACAAGTAAGTGCGTTGACTCCGGTTTCATCAGTAAAGGATTCTTGGTTCAAGATACATTCACCATAGCATTCTGATAAAGCTTTGAGTTGTTTGCACTAAGTGAAGGTTCAAATCCATAAGATACCTATCATGTATGTACAAGTTTTTAGGATAATGCCAATCTATTTTAAAGTTTGTTTTGTTTGTTTTGTTTTATTTTGTTTTGTCTTCAAATTTTTAAAATGGTGGGAGAAAGTTGAAAACTTTCAAATTTAAATGAGGCATATTAGCCACCAACTGAAGAGATGCCATGAAAGGCAATTTCCCAACGTCAACCAGCAAAGATGAGTGGGTGCAATATGGATGCATCCCATGGGTGAGATGTCTCCGCATCTTTTCACTTGTTATACATCAACCCTCCAATGATCCAACGCGTTTTCTCTCCTTCTGTCTTATTCTCATTTTCCATTTTATTAACAGTGAACGCGGGTTCTTGATGTTTTTTTTATGTTTGAAGGTCGTCGACCGGAAAATTGGTCAGTCGTCGACCTTCGCCGGTGAAGACGATGAGGTCGCGAGAAGATGAGGTGGCATAGAGAGGCGATGAGATGGAGGAGAAAGAGGTGATGATTAGTTAACGGAGTTATAACTGTAACTGAAAAAGGAGGCCATATGGGTTTTTTGATAAAGTAGGGGGGCTAGGCAAGAAGTTGGTCACAAAGTTGGGGGCTATTTGGGGAATGAACCTTTTATTTATACAAGTTTTTGGATGAATTGGAAGTCGGTTTCTTTTGGCATTATCAGTTAATTAATTCTCTGAGTGTTCTTGATCTTGGTCAAAGCGTGCATACTTTGAACCGAGATAGTTGTAAAGACTTCATCGTATCCTGAAAGCATAATTCCACACCCGTTGTGGTCAAAGCGTGCATACTTTGAACCGAGATAGTTGTAAACTATAAGAGAATAATGATTTATCAGAGTTCCTTCTTTCCTTAAGACATTTCACACTCCCGCAACAGTACCAGACGTTAGGGTGTATGCCTTCGGGATACAACGACTATCCTTTCAGAATTGTAAGATAGTACTTCTATATTCTGAAAGCTGACGAACAATCATAAATATTATGATTGTTTGTTAGGAGAGTTTCTAGATATACTAGAGTACTTCGCAATCAAAAACTAGTTGTTAGAAGAGAAGAGAATGAATTTGATGTGTAAAATGAAGTGGGTTTGGGTTGTTTATATAGGAATCGAATAGGTGCATTTGTCTTTTGGGGTCAAAGGACATAAATCTTCAAATTTGCGGACTCAAACTGAATTTAAAGTCGGTGCAATCTGGGCCATCAGATTTAGCTTGAAAACTCGGAGTGAACGACATCCATCGGATGGATACCAAATTCGTCCCAACAGATTAAAGCAATGACCGTTAGATGAGGGATCCCGCGAAATCCCGAATCTGTCCCGACACGGAATGGACGCGCGCCGTTAGATCTTGCTGATCCAACGCGTCTGGATATGTCACAACGTTGTCCACCGACATCCAACACGCGACCGTTAGATCTTGCGCAATCCCGCGAGCGAACGCCAGCCATCCAGATCAGGATGTGCGTTCTTCGCTCAAACGACCCCCAAAGTGACTTGTCCATCTTGACGCTTTAGTCCCTATTTCAACCGATATTCGTCCAAACTTTAAACTTGAATTCTCATTCACCCGAAATCGGATTTGGGTGATTCTTGGCTCTAAATTGAAAAGCTCGACGAGACGAACGCAATGGTGCATTCCGTTTCTAAGTTTGACGAGTCTGGTCAAGCCAAAATCGGCTCCGATTCCAACAAGGAGTTCTCCCCTTTTCCGGAGCGGAGAAATTAAGAAAGGGCAGAGAGAGAGAGGAAACACTATTAAGTATTGACTCATACTGTTGTGCAATATTCTTAACATTTCATGAACTACTGGCACAAACTATTAGGTTGGAAATTTTTTTGGTAGAATAACTTATATTTCACCCATTTTGAACTAAAAAATCTCTTTCAACTTGTTTTTAACTCCCTAGGGATGATGGTTTCGAATATTAGAGAAATGGAAAAAATGAATAAAATAGGAACATAGGTGTTTATCACGCAATAATTGTAACAAAGATCGATAATGAACAATAAAATCCGGCTAGATTTTATTATTTTATTAACTTTTGACCACCATAAGCCAAAATCAAGACAACTTCTTACTCCAATTAAGACAATTAGGAGGAATCATTGTCCAAAGAAAAAATGATCAACTAATGTAGTACATAGGATCGGGCAATTTGAAGGTCCTGCTGCCTTGGTTGCTTCCCAAAATATCACTCCATTGATCTCCAACATTCCCAACTATTCTATACCCTTGTTGTTCAAGTTTCGCTCTTCGTTCTGATTTCTATACCACTGCAGTTTTATCCGTATCCGACGGTTCTCTGCAGCAGACACAATATCAATTAGAAAAAACATATCATGAATAATTACTTATAAAATCGATATAACAGTGAATGACTGCTTATATGGCGTACCTTAGAATGAGCTTCTCCCACTTTTCATATCCAACTGCTTTAAGATTTTGCTCTGAAATTTTTCTTCGTTGCTCAGCTCTTCCTGTTAAGAAGACAATCTTGAACTTTAATGAAACTAATTTTTTGTAAGACTTTCCGGTAATGCTGGTGCCTTTGCGGTGTCCACCCACGCATCAAATGCCGTCGCATTATACAGTTCAGCTCTGAAATATACATACATTATGAACATCGCAAGTTAAAATAGTTACAACTTACAACTACGGAAGTAGCTTGGTGTCTCAAGTTTATACCATACGAAAATGAATATTACCCAAATCCATGAACAGCATAATAAGGTAGGTTAGACAAGGTGGTCTCGTCCACGTCAAAAACCCACGTTTCTTTGCCGTCACCAGCACGATTCAGGCTTTGAGCATATTTCACCGCCTCGTCGGTAATGACTTTAGAATCCTGACGGTAAAGATGGCCGAGCATGTAGTGACCGACGTAGTCTTTGCACTCGAGGGGAACTGTTTTCCATTCACGAATATTGTTAGTTTCTATACCGAGTCGCCAACTAAGACATGAGACACCTTTAAGGTGATGTCCTCCGGAGCCAGATTGTAGCCTGAGGGGGTTTATTGGTAAGGGAATTCTACCATGAGGCGAAGCATGGGACACTGCAATTATGCTTGCAAGGAGGAGTAGTAAGACATTTTCCATGATGATTACTAATCGTATTGCTACTAATCTTATCGAGTGTTTCTTTCCAGGTTTGTCGTTTAAGTAGGTTTGTTCGACTCAATTTATTATTTACCCTCCTTCACGGGAATAATCACCATTTTGCCCTATTTAATTCTTTTAAAATGGGCTAATTACCTTTGGGCCACTTGCTCAAGCCTCGAGCAAGAAAAAGCAACACAGGCCACGAGCCCACGACAAATACTGGTAGGCAGTGACTTCCTAACCCTATTAAGAAAATGGATAATATTTTAAATATTATAATATTTTGAATTAAATTGCACTGATAAAGACTGTGAGATACGGTTCTCGACCTCAATTTTTTTTATCTTTGTTGGGTTTTTAAGAAAGATGTTGTATGATTTGCAGAGATAAGGACTGTGAGCATTGTCCCACGCAAAACATGCAACGTCTTAACTTCAATTGTTTCTTCCTAGTTTTCTTATCTTCAATAACTGTCAGAAAATCAACACGTGGGAATTTTCAAAAGAAAATGTTAAAAATACTAAGGATTTTTGACAAAAAAAAAATTGTCCAGTTAATTTGGAGGTTGTGATTTAAAATTTTGACTAAATCACAACCGCCACATTAGCTGGACAACTTCTTCTGTCAAAATCCTTTGTGATTCTGACATTTTCGATTCCATCAATAATGCCGATTCCATTATTGAATTGGTTTTCTTCTTAATTTTATTAACTTCAATAAGTGTTAGTAAACAGTTCTATCAAAAAAGACCACTTGCTGAAACCTCGAGCAGAAAAATAAAATAGAGGCCACGATGAAGAGTAGTAGGTAGTGGCTTCCTAACCAGTAAGAAAATAAATAATATTTTAAATATTATCACTAACTTCAAGAATGCAACTCAGTATGTAAATCAACTTATCCAGCTGAATGCAGTTCCTGAATGGAATCTTCAGTTGTTGCATCACTTGTTTTCTCAAGAAATAGTGAACAAAATCACCTTTATCCCAATAAATATTCTTTCAAAAGAATGTCATTGCAGCCTAGCCAAAGCAGCGAATACACAGTAAAATCCATGTACAATCTCATAACTCAAAACCATTAACCTGAATTAGGGGAGACTGAGTACTAGATTAAGTTGTGAAAAATAAACTGCGCTCCTAGAATTTAATTATTCCTTTGGAAATTGTTAAATAACAACGTTTTTTTTTTGTCATTTTCTGCAAACTAGATTTGCAATTCTTACAAATTCAAATTGCAAAATATGGATTGCGAACTTGATTTGCAGGACTTGCAAACTTGAGTTGCATAATTGTATCTCAGTTCGAAGATTTTGGAAACTCGATTTGAAGATTGCAATCTAGGTCTACAAAAATTGCAAACTCGAGTTGCAGAATGTGGTCTGAAAAACCAAAAAAGCTCAGTTTTTGTTTTGAACAAATGAGGGTAACATCAAAATTAGGGTTTGTGCGTCATTTCAAGCTATTGTAGTTCTCGATCTATGCATAAGAATTT
The DNA here is from genome assembly GCF_041429995.1 of Eschscholzia californica. Classification (NCBI taxonomy): domain Eukaryota; kingdom Viridiplantae; phylum Streptophyta; class Magnoliopsida; order Ranunculales; family Papaveraceae; genus Eschscholzia; species Eschscholzia californica. Next base: position 35,569,051 of record NW_028238472.1, read on the forward strand.
CTAAGTTTCTTGAGAGGGAAAGTGAGTTTTAATGGTAATAATATTTTGGAGATGAAAAAATAAATAAAAAATGACCTAATTGTATTTAGTGATATTATTTAGCACATAAATGATTTGCGAAGTAGGATTAATGAGTTAATAATTTATTAGATAATCTCTTTTGCTTTACTACTCAAGTATCATATAATCTAAATACTATGAGTGTTTTAGTTTTTGTTTGACCCGGTAACCGCTTCCTCTCCTTTCTCTCTCTCTAGAATTTCTCCCAGTAACCATTTCCTCTACCAAGTTTTGATCACCGCTTCTTCCGTCGAAGGGAGGGGTCCCTTCGTCGGTATCCCCTGTTATTGCAAATGGGAAAACGCGTTTTAGGTTGTTTAGATCTAGTTTCACTTCTAACTTTAGTTCTTTGTAGTAGATCAGATAAGGAAACGGAGGGAGTAAGTTGATGTGTGTGACGATTTCTTTTGATTGATGATTCATCTTCTTCTCGTTCGGCCGGATCACACAAATTTTCTTTAAGATTTTATTGGCTGAATTTGCATCGTCGCTTATCTTCGTGTTAGAGGGAAAGAATTGGAGTGGTTGCCATGGAGAAAAAATCATCGATTAGTTCTTCCAGAGAATCAAGAGAGGAATATCTACATCATTTAAATAAAGAGAACAACAACATTTTATTTCATCATCAATCTATACTCACACGATTTCCATTTATCTGATTGGTTTATAATTTCTTCTTATGTTTTAGTTCGATTATATTTTGTGATCTATAGGATCTTTTCATTCGTGATCTTGAGGATCTTCTTATTTTATGACCTTTAGGGTTTTTTTTTTTAGTTTATATCTTGCAACTTCTTTCTCTTCATAAGGTACCTTACATTTCGAAGTTTTGTACTTCACTTATGTAACTCTTATGTTGTTTGAAGAGGGGAGTTAATCTCTCAACCATGTAATGTTCTGGATTATTATGCTTGCTATGAATGGAATTATGGTTTAATAAAAAAAATGATAAATATACATAATAATCTTGACACTCTTGGCGATTTCAAAAAATTACAAATTCAAGTTGCAGAACGTGATTTGCAAATACTTTATTTGCAGTCGGAAAGTAATGAATCAATAGACACGTCCAATCCCAACATACTGATTTCTAACGGCAATGCTTCAAGAATCATATATATGTATTTGTTTACTTATATCACCGAGTACTTATTGCGCTATAACTTAATTGTTCACCCAATTGCCAATTGCTGAGAGAAATAATTTGGGATGATTTCTTATAGGATTTTTAGGTCGCTGGTATTTACAGAGCTACTTTGGTATTGAAGAACTTAGATTTCTAGGTCAACATTTTTGCCTCGCTTTTATGAACGGCCCAAATTTTCGGTCAAATAATGCTTAGAACGATGAACATTTTCAGTGAAATTTTTATCAAAAATTTGGTACCTAAAATTTCTCAGAAAACTGCTTGCTTATTTTGCAATTTATACTTTTGCCAAATTTTAAAATTGTTATGCATTTCAGTTTATCTAGCCGAATCTTAATGGAAATGGAGACAAAAACAGTATAGTTGATGATGAGCAAAACAACCCTGAAGATCCAATCAAACCCAAATGTTTAAGCTTTGATTTGTCCCAATTTTTCGACACAAACATGGTTCCGAGTTTCGTTCCTTCATATAAAGTAATGAAGTGAAAAATTCGATCTATGACATAGGAATAAATATAAACTATGAATATCAAATCATTTTTAACTAGACAGAAATTTAAAAAATTTCGGTGAAAAACAACAAAAACTATAAGAAAAATATGGCAACAAAAAAAAGACGGATTGTCGGCAAGAACTACCAAATTTAAACCGAATTTTTTCGACAAGAACCAACAAAAAATAAGCAAAAAAATATCATCTTCTTGCATGAATTTCAACTAAAACTTTTAATCATCCTCAAAATCCTACCAGGAAACCCTAATACTTAGTAAGGGAAGTTGTATTGTATGCCTTTCTTCTCAACCGTATAAAAGGTTGGCTTTAGTTGTGTTGGCTCGAAAGTGGTAGAACTTTTGACTCTGTTATTGTTTTTCTTCTGTTCGATACTTCGATTTGGTGTTGGATTGATCTATTTAGACCTTAGGTAATTGGAAATCTACTAGCTGAGTTCTGACCCAACCTACTATTTTTCAGGTAATAGAGATCGGGAGCACCACCTGTTTGATCGCAGTTCGTCAGCTCAGAGTTTCTTTCGTAGTTTTTCCCTTTCGAGATAAGGTAGTTATTTGGGGTTTCGTCTCGTAGACAGTTATTTCTTTCATTCGTTCTGTCTGACCTACTTCTCGATGATTTAGAAACACTGTTTGAGTTTTGAAAGTTTAATAAAGTTTTTTTTAGATGATTTATTGATTCTTATGAACGGCACATTTGATATTATTTGTCTCTTTTGATGAATATATCGACTATGTTTACTGTTCTGCGGAGAAATCCTTTAAGTTTAGGTTTTCATGGCGGCTGACGTGGAATTCTATGTTGGGGGCGTCAAAAGAGGGTATTTGACGGAGGCAGAAGTAGTGGAACAGACGAAGTCAGTGAGTCGGTAGACAACGCTGACGTTGAGGACGAATTGGTCGGTCGGCGACGTTGGAGTGGACAGAAGATTGATCGTCGACCGAGGGGGGAATGTCTGGCTGAACCGAGGGAGAGATATTGGGTTGTGTTATAGGCACGCCCGTAGTAGGCAACGAGGAGGGAGGTGCTGGAGGCCCCTCCGTCTCTTGGTCGAGTGGCGGTGAGGAAGGCGGCCTTATCGGTAATGTATCTGAAGTAAGCGGTGCCAGAAAAATTAAAAGTTTCATCGTCCGAAATGGAGAGAAATGGCGCAGGTGAAATGGACGGTGAGAGAGAAGAGATTGGCTTAGCCATAGGAAACCTAGTTTCATGGAACACAACATCGCGGGATGTAAAAATATGGCGAGTATGGAGGTCATAGATATGTAACCCTTTTGACCATTTGGGTAACCAAGAAATATTCCAGCTGAGGCACGAGGATCCATTTCTGTATTGAGTAACGGAATACGAGCATAGCACAGACACCCAAACATGCGAATGTGTGAAAGATCGAGTTGAGAGCCCAATAAGACTTCATGAGGGGACAACCATGGATAATCGGAGTAGGCAATTTATTTATGAGACAAACTGCAGTTAAAACACACTCTCCCCAAAAGGAGTGAGGGAGATGGGCTTGTAAACGGAGGGAGCGAGCCACTTCAAGTATGTGGCGGTGTTTTCTTTCAACCACCCCATTTAGTTGGGATGTGTGTGTACAACTGCGTTGATGAATAACTCCTTTATCAAGGAACCAAAGTTGTAAAGCATTATTCATAAATTCAGTACCGTTATCTGAACGAAATATTTTGATGGTAGAATTAAATTAAGTCGAGACATAGTTAAAAAAATTTAGTAATTAATTTAAAAGTGTCTGATTTCGAACTCATAAGAAATACCCAAGTACAATGAGAAAAGTCGTCGACAAGGGTGAGAAAATAACGACATCCGTTAGTAGAGGGTACCGGAAAAGGACCCCAAACATCGGCTTGAATTAATTCAAAAGAATGAGCGGAAGAAGAAACATGAGATGGAAAAGGTAAATGGGATTACTTAGAACGAGGACAAACATCGCATGGTACTTTATTATTATTTAAAATAGAGCTCCTACGAGGAATTCTAGAAATAAAATACTGAAGACGAGACAACGATGGGTGGCCAAGACGCCAATGCCATAAATTGTACGAAACATTACTAGGACTATCGTTAACTAAACCAGTAACTGAAAAAACATTGACGCCCCATGCGAAGAAAATATACATCATCATGAAGACTTCCATGCCCAATCATCTTCTTCGTTGTTCGGTCCTGAAAGACATACAATTCAGAGTCAAATAGGACAGTGCATCGGAGAGATTTAGAGATTTGAGAGACTGCAATGAGATTAATTTTAAAGATGGAATGCGCAGCACATCTTGTAAAAAGAAATCATTAGAAAAGAAAACTGAACCTATATGAAGAACACGGACTCGTGAACCATCCGGTAATCTAACATAAAGGTTAGGTGGTGCCATCGAATATGTGGAAAAACGAGTAAGCACCAAACATATATGTTTGGCGGCGCCCGAACCGATAACCCAAGGAGGAGAAAAAGATGAAGAGAACGTACCGATGAGGTTGATTTGAGGTGATCTGAAGGAAGAAGTGCTAGTCGGCTTCTTCTGTTGATCCAAAAGTGCTATAAGCAACTTGTACTGGTTGACAGTGAGGGACGATGCTAAAGGCACCGAATTGCCGGTCGGTTCTTGAACCGAAGCGGCTAGTTGGTCCGACCGATTGCGGTTGCGTGGGCGAGCACCGGTTTAAGGAGATAGCCATGAAGTTGGTAGCAAGTTGATATGTGATGTCCGTGGATTTTACAATGATCACAATATGGGTATGGACGCTTTGGACGTGGCTTATCCGATCGATCAAAGGGAGGTCGTCCACTGTCGTGTGAGCCAACGGCAAGAGTAGCTGCCTCATTGTTGATAATGGTGGAGTTGATTAAGCTTAATTTGTTGCACTTCTTCTTGCTTGACAAGAGAATGAATACGAAGAATGAAGGGAAAAGGGTCCATTAGTAAGATTTGGCTTCGAATAGCCGAAAAACGATCGTCAAGACCTTGAAGAAATTCCATTGCTCTATCTTGATTAGTGCGATCAAAGAAAAGACCTTCCATGATCGCAAATACATGGTTCTGTAATCATTAGAAAATTTAATTTTGTCTTGAAGAGCCTTGAGATTAGTAAAATAATTGGAGACGTCAGAACCATCCTGCTTAAGGAATAAATAACTCGTTTGAGTTAAAAAACCTTCAAAGCATTAGTCTGATAGAAGCGGTCATGGAGATTTTTCCAGACATCACATGCATTATCATCATAAAGAATTGATGAACGAAGAGAAGGGTCGACTGAGTTGATAAGCAAACTAGATACTAAGTCGTTACAACAACCCCATAGATGCAACTCATTAGGATCGTTTGGAGATTGTTCCATCGACAAAACCTAATTTATCCTTAGCTCGAAGAGCTTGATCATTCCTCGAGGAGTAATTATTTCCAGTTAAAAGCGTTGTGATTAAAATTGTGGTGGGAGAACCCGAATGATGAACATCGAATGGACCACCAAGATTAGGAAGAGAATTAGTAACAACTTCGGAAGAAAACTCATTAGAAGTCAAAGCTTAAAAAAATATTTAGCTCTTATACCATGTGAAGAGGGATGAACCTGTTGATAATGAAATATAGAGAGAGCCCGTGAGACCGAGAGATAGAGGGGTAGATCGAGTAAAAGAGAGAGATACAGTGCAAAGTGAAGTTAGAGATACTTGAACAATTAATTCTCTCTGTATTGATGTTTCACTCTAATGTACATAGATAGGTATTTATAGGGATACAAAGGATTTAGGGTTTCCTAATCAAGAGATACAGTTTCTAAACTAAATATACAAGAAATATATCTTCCTAATTTCTGCATGAACCGGGTCCACTCGATTGGAATCGGGTCGGTATGTCCTAATAAAACTGTTGGGTGACAACATCAAAACTATAGACGATATGGCAGTGGTGTGTGGAGGGGCATCCAGAACAAAGTAGAGAGATACTTAAACCTCACAAAATGGAAAGTAGGCAATGGCCCAAAGATTAGCTTCTAGAATGGCATTTGGATTGGAGGTAACACTTTGCGTGAGACTATATGCTGGTTACTAATGGACTGACAAGATGTAAATGATCCTCCGTGGTGACAAACCATTTCCAGAGAGACGTTCACGGATGCTCAACATGCAATGTACTTAATGTCCGATGGAACAAAGTGTTTTAGCTTTCTTTATGAAACGGGAGTCAGGACGATATCTTATGGTGGACGTAGATAAGTCTTATGGGTTGATGGACCCACTTGGCCGGTCCAATAATAGGCTTTGGATCCTAATCTTAAAGCTTTAAACCATTGATGCACATTAAGGGTATTTCAGGAAAGAAGAGATAAAACTGAAGATAAGGATTAGGATTTAGAGAAAGCAATGGAGGTGGGGCCCACATGGGGGAGGCGGCACACCTAGGGGTAAAACCCTAGGCGCCTAAACCGACTCCCTTAGCCTATATAAACCCCCCCCCCCCCACCCCCCACCCCTCGCCATTCTCTAAAAACACACACATTCTCATTCTCTAAAACAGATTAGAATCTCCTTTCAGTTTCTTCTTCTTCTGCTTATACTCTTTCAGGTTGACTGCTCCACTGAGGTCTAGCATCATAATTGGAGGAGTTCATTAAGATTAATAAACTAAGGGGAAGCATTATCTTCTAGTAGAAACCCTACTAGAATTCGGACTTGAAAAACTACAGTTTTAGTTCGTAACAGAAACGTGCAGATTTGAGCACCTTCGGAGCCGAATTAGCCTAGGGTTATTTCTAACAAAGTTGTTCAGAATACGATTTCCACTCGACCCTGAAAGTTTCAGAACATTCGGAGTTAAAGCATCTCCAATGCAAAACTCAAAACAAAAACTCTAATTGGCTTATGTGTTGAGTCTAGATTGAGATTCTCTTTCTTATGTTTATAGAACATGCTAAACATCCTTTTTACGCTGCATAGTAGAATAATTTTATTTTTACCGTATTTTACCAACAGTGTTGTCAATATACTAGACCGCAAAAGTCCTCTGAATGGTAGATGGAGATAAAAAGCCTACAATGAGATACATCTACCATGCTATGGAACTAATGAAAAGTCAAGTTGAAAAAGTTGCTCGCTCTCCTAAGGTTTATCTGAAGATCATTGAGGAGCGATGGACAAGGCATCTCACACACCCTCTACATCGAGCTGGTAATTTCACAGTCTTCTAATTTTTTCAATATTAATTACTTCTTTTAGTTTTAAAAAACATCACTTTAACTAAAATGTAGCCTACTACTTTAACCCAAAGTACCAATACAAACATGGTCTTGGAATTCGAGGGGAACTGTTATCTGTCGTAGAGGAAGTGGTCGAAAAACTGGTATTACTAGAAGAACAAACAAATTGTCTCCTGGAGGTCAGTTTACTTACATTTTGAAATGTTTTTAAGATTATGGAAAAGTAATTAACTTTGTTTGAGTCATTAAACTACAGCTAAAGCCTTTTAGAGAAGCATCGGGTTCCTTTGGTAATACATCTGCAGTGAATAGAAGAAACATAACTCAACCAGGTAGAATAAAATTTACAATTCATAATCAATTAGGGTTAATCACTTATCTAAGTAAGTAGATGTGTTTGCAGCTGATTGGTGGCTTTTGTGCGTAAATGATGCTCCAAACTTAAGGTCAGTTGCTATAAAGGTTTTAGCTCAGACGACCTCTTCATCTGGATGCGAGAAAAATTGGTCTACCTTTGGTCTCATCCATAGTCAAAGAAGAAATCGTCTTGGTAATGAACGACTGCATAAATATGTGTTTGCGCACTACAACATGCGACTACGATTGAAACACCAAAAATAAGACTACTTAGATTCAGTCTGATTGACCTCGCATATATCTTCTACGAAGAGGGTGAAGAACAACCATTATTTGAATGGGTGAGAGAGGTGGGAGAACCTGATATGGATGAGTCGAACAATAGGCCAAATTCTCAGATTGCTTCAGAATTAGGGTTAAATGATAATTCCTATATTAGCATATCACATATTAGGGATGACAGAAACAATAACATGAATAACGAGAGTAACGATGTTGAGGAAGATAATAACGAGGGAAATGAAGGACATGTCCCTTACACAGAGGAACACAACTTTGATCATGCAACGAAAGATCATGATCATGGAGTCCCACAAAGACCAACTAAACCTGTATCGTATTCTCGTAGAAGGAAAAACCAGTTGGCTGAAATGAATGACTCGGGTACTTCTTCTTGGGGCAATAGTGTTAACAGTGTTACAGACAAAGAATGAAATGTCAAAATATTTCGACCGAAATGGTCGAAATATTTCGGTTTTTCAAATTAAGTAGACGAAACCCTACTTACAGATGTTTCCAGCAAGATATCGTCCGACATTTACCGAAATTTCGTTTGAAACTTTGAAATATTCGAAATCAGACCGAAAAATACCAAATCCTTTCAACAAAAGTAATATTTTTGGTCGATTCCATTCTTCATTTGGTTTTTAGAAACTATACTTGTCATCTTCTTGGTTGGAACGACAAAAAAATTAAAGAGATTCGTGTTCTTCATCACTTCAGAAATTTTAGAGAGAGAAAGAGTGGCAGAGAAGAAGGAAGAAGGGTCTCTATGAAACCCTAATGTTATGTTTTCTAGAGGCATTTTAAAAGCACCCACTTGAAGTGTTAAAAACACCCATCAAGGCAATTTCGTAGGTGTAGGAAAGAGGTGCTTTTAACACTATGAGGAACGCCTATATAACTATCTTTTGTGTATTCTGGTCCGTCATTTTTAATTTTAAGTCAACATAATTGTTTAGTATAGTAATTTACCCCCTAAAATAACTATGGAAGTCAAAAATATTCAACTCAACCCCCAGATCTAAGTGTGAGATTGAAGATTACTCCCCCAACTAACAAATTATGTTGCAAATCCACTACTTTTTTTTATTTTTGAACCATATGTGCTTAATAATGGTTAAAGAGTCTTGTTATAAGCAACTAAATCATATTTCTATCACTTCCAAAGATTTGTAAAATTTCTACACTGAACGAAACGTTTCCACTTTTGGACCAACCGAAATTTCCACCGAAACCGAAGTTTCATTCCTTGGTTACAGACACTCTCTGTAGTATGGGTATCGACGATAGCTCTTATGGTTACGATAGTTCATCTGCATCATTCGGATATAACTATCCAAGTCATATTTCTTGGAGCAATAATGATGATGAACGACCATCAATGTTTCTGCCTCAACAACCAAGTTTTGTTATATACCATCAATATCCCCTAATAGGACCACTATGCGATTATATTACATACGTTGAACAGTATCGGAATTGGTTCCGAAATCGAATGTCATGGGCAGAATATTGCAATTAGAAATCAATCTTATGTACATCCAAACCAAGACGGTGATGACGGGAGTAGGAGATCATTTTGGTATTAATGTCTAATGTAACAGAATGGAAGTAATTTACACACATTTTGGTGATGAAGGGGAATAGGACATCTTTTTATGCTTAATAATGATTAAAGAGACTTGTAACGAATAATTGCATCGTATTTCTATCATTTCCGTAAAATTGTAAAATTTTCACACAGATAAAAACGTGCCCTCAAAACGTTTCCGCTTTTGGACCGACCGAGATTTCCACCGAAATCGAAATTTCATTCCTTGGCCTTGAGTGTTAAGAACTTTTACTCCAAGGTGTCAAGCAGGGGATCTATTCTAAATTCAAAAGTCATAAGAATGAGTTGGAAGAACCCAATGAGAATTAACTTTACCTTATGGGCAACAACTTTGCAAAGACTCCCAATCGTGGATCAACTTAAAAAAGAGAGGTATGATGTTACCCAACAGATGTACCATCCGCAAGTCAGACGAGGAATCTACCAACCATCTATTCCTTCATTGCCAAGTAGCATCAGAAACTCTGGACCTTTTTTCTTCAATCGTTCAAAATTTAATGGTGTTTTCCAAGATCCTTGGATCAAATCTTGGAGCAATGGGCAGGTATGAAACCAAAGAAGTCGGGAAGACAACTTTGGTCGATAATCCCAGCAACCATAGTTTGGAACCTTTGGAAGGATAGAAATAACAAGATTTTTAAGAATTCCAATATGAACAACAAAGTGGACATCAAAGGAACAATTTTCGCTTGGTCTAAGACTTTCAAAGATTTTAATGATTTTTCCTTTTTTCGATGTGATTGTTAACTGGGATGCTTGGATGATATAACAAGTATCCCTAGTTTTTTTCTTTCTTTTTCTTTTTCTATGTACAGTTCGTTTCTTCTTTTCACTATATGTTGATTCAAAATTTCAAAAAGAAAAAAGAAACTAAAGAGGTAGGTTATAGCCCGAGCCCGTATGGACGGATTTTTCTATATGCATATTACGCAGAGAGAAGGAAAGAGAAAAAAAAATCGTTTTTGAAGAGAGGATAATGTGAGAATTATAGGAAGTGGGTAATCATGATAACTACCCACTTATAAATTCTCACATTATATGAAGTGGTTTAGTTATGGTGACTTTCAAAAAAAAATTCATCTAAAAACTGTTTTAAAAGAAAGGTTGAGATTCACAAATAACAATTTAACGTCCCAGATTTATAGAGCCAAACTATGACATGGCACAAAAAGCCTAACTAATTTGTTATATAGACTAGGGAGCCCGTGCCCGTAAGCCACGGAAATTTCTATAATTATGTTATACAAAATTATCAAATATTTTGGTCTTATACAAATGGTTGCGGCTTTGGGGAATAAAGAAAAATCTCCGGAGAATAAAGATTTGGTCAATCAAGATTTGATTTAAAAATATATTTATTTTTTGGTCCAAAAATTTACATGATTGAATTTTGCCCCATAGTCTTCATCTCTTCTCTCTCCTCTTCTTCTTTGATTTCTTCTAATAGAATATTTTGGATAGAATTGAAAACTCATAGGTGTAGTTCGTATTTGAATGTTTTGTTCCCATCAAACAAGGTTATTCAGAAGTTAAAAGTGGCAATCAAATCAAGCCTGATAATAGATGAAGCTAAAGAAAAGGGAACTTTGATTGTCATAGAAAGTAAACCTAAAACTTAAATTAGATTTTTTTCTATTTACATTTCAAAATCCATAGTTGTTACCAATTCCCTAGAAAGTCCTGGATGTATAAGCCCTCCTCCTCACAGAAAACTGCCTAAACCCAAATGGATCTACAAACCTCAAGATACCACCTTGATTGTACGATTCAATAGAATATCAATTGAACATTCTCCTCGATGTAAGGCTTGGAACACATACTTCTTGCTGGACTTTTTAGATTATTTGATAGTCTTTAATGGAGTTTTCTTGCAAGATCAAGATTCCAACCTGAAGCTTCCGTCAAACTAATGAAGGGTTTTGCGAAATCATTAATCGGTTTAGTTGTTGATTCAAAGGCATATCTTTGTTCTTTTTATCTAAATCCAAATTTATTTTGCTTCAACTTAAGGATTTCAATCCTTCTCTTAGATTCAGGATTTCTATTTCTGAATCTGAAATTCATGATCTTGAAGCTTTTCAACCTTTGTGAAAGATTTTCTGATATCACGAAGAGTTTTCAACTCTGTAATGGTTCGATCATCAGAAGCTTGGATCCTTTGTGGATCATAAGGAATATAAGCTACTTGAATAAGGCTAATTTAGGAGCAGACACAGTATCAAATAATGAGTATAAGAGAGGAGAGAAGAGAGAGTAGAGGTGAGAATGGTGGTCGGAATGGTGGTGGTGAGAAAGTGTGGTAGTGAAGGTGATAGAGAAGATGAAGATTAGGGGGCAATGTTTGATCAAGTTAATTTTTGGGTTAAAAAATAATATTCCCCCGAGAATGTACAAAAAAACATGGATTCCCTAGAGAATTTATTCCCCGGAGATTTTTAGGGAGTGGGTAGTTATTTTGACTGTTAAATATCTATCTTTTCAAAGACTCTTTAAAATGAAGGGCCATGATTTATAAAAGAAAATTGGACGACCGAGATTTATAAATCAAGACATGGCACCAAAACCTATGTCAAAAGCAAGCTCTGAAAATTAAGCATAAAACATAACTCAAAAACTGCAAAAATTAGCTAAACCCTGGACCAGATGAAGATTGACCATATGCACTGTTTGGTTGGCAGCTCATTCACAAACAGAAGTGTATTAAAACTTTCAGATTCAATTGACCGACTCCCACTCTACTTGACTCTCTTAACTGTTAATATCAAAAAAATTGAAGTTCTCGACATTCATAAAATGATGATAAATGAATGTTGAGATCGTTAGATGCAATCAACTAGGGCATCAAAGTGGGAGTTGATGTAGGCATTTAGCACACAATGAGAATTACAGGGCACACGAGAGCTTCAAATCCATACATAAAAATCCACATGACATCAATAAAGTGTTGGGCAACAACATCAAAATTTGACTCTTTTCTCATAATGCGAATAAAACTAATAAACTGAAACTTCCATTCACAAGTACACCGATGAAAATCTATTACATTAACACTGACGCCAGTTTATAAAAAATACCTCAAGAAATAATTTCGTAGTTAATTCACAACCTGGTTGAAAACATTTCATCCTAAAATCATCAGTTGTTCACTTTGCTCACCGACTTATCCTGACAACTATTTCCATCCAAAAGAGTTGTCGGTGGTTCATCAACTTTCTTCTCTTCTATGAGATCCTTTGTGCTCATAAAGCTTGGTTGGTTGGTTGAAGCTAGAAGCCTTGCCCACATTCGATCAGTAATCACAACCTTATTTTGTATCTCAGTCACACACTGGCATGGAAAAACAATCAAGTATTCACAAACCGTCGTCATCAAAGATAAAATAACCAATGCTTCCTATAATAAATTATTTCAGTTTTCATACATAAGTGAATAACTTCTGCTTTAGAAACTAAAGTATTTCTGGAAAAATATACAGTATCGGACAAAAACAAAGGGTAAGGTTTCAAAAAGGGTATAAAATAAAACATGGTTCATAGGGCACAAAAAACCAGTTTCCGAAAGATCCATCGTACAGGTACACAAACTAATGATGTGCATGACGTGACATTTGGTTACGAATCGTGATAATCAAGTAATAGAGTAATCGCTAAATTCAAGATATTTGTACGCCGTAGTGTGCAAAACAATTACTCAAATTTGACTCGCCATTATTGCTCCTACAGGCTTCAAGATATTTTTGTAAAATTGATTTCAGTTTCAGAAGAGCGTGAAATCTTGAATTTAATTCAAACCCACCCAATCATTAGGTGCAAAATACAATACATGATCACTAAACAGTACCCAAAATTAGGATAATAAACTATGGACGAGCAGATACTTAAATAGGACTAACAAATTGTTTGTTGAACTAAAATTCAGGTTTATTGAGATCTTTTCTGATGGAGATGCAATCTTGACGCTGATGGTATCACATAAACTGAAAGTAAAACCTCTCAGCTCATAGTACCTTAAAACGTGAAGTCGAAATGGATAACTTAACCCTAAAATGCCCTTGGAGTGAGAGTCCTAGCGCAATTACTTGTTTCATACAGCTGCTATTTGAAAGCCCTAAAGAAAGAATAATAAAGAGAAGGGAACCAGACGTAAAATTTAACATTTCTATCTAACTAGAAACTCATGCCACTAGTAACTGAAACCATTTCAGTACTGTGGGTCTTGGTTCTGGCCTCTGGGTATTATATTTCTATTTCTATGTTTAATAACTAAGAACAAGAACCAACATAGCCTAACATGAAGTTAATATTTCAGTTCCTAGCTGAACAAGCTTTTTTATTGAACCATAATAATCAGCATAACGTTATCAGTAGAAAATTGACGAAAAAATAGTAACAAACCCAAAAATATCCCTTGACAACTTTTTTAAGTTAAAAAGTACCATACTTGGAAAGGTATGTAAGAATGTCTTCCATTTACAGGTCCAACTATAAAGCCAGTGTACCCTGCCATTGCACCATGAACAGCACTCTGAGCAAGGAGTGTGCAGTAAACATTGTCAGATGCATTTGAAGGAACAGCTCGGATCATGTATGTAGGATCTGCAAGAGAATAATTCATTCTATGATTAAATCAGAGTTAATCTCTCCAACTCAACTCTATTAAAGACATGTTTCATGTATAACAAATTAATACCACTGACCTATATACTTGAGATTTATGGTCATCTTGTTGTGAGTGAAGTGACCCTGCAACAACAGAAGAAGAGCTTGTAACTTGATCCAAAAGTTGTTAACCCATAAGAAACAATGAAAACCTGATTCTGCCTAAGACATACTAGAGCAAAATATGGTAGAAAACATGATAAGGCGTAGATATACAGACCTCGAAGTATATGAAAAAATACAAAGTTATGTGGCTCAACCTCAACTACACGAACATTTCATTTCAACTTTTGTCTTGGTTTTACTTAAACCGGCGCTTTAGTTGATCAAAAGATTGGACAATCTAAATTGTGTCTCATTAGTATATATGAGATTTACAAATCGTCAGGTCCGTATGTCTAGAATCTTTTGTGTCTAGTCCAGAGTGAAAAACGTATTAGGAAGTACATGTATCCCTTTGCAGTTAGAATGAGGCCCCTTGAGCATACGGATTAAACATAAACACAGAAGTAATGCAACCAACAGCAAGTTATGGAATGACAGTAATCCTCCAAATTGAATCATGCAGAACTCTTCGCAACCATGAACAGGTAGAACGTCAGATATGTGAATGCGGAAATACTCTAAACCATGAAAAGGTCCAAGGCCAGAGATGAAGGATGCTGAAATATTTTCAACCTTGATTTTGTCAGATAACCAGTGTCCAACATCTTGGAGTAGTTTGTTTCCTGAAGCATCTTTCTGATCCATGGAACGAATACTTTCAGCAAGAAGCTCTTGTCCTGCCCCTTCAGCTACTACAATGACCATGTGTCCATTTTCTTTTAGACGTTTTTCTATGAATTCAAAAAGTCCTCCAGGGCCTTCAAGAAAGAAAGGTGACTCCGGAATCAAACAACAGTCAACATCTCGGCTGGCAAGAGTAGCATACATCGCAATAAACCCTGTACCAATGGTTCAATGATTCAATCTGATTAAAGGTGAATGTTAGGTAACGATGTAGAAGGAAGCAAGAATTGGAAGACCCATAAAGACGGTAGATTAACTTTGTCAACAGGGATTGATGATCTTCAAATTGCAAAATCAGTATCAGGAAAACATCCATACTTGACTCAAATTACTATAAATCTGAACTTCAAAGATTCATTTTACAGGTAGCGCTTTCCAAAACCAATTTAAGTTGTTTGAAGAAGAACTTTTAAAGGGTTACAAACTTGCACATATCTTGGATAAATGAGTATCTGAATAAGAATTCAAAGTAATTCATTTCAACATAATCTCAGAAGGGAAGCGTTCCTATTAATGAAATATGAAGGGTCTGAAGGAGGTCGGATTGTAGGTTTTGCAAAACAAACTTCAATGAATATCATTACCAATTATATTCCCATGCTCTTAGCTGAAACCTCACTTGAACCATAGAATCTTAACAAAGACACCATTAAAGTGTCTGAAACTTACCACTATTGCGTCCCATTAACTTCACAATACCAATACCATTCTCCTGACTTTCAGCTTCAACATGTCCGGCATTAATGGCTCGTTGAGCCTCTTCAACAGCAGTGTCAAATCCAAACGATCTATCTATCACCTGATTCAATAAGATAATAATAAATAGTTTCAAAAGCTAGTTTACATTTCACACTTTTCACTAACTTTTATCGACCATTACTCCATGTGACCCTTTTTCTTGTCTTTTCGTTCTCTTTCTTTTTTTCTTTTTTGAGAATTACCAAGATTTATTACTTGGTCCATTAGAACGAAAGAGTATAATATATAAGAATTAAGATTAGCTATGAACGCAAAATCCAAACCACAACTATATTAAAGCAGATGTCATTTCAAGAATCTGAATCCTCTAAACCAGATGGCGTTGGACTTATAATATGATTGTACGTCTTTGAGGAGAAACAACAATATAAAGATAGTGAAAGGGTACAAGAAGTACCGGAATGTCATTATCGATGGTCTTCGGGATTCCAACTACTGCAACTTTTAGACCACGTCTTTTAATTTCCTGCATTATTGAGAACATATATTAGCAAGAATGCATGATGGAAAAGCGAATCTAAGGTATTAAGTCTTGAGAAAGCGAAGAAATTTGAGAAGAGCACCTCAAAGATGATACTACACCAAAAAAATCCATTAAACAGATTACCTCAAAAATAACAGATGCTCCCCTTTGAGTCCCATCTCCCCCAATAATGAAGACCTACGAGTAGGTTTAACCAAATTACCAAAGCGAGGCATAAATGCAAGTAGGTGTGTATCGAAGTACATATATATTAGAAACTCTAGACTGATATGCGACAAATTGAGAAGCCCAAATAAAAGACGCCCAGTTACCAGATTAATTTCCCGGTCCTGAATGTTGTCAACTATCTTTGAGGTATCATGGCCTCCTCGTGATGTTCCCAGGATAGTGCCACCACGCTTGTGAATGTCATTTACAACCTTCGGTGTCAATGAAATCGTATTTCGAGAATAGAAACCCCGGTATCCTCCCTGCAGATGTCGGGGATAGACAGTAAGAGCACCAAACCAACGAAATCGTATAACTAGAGTATCAGTTTATGGATTAACATTGTCGCAGACACCTCATCTAGGGTGTCACCAGAAAAACAACATGCATGTTCTTTTCGTGCATGCAAATGGACAAAAGTATTTATCATTCAACTATGAGATCAAAAGCAATGTGTAATTGAGGGGATGAACTGGGATAAGAAACAAAAACGGAACTTCAATTTGTATTAGAGTCTGCAAGAATCCATGTCGTAAATCAGAAACACCAATATATATCATGAAGTCTATGCACCCAAATGCACTTTATGGAGAACAAAGGAATCTCCGACCTTTCGTACACTTTACAAATGTTATAATAAATTCAAAACAAAACCCAACCCTAGATTGTTTTCCCTGACACAGTTTACACAATATAAGTATGATCCTAAATTGTCACTACTTAAAAAAATTGAAATGGAGATTTGAACAATCTGATAACTCACATCTATCCCAAGAACTTTACTGACACCATACATGTGGTACAAACCGCAAACTATCTCCCGAATAACTGTGTTGAGCCCAGGGCAGAGCCCGCCACATGTTACAATGCATGCATGCACATCATCCGCTTCAAAGTACACCTGCCATATTCAAGAAAATCTTCTGTAAGAATGTTACTAAATTTTGCATCAGATTACATTAGTTGCTGGAAACATACTCTTTGTCGGGGTCCAGCCCGTCGAAAATGTTTCCCTCTTGGGCTATCCTTGTGAACTACGATCTACAAAATAAAGTATATGTAAATTAAATTAGTATGAAGAGGTTAATAGCTGATATCGAAAGCTCACACAAATCAAGCTCTTGAAATTTGAGTGAGCAATAGTCTATAAATTCGTAACATGGGTTAGATAAACTTACCTTCTGGCATACTGTATCGTCGACATTGACAAAGTATTGCCTGGAAGTATAGAAATATACATCGAAGAACCGTTAAAATTTCAATCAAGATGAATAACAATAATTTGAGTAAGAGTATCAAAAACACTAAATGGACTTACTTAACCACTGAATATGCAGGGTTATCCTGCAAAGGATTGGGATAGGTCTGCAAGAAATCAAAAAAAAAAAAGTACAATTTCAACATCTTTATAAAACCCTAACATCATACAACAATTCTGATCTTTTGTCCATACATATAACAAAAGATATAGCATTAACAATAGCAAAAAAATGAACATTTGCTAGAAAGCTCTAAAATTGACCTTGTTTCCTTTCTTAGCAAAAGCTTATCAATTAGTAAAAAAAAATCTCAACAACACAAATCAAAGAAATGCCCTAAAAGTTCAATACCAAAATATGTAAATCAGGTTCCTAATCTTAGTCATAATACAATAAACAGAGAGAGAGAGAGAGAGAGAGAGAGAGAGAGAGAGAGAGAGAGAGAGAGAGAGATACAGGAAGATCAGGAATGTAATCAGACAAGTGAGGGACATCTTCAAGGACATATCCGGCATCTCCTGTGATGATTTTCTGATCAGATTTGGTACTGAGTCCCATTTCTTAAACTTGGGTAATCTTGAGAGAGAATCTGGAGAGAAAATAATCAGTCAGTCAGTCACATAGAAGAGAAAAGTACTTTACTAAAGAAAAGTATAGAAGAAATGAATTCGTTTCCTCAGTACATAAAACGTGGAATTTTTCCCTTTGATCAAAAGAGGAAATTTCAGCTATTGACGTAGTATTATAATTTTTTTGGATTTGTTCTTCTGGTTTTGAGGATTACTTTCCTTCGTCCATCAGAATCTTTATAAAGCGGTGGGCTGTTGGTAGGATCCCTGGGCACATAGTACTAGAATATCTTCAAATTTAGTATATTATATTACAATATGAGGCACTAATCTATTGGAAGACTGGGTACTATCTTTGAAAGTGAATAAAAATGACAAAAGTCTTAGAAGATGATAGGACCAGCTTTCAGGGCGGCCAATGATATTGTCCGTTTTGTTACATCAAGTTTCACAGTTTTAAAAAACTTCGTAAGCAAAAAATATATGGTTTTACTTCAATATTATTTCGGAACATATACCTTCGGTGGCAGAATAGATTTTTACTTGGGAACAGAAACCTCAGGGTAGTAGCACGAGCAATAATATTCATTATGCTACAATTCTATGGATTATATGGAAAGTTCGTTGCGACCATTGCTTTCAACATGAGATTAATACTCTTGACAAAATACAAAATATGATTACTACCTTCCCTAAATACATAGAAAATAATATAACCACAAACAAAACCATTCCAGAAAAATGGAACCCTCCTGACAGGTCTTTCTTGAAAATAAATGTAGACGCGTCCTTCATTGATATCCAGAATGTTGCAGGTACAAGTTTGGTGATACACAACAATGAATCTAAATTTCTTGAAGCATATGCAACCACCACTAGAAGCAGAAATGCAGAGGAGAGCGAAGCGATCGCAATCCTAAATGGAATGTTATGGGCTAAATCCCACAACAATTGCAAGATCATCATAGAAAGCGATAACATCAATATCATACAATATTTACAAAATAAGAGGAATGAAATACAATGGCAATCCAACATTCATATCAAAAAATTCAGGATATCAGGCGAAGGCTGGAAATAGTCAAATTCTCTCACACGAATAGGAAATTCAATCAAGTGGCAGACAAGTTGGCAAAGTGGGCTAGGAAGAGAAATAAGACGCAATCATGGAAGAATGTTCCGTATATAGTTTCTAATATGTATTGTAATAAAACTCTAAAGTTCTAGTTTTAATATAATTATCACTTTCAACAAAAAAAAAAAGAAAAAGTTTAACCTTTTAAGAAGAACACCACACTCTGTCTCACTTACGATATAAGATTATTTACAACAAAAGGTATGTTTTTGATTCATTAAAATATGATTATCTGAGTGACTATTGCATTCTTAAGAAACTAAAAAAACACCCGATAAGAATAAGCAAATAAAAATAAATAGCTCATTACTTATTTAATATTATTGGCTAGTTAATGTTTAGTCGGTCATGAAGTTTTATGTATTCCAGATTAACATGTCTTACAACAATATCTTCGATTGATACATAGTCGAACCCATCTAATGGTAATCCATAAAGGGATTTTCCTGTCGTTGCCTCTGAATTTTCACGATGAATTGCAAGAACTCGTTTACAATCACGAAGTTCAAATTCAAGAGGATATCATGGGTTTTCCCGTCCACAGTAGATTTAATGATTTCTTCATCAGTTTCATAACATTTTGTGAAGAAGATGTCCTTCAATCAAGATATGCACTCAATTTGTCAGATAGGATAAATGATGAAGATCATCAAGTCCGATCGCTTTAGGGATCATAATGTTTTAGGGATTTTTAACTTCTTCTTTTTTGCATTGGTTAATAGGTTAAAGGGCCCGATCCCATAAAAGTTTTACATCAAATCAAAGCTCAACGAGGGTGGTAAAGTCAAAAAGTAATACAGTAAAGAAAAAACATAATGACACAATTAAATAAATCTACGTGGTACGAAACTTAATAGCATCTTGTCGATCAGCTTCCACAATATTCCCCAAGTTTGGTGGGATGGTCGTTTCCAAACTCCGCCTCTTCTCTAGTTGTACGTAGCTTTGATAAAAAAAATTGCCAGCTTCATTCATCTCTCGAACTACGTGGTGCACTTTGCATTCTTCAAATTGTTACCGCAATGTTGCGATCTCTTTGCATATTTTCAATACCTTCCAGGGAGGGATCTGACCCCACTCGAGAGTTGAGTGTTAAGTATCATAGAGTCGGTGGCCACATTGACCTTAAGTCGACCATGCCTTAGAGCCAACTGGAAGCCCATTTTCACCCCTTGCAACTCATGCATAATGACAGAGTCTCGGTCCACCCTTGTTGTACCAGCAACCACTACTAAACCCAAGTTATCTCGCAATATAGCTCAATAGCCTCTAGAATTACTGTCATATGCCTCATCCTGTGCTAACCACTTACAAGGTTCGTACACTAGCTGAACTAATTGAATGTTCAAATTCCGTGCTACCATTACTCTAATTCATTCTACGGGGAACATGATTTTTGCCTTTCATGCCAGTGCTTTGATTCTCTCATCATTAAAAATGTCTCGTATCCATGTGAAATTTGGTAATAGTTATCCCTACCAATTAATTAGCAT
Source organism: Eschscholzia californica (assembly GCF_041429995.1). Lineage (NCBI taxonomy): Eukaryota > Viridiplantae > Streptophyta > Magnoliopsida > Ranunculales > Papaveraceae > Eschscholzia > Eschscholzia californica. Next base: position 35,589,585 of record NW_028238472.1, read on the forward strand.
GAAAAATCTAAGTGGATGGTACCATCACCACAAAGAGGGGGAAGAAGGCTGTTTTGACCAAATTGACTAAGAGGTCACCATTAACTTTAGGCCTTAACTTGTTGTTGAGCTCTTATACTTTATTTCACTGAAAAACACCTCCTATTACGCGTCTTCATTGTAGAATAGCCCCTAGATTAACTTTAGTCACAACAAAAATGATCTTGTTGGACACCAAATTGCACATGACTTTTTCACAAATATTGACTTCTTCAGGTCTTTGGATTATTCTGCAAAAACTCATTTAATTTGATTAGTTCCGCAAAAATAAATGATTAACTAATATAAACTAACGACACATAATTGAGTTTTGGCGAACTCACTAACACTCCCCCCTTGGATTCCACAACATAAGAAATTGTCTCATTAAAATTTTACTAGGAAAACTCTATGCGAAACCCCATGATGAAGGAAAAAGAGGATAATGTTCTTCTACATCTTCGATTATGCTAGAATTACATAAACTGCCTCACTAAAACTTTGTCAAGGAAAATTCAATGGGATAAAACTATAGCAAAGGAAAAATAATACAGTTCGAAGATTTACAATGTAAGATATATTATACTTCGTGACATACCTTCTTAGTTTGCTACCCTCATAGATACTCTCCCTCATAGACGTTCAGACGGTTGAGATTGTAAAAGATCACTTAGTCGATGCATTCTAATGTTATAAACTAATTTCTTGAATGTTGAAGTTGGTAAAGCTTTAGTAAATAGATCTGCAAGATTATCGCTTGAATATACTTGCTTAATTTCTATGTCACAATTTCTTTGTAACTCATGAGTGTAGAAAAACTTAGGAGATATGTCACCTTTGATATATCCCCCTTTAAGTCGTGCAATACAAGTTGCATTGTCTATTTATCTTCATATAATACTGTTGGAGTATCCTTGGTTGAGGAAAGTCCACATATTTTCTGAATATGCTGGATAACATACCTTGACCATATACACTCACGACTTGTCTCGTGAATAGCAATTATTTCAGAATGGTTGTAAGATGTAGTTATAGTTTGTTTTATCGATCTTCACGATATGACAATATTACCACTAGTAAATAGATAACATGTATGTAACCGTGCATTATGAGGACCAGAGAGGTATCCAACATCTGCATAGCCACGTAATTGTGATTTTAATCCTTTCGAGTAAAACAAACTCATATCGATAGTTCCTTGCAGATACCGTAGTATATGTTTGACACCATTCCAATGTCTTTTGGTAGGTGTAGAGCTGTAACTTGCCAATAAATTTACAAAAAATGTTATATTTGGTCTGGTACAAGTTGCTAAATACATAAGAGCACCAATTGCACTCAAATACGGTACTTCAACAACATCAAAATGTTCATCTTCCTCTCGAGAACGGAATGGGTCTTTCTTTTGATTAAGTGAGTGAACAATCATAGGATTACATAAAGGATGAGTTTTTTCCATGTACAAATGTTGGGTTAATTCCATTTTGGCCCCCAATTTGTGATCAACTCACCGTTTTGGCCGCCATAAGTGTCCGACAGTTCATTTTGGCCCAAAAAATTTCCTATTTGGCCCCAAATTTTATTCAACCTCCCAACTCTACCCCCATGATATTTCTGTCATTTATATTTTTTCTTTTTCTATGTCCACCTCATCTAACAGTTGCCACATCACTTCTGTCCACATAGGATATCGCCGGGAAAAAATTGTCGGAGAAAGGTCGCCGGAAACTTTTTCCGGCGACCACCATTTTTTTTATCTTCTTCTTATCCAATCTTTCATCTCCTTTCTCTCTCTCCTCTCTCTCCCTTATCTCTCTCTCTCCCTCCCTCCTCTACTCTCTTTTCCCCTCATCTTGTCTCTCTCTCATCTTCTTTCTCTCTCTATTTTCTCTAATCCGGCGAAGGATAAGGGTATCCTTCGCGGGACACCGTTTGGTAAATCCCAGACGAAGAGAGGTCTCTCTCCCTCCTTCCTCTACTCTCTTTCCCCCTCATCTTCTCTCTCTATTTTCTCTAATCCGGCGAAGGATAAGGGTATCCTTCGCCGGAAACCGTCTGGAATCCCAGACGAAGAAAACCTCTCTTCGTCTTGGATTTACCAGACGAAGAAGAGCTCTTTTCGTCTGAGATTTCTTAGACGAAGGGGAGTCTGGATCTGGGGTTTTCCCTAGATCCAGACGATTTCTGGCGAAGGATACCCGGAACAGAGAAAATAGAGAGAGAGAGAGAGAAGATGAGGGAGAGAGAGAAGATGAGGGCGAAAGAGAGTAGAGGAGTGAGAGAGAGAAAGGAGGAAGAAGAGAGATGAATGAGGTAGAAGAGAGAGAAAGGAGAAATTTTTTTTAATAAGGTGGCCGGTCGGAATTTTTATTCCGGTCCGCAACATTTTGCCAGAGAAGAAGGGTGAGGTGGAGAGGAGGTGATGTGATGGAGGAGAGATAAGATGAAGTGGATGATAAAGAAAGGTGTGATGTGGCTTTTTTTTGTTTTTAAACTTTTCAGAAATGATTATATTTTGGCCCCCGAGGATAATTTCGTCAAAAGTTTAGCCTGTAGGGTCAAATCGAACTGTCGGACACTTATGGGGGCCAAAACGGTGAGTTGGTCACAAATTGGGGGCCAAAACGGAATTAACCCAAAAATGTTTTAAGACTTTTTCTGTATACATCAATTGATGGATAAAAAATCCATTTTGCAAATGTTGGATTTGTAAACCAAGACAAAATTTAGTTTTGCTAAGATCTTTAATCTCAACTCTTTTCTTCAAATATTCAACCATCTTAGTGAGCCCTTTCTGATTTTGTAAACCAAGACAAAATCAGCTTCTTTAAAGAACCAATAAGATCTATGTTAAGTTGTTGTAGAGATGGGTTGTTAACATGTCTAAGTAGTTTTTAAAATCTTATGCAGTCACTAAAGACGTGAGCTCTGGTTTCAATCTCTTGTATGTCGTATATCTTACAGAAATTAGGTACGTTTGGAACTTTACTGCTTATGTTGATTCGTAAGTCCATTATGTATTAGCTTCCAGATGAATACTTGTATGTTGGGGTCCATATTTTTTTGTTTCCAAAATTTTGTCCATGGGAATGAGTGTGTCTCCTCTGAGATTACTAGTGTGATTTTGATCTGCTTGTAGTACGATTTGGTGGAGAACTTTCGACTGTCAATGCATAACCATATCAATTTGCCTTTCTATGGTTGTTGTGAAATCATGATATTCATAATAGCCCGAGTTGTATTGTTGTCAAAGTATTCAAGATGAAAATAATATTGGTGATCATCAACATGATGAATTTCATTATGGTGGTAATTCTAGTAATAGTTCAGCAAGTGAAGACCTTGATAATGATATTCCCGATCATGTTTTTAATGACTCTGGGAAGAAGCTTGTGATCTGATTCCGGATAATATATATGGTCCTAGAAGTTGTGATACTCTTGAGGGGAAATGGATTAGTAATTGAAAATGTCTTATAAGCAAGGAATGAAATGTCGCTTTCTGTGGAAATTTCGGTCGGTCCAAAAGTGGAAACTTTTCGGTCAGTGTGAAAGTTTAACAAATCTTCGAAATGACAGAAGTATGATGCAATTGTACATAACAAGTCTCTTTAACCATAATTGAATTATTTAACCCTAATAACCCTAGAATATGATGAAATTGTGCAATAAAACAGTTAGTTTAGGGACTAAGTTGAATGATTTAACCCTAAAATAGTTAGTCTATGGTGTAATCTGTAATAATACAGTTAGATTAGAGACTAAATTGAATTATTTAACCCTAGTAATCTTAAAACAGTTAAGTTAGGACTTAATCCGTAATAAAATAGTTATTTAGGGGCTAGATTGAATAAACCGTGGTAACCTTAACACAGTTAGGTTAGGGTCTAATTTGTAATAAAATTGTTAATTTAGGGGTAAATTGAAATATTTAACCCTAATAATCCTAAAACAGTTAGGCTAGGGGTTTAATCTGCAATAGGTTGCAACAGTTAGGGGGCCATTTTGAAATAAAACATGAAGTACTTCTAGTAAAAATTATATGCCCCTTATATAATCCTCATAAACCCTAATGAGGTTCCCGAATTTTCCCTCTCCACGACAGAAATCTGCCGCGTCTCTCTCTCTCTAAGGTTTCAAATCTCTCTTCAAATCAATCAAGATGAAGCAAAGAATGAAATCAGAAGGAAATGATTCAATGAATAAGAAAACAACATGAAGTAAAGAAGAAATCTATCATATTTGGAAATGATTCATATATCCCATATTTTTTCAGTCATTTATGGATTGATTTGGTCGAAATCTCGAACATTTTGGTCAAAATCTCGAAAACTTCGGCCGAAAACTTGCAAGAAATATATGTAAGTTGAATTTCGTGTAGGTTGTTTCCAAACCCGGAAAATTTCGACCATTTCGGTCGACATTTAATTCCTTGCTTATAAGAGATCTATCAATAAAGATTGGGTCGAATGATCGGAATAATAGACATTTTTCTTTCGAATCTACACTCGGTATTTATCAAACGGAGAAAAGCATGATAGTACTTGGCGCGTGTATTCAGAAGATGTCGATAAAGTATTTTGTTTTTGTTGTAAAATACTTAAGAAGATGTCTTTGAAAACTCAATTACCAAATGAAGGTTACGAAGATAGGCAACACCTTGGTGTGAGAATTACAGACCACGAGATTACCGCTGCAAATATTGCAAACATGACTACACGGATTGAGACGCAAATTAGATTAGAAAAAAGTAAGACAATTGATAAAATTATGCAAGAATGTATTAAAATTATGCAAGAATGAATGGAAACTTTGTTGGGCTCGTTGAGATGTTACCAGAACATGACCCAATTATGGAGGAACACTTCAGTCGGATTCAAAAGTAATGAGATTCGATGTCATTACTTAAGTAATGTGATTCAAAATGAGTTGATACAATTATTATCCGTTGAAGTCAGAGGTGCAATACTTACAAAAGTTAAAGAAGTTAAATATTTTTCAATTATATATGATTGTACACCTGATATGAATCACCAAGAACAAATCACAATGATTTCAAGATGTGCAGATATGAGTGCTACTCATGTGAAAGTGGAAGAATATTTCGTAAAATTTGCTAATGTGAATGATACATCTGGACTTGGATTGTTGGAACAACTACAAACAACCTTAAAGAGTTTGGGTATTGAGATTGATGATGTGGGGGAACAAGTATATGATAATGGTTCGAATGTGAAAGGGTGCACACAAAGAGTACATAAACAACATTTGGATATAAATCCAAAAGCATTTTACACCCCTTGTGGTAGTCATTGTCTTAATTTGACTCTTTGTGATATAGCAAACTGTCATGGTAAGGCTAAGGACTTCTTTGGAGTAGTACAACGACTTTATCCTTTATTCGAGAATTCTACAAAGCGATGGCAGATTTAAAAGAGAATCTAAATGAGTTACTCTGAAACAACTATTAACCACACGTTGCGAAAGTCGTGTTGAAAGTTTTAAATCGATTATATCGCAACCTTTACAAATTAGAGAAGCTTTACTTCAATTAGCAGAAAGTGATAACGAGGCAACAACAAGAAGTGAAGCATAATCTATTGCATAACACGAGCTTGGTGATTTCGAGTTTTTATTAGGCATTTGTATTTGGTATAGGATATTGGTGCTGGTCAACAAATGTTTGCAATCAAAGGATATTCACATAGACGTTGTTGTTACAACTGTAAAAGGTTTATTACTTCGACCAAGAAGTATAGAGAAACTGGGTTTGAAAAGGCTATGATCGATGGTACGAGAATGGCTAATAGTTGGATGTTGATTTAGTGATTCCCGTGAGGCGTGTAAATTGTCGAAAAACACATTTTCATGAGACCGGTGAGAGATCATCGCGAATAATTCCGCAATTTGGTGAGGAATATTTCAAAGTTCAGCATTTCATTTTATTAGTTGATCGAGCTATATTGGTTTATTGGAAAGAAGGTTTGAACAATATCAAGAATATGATAAAATGTTTGTGTTTTTGTTGAGACCGAAAAAGTTAAGTGGATGCATGACGAAGAATTAAAAGCTTCTTGTGAGAATCTTGCAAATAGTCTAAGAAAATATGATCATTTTAACGTTGAAGGGGACGAATTATTTGTAGAGTTAAAACTCGTGCAAGATATTTTGCCAACTGAGATTACAAAAGCCAGGAGGTATTGAATTTCTTGAAGAAAATGAATTTGTTACCAGATGTTAGTATTGCGTATAGGATTTTGTTGTCTATACCAATAACGGTTTCATCAACATAAAAAAGCTTCTCAAAATTAGGGCTCCAACCTTTTTTTTTTGTATAAATGGGGCTCCAACCTTCTCATCCTTTAATGGTTGATACTCTCCTAAACAGTTCCTAATTATAACTCTAGATCGGCTAACAATACTTATTTGTCTTCTACACTTTCATTCACAACTAAATCTGGTTTAAAAATGGATTCGGTTCTCTCTCTTTCTCTTTTTCAGATAGGGTTTACAAACTAAATCTGGGTCGTCCAAGGTTGAAAAAAATAAAGAGAAATGCTATAGTGCGACCAAATAGGAGGGAACAACCAGTTTTTTTATGGATTGTCTGTTGGACCGTCCTGTCCATGTGGAGAAGACGCCAACAGACTTTCCACATAAGCGGGTCACTTTTTTTTAACCAAAAGGGACTGGAGAGAGCTGCTAGTTGTCTCTCTCTCTCTTTCTCTCTTACCCGTTCTTTTCCTTCTCTAGCTAGTCTCTCGCACCTTCTTCAATCATTACCTGCAACGTTCTCTCCCTGTGCAGTATCTTCAAGGTTGAACTTGATTTACATATTTTGATCGTATCAACCCCTTTAAAATTATGAGATGGATTAAATTGTCTATAACTGCAGATTGTTATCACGGTTTATTCAAAAAGTTGAATCACTGTTTTCTCAGACCATTATGGTGCTTTTACGGGGAGAGTAGTAGAAATAGAGTACTATGCGTCTATCCTAACCCTATGCCCGGTCTAGAGAGAGAAAATAATTTCAGACTGAAGTTGTAACAGTAACTAATAATGAGAGACAAAGAAAGAGACAGGGAAAAGGAGATTCTTTACTAGCGTCTTTATGGTCTTCTCAGGTGGAGGAGTTCAATTGATTTCAACCTAGTCCTACTGTCCTACGTACTAGAGAGATAAAACAAATAGATAAACAAGAGGTGGTTACAATTATGCTGCCTCTCTCTCTCTCTAGGGTTCCAAACCTCTGTTCAAATCAATCAAGATGAAGCAAAGAATGAAATCAAAAGCAAATGATTCAATGAAGAAGAAAACAACATGAAGTAAAGAAGAAATCTATCATATTTGGAAATGATTCAAATCTCCCATATTTTTTCAGTCATTTATGGATGGATTTGGTCGAAATCTCGAAAACTGCGGCCGAAATCTTGCAAGAAATATATGTAAGTTGAATTTCGTGTAGGTTGTTTTCAAAACCGAAAAATTCCGACCATTTCATTCGACATTTTTCGACATTTTATTACTTGCTTATAAGAGATCTATCAATATAGATTGGATCGAATGATCAGAATAATAGACAATTTTCTTTCGAATTTACACTCGATATTTACAAAACAGAGAAAAGCATGATAGTACTTGGCACGTGTATTCAGAAGATGTCGATAAAGTATTTTGTTTTTGTTGTAAAATACTTAAAACGAGGTCTTTGAAAACTCAATTAGCAAATGACGGTTACGAAGATAGGCAACACCTTGGTGTGAGACTTACAGACCACGAGATTACCGCTCCAAATATTGCCAACATGACTACATGGATTGAGACGCAAATTAGATTGGAAAAAAGTAAGACAATTGATAAAACTATGCAAGAATGTATTAAAAAGGAAAAAGAACAAAGGAGATTATTGTTACGAAGATTAATTTCAATTGTGAAATATCTTTCCAAGTACAATTTGGCTTTTCGTGGAAGAAAACACAAAATTGGGCAGGAAACCAATGGAAACTTTGTTGGGTTCGTTGAGATGTTACCAGAACATGACCCAATTATGGAGGAACATCTCAGTCGGATTTAAAAGTAATGAGATTCGATGTCATTACTCAAGTAATGTGATTCAAAATGAGTTGATACAATTATTATCCGTTGAAGTCAGAGGTGCAATACTTACAAAAGTTAAAGAATCTATATATTTTTCAATTATACTTGATTGTACACCTGATATGAATCACCAAGAACAATTGACAATGATTTTAAGATGTGCAGATATGACTGCTACTCATGTGAAAGTGGAAGAATATTTCGTAAAATTTGCTAATGTGAATGACACATCTGGACTTGGATTGTTCGAACAACTACAAACAACATTAAAGAGTTTGGGTATTGAGATTGATGATGTGAGGGGACAAGGATATGATAATGCTTCCAAGTTGAAAGGATGCACACAAAGAGTACATAAACAACTTTCGGATGTAAATCCAAGAGCATTTTACACCCCTTGTGGTAGTCATTGTCTTAATTTGACTCTTTGTGATATAGCAAACTGTCATGGTAAGGCTAAGGACTTCTTTGGAGTAGTACAACGACTTTATCCTTTATTCGCGAATTCTACAAAGCGATGGCAGATTTAAAAGGGAATCTAAATGAGTTACTCTGAAACAACTATTAACCACACGTTGCGAAACTCGTGTTGAAAGTGTTAAAACGATTATATCGCAACCTCTACAAATTAGAGAAGCTTTACTTCAATTGGCAGAAAGTGATAACGAGGCAACAACAATAAGTGAAGCACAATCTATTGCATAACACGAGCTTGGTGATTTCGAGTTTTTATTAGGCATCTGTATTTGGTATAGGATATTGGTGTTGGTTAATAAGGGCAACAAATGTTTGCAATCAAAGGATATTCACATAGACGTTGTTGTTACAACTGTAAAAGGCTTAATTACTTCGTTCAAGAAGTATAGAGAAACTTGGTTTGAAAAGGCTATGATCGATGGTACGAGAATGGCTAATAGTTGGATGTTGATTTAGTGATTCCCGTGAGGCGTGTCGAAAAAGACATTTTCAGGAGACCCGTGAGAGATCATCGCAAATAATTCCGCCATTTGGTGAGGAATATTTCAAAGTTAAGTATTTCATTTTATTAGTTGATCGAGCTATATTGGTTTATTGGAAAGAAGGTTTGAACAATATCAAGAATATGATAAAATGTTTGTGTTTTTGTTGAGACCGAAAAAGTTAAGTGGATACATGACGAAGAATTAAAGCTTCTTGTGAGAATCTTGCAAATAGTCTAAGAAAATATGATCATTTAACGTTGAAGGGGACGAATTATTTGTAGAGTTAAAACTTGTGCAAGATGTTTTGCCAACTGAGATTACAAAAGCCATGAGGTATTGAATTTCTTGAAGAAAGTGAATTTTTTACCAGCTGTTAGTATTGCCTATAGGATTTTGTTGCCTATACCAGTAACGGTTTCATCAACAGAAAGAAGCTTCTCAAAATTAGTAATTTTTAAATTCATACTTCAGATCGACTATGTTACAAGAAAGACTAAATGGGTTACCTTTGCTCATTATAGAGAGTGGATTTTTGGACAAGAACAGTTTTGAAGATTTGATAGATCAATTTGCTTGAAAAAATGCAAGAAACTTTTTTTCAAGTAAAGAAGTTGCAGTAAATCACAGGATTACAGAGTTGAATAGATGATGAAGATACGAAGTCCGGGGTTTTAAAGTTTATGTCAACACTATCAACCAGCGTGGCAACCAAGGGTTGACAATTATCGATGTTTAAACACATAATCCCCCACATTTTATTTTTTCCCCTCCTTGTGTGTCAGTGTTGCCTAGTGGTGGGAAAAAGATCCGGAAGACTGATACCCGATCCGTTCGACCGAGACAAAAAGTGCCTATGGGCACCCGATTAGTGTTGTTAAAAAGGCCAGGCCGGCCCGGGTTGGGCCCGGGACCGGCCCGTTCCGTACAGGCCCGGCCCGGCCTGGCCCGTACGGAAAACGGGCCTTGCCAACCCGGGTTCTATTCCGGGCCCGGGCTGGGCCTATGGTTTGGGCCCGACCCGCCAAAACCTTTTTTTTTTTTTCATGCCTTATTTTAGAAATTTAGATAATTTGAAAACATTCCTTTTCGAAAAGATCTATCCAACAAAATCGTTCCTAAAAGATTCATTTCCATAAAATATTTTCGAAAAATCTTTCCTAACTTGTTAATTTATCTATTTAAATCATCCTCTATATTATTTCCAAAATGTAATTTCTAAAATCACTTTCACGAAATCTTTTCAAAAATCTTTCTTAAACTTGTTAACCTATTTATGTAAATCATTTTCTATTTATATAAATCATCCTCTACTAATTAGTTTCAAAATATAATTTCTAAAATCATTTCCCAAAAATCTTTTCACAGAATCTTTCCTAAACTTATTAATTTATTTATGTAAGTCACCCTCTATTAATTATTTCCAAAAAGTAATTTCATAAATCAATTCAAAAAACTCTTTCTGAAAATCTTTTCTATACTTATTTATGAAAATTATATCCTATTAACTAATAACTATTCCTAAAATCTTTCCAAAAGTCATTTCTAAATCATGTCATTATTTATAGAAAATCCTTTTTAAAGTTTTAATTTTTTATATTCAAAATAAACAATAGATTTGTATTTTTTTAATTTAAATTTTGGTTTTTCAAAAAAAAAAAAATATATATATATATATATATATTATAGAAAATCCGGGCTGGCCCGGCCCGGCCCGGGTTCAACCCGGCCCGGCCAGGCCTGGGTCTATACCCAGTCCCGGGCTGGGCCCTTGTATAGCCAACCCGGGTTGAGCCCGGCCCGGGAAACTTTCAACCCGGGTTGGCTAGGCCCGGCCCGGTTACTAGCCCGGCCTGGACAGGCCCGGGCCGGGCCGGCCCGACCCGGCCTTTTAAGCATCACTACACCCGATGGTCATAGTCAGTGCCCGACTTATTAGTCTCAGTATACTGATTATAAAAAGTCAGAGTTTTGACTATCACTCGTACTGTTATGAAGTTCAGAACAATGATAAACTTATAATCTAACAAATTAAATTAACAAGTGATAGAAATTAATGAAACACAGAGGCGAGTTTGTCGCTCTTTCCTTAAGACAATAGTCGCACTGTATTTTGAACCAACAGTAATAAGATTTGCCTCCCAGGACACTGTCTTACCTTTCTGACCTGAAGGTTCTTTCTGATCGGAAATCGGGCGAAATCTTGCAAGCAATACAAACCTTTCTTAATTCTTTCTCTGGATATCTTTTACTTCGAAGTGAATTTTTTCAGTCTGACTTACAAGTCTTTTATAGAATAAGAACAATCGCCATGGTTGTTGGGCGAACAGTAATGACTGTTGAGTCTAATCGACTTTGGTCAGTCAACGAGACTCTTCTAGTCCGTTAGATTGTGATCCGTGTGATCACTACCAGAATAAATATCGTCCTTTGGACAGGGTCGTGGCTGACAATTTTGGGGCCCAGTGCCAAATTTCAATCAGGGTCAAATAAACGTTATAATAAATAACTGATGAACCCAAATGAACGGTGTTGCTCTATGATTGTCCTAACCAAATTAACGTCTCCTAATTTGTATAGGATTTTTAGAGTTTCGATTTTTTTTAACGCAATTTGTAATTAAGGTTAGAAAGATAGGTTGATAAAGAAAAATTATAAAACTAAGGTTTGAAATGAACATTGTAAAAAAAAATGAAAAAAGTGGAAGGAGCTTATAGATAGAGTTGGTTGTTTACAACTTAAAAAAATGAAAAGAAAGCGTTCAATGGGAGTCGAACCCGTGACCTATAGAGCACAAACCGTTAGATTGTGATCCGTGTGATCACTACCAGAATAAATATCGTCCTTTGGACAGGGTCGTGGCTGACAATTTTGGGGCCCAGTGCCAAATTTCAATCGGGGTCAAATAAACGTTATAATAAATAACTGATGAACCCAAATGAACGGTGTTGCTCTATGATTGTCCTAACCAAATTAAAGTCTCCTAATTTATATAGGATTTTTAGAGTTTCGATTTTTTTAACGCAATTTGTAATTAAGGTTAGAAAGATAGGTTGACAGAGAAAAATTATAAAACTAAGGAGCTTATAGATAGAGTTGGTTGTTTACAACTTAAAAAATTGAAAAGAAAGCGTTCAATGGGAGTCGAACCCGTGACCTATAGAGCACAAACCACGAGACTTACCAACTGAGCTATAGTTCTTTGTTGTCTTGTTAGTCTTGTTTCAATATATAGTTATATTTGTTAAACAAATGATATATAACAAACTCAATGGGCTCTGACTTTGGATTACATTTGATGTACCTAAAAAGATAAAGGCTCTGACGCTCCTAGCGACGATGCGCGAAGTGCGTGCGGGCGCCTCTAAAGCGCCCAATCCACCCATTCCCCCATGCACGAGTGCCATTTGCGTGGTGCAAACCACGCAAAGCACTATATCACGTCTCACGTAATACCCAAGCATGAGTGAGTAATTACTTATAAGCCTTTATGATTTTGTTTCAGTACTAGATGTGAAACTAACTATAATTAGCTCCCAACACGCACGATATAGCTCCGATGTCAAATATTAATATCTTATTCATATAAAACATGTTTTATGCAAATATTTAGTCGAAATTCAAGCCCTCGACGACATGTATTCCACGATATCTGTTTCAAGCCATTTCAAGGAGTAAACCCACTCAAATATGCAAAAAGCTTCCTTTGTGTTTCTAGGTCAGATTCTAACACGACCGACCTGAAGGAATTGATGGACGGTCACGGTCAAAATTCTATGTCGGCATACCGCCTGCTAACCGAGCGACTAATATGGCCCGTCCATATACCCGACCGGTACTAGTGATCGAATGAATCCATCCTCATTTTTAGAGGTTATAGACCGTAGGAATTTATAGACTTATGATGATCGTTGGATATAGAAGACCAAAACGACCCCAAAACCCAACTCTTTATAAACATCCCCTAAGTAACCCTAATTCTCTTTACTTCCAAGGTTCAAGTAAGTAAGTAATTCGAGAGTCCTGACCTGAACGGTCGGCTACAAATCTTGAGACTATCTTCTCTCTGATTTCTCTCTCCATTTATATCGTTCTCTCTCTAAATCTTTTCATCCATTTGAAGTTTTGCATCGAGCATCATACTACGAAAGGTCTGTATAACTTTATTTTATATTTTTCTCTATATCTTTAGTCTTTACTGGTTGGATTCAAACTTACTGGTTTCATTCATACTTATATACTAGTTCGATTCATATTTTTTGTTTGAGAGTTGCTTCACGTGGATGAAAATGAAGTTATAGATTTCTGTAAACTGTTATTGGAAAGTCCGAACCGAGGCCGACCGGTTTCCGACTGACCCGATAAAATAAACGGTCTTAGACGGTCAATAAACAAACAATTCTTGAAAGTGACGCCCCGAACAAATAAGTGGTCACCAACATTTAATGTCTGAGTCGACCGACCCGATGAAGTTATAGCCCGATATCAACCGGCCCGGACCGATTCCCGTCCCTAAATTGTCGCCAAACGAAGGCAGCCAGCTATGTCCATAAAGTGGTGGTGCTTACAGAAAATTAACTCCTCGCCTTCACGATTTGATGGCCCATTCACCCTCAAGCCTAACTTGCTCATTCTCACGTGAATGTAGTAAAATGTCATACGTGTAAGATGCTGATTAGCCAATACTCTCACGTGCGTATATATACACAGTACCCAATTCAGCACAAACATATGCTTCTCTTCCATCTCCGATTTATCCCTTAGACCTCGACCTGCAAGAGAATAGAGAGAGAGAGAGAGAGAAGTCGTAATTTTCTAGGGCTTTCTCGAAATCAAACATGTACAGAACTGCAGCATCGCGACTTAACCCTATCAAGGTTAGTATTACCAATCTCTCAAACATCATCATCATCATCAAAATACTCAGATTCTATCTAATCTTAATCCTGATTGACCCCATTTTATTGGGGCAATCTGTAACCCACCTATCAAATGATTGATTAATTGATCTTGTTGCTAATTTGGGTCAAGGGTTTTTTTTTTAATCACCTAATGTTTTCGCTCATCTTTTCTTATAGATCTGTTTGTAGTCTGTTGTTTTTTCCTTGCTTCAATGTTTAGTTAGGTCAATAAGATTGGTTTCCTCTACGCCCACTTTGTTCGTATGTCATGATCAAACAGATTAGATGTTTTTCTTTTGATTTACTTTAATTGAGATTATCAGATTGAACAATTATATTTGGAATTGATAAGTTTTTGGTCATTACTCTTATGTAGGATCGAGTGGGAAATAGGGTTGCGATTTCGAGGAGTATATTTGGTTGGTTAACTGGAAACAAATCAAACTCTCTCCCACCCCTTGATTTCCCACTTCAAGGAGTTACCCTTCCACCTCCTTTACCTGATTATGTAGAACCAGCAAAGACCAAGATCACAACTTTACCTAATGGTATCAAAATTGCCTCCGAGACATCCCCGGTATGTATGTTGTACTTTCGCTCGTCAGCATTACTCATTTTCGTTTACTGTTAAGAAGAAAAACTCAATAAGTGATATTTTTTGGGTTGGTGGGTGGATCAGAACCCTGCTGCATCGATAGGGTTATACATCGATTGTGGTTCCATTTACGAGAACCCGAATTCTTATGGGGCTTCACACCTGTTGGAACGAATGGCATTCAAAAGCACTACAAACCGAAGCAATTTACGTGTTGTGAGAGAAGTAGAAGCAATTGGAGGTAATGTAACAGCTTCAGCTTCACGAGAGCAGATGGGGTATACTTATGATGCTCTGAAGACTTACATTCCTCAAATGGTGGAATTGCTTGTTGACTCTGTGAGAAACCCTGCATTCTTGGATTGGGAGGTCAATGAACAGGTATTCTTTAATCTTGTATTGGAATTGGATTTTCTGTTGTTATTGCGTTTGACCCTTTTAAGACATTGTAAATCTCTTGTTGCGTTTCCATGAAATGTCATTTTTACGTTGATACAGCTCCAGAAGGTGCAAGCAGAGATAGCAGAAATTAATAACAACCCTCAGGGATTGCTTATGGAGGCACTCCATTCTGCTGGATATGCTGGTGCATTAGCAAATCCTCTATTGGCTTCAGAAACTTCTATTAGCAGGCTGAACAGTACGATTCTTGAGGAGTTTGTTATTGTAAGTAAAAAACTAAAAATAAAGTAAACAATGATCTTTTATATTTTTAGCCTTTGCATTACTGTTAGTATTTTATCCTTCGTTAGGTTACGTTCTTTATGTGCATCTCCAACTAATGTTTGTTTCAATATTTCAGGAAAATTATACTGCTCCACGAATGGTACTTGCGGCATCTGGAGTTGAACATGAGGAATTACTTTCTTTTGCAAAACCACTCTTGGAGGACCTCTCCGGGGCTCCTAGTTCTACCGTTCCAAAGTCTCAGTATGTTGGAGGTGATTTCCGCTGTCAAGCTGCTTCACCGGTGCGTATTGAACACATTCATCCTGACCTGTGTTCTGATAATCATCCATGTTATTCTTCGAATAGTTAAGCTGTTTTCTGAGAGGTTCTCTCATTTGCTTTTACGAGGTCCAGGCAACCCATGTTGCACTTGCTTTTGAAGTTCCTGGAGGCTGGCATAAGGAGAAAGATGCCATGACGGTGACTGTACTTCAGGTCTTTCATTTGCTTTCTGAATTTCATTGACTTTTTTTAGAATAATTTGAATTAATAGAACGGGAAAAGATAATTTACAAAGATTTCAAAACCCCTAGTAGGGGAAAGGAAAAAAGATTAAGAAAATTGTGATAATATCTCTTCTATGTTTTTCCTTTTTCCTGCCGTTGACGGGAATCATAATCTGGTCATCTTTGTCCAGATGCTAATGGGAGGAGGAGGATCCTTCTCAGCTGGTGGACCTGGGAAAGGGATGTACTCACGATTATGTAAGTCTTATTGCACAAATGTTTGATATATGATATTAATACTAATGTGATGTATAGTATTAGTCAACTGACTAAGCTAGATGCATTCTTTGGAAAATAGGCAGATTTAAGTTTTGTGGCTTTCTTTTTGTATTCCTTCCTTTCCTATCCTTCTATCCTTTCTACACGATGTGTTCTTACCTTTAATGAGTCCATTAATGTAGAGTTTGATGTTTCTTTTAAATGAATCCATTAATGTAAAGTTTCAAAAAAAAATCCATTAATGTACTGCAGTATGTCTAATGTCCAATTGTTATGTAGAGTTTGATGTTTCTTTTAAATGAATTGAAATATGAACAGACACCCGCATTCTAAACGAGTACCACCAAATTCAGTCATTTTCTGCATTCAGCAGCATCTACAATGACACTGGCCTCTTTGGAATCCATGCCACTACTGTAAGCTGCTTCGTTTACCCTTAACCATTTTATTAATTTGGCTCACTGTTTTGGAATGTTTGGTACTTGATTAGTTGATTCCTGAGTTTGTTTACCATCAAGTAGAAAACAGGAACAGATCTATTCTATTTTATTGTTACTTGTATTTTACGTTTCTTTCGGTTTCTCTTGTTTTTACCTAATTTGAAACTTTTTCCGGAATATTTAATTCTAATCATATGTTCAAGTTGAATGATTTACACTTAGCTCGACTGAAAAAATAGATTATTTATGTAGGAAACCTATGTGTAATAGATGTGCTGTAACTTAGATTTGTTGGAGACTGTCAGTAAAGGGTGATGTAACCAGTCCGTCAGCTTTGAGGCGTAAGACAACAACATCTGATGTGCCATCTATATACTTGAGTGCCTATTCCATATTTGGTTTCTGAAGTCCATTAAAAGAAACCTTTTTTGTTTTAAAGTTTATATTAACACCCCTATACTTACAAACCTTTGCCATAGCTTAGCTAGAATGAATCTAGTTCCAGCTAGAGTCAATTTTACAGTTCGGGGTAGTAATTCAGGAACTTCATATGGTAGATAGCATCAGATAAAGGGGAGGAATTCATTGCAGTACATGTACTTTATGTAGAAAGGCAAGAGTCAGCAAACCATCTTTTTTTGCGTTACCCGACAGCCATTTTGGGATTTAATTCGTTCTCCTTTTGACAATTGCTGGTGAACGAACAATTGGGATCTGCTTAACTTTACGAATAATTCAGGGATTGGCTCGGACTTGAGGACTAGCCTGAGGCAAGTCATGGCTGAGTCCTCGAGCCAACAAGAACCCGAGTTGTTCACATAGTTCGACCGATTGAGCCAGGATCCAAATTAAGTGACTCAGCGAGTTACACGGTAGTTTAAAGTTACCAACATACAAATAAATAGAAAGTTATATATAAGAGAGAGAAGAAAAAGAGGCTGCTACTTAGAGAACAGCTGTTGCGGGAAAGGTTAATTAAGTGCTGCACTCTCTGCACCATATCCTGGTATGGTTGCAGGTACAAGAGGACTACCAGTTTCTGCATTTGGTCCTGTGTGCTGAGCTTGTTTCTGCATTAGGACTTTCTGTTTTCTCTAGAAAATCCTGTCAGCATATTTGTTTTCAATATTATGATTTATCTTCTTATTATTGGTATCTTGGTCTGTAACGACCGTGTCAGCTGAGGATCTTCATCTTTTTATGTTATAGGGTTCTGAGTTTGTATCAAAAGCTGTTGATTTAGCAGCAAGAGAATTACTTGAAGTTGCAACTTCTGGGAAAGGTTTGTTGCTGGAACTTTAACTTATCTCTGAGTGTGAGCATTTTCTCTTAGATGTATTCTCACAATTGCTGTATGCTACTCCCTTTGTTCTTCTTATGCAGTAAGCCAGGTAGAGCTGGATCGGGCGAAGGAGTCAACAAAGTCTGCCGTTCTAATGAACTTGGAATCAAGGGTAAAAGCTTAAGTCAGAAGATAGTTTACATCATTAGAATTGAACTTCATCAAGTTAAGGATCGTGTTTGTCATTAACACTTGTTTGTTCTGCAGATGGTTGCATCAGAAGATATTGGACGCCAGGTCCTAACATTTGGAGAGAGGTACACTTTCGTGCAACTTTCCCAAGTTAGAACAAATCCAACTGGACTATATCTAATTATGGTTCTGACTCGTGCTCCATATAAATAGAACGAAGCAAGATAAACAAATCTTTTCTTCCTCTTCTTTTTTTCCTCAGAAATCGTTCGCTTTCTCTTTATTTTTGTGTTAGATACAAACTTATCTAAACCATAAAAAAAGGAAGATGAGGACCATGATATACGTAGCATGCCAATCACGTAAATGGGATAATGCTTATTACTTAATAGCTAATAACTCCCACTTGAAAGCTATTTCATCAAGCAGAATACTGTGGGATTTCTTAATTTGTGTAAATACTTTTGCATTTTCTACTACTTAGTAGCTTCTGAAGCATCCCTGAGCTATTTCTTGAAGAAACGCAATTGCTTTGGAAAAGCATGTCCTAATTAGTAAATTATTCATCAGAATAGCTACCCGAAACTCAGCCTAAATTAGTAACAGATGATCTATGTTTTGGCAATCAGTCCCAAAATCTTGGAACTGTTGAACCTCAAACATTTTGACTCGGCCCTTTTTATTCTTTCCAGGAAGCATGAATATCTAGGTAATATAAGGCGGATAATTACTTTTAGTACTTAAAATTAGGTATTGTTCTTTGCAGAAAACCTGTGGAGCATTTCTTGAAGGCTGTAGATGAAGTTACATTGAAGGATATAAGTTCCATAGCCAGTAAGATTGTGTCTTCTCCTCTCGCAATGGCATCATGGGGAGATGGTAATTACCTTATATAACTTAAATCCTGAACTTCCCTTTCTTTTTAACTTTGTTCAGTATCGAAACAAATGCAAGTTCTTAAGTCCCTGGATTAACTCTTCCATCTGATCTTCTTTTCGCAGTTGTAAATGTTCCTAGCTATGACTCTGTCAGCAGCAAGTTCCAAGCAAAATGAGTTCTCTTTTAAGGCTAGCTTTGATTATGCGGCAGGTCATATAACCTTTTGCAAACTTTGGAGATTACGCGTATATTTGTAGGCTTCCCAACTTAATTATCATTTGACGTGAAAAAGAAATAAGAACAAAAATTAGTGATCTTTGCCGTGTTAAGACGAAAAGAAAAAGGAAACAACTTTTGTTAGTTAGTAAGGTGGTTGCCACCAGTGTCTTTCTTGCAAATTTGTTCTAGTTTCTGTTTGTTTTTTCTGGTTTCACAAGGAAAGTAATTTTTATTTCTTCGTCGAAACGAAGAACTGTTGTTTAAAGGGATGATGCACATCGTGCACTGAATAAACCTCTCCTGTTGAGGAATTTTTTTTTTGATTCTTGACTGTTGGTTCATGGAGCAAGATTCAGATAAAGCATATGATGTTAAATAACTATTTGTTCTTTTCTGTGATTCTGATATGGATCCTTAAATTACTGTCTACAAAAGTTTGTTAACGAACTATATTTGCAGAAGAGGAATGTTTGTCAAACTATCATGGTCTCTTCAGAGCTCTTCGTACTTTTACATTCTCATTTACGTAGTTTTAGATAGAAGGAAATAATATGTTATATAAAATTTCCCATTGATAATTCACGGAGCTACTCTACATATTGCTATTAATGTATTTGGGGATTCGAGAAAAACGTTTGAAAATTAAAAAAGAAATTTGTTAATTTCAACTAATTTTACCGAAGTAATGGCTTAAGAACATATACCAAAAAATGGACTTAAGAATTGACACTTTTTGGGTTAATGAGTAATTCCAAAATTTGATCTTTATTTTTTGACATGGATTATGGCAGTGATAACATCCTGATGATATTAGGATTCAAGTCTTGAACACGAGGAATGAAGTATATAAACATGTAAGGATTATCAACTACATATCTAAAAGGTCTCGAAGGCCATCAAAATCTTTTTCTTTTTTAATCTTGTTGAAGGGAAAGACCGTCATGACTATTGACTAAGAATGTGTGTTTTTTAACATTTGCTAAGTGATAATAACTTGTTAAGTATTTACTAAGTATTATCATTTGTAATGAAATTTCATTTTCTTAAACTGTAACTATAATAACACTTGATTTATTTATTTATTTATCTATAAAAGTGCATGGCTTTGGTTTTTCGTATCGTTCTATGTGCTACAGGTGATGTAATTATCCATTTTACTTTTACGTGCAATTTAGATTTTGTTATTATTCTACTGATCTAATATCTTCTATCGCATTTATAATCTTCTAATCTGCCTCATATGGTCGACTTCGAAGAGAATACATGACGTGCTCAATCAAAATTAAACATCCAAAACTTGAAGAAAATACATCACTACCTCTCACTCTCCCTGTCACTCTTACTCCAGCGAAAAATGATCAAATGCCCGACCACGATCTCGACCAGGGTGTGCGGCCAAATTCTCTCTCTAAATCTCAGCCGGCCACATACCCCGGGCAGGATTAGACTGGGATTGTGGCTGGGCATAGCATTAGGTCTGCACTCCAACAGTCCAGCTGACCCACAAATATCAAATGGGCAAACAACTTTGTTGGTCTCTTCACGGGGGGCATAATGAGTATCAACCGTAAAGCCCTCTTAAGAAAGTAGGAAAAAACACCCCATATATATATATATATATGGGTCCCTCTTAAAGAAGAGAAAAAAAGTATCAGGAAGCCCAATTTCATGTTTTTTTTGTCAAAAAGACAACTTATCTTTTTGTCCTTTTAGGCCCCAAATATAGTTTGGAAATAGGCTTGAAGGACAATTCTAAAAGCACTCCCATTTCTAATGCCGAAATTGCCCTTGGAATCTTAGCTTGCGAAGCTTTGCAAACTGGTTTGCAGTGCTTTGCAATCTGATTTACAGAGCTTTGCAAACTGGTTTGCAATCTGATTTACAGAGCTTTGCAAACTGGTTTGCAGAGCTTTGCAATCCCGTTTGCATTGCTTCGCAATCTGGTTTGCCTTGCAATGACTTTGCACACACTTTGCAATCTGGTTTGTAGAGCTTTGCAAACTAGTTTGCACTACTTTGCAATTTGATTTGTCTTGCAAAGCTTTGCAAACTGGTTTGCACTCTCGTTTGCAAACTAATTTGCACTCTCGTTTGCAAACTAATTTGCACTCTCGTTTGCAAACTGGTTTGCAATCTAGTTTGCAATAAGGTCAGTTTCGTCTTTTCCCTTTATTAGATTATTTACAAAAATGCCATAGGGAGCTGAAGCCTATAAAAAGTTGATAAATCCTTTTTAACCAAAACTCAAATTTTTTAGGGAGTTTTGGTTAAATTTCCCAAAAAAGTAACCCTAATCCCAATAAAGGTACTTTAATTAAAAATAGGGGTTTTCATAAAAAATGGACAAAACCATTCCTAAATCAATTTCTCTGCTGTCTTCTTCAGCCAACTTTTACTCTCGGGGTTTTCAACAAGTTTTCACTTGGTGGGTTTCTTCAAAAAGTTTTTTCTCCTTCTTCAATCAGCCGATCAAATCTCTCTCTTTCTCTCTCCCTATATATATATACACTGTGAGGTTTCTTCAAAAAGTTTTTTGCCCTTATCTCATACTCCGATTGCTGTAATTACTTATGTCAAACTACTGATTTTGCTCTAATGTTGCCCTAGATTTTAAGGTGATGATTAATGATTTATAGTGATTACTCAGGTTTGATTTTGCCCTAGATTGTTAGTGATTACTGAGTTAAATACAACAATCTGACCTAAGTACTCATCACCTAAGTAATCTAACCTAACTATTTGGTCGAAATCAACTTTAAAAATCACTGAAGTATCTATGACAGTAGAAACTAGGGAAAAATTTTCCCACAAGAGAGAGAGGGACAGAGAACCTGGAAAACATACAATGAGAGAGATCTAATCTGTTGTGATGAAGGAACCTACTGATTCTCTCACCTTGGATGAAGAAGAAAACCCCAGTTGGGAAGGAAGGACTCCATTTGTTCGTCAATAGCTAGAGTGCCCAGTTTTTTGGGCATTTTAATGCCCAGCTGATTTGGAATCACTAAAAGACAAGGTTTTTTCAAAGTTTGACTACGGTGGAGACCGCTTTTGTTTCTAAATGAGGAAATATGTCACCCTCTAAGTACCAAGTTCTAAGTCACTCTATCAGGTATCACTCTCACCTTTTTCCCACAGAAGCAACTGTCTCACCTTCTCAGCTTCATCACGAACCTTGGACACCTCCTCTGGCCGGACAAATAAAGATTAATGTAGATGGGGGTTTTACAAACGAAAGGGGTTCGTCGGCTGCAGTAGCTAGAACATCTACTGGAGAGATTCTTCAATCATCATCGAAGGTTTTTCCTCCCATCTCAGCTCTCCACAGCGAGATACAAGCGGTGGTTTTAGGGTTAGAGCTAGGGCAACAACTGGGTTTAGTGGGATTTATAATAGAAAGCGACTCGGCCTTAGCCGTTGGATTTCTATCACAAGATCTGGACCATTGCCCATGGCGTTTGCTGAGAATCATTGAGGAGGCACGTGTTCGGATGGGAGCACTGGGGGTTACTGTTACCCACATCTCGAGATCAGCAAATCAACTTGCGCATGACCTCGCCACCCACATCTAATACTGACTTAGTCAGTCTTGTCCTGTAGTTAACTTTTAATTTTACCAGCTTTATTTCACTTTTGTATTAAACTGGTTAATGTTAATTTATGATGGGACTTTACTCAAAAAAAAAAAAAAAAAAAAAAAGTCACTCTATCATTTCCCTTTGGAATTTGATTTACCCTATTTTGATGGAAAGCCCATATCTATAATTAAACGGTTTTGAAAGGACTCTTTACGAAAAATACTCAAATCCCTTATAAAGGGCTAGTTCACGTGAGATGCTATGCCCGGCTGGCGGGACAAGTCAGCACGCCGGGATTGGGGCCGGGATTCCCACCGGGCATAGCATCATATTTGAATCCCAATTCATATCCTGTTAAAGAAGCAAAAAGTAACCCTAATCCCAATTCATATTCACCTTTTACCGGTTGTGCCTCTTTAGGGCGAAACCCTATAAGAAGATCAATTCTACAACCAGCACTCCAATAGCCATTCCTCACTTTCCATTTTTATCACTAACTTAGTAAGGAGTATACTATTAAATTTCATAATGATATTAATCAAACAACTATCGATATCTATTTACACTTATTTTAATTAATATTGAATAGAGTTGTTATTAAAGAATGAGTGATTAAAAGCTTTTTCAACGTTTCAGTGGAATTAATAAAATAATGTAATTTTTTTTTTTCTTCCATGGTTTAATGGTGCTATTGTTCTTTAAAATTAAACCTAATTGGTTGGTATTAATGCAGAAGAAGATATGGCGTTCAGAGGGAGAGGACGTGGCCGTGGAGGGTTTGGTGGTGGAAGGTTTGGTGGTAGAAGGTTTGGTAATAATGCAATCCAAGAGCCCTTTGTCCTTTTCCCTGTGAGTTTTCACTTTTTTTTTTCTTTGTTAGTTTCATTAAATAATGTGAATAAATTTTTGTGAATTAAATAATGTGATAACGACGAAATTTTTTAACACTATTTTTGTGAGAGTAATTCTGTATGAAAAAAATGGTAATCTAGTAATCAAGAATATAATGTCTGGGTCCTATCCACATTACCGATTACTTTCGAGCTTGATAATAACAAATTTAACAGATTCAAAGATAAACAACTTTTATGGGTTTTTCATATTTTAAACCGAGATTCGGCCGAACGCCTTCAAAGGGAACTTGCCACATAATTTCGGCATAAAAATCTTCAAATTTCTTTGTGAACTTAGCATTTCCACTTACGTTTAGCCATGTGGTATGTAGTTGCTTAAAGGAGTTGGATTTATTATTTAGTAGGTTTTTACTATTATATGTGAATGCAGGAAGATGTCACTTTACCAAATATCAATAGTGTTAAAGAGGAGGAGATAATGTTGATGAAATGGAATAGGGAATTGCAGATTTATTGGAAAGCATCTCCTTATTATTTAGAAGTCCCAGAAGAAAAGAGTAAGCATTAACAATTACATCCGAAGTCTTTTTATATCATAATAATTACAGAGTTCATCAAGTACTACTTTGTATGTCCAATTTTTTAGTATTGGATGGTGTGATATTGCTCTTATTGCTTTATGTTATTCTCTTGCAGAAAACAATGACATTGATATTGAAAGGTATTCTGATAGGCACAAGCCAAAGGGTCGAACAAAGCGTGATTCCCTTGCATCTCACTTAAAGCTTGCTCCTAATAATTTTCCAACCGAACTTATTGAAGGTATTCGATCAAAACAACATTAAAGAACTGATAAAAGTTTTGTACTTTTTCTGAAAGCATGTAAATAAGTTCATTTTGATTGTATTTGCATGTTTTCTCCTGATACAACCGATTGTTTGTTAGGCTCGAAACAGAGAAACCAGGGGAAAGTGCAGTGGAATCCCGAAAGAGGTAATGGAAAACACATTTTCGAGTCCTTTAGCTAGTTGAACATTTATTTACTTCCATATATGTTTCGAGTTATTATAACCACCGACATGTTTAATACACAAATCTTAATCATAGATCATTTTAGGAGCATTGGCTTTTGAATGTTTAATGGTTGTGCCTTTTTTGTTCGTAGTCATGTTTCAGTTATTTGATGTATTATATCGGAATATCCGTGTTACATAGGCCGAAATACATATATGGTAAGTGGCTCATAGTGATGGGGTATTTTATTAAAGCAATGATACATTTCATTTTGTAGGGGAAGAGGCAGCTTGGGAGAAGTTTGAAAAAGAAGACCTAGAGGTAACAGATATCATCAAGTCACAAATTCTATTATTTTCTTTCGATAAATTATGCTTGAACTACTTGTTATGTATATTTCTCGTTCATTTTTCTGTTCATGTTTATATTGTTTGTTCTACAATGATATGCCGCTTTGCAATAAACTTGTTAACAACTTACTAAATTAATAGGAGAAAGGTGGTGAGGATGAGAAGAAAAATAAGAATGAAGATGAAGATGACGATGAAAATGAAGAAGAGATATCGGAAGAAGAGAGCGCGTCGGATGATGACGGAGATTATAACCAGGTTTGTCACACTACCTAACTTTTGCAAGTTTTCGAGTTCGTTTTTTTTTTCATTTTTTAAATGGTTTACTACAAAAATCTTCTATTAGTAGAAATTCCTTAATAGATATGATCAAACATAATTACTCTGGCTTGGGACTGGCTCGAAGTCAGCATAGTGCCATACAAGTTCCCAAAACCTGGCCCTTGCTCGACTACCTATCTGGAACTAGTCACTCGGAAACCTAATCACCAGAATATGAATTTGGCATTATAAATTTTATGCTTGAGTTATAAACTGTGAACCTTTCGATTTTGCAGAACAAAGATTTTGACGATGATGAGGATCCCTTTAACGAGGGGGATGATGAAGGTAATGCACCCGTGTTCTATATCCTCTTCTGGGATATCTCTTCTCATTGTGGATTGGCTATTTTTCTTTCGTGAAACCATCTTTATTTGCTATCAAATCTTCTTGCTCGTGCTAATAATTTTATGTGTTTCAGAGGACCTTACATATGATAATGATGTTGATTACTAATACTAAACCTTCGAGAAGCTCTTCGATTTTGTATATACATCATAAGTGGAGCAGATGACGTTCTTTTTCGATAATACCCGCATCAGAACAGTAGTGGAGATATTAACTACAGGTAACCAGAATAGTGGGAAACCACATACAAGGTTTTTGAAGATCCATGCATATAGAGAAGGAACCTTCCCTCTAAAAATTCATAGGCATAGTTAACATTAATTTATTGATTTATTCTTACTGTTTGCTTCTTGATTGTGTTTATCCGAGGGGTCTAATAATGAAAACCTTGTTGCTTATTTATAAGTTGTGGATTCACATTTTTCAATATCTTTTGAAGTGTTAGGTTTTTTAATTCCTTCTGAATAAAATATACTAGGATTGATTACAACTTACGTACCTCTTTAAAGGATGACGCCTTACGAGAACAACCGTTGACTCGTGTTTTTCGGTGCAAAAGATCATTTTGATTCTCCTCCTTCCATGTTTTCTTTTTACTCTTTCATCTTCTACAAATGCTGATAGAGATTGCAGCAACAACACTGACGAACTTTCAGATTTATGTTATCTCTTACAAAGCCCAACTAAGCTTGGTTGTCATGGAGTTAATGGTGGTCGAGGAAAAAAACTAAATCTCTTTTTATTCGATTTAGCTTGTTTTATTATAAACAGATGACTTAGTCTATGTCAAGAATTTCCTCCACAAGGTTTGACCAGCAACGGTACTCAGGGCCTAAGATCAGGTCCATAGGTGTAGTCGATCGACAATATGTGAATGTCCTCATGTACTAGCCCTTGTTGGCCCCGAGGGATGGAGGATAGAGATTCCCTTTTTCACACTATTTGATCAGTTTGGGTTTGGATACAACGGCTTTATATTGCGTCCGTTCGTAGTGATCAAACTAGTTTGTTCTCTGTACTACTGAGATGGTGTACATCCATGACTTCTACTTCTAAATAAATTCCAAATGCAAAATATTAATTTCAAGTACCACCCAGACGATGAATCGATTGTAGCATATCTACTATTGCAGCAAACTCCCCCAAAAAATTTAAGCTTGTTAGGTCAGAACAAGAGGCAAACAAGGACATCGATCCGGATATTACCACACAAGTAGTAGATTTCACTCCACATGAAGGTGCAGTGATGGTTGTGACATTATTTGGCATTTTCTTGTTCCTGTCGAAAGATTTATAACAAAAGGGAGATTTTATAGGGCCCCCTCATTTTTGTTAAAAGGCCCCCCCCCCCCCCCCAATGATTATTTCTCAAGTGAAATGGTTCATGGGGAGGCCTTTAAACAAAAATGGGAAGGCCCTATAAAACTTCCCATAACAAAAATCATTTATGAAGATGATGAAAAGATGTAAAAATAAATGACGTAATTAAC
This sequence comes from Eschscholzia californica, assembly GCF_041429995.1. Classification (NCBI taxonomy): domain Eukaryota; kingdom Viridiplantae; phylum Streptophyta; class Magnoliopsida; order Ranunculales; family Papaveraceae; genus Eschscholzia; species Eschscholzia californica. The sequence goes on from NW_028238472.1 coordinate 35,616,578, forward strand.
AAAAATAGTGAAAGTTAATAACAGATTCAGATACTAACCCGGTTGTAAGGTACAAGCAGCTATCATAGCCTGCAAGTATAGATGACGTATTTACGATTGGAGGGAAAAATCAAGATAGTAATGTAACACGGACGTTAGTATGACTCAATATGTTTCTACGAAATAAGTTATGTCTAAGGAGATTTTGGATACGAAAATCATACTTGGGCTTTTAGTAGTTTTTACCCCTGCACCGCCAAAGCTGCAAGCAGTATCAGTGGCTCCATGTTGCTGGTAATAACTATTAAATGCATATGAAGCATGAGAGAATAAAGAATCCGGCTGGTAACAAGGTTGGCTTGGTTAAATAGCCGAACAATCTACATCGCCCGAACTACAAGCCCAATCCAAAGCACTTCGCAAGTCCACTTCTAAAGCAGTAGATGAAGCAATACACCACGAAGTTCCACTAGAACTCGTTGCATTTGCTCCACTACTGTTTACTTCGACCGAGCCTCTTCCAGTCATATCTAAGTTATAAACACTAGTTTGGTCAGGATAAAACAAACCCCAGTTCCTCTCGGTTTCCAATCCGGGTTCCCTGTTCTCGTTGAACAACGAAAATATATACACATCCATTTCTTGACCCGGTTTTGCTGGAGTTCCTGTGTCACCGATAACGTGGCGAATCAAGTTGGTGTTATAGGTCCGAGCATTATCAGGTGTAGCAGCTTTCTCTCTAGTTGATCCTTTCGATGGCCACCCAGTCTCAGTAATCATGATGTTTATAGTCCTGAAATTTAAATCCATTAATGCAAAATAAAGAGCATCGATTTGAGCATTAAACATGTTTGTGTAAATAAGACCAGTATTAGGATCAATAACTTTCGACGAAGATTCAAGCAAAGCATAATCTAGAGATATGTTGGTAGCAGAATCTCTATAAGCATAATAAGGATAAACATCAACCATGAACGGGGACTCGTTCTCTACAAGAAATTCCAACATGGGTTTCAAAAAGTAGGTGTGCTTACTGTTGAAAGCTCCGGCAGATGGGGGAAATGATCAAGACAAGACACCTAGTGAATGGGTACTAGATATTTTGATTTTTCTATGAAGTCCAGCTTTTCTTAGAGATGTTTGAATGTGTTGTTTCCCTGGTTCTCTTTTTAGAGAATAGTTCTTAATCTTTCTGTTTTTTAACAAAACAGAGTACACCCACTTTTGTTTGTCTTTCTATCTCTTAAATCAGAGAAAGAGTTATCTTCTAACAATTAAGATAAAAAGAGTGATTATAAAAAAGAAAAATCAAATGTAAAATATCCGAGTCGAGGATACCTCTGTCCTTAAGACAATTTACACCCTGTATATCAGTACCAACAGTAATGGTGTATGTCTCCCAGGATAAAACGGATTACCTATCAAAGTAAAGATGGTACCTCTTAGTTATGATAGTCTGACGAACTTGGTAAGTAATATGAACTTCTGAACAACGATCCTTAAACTCTAATGCTTGAAAATGAATGCTCAGAAATGCAAAAAACTAATGATTTGTTTGCTGAATTCTCATGGTATTTATAGGGGTATTGACACCACTTCGTATGGGTGCCTATAGTTGAATGGATGCTTCCCAACAGTCATATTTGACTGGTGGTTTTCGGGTGCCATGTTGACTGTTAGATTTTAACGGATCTATTAAGATCTCGCGCATTGAACGCCCACCGTTAGATCATCAACGGATCTATCTTAAGAGCGCCAAATATCCTGACCGTCAGATCATATCTATGATCGTAAAATCCAAGGCTCCAATCGCTCCTCGCGACGATGCGTACGTGCAAAGTGCAACGTGCAAAGTGCAAAGTGCAAAGTGCAAAGTGCGCCTCTAAAGAGCCCAATGCGCCCTAAACGCCCATTCGCCCACGTCGAGCGTGCGTGATGCGTGGTTTGCGTGGTGCAAACCACGCCAACCATCCCATCATCCCAACCAATCTATTATTAGTAACATAAGGAAAAGTCTATATAAGGAAGTAGAACTTTCCTTATTTTTCCAATACGGTAGTAATAATAAAACTACACGTTGTAGTTATCCCTATATTTTTCCAAAGTAAATCAATTGATAACTCATTCATATGAAATCGGATTCTGACAAACTTTATGTCTAGATTCAAGAGCTCGACGAGACGAATCCAATGGTCCTGATCTTGATTTGGACAACGTTTGGTTGCCCAAACTGACAGAAAACAGATCCGGTTTCTACAGAATGTTTCTCATGGCAGGTACAACAAGAGAAGTTATATTCCTGGGGTGTTCTGTTACTTCGGCGCCTACAGTTATATACCTAATCTTTGTAGCAGGGTAATGAAGTAAGATTTGGTTCTTTAACCATGTATCTGCATTTGACTGGAACTGGGTTAAAGGTAATAAATCTGAATCTGGAATTCCAATCATGAGTTATATGCCTGTGTTGGCAAAAGCCTTGAGAACCTGAGTATTAGAATCATAAATTCTAAGGTATTTGATGTTATGAAGTTGAACCAGTTGGGCTACTTTGTCAGGGGTGGGAAGATCAGCATCATTTCTTCCATAACAGACTCCAATTGTGCTTCCTCTATAGAAATCTGAAACAAATTGTGTCTTAGAAACAAGAGTTCATCAGTCACCTGTTCTCATATAAATCAAGACATTCCAATACAAACTACACATGCAGATGAAATAAGGTCGACATTACTTATTGCGATAGATAACGCGATGATAGGCCTCATTATGCAACAGAATGGAGGATATACTGAGAATCTAGTAAGTTTAAATCTTGAAATACTAATATTTTTCCATATCCATTTACGAAATGTTGTTGGCTCATTTTACAGTCTTAATGACTCGTCTGAATCCGAGACGTTTACTTCCGACTTGTCTTGATCAGGACAAAATAGTCGTTTCAGATTATTTCAGACAATGGGTTTTTATTCTATGTCTGAACCAAACAAACCCAAAATCAACCCAACTAAATCTGAGACGAGTCAAATAAACCAACAAAACATTCTGAAATTGTGTTCAAGTCGATTGTGATATCGAGACAAAATTCAGGTCCGACCTTGAAAAGACTTGCTTCTACTGGTTCTCGCTCCAAAATGAAGTCGTAGGATGTTAAATAGCAAAATCACAAAGAAAGTAAATTTTTGTTAGACTCTCAAGTATTGAAGTATTTCACTCATAAACCATTTATTCTTTGTCATGCACATATAACTCCATCTCCTAAAACAAATCCCACATTACACAAATTTAGTGGTTGACGTTTAGTCAGATGACCGGAAAGTTTACAAGAATTCGTCGAGTACAAGGGACAATAGATTAGAGACATGAGTAGTAGTATTGTGATATTCCTCATAGTAATATGGACTCAATCCTAAAAAGCACCTTACTCTTAGAATGGGTCAGCATTGCAAGATGAAAGCTCGACATTAATGCCAAAAGATGTGAAAACTCTAATGTGCTAACTTGACACAAAACCCTTCTTAGTTCTCATGTAAGATTGGTTAAGCATTATTCAAAAAGAACATCAAATACAGAATTAAACCTTTATCTGAGACCAATTCAAGGAACACCAGGTAGAGTAAAGCTAGAAGAGGCTACAAGTCAAAGCCTACTCCAGACCTATATGAAATCAACGATCTTCATTTTCAAGTCAACATGAGATTGAACCCTTGCTTCATCTCTCCAAATCAAAGATGAGTGACAATCAACTAAAAAACCTCATAAAAGGAAGAAGAATAAAGTGGGAGAGAGTTACCAGCTGCAACCAGCAAGAAAAGGATCACCTCAAAGATCAAACTAGAACCCCTCAGCATAACTAATTCAACGACAACTTCCCTATTCCACAATTCTTTCAAGTTACTTCTCCAATGACATTTTATGAGGTTGCAGGTCTTTCCTCAGGATATAAGACATCTATATCTTCATCAAAAATAGATAAGTTATTTAATTTTATTTTATTTCAAGGTTATTTAAAATCAATAAAGGAAATTTATTTTTATTATTATATATTTTTAACAAATTGTGTTGTAAAAATAAGTAAAATGTCTGAAAACAAGATTGAGTTTTATAACTTGTAGCTTTTTTTCGTACTGATAGAGTAATGACCGAGAGCATCTCGGAAGTCTTGAACCCAACCCTCAAACTCTTGACCGACGTGGGTGAAAATTGGACCCCATGCATTTGCCTTTGTTATTTCTCGTTTAAGGTAACAACTATAAGAAATTTGAATCATTAAAATCTATTCAATGATTGAATAACTGTACATAAAAATGTAAAAGCATTACGTGTAATACGAATAAAAAAACTCTCGAAAAATGTTTAAAATGTTCTCCTAATTTAAGGAATACAGAAGAATCAATGAAATGCTAGAGAAACGTTAAAAATTTGGTTAACATAATGTAAGTAAGTCTGAAAACATATGATACATTATTATGTTGTTGTTACGTCGATTCATCACATAAGTTGGTTTAAAAACTTAGAAGTATTTTTGAGTATAAATATATAATTATATTCTTAAAATGAATTAAATGCGAGAAAGAAATTTAGAATTATGTTATATCTAAAAATGTTGTTAGAATTAGTAAGATGTTGGATAAGTAATCAAACTCTTATTCACATACTCTAACTAATTCATAACATATGTCATGCATATTATGTTAATAGAATCAATAAAATGTTTGAAAATACTGAAATGTCAGCAAAATAAATATCAGTTTACAGTATGTTTTTTTATGAAAATAAGATTGAAGTGATGAAAAATTTAACTTTTTTTGTTACGAAAAAGTGATAAAAAAATGTCACATTTAAGTATGTAGAATTAAAGAAATGTTTTACGAAGATTCGAAGTTTAATCAACATACATATAATTTTCATAATGATTTTCAAAACAAAATAGTTTGTATAGATATAAACGTTGTAATTTCGTAGACAAAGAGAAGAGAATCCCATTTTTAGGACAAAAATGACTGATTTGGTATGTTGATATTGACAACTATAAATTTTGGAAATAAATATTGAGAATAAATTTTGACGATAAATTTCATCTCTTAAAATTTATGGAAAGAATATATTTATTAATTCAACCACAAGAAACCTTTGGTTTACTCTAGGCTAAAATATATTTATAAAAGGGCAATATTGGGAGTAAATAAATGGCTTGAAGCATGGGACCAACAAAAAGTACACTTTAAGACTTATTTTCCATTTCATGTTTTATTTTTGGTCTTATAGTGTTTATTAATTCATTCGATCGGCAGAAACTGTGAGTAGGTATTTCCACTTGGTTTTAACATCCGTACTTAGACTCTACAAAGATAGCAACAATAGCAAACTCTCCTGCAGACGGAAATCGTCGAAAATCTTGGCATGATAACTTCAAGGTTGGTTTAGAATATGAAATTAACTGATCTAGTTAAATTTTATTTACCTAAGTAGTTTTAATTGACACTATGTGATATCATATAGGATGTTGTTGGTGCAATTGATGGTACATACACCAGAGCAAATGTTCCTATCAAGGACCAACCTAGATATCGAAATATGAAGGGTTTCATTTCTCAAAATATCCTTGTAACGTGTGGATTTGATATGAAATTTCATTACGTACTTGTCGGAGGGGAAGGGTCTGCTCATGATGGTCGTCTATTAAGATTTGCAGTCAGTCGTTTTGGACGAAAACTAACTGTTTCAATAGGTAGATAGTTTGATTTAGATGTATATTGACTGAAAGATACTACTTAAGTTTTACGTTACTAATAATAATCATAATGAACCTCGTCCATGTAGGCAAATATTATTTTGCTGATTGGGGATTTCCCCTAGTACCTGGATTCCTCACACCATACCGTGGTACTAGATATCATCTTAAGGAGCACGTTGGTTATCGTCCCCAAACACCCAAAGAGTTATTTAATTATTATCATTCATCATTGCGCAATGTTGTAGAAAAACTATAAGGTTGTTGAAGAAAAGATTTGCATAATTGCGAAATTCTCCGTTCCACGACATCGACACACAAACTAAAATAGTAATAGCATGTTTGTGCATTGCATAATTTTTTACAAGATGGAAATCCTGATGATATAAGTAGTGATGAAGAAGAAGAAGAAGACAATGGTGGTGAAGAAGACGAAGATAAGGATGTGCAAGACGCAGAAATTAACATTGTTCCATCACAATTGTAGACAGCTAATAGGGATTTGCTTGCAGAAGACATGTGGGCCGATTATTCAAACTGATATTTATGTGTTTCGTACTTCTTAGCATGTTAAAGATTATGATTTTCTTTTAGAGATATTTCTTTTGCTATTTCTAAACTAAAATAGAATATTTGATTTGTTTAGTTTTTAGTATAAAACTGCAATAAGCTTGAATCTGTCTAATCAAAATTGATGATATTGTGAGAGTTTTTTCAATGAAGATGGCTTCTCAGTCTGATAACATGGACTCAACCAAAAAGACTAAGAGACCAACTGTAGTTTGGAGCAATCTAATGGACGACATTTTAGTGCATACTCTTTAATTACAAGAGTATATTAGTCGGGAAAAAAACGGAAACCAATAAGTAATAGATGAGATATTCAAGAGAGTTGGAGTTACCATTACTATTGAAAACATCATATCTCGAACGAAAACATTCAGAAAGCATTACTTTACCGCGAGAGCTGCAATCAATTCTAGCGGTTTTGCGTTTAATACGGAAACTTTTCACAATGAGGCTGATGATGATTCATGGAATGCTTATGTAGCGGTAAGGTGTACTCAACTTGCTATTTTTCATATACAAAATTTGTTAACAATAAGTTTTATTAATATTGTTGACTTTTGTTTTGTAGGAGCACCTAAATGCAAAAGACTTGCGCACGACCGAGACACGTGGTTAGTGGTTAATGTCAACATTAACTTAAAAGTTTTGTCATTTTTCCTAAAATTTTCATATTTACTTGATTTTGGTTTAGGTGAAAGTGCAAATGTGGAGTCAATTAATTTGGATGAAGATGATGGTCTTGGCTCTCCTGCTTCCACTCAACGTGCCCGATCTGTAACACCAAAGCAAAAACGGCGATCATGATCAGATGATACAACTATATTGTTTGCAGATGCTGCAAATAAACTTGCAGAAACATGTCAAACTCCTTCACTTAATGGAATAGAAGGTGCACTATTGATCATTCCAAGCTTTACAGAGGCCGAGTTTCAAGATGCTTTGGTCTTGTTTTTAGATAACTCAGAACTTGCACCGCTATTCTTAGAACTTTCTGAGAGATTTCGAAGAACATGGCTAAGAAGAAAGTTGTCAAAAGTGTGATAAATGAGTAAAAACTTTTGTATTTATTTTAGTATTAAGGTTTTAGTTGCTTATGGACATTCTTTGAAGTGAAGACATCTACTATGATGATATTTATTAAGTTATTTCAATAAATATTTTTAATTAATATTAGGACAAATATTTGAGTCATTTTTAAGCTTTTAAAATAGAGGCCTTTTTTATTTTAATGAAGTATTATGTTACCGACAATGTTTTATAAATGAATGATTTAGTAAATAAATATTTTTCTATATGCCAGACAAACAACAGAAACTAACAACATGAGAAAATAACTTTATTTTCTTTGGTGAACCAAACAGTAGAAAATTTGAAAAATGTTTCAAAAACATCATTTTCTAGATGAAAGTGTTTCTCAGAGAAACACTTTCTCTTTTTTTTTTCCATTCCCCAACTTGGAATCAAACGCACCCTTAAAGATTAATGCCTTAAGGATTAGCTAGGGTATCGATTGTAGGTTAAACGTTATAATTTTATAGTTTTTGCATTTAAGTCACATGTTATAGGTTTATGCTTTTTCGTTTTGGATGTGGGTTATAAGTCCTTCGCTTTGGAGCTTTAGGTTTCAGGTAAAGTGTTCCTCCCTCTCTTTTCCTACTCATTTTCTCTCTATCTATCGTGCTCATTCTCTCTCCCTCTCTCTTACCCTTTGTCTATCCCCTTTGTCAGAGATAAAGAGGACCTCGAGAAAGATTGCAGCTTCGTGGTTGGTCGCCCACAATGTACACTATACATCTCTTGTCTTCTCGACCACGAAACCCTCAAGAAAGGTTTCGCTACCTTCAAGGAGGCCCTCTTCGTCTCGGAAGAAGAAGGTTCCGACGAAGAAAACATTTCCCTTTATCTTGAGAGAGAGAGAGAAAGAAAAAAAAAACAGTGAGTGAAAGAGAGAATGAGTAGGGAAGATAGCGAGAGAAAGAGAGAAAATGGATAGGAGAAAAAGAGATGAAGATTACAGAGCAAAAATGAAAAAGATAATATTATTTATAGACTCAAGATAAAATGTCACTAAATTAAATTTAATTGACCAAAGTCTTTGTTCAACAAAAAATTTTCTAGACGACCAAGGACATAATCCATATTTGAATAATTTTATTCGGATTATCTTTTGAGTAGAATGGGAAAGAGAGAGTCCCTTTCAAATTTAACACATTTTACTATTTTGGGGGAGGCGGATAATGTTTGAGTGTTGTGGAAAGAACATGTATTCGTAGGGCCAAGGTGGTGATGACTCATATAGATGTAATCAAATCATTATTCTTTTTAATCTTATCCTATACCCATTATCCTACTACTTTGGGAAGGTAAGGACCTTCAAACTATGAAAATCATAATAATAAATTATTAACTTAAACCCATAAATAGTATAAAATAGTCAATTAAAAACTCAACTTGTTTAATATTGAAAATAAGATAACAAATGGGCAAAATAAGATTACTTCCTCAAATGTATTTTCCCAACAATTTTACTGATTCGAAGATAAATCTTATCTAGTCTCTCTAACTAATGGTGTACTTAGAGTTCCAAGTTTTATTTTTCTATACATCGGTGTTTCGAGATGAAAAAAAACAAAGAATTTAAATTATTATTTTGTGTTGATAAGAACATTAAACATTACTTTATAAACCTTGTCCCACAAGTTGAACTTTTTGGATAACATCATCCTTACTTGTATATATAGTTTCATGCTTTCTAAGAAAGACCAATCCTATATAACATTATCTTATGTGCTTATATCTCTTGGACTATTCAGATCTAAGCTTGTTTAGTCTTCTTCTTCGTCTTCGTCCTCTTTTTTTGGAGTTTCGATAAAAAAGGAAAATGAGCAACCAAGAATACAATCAAATTGTGAACTTTAGTGATTCAGCTCTGATGATAACAAGTCCTTATTCTCGGATTGCTACTCTAAACATTGAGTGGCCAGTAAATGATATCAATGATTTCATATCACCCACATTTTCGCCATGTGACGATTCAACAAGTACTACTTCCATTTCATCATCGTCGTCTTCTGAGCATAATGGGCCTTTGTACGGATTATCTGATCTAATGGCTCATCTCCCCATCAAGTAAGTCTCATTTGTTTTCACAAAATTTGTACATTTAAGTGACTTCATATATATTCGAACTAAGTAGTGTTTGTTTATGGGATATTGCAGGAAAGGACTTTCTAAGTATTTCGAAGGGGAATCTCAGTCATTTGGTTCTCTAGCTAATGTTAGTTGCTTAGAAGATCTTGAAAAAAGGAAGAGAACCCATTGTGTTAGAAAGAATAGAATGAAAAAGAAGATATGGAAAAGCTATGGAGGTGGTTTAGATATAAAGAACAAGACTATTTTAAAATCCAAGAATAAGTCTTCTTCATCATCAAGATAATTAGCTTCCTTATTTGCAACTTAAAGTTGGTGGATGGTAAAAGAGAATTGGTTTTTCATGGTGCCCCAAATTACCTCAAATTCATCCTGCAAAAACAGCTATCTATATTGATGTAAAAAAATTGAAAAAGAAAACACAACAAAGTTAAGTTACAAAGTTCCTAAGAGTAAATAAACGAATGCGAACTTCAATGACTTTTCGAGGAATGTTAAGTGCTTTAGTTTAATAGTTTCTTTGTTCCTTTTCTGTAAATTTTTGTTATTATTTTTTATGGAAATCTAGCAATTAGTTAGGAACCAATTGAGCAACCAAATGATAAAACGATCATGAATTCTTTCCAAGACAAATAATTTATTTCTAGTTATTAATTAACATTTCTTAGCTATCAATTATGACAATGACTATAATCTATTCTCCTGAAGTGTTAATCTATTCTTAGTTGATAATAAGAAATTCATTAAACTAGTTGGATGAAAGTTTAATCATTATTTTCAAAGTTTGTATATACATGTGAAAAGGGATCCTTTGGACTTGGCCAAATTATGAGTGAATACTATAATTGTTCAGCATATTGAGTTTCTAACTTTGATGTAGGTTGTGTTTTTTTTACCGTTTGAATCTGAATTGGTTGAATTCTTTTGCAAGTTAGATGTTTGTTTTCTAGATCTCAATCATGATTGAAACGTTTCAACATGTTTAGCTCAAGCTTGACAAAAGATAAAATGAAAAACAACATCCAAAACAAACTCTTCGATTTAAGATTGAGTTGAAAGAACTGTAAATTTCAAATACTCCTGATCTAATTAAAATCAAGATGAAGAAGCTATTCGTACGGGGGGACATCCAAAACATGATAATAGGTGGGAATTTATTCACAAAATTTATAGAATTCTAGAGAATATAAAGAATACGAGTACGATTTTATAGACAAAAAACGTCGGAGAAACAAAGGAAATAATAAGACACAAGGAAAGCAAAAATAAAACAGAAGCCAAACCTTACAAGATGAAAACTGTCAAAAATGACTTGGAAAGGAGAATTGATGCGGATGGTGTATTGGTCATGTCTTGCATGTTCGGTTGCCACTGGCCACATAACATTGACACCAGCTAGACGTGGAATATGATTTGGGTGCTTCTATAGGCGCCCACATTTTTTGCACTTTGGCCTGCCATGCTATAGTAGTACTCCTTAACTTCTTCTTCCTTCATTTTCATTTCAAATTTTCTTCCAAAAATCTTCATTAAAATCCTTAGATTTTTTTATATTTCTAGAGGGTATAGTTTGTAGGTAGTTCATTATTTTAAGAAAGAGAATGAAGAAAGACCTCCATTTCTTTTCTCTGTAAAGATCGATCCTAAAATTTGTAATTTTGTTTAAAGAATTTTTTTTACTTTAAATTAGTGTTTAAAAAGTTTTTGAAGTGCTCAAACATTTGGACAACATTTATCATATGTTTTGAGTTGATTTTGAGTGGTTTTGTAGTACGTAAGTAGTAGTGGGGTTTCTCAGACTTGAAAAATTAAAATGCTCTTGAATTAGTTCGGTCTGAGACCATAAGCAAGCTAATGGACTGGACAATCCGATAAGGTAAGAAAAGTCGCACACTGTCCAGTCTGAGACCTTCTAGACTATCTAGTCCGATATCTCTTGAACTGGATCAATCTAAGAGTTTGTCTGCCCTCCCAGACTGTCTAGTCCAAGAGTGGGCTGCCTAGAGAGGCCTAGTTAAATTCCATTGACTAGAATCAATGACTCGAATGGGTGCTTAGAAAAAAAAGGAGGTGAGCATATAGACCCACCCTTACGATACATGTGGGAGATTTGTTATTTGGACCCCTTTTCGTATAATTGACTTGCTGTTTGGACTTCCTTATTTCAGTGTTCCCCTTTGGACTTCATTTTTCAAAAAAATGTTAAATATAACCGTTCCAAAACACATGACAAGGGAAAATACTATTATATCATTTACTTGACTTACGAGAGTTGTTTGGGCTCCCTTTCTTACAATTGAGTTATTATTCGACACCCCCTTATTTAGTGTCGCATTTTGGACTCTTTTTTTCAAAAAAAAAATGTCAAATGTAACCTTTTCGAAAAAAATGTTCAAAATATGCTAGTGAACACTGAATCCTAATGTCGGTCCAAACAGTCACCTAACGGTCGACCAAATTGTTTTAACCAGCCATGTCTATACACGTGGCAACAATCAACTACTCGAGTTAAATAAACTATGGAGGTCCAAACTGCAATATTGATTATATAAGGGTAAAGTGAGAAATTTTTAGATATAATTTTAGAGACGGAATATTCTATCAAAAGGGAGTCCAAAGTGCAACACTGGAATAAGCGGGTTCAAACCGCAAATCTCCTGATTTCTATCCACATATGCGTCCAATTCAGTCCCTTAAAAGTAGGGGTGGATTTCACATATCGTCACTAGTGTGGGGGCAATGTCAAATTTTCTAAATCTTTTGATCACAAGTCACAATCTATTCCAACTTCGGAACATCCGACTGTACACCGTCGTAACCCAGCTAAACCCTAGATTCCTCTTTTTCTGTCTCGCTGCGCCACCACCATCACCACCACCGCCTCCCATACAAGGTACGCCGTCGCACTTTCATCTCTCTATTGCTCTCTCTAAATTTCTGCATTTTTATTCATGACAAAAGTTCGTTACCGACCTGAGGACAACTAAAGAGGAAAAAGGGTTGTTCCATTAAAGCGCCATTTCGTTTAGGTTAGAAAGTCGATCGGCTTATCGTAATCAACTGTTTATTTTTTTACTCTTTGATCTAAATTGTTGAAACCCTAGTTTCTAGATTCATGAAAATTTTGTGTTCTCAAGTGGTTTTAGTCAGTCATTTGATGCTACAGACTAGGGGTGGGATTTTGGCCCGGAAACCCGAAATCCGCCCACGACCGCCCGAGTCCGAAGAGTCCGTGACCGGCCGATGACCGAAGCAGACCGTACCCGCCCGCCCGGAAGATCCTAACCGGACGGACGCGGGCAAAAGTCCCTGCCCGGTGGTCCGACCGAGTATGCCCGTTTCTTTTGTCCGCCCGATCATACCCGCCCAATTACCCTACCCGTTATACCCGCCCGGTGATATAATTGATTTTAAGCCGTTAGATATGTAGGGTTAATTACAACCTTTAGATTTGAAGGCAGAAATATTTAACCTAGAAATTCTATTTTCTTTGCCTTTCCCTCTCTCAATCTCAGCCGACTGCCGACCTCACTAAACTCCCTCTCGTAGTCTCGTCCCTCTCCTTTGAAGAATGAAACTTGAAACCCTAGAATCTGAAAAACCTAGAATCAATAAACCCTAGAATCAGTAACCTCTCAGCCTCCTTCGTCTCTCCTCTGTTGATTCGACAACCTCTTGAGTTGAAGCTTTCTCAGTAACCCTAGAATCAGTAACCTCTTGAGTCGAAGCTTTCTTCATATCTTCTCTTTGTCGAAGCTTTCACTCTTTGAATCTCTATTTGTAAGTATGTTTAAACGCTTAACCCTAAGTCCCTAAGTGATTTTTTCTTTATCTCTCTTTGAATCGAGAGGTTTTTTTAGTATTAAATTTGATTAAACTTATCCTTCACTCTTTGTATCTGATTTCTGTTGGTCAAATGTTTGAGCTATTCCTCAAATTAAGCCTTCGTCTCCGAATCAATCTCTTAGGGTAATACTGTATGATATTTGTTTTGTGTTAGGTTTCTAACTTATTTCATATTTTGCAGGTGAAGTGGTGAACCCACTATTTCATATTAACCACTTGGTTTCTGTCTTTCTTGGCTTAGTTCTTCTTTATCTTTCATCTAAGAATTGCAAGCTCTGTAAGTATGTCTATATTTCTTGCAGTTTATATGATATCTGTGTGATGGTCAGTAGAATCTGATGGTTAGAGTTAAATCAGAATAATGAAGGTTAACTCTGATTCTGGCTGTTTCTTAGTCAAGTTGAGTTCAGCAACATGTCTGATTTATTTTTTTGACCAAATGATGACAAATTTTGTAGCTTTATTGATATGTATGTCGAATGGTTTGATGTTTCATGATTTTATATGATATATGTGTGATGGTTAGTAGAATCTGATGGTTAGAGTTAAATCAGAATAATGAAGGTTAACTCTGATTCTGCCTGTTTCTTAGTCAAGTTGAGTTCAGCAACATGTCTGATTTATTTTTTAGACCAAATGATGACAAATTTTGTAGCTTTATTGATATGTATGTCGAATGGTTTGATGTTTCATGATTTTATATGATATATGTGTGATGGTTAGTAGAATCTGATGGTTAGAGTTAAATCAGAATAATGAAGGTTAACTCTGATTCTGGCTATTTCTTGGTCAAGTTGAGTTCAGCAACATGTCTGATTTATTTTGTAGACCAAATGATGACAAATGTTTTAGAGTTTTCAATGAAAGATTGTACCACGTATGAAGCCATGAAGGTAAACTCTTGGATTAGCCTAATAACTTGATATGATTCCTTAGGCCAATTTATTGGTCAAGTTGAGTCGCTTCCTGTTTATGATGGCTGATCTAGAGTTAGCAACTTGGTTTGATATGTATGCTGATTGCTTACTTTGGTTGTTGTATTACTACAACTGAAATAGTAGTAATTGTTGTAGGTCATGGACCTTGGAGCTTCATCAGCTTCTGGTCCGAGTACCGCAAATCTGGTTTCATCTGGACCGGGTGTTGGTACAAGTACCTCAGCAGATACTGCTGTTCCAGTTATTGTGCCTTCTTCTACTGTTGATACTACAGTTCAAGATGGCTCAAAGAAAGGAAAAAAGAAAAAGAGAACATCTAATGTATGGGTTCATTGGGATCTTTTTGATGTTCCGATCCCAAATGACCCTGAGAACAAAAAAAAGAGAATGGCTAAATGCAAATATTGCGGAGACATTAAAGATGCCAAAACTGACAATGGAACAACTCACTTTCGCAGGCACAATGATAGGTGTGCTTTGCTTAAGGTTGATTTAAAACAGTCAACCTTGTCCTCTGGCCAATCGGGCCAAATGACTACTTTTAAGTATAGCCAGTCTCGAGCTCGAGACAATATGATAAAGATGACTGTAATGAATGAACTTGCATTCTCATTTGTTGAAGATAGATTTGTTGAGTACACTATCAATGACAGTTTTTGTCCAACATATGCGAGGTTCTCTCGTGGCACCCTTAGAAATAGATTGCAAGTATTTTACAAGGAAGAGAAAGAAGATCTGAAACAGATCTTAAAGGAAACCTATGAAGGTCGATGTTTCGGCAACTTACTGGCATGTCAAGATTTTAAATCTAATTATCGACACCATGTCTTTGTAATCATCGAAGTATCGGCCAAATGATGATCTTTAAAGTCCGTATTCATTTACTTTTGGGGATTATAAAGTGGGTGTTTGATCTTTAAAGTCTGTATTCATTTACTTTTTGGGATTATAAAGTGGATGCTTAGAAAGTAGTATTTAAGCTATTAAACAGATTTAGTTGGGAACAAAATTTTATTCATTTTTTCATTAGTGACCGGTGCCCGATCGACCGTTACCCGAACTGCCCGAGTTTGAAAACGGTCACGGACGGGCACTTTGTCGAGAAAAATCCGAAATGCCCGTCCGTTTTTGTCCGGATGTCCGAGTGGACACTTGATACTTGTGCCCGTTCCGCCCGGGACCGATTAAGTTAGTGTCCGTTTCCGCCCGCCCGGACCGATTCCCAACCCTACTACAGACAGTGAATTTAATCAGTTTTGGTCTGAATTTGGATGGGGTGTCTGGTTTATTTTATAGATTTGAGAGTTTGTATTAATTTGTTTCCTTTTAATGACTAGTTTGAGGAAAAAGAAAGATGCCTCTTTATGATTGTATGCTCTTGATGAAACCTCATGTAAAGAAGGATCAAATGATGGAGTTGATTGGTCGGATAGGACAACATGTTATTGGAAGGAATGGAGTTCTTACTGATATGAAGTCCTTCGGGACTGTTCAGCTCGGTTACGGTATTAAGAAGCTTGATGGAAGATACTTTCAGGTATGCATATACTTATACTTATCCTAGACTCGGCTGACTTGGTGGGACTCGGGCTAACCCTAGACTCGGCTGACTCGGTGAGACTCGGCTCGGTGTACTGCCGAGTCCCGAGTCACTCCCGAGTCACTCGGCCGAGTCGTACTGCATAGCTTTATGATTCATGTCATTCCTGTGAAGTTACCTTGTTACTCTTCTTTGTTTAATTGTTTGTCACTTTGTCTTACGAAAAGTCAGATCCACATTTGGAAGTTTTCATATCGTTAATATCTATGAAACATGAGCTCTATACGAGAGGTTGTTCTTTACATAGAAGACGGTTAACCTAGAAAACTATTTTATGGTCCTAGCACCATTTTGTGCAAGTATGGGCAAAATATACATACAAAATCCCACATTGTAGATTGTACTCAATTGACTAGAATCCAAATCTCCCTATATTCACCGTGGCCAAAAAATTCCAAGGAGGATCCGTATTATATCTGATAATATTGGAATGATTTCATGTTGCTTGCTTGTAAAACCAATTTATAAGCAAGTTTTAGTATAAATCTAAGTTAGTATTCAATCTCCTACACCCAACTCACCCGTGTCTCCGACTCTGTAAACACACCCTCTCTGATTCCACTGGGTGGAACTTATAGGATCATGCCTTGTGATATCCGGAATTCTTGCATCAATTACCAATTCCTTTGGTAATACAAAACTACTTTTAGTTAAGTGAAGAAAAACGAAATGGTAGTTGGATAGGTTGATCCTCAGGAGTTACGTTGATCGAATATACTCTGGCATTAGGTAAGGTTTTGTCAGAACTTTATATCACCGGTTTCGACTTTTACGATGAGTTTCTTGTTGTTAGTCAAAACAAAAGATAGGAAGCTTTCTATTCTGCCCGAAACATTTACAAACCCTTCTTGTCCTAAGATATTTAATTCATTCGCCATCTCTTTGCTCTATTTATTACAAAACAATGAGCTCAAAACATGTCATTTTGCACAGAAATTTGGATTTGTGATCGCCGGAATGAGTTTATCCCACTAGTGTGAATTCTTCTACCGCGCAGCACTCCACATTTTCAAATTCTCTATTTCCCATAACAATAAAGAAACAGAGAAATGAAGGATTTTTGGTGCAATTCTTCCGCCTCTCAACAAACTTATTAAAGAAATCTAACATCAACTCTTTAAAGATCACTGCTTCAAATCTTGTGCATCCCAAAGTAGCAACTGGTCTGGTTAGCGTGATTATCATCTGCATAACTCGATTCCTCATTAGAGCATCTCCAATGCAACACTCAATTTAAAAGATTAGGGTCATATTGTATTTTTAGAGTTATTCCTTAAAAACTCTCTCCGTTGCAAAACTCAATTTGGATCTCTAAGATGACATGAAGGTAGTTAAATAAGATATCTTAAGAGCACATTCAGTTTCTAGAGTATCCTCTTGATATATCTCTAATTATCTAACTCGTAATGTTTGACTTCGGACCAATAGAAATCAAGTGATCATCTATTTTCAAAATGATTAAATATTTGTGTACAAAAGTAACCATGTCAGTTAAGTAAATAAAATTAGTTTAGAGTTTTGCGTTGGAGACACAAAAGAATTTAGGATCTCTATTTTCGCCACCTAAGTATGAGAATCTCAATTAGAACCCGACACAGGACGAATATAGATCTTTTTGAGTTTTGCATTCGAGATGCTGTTAGAAGTTAGAACTATAAACTAAAAGCTATTGTTGGTAATACTAATTTTTTTAGTTCATTAGAGAAGATTCCAAAAATTCTAATTTCTAATATCGTAGTTCTTTTTGACTGTGGAGACTGCTCTGTTGAACATTTAATGATAATCAAATTATGAGAAGTTGTCCTTGTCTTCTTCATTGATCTCTATTAATGTGCTCCGACTTGTTCACACCTTGTAGGAGAAACTATAATTAAATAATAGTTGAACTAAACGAGCGTTGGAGATGTTGACTTACAATATCGAACACACTGGCTTACATTTGTACTTTTTGTCTGACCAAACAAATCACTTTTACTGCAAAACTTGTTCATGAAATGATTAGATTAATATATAATGTATATTGCTTTGCACCACAGGGTCAACTGACGCAGATGACTATGATGGTCACACCCAACTTCAACAAAGAACTACATTACTTGAACAAGGAAGACAGATTACTTCGTTGGCTTCTAGTAAAAAACCGTAACACAAAATACGGTTTGGAACTTGGAGGCGAGGACGACATAAAAGGAGAGTTTGGCAGGTTCTCTAGAACCAGTATTTATGATGAGAGAAGTGAAGATGATGAAGACGATGACGATGATGATGAATACGAGATACAGGAGGAAGGGGAGACCAGTGAACAGATTAAGGAGTAAAATACTGGTGACTCTCTTTGTTATCAAATTTGAGCTTTATTTGGTTTTTAGTTTTGCTTAAACCAATTCTGCAGTTAATGTAGTAGTTCTATAAATTGTACATCAAGAATGTTTTAAATAAGAATTCAAGAAAGACTGATGTTAGGGTTGAGATTTTACAAGGCTCGCCGCCGCCTAATTGGTCTTATTTCAAGACTAATATAATATTCTTGTATCACCTAAATCCAACCTAGACATTATAGGAATAACACAAAACAAAACATAGGAAGTAACTATCCTATTAACATTTCAGTTAGGAGGGTATTCTAATTCTATCCAAACTTTGAATGAGAGATTTGTGTATATTTTTTTATATTTGGAAACCTTTTTTCTCTTCAAATGATCCTTGTACATGTGCTCCACAATTTGATTGTGCCCTAGGGCCAAGGGGGGCGGGTACACCTAGCAGGAGTTAAATTTTTTTTTTTAAGACAACATAACTATATATTAAAAGAGTTAGTCACAGAAGAGTTATGATGAGAAGAAAAGCAGTTAGGAATATAAGATGAGGTAGAAGAACCCTCTTTCCTAGTGTTTAATAGCAAGTGAGTTTGCTTTTGAGTTTAACTTTCTATTAACATACAAAAAATTGATTTGCTCAAAAAAGGATCTAGCATCCTTGACTCTTTCCAGAGTGTGTTTAGCTGTCCAATGCAAGTTGTTCGAGATTCCACTCAAAAAGTTGTTGATGTTAATGGAGTCTCCCTCCAAAATCAGTAAACTGACACCATGATTCTTTGCCCGGAGAACTTCAAAAAAAGTTGCCTACCCTTCTCCTTCATCTACTGATCGTGCTTTGGTGATGATGGAATCCCTTACGATCTGGATTCTTGTATAATGAACCACAATAGCTAAAACTGAAGTTAGAGTGTTTTGAACAAAAGAAACATTATCTTGATCACTCCCAAAGGGTTAGGGGGTAGGCTCGTAGCATGGATGTCTGGGTTTGGATGCATCTCTTTATAGTGCAGATCAAGGTTGTGGTGTTCAAGTTGGACCCTCTGAAAATCATGTCACATCTGCACTTCCAAATATGCGAAATAGCTGCAGATAGAATTTCAATCTGGCTTAAGGTAGCAGATAGGTCTCTTTCTTCATCAAGGTCATGGAAGTATTTTGAACCATTCTTGGAAACGGTGTAGGACAAGTCATTTAGGCAGTTGTGATTGAATTCTCCAAAGATTGTTATCACTGTCCTACAGTATTGAAAGAAGTGGAGACATGTTATCTGATTACCTCTTAACCAGGAGTGTAAAATTGGAACACAAAGTTTAGTTATAATATTATCTCCCAAATAGTATTAATTAAAACTAAAATTTGTTTGTAAATTTGTGGACTAATAGCTTGTTCAAATTATTCCTTATTCTAACTGCATAGCAATAGAATTTCACACAATGATCATTACAAAGGCCTAGGATGTGCTAAGTATGATAACTGTCGAATTTGGGACTTCCGCATTACGAAATAGATGCACTTACTAACTGGGCTATCAGTTGTCGGCGGGTAAAATTTTTTGACTTAACTTTTTCTGTTTCCCTAAGCCTTCATTGCCATTTCTTCTCCACGACGACAAAGATCGTTGGAGAACAACATTATTTGTGACTTTTTGGAGTTCTTTTCTTCAGCTTTTTCTCTCTCCTTCAACAAAATCACCTCTGGCTACCACCACCATTTTTCTCATCTCTTTATCTCCTCCCTTTCTTATGTCCCTCTCTCTCCTCCACCGTTGTCTCCATCTTCTTTGACTGTTTGGTGAAGGAGACTCTCCTTCGTTAGAATGTCGCTCTAATTTAGGTGGAAATCTCCTTAATACCAAATGTGCAAAACTAGTGTGAGAACGAGAAAGAGGAATGGGGAGAGAGGAATGATGGTGGTGGTTGGAAGTGGTGGTGGTGGTCGGAATTGGTGATCGAAGACGAAGAAAGATGAAGTTTTGTGGCCTACGAAAATTTGACAAAACTCACTATTTCCCTTTAAAATTTTGTAACGTACGAATTTTTCTTGTTTTCTCAAACCATCAGTCTTTCCTTTTTTTTTTGTCATTATAGGTTCTCGCCCGCCCATAAGGGCGAAGTAGATTTCTTTAGGCTAACGCCATAAACATACGTAGCACTAATATTTTTTCTGGGATAAATGAAGAGAGATGCCTTTTTTTCACTCATGATTTTAAATGACATAAATACTGTTTTGTTGTTTCCATAATTACTTAAAGAGTTCAAACATTAAGAAGTCATTTTCGGTTAGATATAATCTTTATGAAACTAAGCAAAATTGTATGGCTAGACTTATTTCTTGTATAACCGACCGAACTGTGTTTTGTATATTAAATATAAATGAGTTTTTATATATTAAATATAACTGATTTTGATCCGAAAGAGAAGGATTTTTTTTGGCCCCTAATTTGTGACCAACTTTCATTTTAGCCCCCTAGTATTCATTTATTAAAAAAACTCCCCATTTTCTAAAGATCGTCAATCAACTTTAACAAATTATTTTTTTCCTTTCCTTACTATCCTTCTTCTAAAATTAATCCTCATCTATTCTTACTATCTTCTTTGACATCTCACAGGTGGTCTAAATAAATGAAAAGACGAGAGTCAAAAAGAAGCGGGTTAAGAGGCCAAAAAAGAAATAACCCAAAAGAAGAAAAGAGAAAAAAGAAATGGGAAGTTTTATAGGAGCCTCTAATTTTGTTAAGAGGGCCCCTTCTTGTGAATTCGGTGGACTATCGAATTGTAGTCTGACAAATTCACAAAAATAGACTACTGGAGTGAATTTGGATGGACTCGTACCGATTAGTCTCATGTAAATTCGATAGACTCGTATCGGATTGAGAAGGGGGCCCCTTAAACAAGAACGAGCCCTATAAAACTTCCCAAAAGAAAGAACAATATGGAGTGGAGCTAGCTTGGTTTAACATCATTCCAATGTACCCAAAGGGGGAAAAGAAGTTTAAACAAAACAAAGTCCAAACCACAACATAAAAAAAAAGTCATAAATGGTAACAAAAAAAAAACAAGATGGGAAATAAAATCGCAAGAACAACACAAGCTTCAGCATCAGAATATTATCTTCATGATCTTCCTTCTTCATACAATTTAGTCCTCAAAGAAGTATTAGGTCGTGGTCGTTTCTTGAAATCCATTCAGTGTAAACATGATGAAGGTCTTGTTCTTGTTAAAGTTTACTTCAAGCGTGGGGATTCAATTGATCTCAAAGATTATGAACGTCGTCTACTTCAAATTAGACTCATTTTTCGATCTCTTCAACATCCCCATGTTTGGCCTTTCCAAGTAAGAATTACCAAAAAAAAAAAACCCTAGTAGTGCTAGTTTCAGCTAATCCCCAAAGTTCTTTAATTTTGATGCAAATTATACTGGGTTGAAACGTTTAATGACCCAAATTTTTGTTGGTTCTGTTTCTTTAATTATATCTAGGATTTTCAACTTTTATGTAGTATTGAATTGAGAACTAGAAGTTTAATAATCCCTAAAAGTTTCAATTGTGATGCTGTATTGTCTTGAAATTGATTTTGTTTAACACTAATAACCTTATTTTGTTAATCCAACTTTGTGTATTTATTAGTGAACCTTAAATTTTGATGCAGTATTGGCTTGAAACGGATAAAGCGGCTTATCTATTGAGACAATACTTCTTTAATAATCTTCATGATAGATTGAGTACTCGGCCATTTCTCAGTTTGGTTGAGAAGAAATGGTTAGCTTTTCAGGTACACCTTCTTTTTAATAAACTGTTAATGGATTCAAAGTTAATTGTTGCTTGGGTTTTAAGTTCATGAATCACAATTGTCATGGATATATTCACTTTGACGATTGCAATTTTCGTTCTACAGTTACTCTTTGCCTTGAAACAGAGTCACGAAAATGGTGTCTGTCACGGTGAGTCTTTCTAGTTATTTGGAGTACATGATTATATGAAAATATTTAATTTTGGTTTTGAGTGTGGCTGATCGTTTTGGTCGAGACAGGTGATATTAAGTGCGAGAACGTTCTAGTGACATCTTGGAATTGGCTTTATCTTGCTGATTTTGCATCGTTTAAGCCCACTTATATACCTCATGACGACCCTTCGGATTTCTCTTTTTTCTTTGACACTGGAGGGAGGAGGAGATGTTATCTTGCTCCCGAGGTTGGTTCTCTGCTATGAATACTTCTATGTGGTGGAATGTGTTAAATCCGATTGATTTGCTATTTTATGTTTAGTGATGTTTAGAGTTGCCGGCTAACTAGATTAAGGTTGTTTGATGTAGCTTTCCATGCCTAATAGACGGTCTCGTGATTTACGTATGAATATTTTCTCGGCAATTTAATTTTTTGTCATATTTTCTGGTGAAGGAAAATGTGGGCTGGGCTTATTGAAAAATGCTTTAGCAAACACAAATAGTTAAAGTATTCACACATATGGACCTCTCTGGCTGTGCAACATAGATAAAACGGACACTATAGGTGTATAAGTATATTTTGTTTATTAGATTTTCCTTCTTTTTTTTTTATTGGTAAAAATATTTTCATAGATGAAAAATAATGTATGATGACAAATAAAGTCAAGCACAGCTAGGTAAAACTTAAATAATAATACAATATTACCACCTCTAAAAGGTCTAATCCACCTGAGACCTGAGTGACCTCATTATTTTTATTTTTTGATATTAAGTTCCTTCATAAAAGGAAATGAATATGTTAATCATATCATCAATGATGTGATACATCCAGATAATATAAGAACTAAATTATTCGCGTGCAACCTATTTGATGCCAAATGATAAGATTTCCGAACACTGATTTTAGCTACTCTTACAAACATGGAAAAGTGTCCGTGCTACTTTGCAATCTAGAAGCAACTGATTGGCAGGTGACTCTTTCCAGAGTAGACATCTGCTTACTGTTACTACCGCTAAGCTACATCATTTAAGCTATTGAGAGGAAGGGTAACTAACCATTGCGTGATGGAGATGTTATAGTATGCCCCAGGAAACGAAAGATTATTGAATATTAAAGTCGCATGAGAAGAACTATGAACATATCATTCCAGAGGTTCCAAAGCAACCCACTTGCCTATTTTTTTCAAGATTTGAATGAATACTTGCCTATTACTCCAGTCCAGTAATGCAATTTGCATTGTTTACTTACATGAAGAGGCTACATCCTTCATCGTTATATGATGAGAAATATCAGATGACTCTTTTTCTGGATCTGCATAGACTGATGTTTTTGACACAAAATGGGTCTTGAATCAGGTCCACGCAAGCATAGACCTTTTCTTAACTTGCTACTGCATCTCTCTAGCTCCATCGTCATAGAGGATGTTAAAAAGACAATATATTTGTGGGCTAAAAGAATTGTAACTGTTAGATCTATTTCCTATTTAGATGTGGTAGTTAATTGGGAGGCGTGGATTTTGTGAGAGAATCTATGTCCTAACCCCTTCCCCTATTATATAGTTTTTCTTTCTTCAATATATTCATTCGAAGTTTCAAAAATAAAATAAAAAATAAAGCTGAATGAAATTGTTTATGGTCCAACTAATACTCTCATATTTTCTACATTAACTTCGACTCTTCAACCATCTAAGTATTTAGTGTATGGATGTAAGCTACTTTGATATGTCATTTATATATTAGACGATCCAAGTTAAACTCTTCTCTATGTTTCAGAGGTTTTATGAGCATACTAGTGAGGGACAAGTTGCACCAGATGCACCTTTGAGTCCTTCCATGGACATATTCTCTGCAGGGTATTTTTTTCCTCTTAAGGAAATCATGTTGGTCTTTTTTTTCTTCTTGTAACTATGCATCTGTATTTCTTGAAATCTAGCTTTTGTTCATATATAGACTGTCTGATGACTGCTGGGTACTCTTCCAAACCTTAATTGGTACATTTTCAGATGCGTTATAGCAGAGGTTTTCCTTGAGGGACAGCCACTATTTGAACTATCCCAAATACTTTCTTATAGGAGAGGCCAATATGATCCTAATCAATCCCTCGAGAAGGTGGGCCTGATCCCTTGTCTTCTATTTTCCTTCTATACTATGTATCTCTTACTTCTTTTTCTAGCCCGTGTTGTTTTACTTATCTATGTTTTTGTTTACAGTCACACGCACTTGCTTTTCGTAATACTGATAGATTATGTTGTCAATGCAGATCCCAGATCTGGGTATCCGGGAGATGATTCTTCATATGATTCAGCTGGATCCATCGTCCCGACTCTCTGCTGAAAGCTACTTGGAGAACTATGCATCCGTTGTGTTCCCTTGCTATTTCTCTCCCTTCCTTCATAATTTCTTTTCCTGTTTGATTCCACTTGATTCTGATACAAGGGTAAGGAGTTTTGCAAAATTGGCTCCTTAAGATTAGGGTTTCCGCAGCACTTTAGTTTGGTTAGTTCTTGGGCACATTATATCATTTCTTTTGCAGGTTGCAGTCACACAAAGTGCTTTTGATGATATACATACGCAAATGAAGAAAAATATATCAAGTAGGCAGAGTGGTAATGTGTCCAAGGAATCTTCAATCTGCAGAACCAGCGAGCTTCTTGAAGTGACGGAGAACGAGAAACCAAACATGAATTCAGAGGGCTCCTTGAGGAAGAGGGGAGAACTAGAAGAAGGCCTATTTGGTAATCAAGTCCAACTTCTTGGTGATATCAAAACCCTCCTTACAGATGTAGAACAGAGAAACCATAATTCAAATACCAAAACTGTGCTTGAAAAAGCTTCTGGTTATGTTACATCTGATGCGAGGAGATCCACATTTACCCCAAACATCAAGCACTCTGATAAGCATTCTCAGGAAGGGGTTCTCAAAACCATGTCCAAGGAGTTCAAAGGGGGTTATATTCTGAAACAGATAAGTAAGAGTGACTTAGAAGCATTAATTACGAAATATGACCGCCATCCAGATACTTTTGTAATGCCTTCAAATCCAGTGCTCCAGCACGATATGAGCTGTGAAGATATGGTCCTTATCGCATCATTGCTGTGTTCTTGCATACGCAGTGTAAAATTACCACAGTTAAGGAGGGCCGCTGTACTTCTACTCAAATCATGTTCCTTGTATATTGATGATGAAGATCGATTGCAACGTGTACTCCCCTATGCTATTGCGATGCTATCTGATCCTGCTGCAATAGTGCGGTGTGCGGCTTTAGAGACTTTGTGCGACATTCTTCCGTTAGTTCGGGATTTCCCTCCTAGTGATGCTAAAATCTTTCCTGAGTATATCTTTCCAATGTTATCTATGCTTCCAGATGACCCAGAGGAAAGTGTGCGGATTTGTTATGCTAGCAATATCTCAAAACTTGCCTTGACAGCTTATAGGTTTTTGATGCAGTCCCATAGCTTGACGGAGGCAGGGGTTTTTGATAAATTGAGCACACCTCATAAATCATTAGCCCCTTCTGTTGAGGTATCAGAATGGCTACAGAAACAGAGCAGTGATGCACAGCTTGCAAATTTAAGGAAGTCTATAGCAGAGGTTGTTCAAGAGCTGGTAATGGGCACAAAACAAACTCCAAATATCAGGAGAGCACTGTTGCAGTATATTGGAAACTTGTGCTGCTTTTTTGGTCAGAGGCAGAGTAATGAATTTCTGTTACCCATACTCCCAGCTTTTCTAAATGACCGAGATGAGCAGTTAAGGGCAGTTTTTTATGGTCAGATTGTATTTGTATGCTTCTTTGTGGGTGAAAGAAGTGTTGAGGAGTATCTTTTACCTTATATCGAACAGGCTTTAAGTGATGCAACAGAGGCTGTGATTGTTAATGCATTGGAGTGCTTGGCCATGTTGTGCAAAAGCAGATTTCTGCGAAAAAGGATATTGCTTGAAATGATAGAACGGGCCTTTCCGTTGTTATGTTATCCAAGTCAATGGGTAAGAAGGTTAGCTGTCACTTTTATTGCTGCTAGTAGTGAGTGTTTAGGTGCTGTAGACTCTTGTGTTTATCTAGCTCCAGTTATACGCCCTCTACTTCTCAGACAGCCGGCATCTCTAGCTTCAGAGAAATCTCTCGTTTCATGTCTGAAGCCTCCAGTCTCGAGGCAGGTGTTCTACCAAGCCTTGGAAAATGTGAGGGGTTCAGACATGTTGGAGAGACAAAGAAAGATATGGTACAATACATCGGCACAACCAAAGCAATTGGGAACTTCGGAAGTAAATAGGAGAGGAACAAGCGAAGTAAATACAAAGACGAACTGGGGTGGCAAACAAACCATCAGCAGTTCAGTGCAGCAGTTGGGGCTACATAATGCGGAGGACGACGAAAATAGATTGAGAGCAATGGGTAGCTTCATGCGCAATCATCTGAGTACAGTTGACACTCGAGATCCTCTGTGCACGGAGAAGTTGCAGTTCTCCGGCATTATTTCTACGCATATCAGTGGTGGAGATAGTTTTAATTATGATGGGTCATCTGATGGCATACCTTTGTACTCCTTTAGCATGGAAAGACGAGCAGGCGGAGCTGCTTCTGCAGGATCTGATTGTTATCCGCAGACAAATTCTCTTGGAATAGCTTCATCATCCATGCCTTGGACTAGTGCTATTAACAAATCAGTTGGTTTTGCTGGTTCAACTGCCGCATCAAAGATTTTGGCAGGATCATTCAGCGTTAGCAAAGGTGGTAAGCAGTTCCACATGGGCGTGCATGATGCTGAAGGAAGAGAAAACCACGAGTCTGCCTATATCGGTGGAAAGTTTCAAGATATGGGTATGTCTGGAACTCTAACGGGAACCTCGTCTGTAAATATAGAAGATGTTCAACCACAGTCTGATTTGACTGGACTGTTGACTTCCTCACGAGCATCATCAGTTCCTGACGCAGGATGGAGACCTCGTGGGGTGCTTGTAGCACATCTCCAAGAACACCGTTCTGCTGTTAATGACATCGCAATTTCAAACGACCACTGTTTTTTCGTGAGTGCATCTGATGATTCTACTGTCAAGATATGGGACACTAGGAAACTGGAAAAAGACATTTCTTTCAGGTCGAGGCTCACATATTCTCTTCATGGGAGCCAAGCACTTTGTGCTACAATGCTTCAAAGCTCTTCACAAGTCGTTGTTGGAGCATGTGATGGCACAATACATATGTTCTCTGTTGACTACATCTCTAGAGGATTGGGGAATGTTGTAGAGAAGTACTCAGGTGTTGCTGACGTGAAAAAGAGGGAGGTAGGGGAAGGTGCCATTCTTACCTTGTTAAACTACTCTTCCGATGGCTGTCCTAGTCAGACTGTTATGTATAGCACACAGCGTTGTGGGGTCCATCTTTGGGATACAAGATCGAATTCAATGTCATGGATGTTAAAGGCAACTCCTGAAGAGGGATATGTGTCCTCTCTGGTAACAGGTCCGTGTGGGAAATGGTTTGTGTCAGGATCTTCAAGGGGTGTCCTCACGCTTTGGGATCTGAGGTTCCTTCTTCCTGTTAACTCATGGAACTATTCTCAGGTATGCCCCATAGAGGATATGTGTTTACTCATTCCTCCACCTAATGCTTCTGTGTCTGCCACTGCAAGGCCTCTGGTCTATGTCGCTGCTGGTTGTAATGAAGTTTCCCTCTGGAATGCAGAGAATGGAAGTTGCCACCAGGTAAAGATGGCTGTCTTTCTTTTTTTTGGAACTTTGTATTAATATATATTGAAAAAGAATATACATCGGAACATGCTGAGGCTATGTTACATCATCATAGCTTCTCAACTTTTTTATATTTGTCTCCACCAACTCAAGCAATTTCAAAACATGCATATATTTGTAGGTATTTAGACTGGCCAATAATGGTAGCGAAGCTGAAACTTCTAACCTTCCATGGGCCTTAGCAAGGCCTTCAACAAAGACCAATTCTAAACAAGATGTGAGACGTAATACAAATCCGAAGTATCGTGTTGACGAGTTGAGTGAGCCGCCACCAAGGCTTCCTGGCATCCGCTCATTGCTTCCTCTACCTGGTGGAGATTTGTTAACTGGTGGCACTGACATGAAGATCCGCCGCTGGGACCATCTCAGGTTTTAGTTTGGATATTTTTTTTCTTTTCGCTCTGCTTTTGTCTGGTTGGTCGGTTTTATTTTAACTCATGTTTATCTCTATGTTTGTAGTCCTGATCGCAGTTACTCTGTTTGCGGGCCATTGTTAAAAGGAACCAGAAATGACGACTTTTATGAGACACGGTCTAGTTCAGGAGTGCAGGTTGTGCAGGTATGTGAAACAACTGTGGCAAATTTAGCATACATAGATAAATGCGTCAGAAAGTGCATTGCAATTCTCACACTTTAGAAGGATAATCTCTGTAGTTAAACTTGTAATCAGAGGCTAGTCAGCAAAGTGGAAACTAGAGAATTGCTTTGAGTACATGACATCAGTCGGCCACACATATATTGTTATATTATAAAAAATATATGCTGTAACCCAAGTCTCATATTAGCAGTAGGTTGCAGTAAATCAACATTACTAAATTCCAGTTAACACTAAAATCACTAAATCAACACTCTCTGAGATGAAAGATATGACCGCTTTTAAGTATTGACTATATTGTTTTACTTTAGTAGTCTTGGATCTCTTGGTTTCCGACTCGAGAAGTTAATCCTTTTCTAAAATGATTAGGTCAACTTCTCTTAGTCTATTCGGTTGTTTTTCTTCATCTTTCTCAAGAATGTAATGCTGAATTATCTTATGTCTTATAGACTTTAAGTAAACAATGTTGAGACAATCGTAATAGTAAACTACTACTTTTAGGAACTCCCTTAACCCCAGTTGTAACGGGGAGAGAAACGCTAGTCGTCAGTGCGTCACTCTGTGGGCCTGGTTACCTGTTTATTCTTAGTATATATGATAAACAGGAAAGGACTAAGTGGTCGCCAGGTGATACCGTGATAGTAATACATACTTACTGTTACTTTTTTTTGTTGAACCATACTTACTGTTACTAGAAATGAAAAAAACAAAATGAATATATGCATTTCTTAATCGAGACATTTTTTTTGGTAGGTAATTATTACAAAAATCTTTGTACCTTGAAGTAAATTTCTTAACTTTTAGAGGCTAATAAAAAGGTTTACTTGTTGGCGAGCTTACAGGAGATGAACAAGAAACCTCTGGCATCCAAGTTGACAAAAAAGGCACTCCTGGCAGCTGCAGTAACTGATTCAGCAGGTTGTCACCGCGATTCCATACTTTCTCTAGCATCTGTCAAATTGAACCAGAGGCTTCTCATATCAAGCAGTCGAGACGGTGCCATCAAAGTCTGGAAGTAAAATGTCTAGATCGGTGAAGTGCAGAAACTCATTGTACATACTTTTGTGCAGTTTACTTGAAAATGTACATGATTACTTCTAGTGAACACTCAGTAACAGAAAATCCTTGGAAAATTGTATAGAATGGTAGTAGTTGTGCTGGCACTTGTATAGATGGTTATCCTATCAATGTATGCGACCATTTAAAAGTATCACTTTACATGTTCTATTTTCGATATCTGATCATTGCAAGTACTTCTACATCTGAAAGTTCAGCCGAATTGAGATACTATAAAATCGGACTCAAATGCAACTTCTGATAATTGGGATACAAAAAAATAGGATGGTATGGCCGTGTTCCTCGAAGCGGAGCTAACAAACTTATTAAACTTTTCAAGCAAAGTTAGTGGTTTTAAGCTTTTAAATTAAGGCGGTATTTGAGTTACTTCGGGCAAATCCTATTTCCCTAGTGATTTTACTTCTCACTTTATTTTTTGATGAGATCGATTTTACTTCTCACTTGAGAGACTATCTTTTGCAACTTCATTTTTTTCATGATATCAGGCTTTTATAACCATTGTTTTTCTTCGGAAAAGGAAAATAAGAGATTGGATAACAGAAACAAGATTGATCAAAAGCCTGATCAAAATTCATTACTGATTAGTTGAGATACAAATTGATCAGTTCCTATTAAGGTAAAGGAAACTCTTCTACCATTGAATTAAAAACAAAAATAAAGAAAACTAGTAGCCTAAATGAAACAACAGGAAGCTGTTTTTATCAATTGCTGCAGTTATGGAGACATGACTGATTTACTTCGAATTCGACTTGATCTTCTCACTGGTGTCGTTATGATATTCAGTATTTCTTCGCCATCTTTGGTTCCCTGTTTTCAAACACAAAAATATCAAATCTTTCAATAAACATCATCAATTTGAACTTCTTAACCGGCATAGTTTGATCAAAATAATGTAAGCATAGTTCGAAATTGTTAACTGACCTTTTTCTTGACAATCTTCTCCTGGGTAGTGAAGCTTCCATATGAAGGAGAATCTGCAGCAGAGAACTCGGATTGGGAAGGATAATCTTGACTGTCATCAGGTGACATTCGTCTTCCTCGCCATTTCTCTGAAATAGACACTGAAAACTTACTATCTTCTCCACCATCTATGGTCCTTGATTTCACAAGACTGCAGTTTTTCAGGGAGCTCACGGACTCCTCCATTACAAATTCACCAAGTAACTCCACTTTTGGTTGTAATCGGCTTTGATATAGATCTTTTGATACATTCCCAAACGAATGAAGTACAGACGACGGATTAGTGTAAGATTCAGCTTCTTCTTTCTCAGGAAGACACAATTTGTTGGCCTTTTCGATTATCTCATCAATGGTGGTATCTTGTTTCTTTGGAACCCTATATTCAAATGTCGGTTCCACGGTTGATGAAACATTCTCGGCAATAGACTTTCGACGCTTTAGACCAAGAAAGCCAAGAACAAGAGATGCCAGAAGTACACCACAAATTGAAATCACAATGGGCAGTTCAGCAATCGATGAAACAACTTCATTGGATTCAATCTGCTGCTTCTCTGATATCAACTCCTTTTCAGATCTTTCGTTGTCGTTCGTCCCTTGGGTTTGAAGAACTTCTGATGGTTCAGAAATCTCTTCAGCTACTTCACTCAAGAATTCAGTTTCTACATTTCTTCCTTCAAGCATCTCTGCTTCTTGCACAATTACCTCATCATTAACTTCCTCAATTGGAAGTTTTTCCATCTGAGAATCTGCTTCAGCTTCTGTGATTTCCAAATTCTCTTCTTTTTCTGAATTCACCTCCATTTCAGATGTACCGAGTTTCTCACCGGCTTCATCTTCTTCATCGACAGATACATCGACGATTTGGTCCTCAGAAACTCGTACAAGTTCAGAAATGTCTAAAGCTTCTGTTCCATTCACCTCAAATATTTCATCTACCAACATGTCCTCTGCCTTCTCAAGTTCTTCCCCACCCACCACCTCATCTTCTTTGATCTCCTCATCTTCAACTCTTTCAGAAACTTCCATCAAATCCAGATTCTTTTCGGGTCCATTCAGCTCTGAAATCCCATCCATCTGATCTATAAATTCATTTGGTATCTCCAATTGAATTTCACCCATATCTTCCCCTTTGATCCCCTCAACATTACCTCTTTCGGTTATTTCTTCCATCAAGAACTCCTTATTAGTTCCCCAGAGTACAAAATTGTCTAAAACAGATTGAGATAGACTATTCTGAAATCTCTGGTAACCTTGTTTCAGATCCAATATAGTTTGTACCGGCGGAGGGGGGTTTGGGGAATTCATAAAAGACACGTAAAATGTCGAAAAAGCTACAAAACTTAATATGAGTAAAAATTGAAGTACCTTACTGAAATTCCACCAACCCTTATTTTCTTCCTCCTCTTCTACTTCTTCTTCAACTTCTTCATCATCTTCTTCTTCTTCTTCACTTTCATCACATTTCTCACTTTCTAATGTCTGTTTTTGCTCTGATTCCTCAGTGCCTGAACTAGACACATCTTCCTGAGACGAAGAAACATCAGACTGTGTTTCCTCTTCTTCTTCTTCTTCAACTAATTTCTCAGGTTCCTTCGAAGCAGATCGATTTACACCTAACCCATTTTTCCCAAATTGTTTGACTTCATTCTCTCTACGGAGAAGGATTTCGGTACGGCGATTAGGATTGTAACGAAGGAATTTAGGTCTGGGTGAGAGGTAATTCGTTAATGGATCATAAGAAGCATCCAGTTCAGAAGATTTTGGGGATAATGGTGTTATCTGATTAGATGGATGTGAGAAAATTGAACCAGAGATATCATTTCTCTCTGCCAAGATTTTCTTACTTGGTGTAGTAGCCTTTGAAGCTGCAGAAATTGTGGGTGACATGAAATGTTTAGTTACAGATGGTTTTTTAGGGTTTTGAGATTTTGAACACATATGATTCTGGGTATCCTTTTCATTCTCATTGATTTCTTTCCTTGAAGACATCTTCTGTTTCAAATCTGGAAACACAAAAAAGATAAAGAAGAATTTCAAGATTCTGTTTTACAAGAAACCAGAAGAAATTTAGAGAGAGAGAGAGAGAGATCTTACCAGAGTTTGATGAGATTCTAGGGATTCCTGAAGGTTTGATTGGTTGTGTTGGTGACATGAAATCATCCATTGATCTTCTTCTTCTTCTTGTTCTTGGGAGTTTTCAAGGTTAATTGAAATTTCTTGAAAGAAAAATTCTTGATCGTTCTTGTTTGAATGAGTTTTGCTGTGTAGTTAGAGAAACGAAACGACCGTTAGAAGTGTGGATTATTTATTGAAGAAAGATGAACATTTGAATTTTGAATTGTTTCCAGTTTTTTTGACCGTTGAGAGGAAAGAACTACAACGGTAACAAAATATCCTTTCAATATTCGGTAATGAAGAAGATCCCAATATTGGGAAGATTCCCTTGTTCACCCCAACACGTTTCAATCTTACCCTTCAATCTCTAATACTTCAACATTTAGTCCTTGGCGCAGTTAACTAAGTTACATTTCAGTTCATTAGTCTGCTATTCTTGAAATTCTGGTTTATCTCAAAAAAAAAAAATTATGACTTTTCTAATAAATAAATATCCCACCCACCTCCAATTGGAAACCTATATGTTGTACATATATAAGTACAATATATACATAAGTCCAAGGGTATATAGTCCAAAATAATGTTCAAAAAGGGTTTAGGATCCAATCTTCCCCAAAAATAAATTTTTAGTCCTTTTACCATATGGACATAAAAACCCTCACTTTCTAAAACAGAGTCCCGTCAATGTCTCACCTTCATATTTCACGGGTTTTTAATTTGGGGGCGGAAAGAATCTGGAAAGGCAAGATTTGAGTGATTTGGGGGTTTTTATAGGAAGTAACGGATCAAGGATATTAACCAAAACAGATTTTCCAAAACAGATTTTCTCTCTCATCCTTTCAGATTTGGAAACCAAATCTATGTATCACTTTCTCTTACTTAACTTTCAGATTTGGAAAGAGTATATTTTATGAGATCAATTAGCGTGATTTGGGGGGTTAATATTCAAAACATATATATCAACTTTCTCTCACTTAACTTTCGTTTTTACTCATACATAAACACACATCGAATACAAATTATGAAACAAGTTCGTAAATTATGTGTTATTTATGACGAGGAAACCATCATTTATTATGTATACAACGTAATTTATCATATGTATGTATCATGTCCATTATGTACCATTGAATACTTAGATTATTTTCTGACATAAAATACTTGTTTTTTACGCGTACATGTCCATTATGTACCATAAATTATGGTAACATGTTAAGAAATGTAAATCTGAAATCATGTTTTTTGTTATAAAGTATGTGATTTATCATAAATTATGTATACGGTATAGTAAATAACACAACCTTTGTACAACTGAAATGAAACCTTATTGAACAATAATATGTGTTTTATTGTAAATGAAAAGAACATAGTAGATGATGAGTCATGAAAATGCCTCATTTCAATCTCTTAATTGGAGCTAGTTAGTCCATATCGAGCCGTTACTCTGATGAACTGCTTGATTTTCTTTTTCAGATGTCTTTTACGGAGTTTAGTGTGAAAAACAGACGAAATCGGGAGAAATTGGTGTTAGGGGCATTTTGGTCATCTGGTGACAAGGGTAGCATGGTAAGTTTGGATAATGTTGATGCTCAGAGGAGGGGTCCATGACGAGTCCGTGGGCGAAAACGGGAGTCAAATCGGAGCCCGGACGAGCAAATTAGCCAAAGTCAAAGTTGGAGTCAAATTTGGTTGACCAAATCACTTAAATACACGTGGCATGCAACCTGACGGTGAGGGACAATTTCCCGGGACTCTGGTGGGCGCAATGGGTAATATTCTGGACTGCTTCCAAGTGCTAATATTGTGCAACGCGAAGCAAGATACTTGGATGCTCCTCTGCTCGTGATGCAAGATCCGACGGTCATTTTAATTTCTGTACACGTGGCCTAATCTGACGAGTACCGTTGCAACAGCCTTTACCCTCTCACGAAACACAGTATCATGGCCATGTCACAACAAGTCTTGCGTCCTCACCATCAGCAGTGATCCAGGTCTATCAAATCTTTTTTTCAAATTCGAATTACAAACAGAACCGAGAGGGTTGTTCGGATTTAGAGAGATATTGGAGGAAGAAATCAAACTTGTTTTGGCCGAGATTTGATGGGTTCAGGCTTATATAACAGAGGCGGACGGTTTTGAAGAAATATCACGGGGTTTGGAGACAGAACAGTAGAGAGAGAAACGAGTTTGAAGAAGAAAACAGCTCACGGGTTAGAGAGAGAGAGAGAGAGAGAGATTATCATCTGGGTTTCATTATTTGATTCTTCTTTTCTTTTTTTGTTTTCTATTTCTTAGTGAGAAAGAGGTTGAAAACAGAGAGAGAGAGAGAGATTGTAGAGAGAGAGAGACAGAACCGAGAGTCAAGTTATCTATTTTGAATGATTTCCTTACTATAATTTGATTCTTTTTAGTTATATTAGATAGAAAGATAGAAATGAATAGTTATAGTAGAGAGAGAGAGAGAGATTACAGAAAGTTAGAGAGAGAAAGAAAGTTGGAGAAGACGAAAAAATTATTTTCTCAGAGAGAATCCATTTCCGGGAAGACGAGAAAATCGTTTTCCCAGAGCGTGCGTTTGGCAATCCTTAAGGCTCTGTTTGGCTGCAAAATCAGTAAGAAACTCAATTTTCTACTTTTCTCCCTCATTCTATATAGTTAAACTTCCATCCTTTATCATGAGTAGCTAAATCTTATCTATCTAGGGTTTTAGATGAAGTCCATAATGAGAACGTTATCGTTTTGATTTATATGCAAGTCAATTTTTAGATTAAATCTTCATATCTTTTAAAGTTCTTATGGCTTTTAATGACAACATCTTCCGGATTCTAGAACGTTCATGTGATAGAACCCGAGTAAAACAAAGAACTTAGTTGACTAAGGCAAATACATCGTCTTTAGGATTGTCACGTGGACGGATTCGAAAACCCTAGGTTCCCCTTTTCTGAATATCAACTTATTTGTTTTCTTTTGAGTTATATTTGTTATTCTTTTTATTTGAATCATATTACCAATCAAACCACTTTTGAAAATCACAATAGTTTTAAGATTAAAATGAGTTTGACTTAGTCTCTGAGGAACGAACCGGTCTTACCGAGAAATTACAACTTGACACCCGTGCACTTGCGGGTGTAGACCTATTTAGGGTAACCTTTTAGGCCCATCAGTAGACAAGGTAACTTAAAAACAAACTCCGTTGGAACGTTGCCCGAGTTCTCGATCCTTACTGTCTTTGGTTTTGATCCTTACTGTCTTTGGTCTTGATCCTTACTGTCTTTGGTCTTCCAGGTCTACGGCGAATCAAACATGGTAGTGTTTTTGACACTTCATTAAATGCACGTGGTTCATCAAAGTTAGGGGCAGAGCTTATATGTTCCTTGTAAGTCTTCATATAAGACTCCGTTGTTCAAACAGGATCATAGAAACAATCTTCTTCGTCATAATTTATACTTCTATAGTTTATGTGATGATTCTGTAGGAAATTCCATCAGTGCTGGTTTACTACAAGAAAAAAACATGTACGTTAGTTAGAAAAATTTATAATTTATCATAAACGACATTAAACAATGAATAAATTATCCATAATGTTTGATAAACTTCAACATGTGTTGGAGATAAATAGTATTTTAGTTTGAATCACATTGACACTGTAATATAACACAAATATGTGTAATTTGCTATAAATTACATGTACTGTTTCAGATATTACGCAATTATATGTACTTTATGAATAATTAAACATTCTTTTTAAATAAGGCTTCTAAAGTATGTACAACTGTTAACAGATTACATATATTTTACATCCTGTTATACAGTTGCAGTACGACTGAAATTGGCGTAATGTACTTTAAAGTATGAAAATTTTAATACGAATTACTTATAATGTACATTCTGTTAAGAGAAACCGTACGGAATAATATCTTGATAAAAAATTGTACGGATGCAAAGTTCTGATGTGAAGAAATGTCAGAAAATCAAAAACCTAAATTACAGATCTGAAATCTTCAGTATGAAAAAGAGAATGAATGATGTTTCGGTTTTAGAAAGAGATCAAAATCTGGTTTGTAAACAAAATAATTAAAACGATTTATAATCAATAGGAAAACTAAATCTAATGAAATATGATATGATGATTCAATGATAAAGTGATTACAACCATTTATAAACAAAATCACATAAATGTTAGAAGATGTTAAGCGAAAACATTAATTTGAAAGATAGTTTCTCACTTATAATAAGATGAAACTGTAGATCTTGAAAATAAACTTGATATGAAGAGATATAAATGGAAATGGAGTTTTGAGCTTGTGTATTGGATTAGAAGACGAATGTTTGAAAAACAATCTAATGAAGATGAAACAAGATTTCTGAGTTTAATGGAGGTTTTGTTATGTGAATCGGATTTAGAGAGAGAGAATAAAGAGGTTTCGGTTACTAAAAATAATGAAGCTAACCTTACTTTGTTTAGAAACGTGATTGGAGAGAGAATGTGGGAGATAAAAATGGAAGAAGATCTTTATGGATTTTGAAGATAAATCAGTTATAATATATGAGGAAGGTTAGATTAGGAATTATGATTTATTTGGTATTCTAGGGATTTGTGTTTTCTCTCTAGATGAGACCAAATGGACTAGATATCCACTTATATTATTATTTTGGTTTTGAAACCCTTTATAGGATTATAGAGGACTATATCTGCTATTAGGACCCGTTTTTTGGGCTATAAACTCAAAAATTATATATACATTTTATATAACTAAAAATGTATGTATAGAAACTTTTTTTAATCCAAGAGTCATTACATTTGAATGACATTGATACGTCATGATTATAATATGCAACACATCATGCATCTGAATGAGCAATATAACCGCCAATTAAGACATCTTGGATCCTAAAGGTCGTATAAAGACACTTAAGATATCCGAGGAGGGTTGAAATCCATCTATCATAGATCTACTTTATTTATTGCCTAAATTATATGAGATAAAATCTCGATGACAAACTACTTCCCCCGAGACTTAATCTCACGACCGCATAGTTTTAAGAGGGAGTGTCCAACCACTGCGTCAAAGAACGATGAACGTTTAGAAAAATTATCTACAACAAACATGTATATAAGGAAAATATATTTATAAATAATCTAATTAACGTTGTTTTTGTTGTGAAAAATGAAGGAGGGAAGAAGAAATATAATGTAAATATATCAACCAAGAGATTGTAGACAAGAAGAACTAGAATTGCATTCATATGTTTGTAGAGAATTTCTCTACTTTGGTACATTGGTATATTGAGTACTATGATACATTGGTTTGATCCCTCTTCTTCATTAGCAAGTAACCTCTTTATATAGGCCTTTGAAGAGTTACATATCTAATACAAGAGTTACATATAATCAATGGTGCTTGAATACAAATTTAATGGTGGAGAACTTATGGTGGTGGGAGTTACCAAAGTGTGGTGGTCATCCACCATAAATCAAAGATTTATAACACTCCCCCTGGATGTCCACCACATCAGATATTGCCTCATTAAAACCTTACTAGGAAAACCCAATGGGACAAAACCATAGTGAAGGAAAAAGAGTACAAATTCTTTGTTTATGTATATCTTTGATGAACACATAATCAGCCTCATTAAAACCTTGTTAAGAAAAACCCTATGGGAAAAATTCTTAACGAAGGAAAAAGAGTACTTTGTGAAAATATAGTATATAGTGTCTTCATAAACTTGCTCCCCCTCATGAAGGTTGAGGGCATTTTCAACTTTTTATCGTCAGCTTCCTTTCGGTATATATACACAAAATACAATTTGTAGCATTTGACATTTCAAGTTGCATTAGTATAATGTCTTAAAGTTCATGCATACTTTAACTTGAAGCTTGTTAATCCTTTAGGGATATCGATTGAAGTCACTATTTAGTGATCCGTATTTGTGTATCATGTACATCAGTAAGATAACTATAACATCTTGTGAAATTGATGTACTTATCACATTTCGTTGTACAATCCACTTGACACACATAAGAGGTGTTAAATTCATCATTCGATGACTATTGTCTTAAAATAGAGTTGTCTCGCCAAAACCTTGTCAGGAAAATCCAATCGGACAAAACCTGAACGAAGGAAAAAAGACTACAACTTTTAAACAAATTAAAAATTTCTAATACGCATAGTTGCCTCATTAAAACCTTGACAAGGAAAACCCGATGGGACAAAACCTTGACGAAGGAAAAAGAGTACAACGCGATTGACATTTTATATATGAATGATGGTTGTTTTCTAAAACCACATTACAACACGCATAATGTATTGTCTATACTATATTAGGTACTTCAGGACCTGAATTTCCATGACATATGATAAGTTAAGACAATATGAGTTGCTTTGAAGCTTATAGCCTTTTAGTATTTCAGAATATGTTCATTTTCAAGATTTTCTTTACTCGAATAATCTTTTTCAATACTCCACTGTCAAACTTTGATAAACTCTTCAGGAGTCACAATAGGATTTATAAATACTTCATAATATAATTCAGAGATTTGTAATTCATATTGAAATTTTATAAGTGGACGCCAAATCCTTTATAGACTAAAGGATATTCCTTACACATGTCTACTTTATTACCTTCGGGGTAATTCTTAATTGGTGTTTCGACTTCATGTCTGAAGACTTAATTGTTTTGTAAGAAAATCCACAAGTAATGAAGTATCTCGTCAAAAGTTGACCAATATTACTTAGAGTAATTCCGGATCAATATGCTCCCAGTAGCTACTATATTCAGAAATACATCGTCTGAAATGATTTATTTGTTTTTTCAAATTTTCACAACATACATAGTTCAATGATGTCATATATGTGCCTCTGTAAAAGATCGGTGTCTCTTTTTACACATATCCTCTTCAGGGGATTTTATTAAGAATATGAATCACATTCATTTCTAATTTGATAGCCTCTTCAGGAGGAAAAATTATTCCTTCAGTGTCAAATAGTATATGTCACTTTGATCAACTCTGATCATTTTCCATTATCTTTATCTGGATATAAGCATATTAAGCTTTGAAAAATATTAATATCTCGAGGTAGTAAGTTTTCCGTATATTGACTCCAAATGAGAGAAACTCGATCATTTTCAAGTATTTTACAACATTGAATATAGGACTTCCTCCCCCTAATGTCGATAGATTTCCGTCTTATTTATGAGCACATACTTCAAGGATGTGACAAGGACGAAAGAAAAATCAATTGCTTTAGGCAAATTTGATTTTTATTTTCATATCATATTTTTCGTTAGACAAAAATTACTATCTGATCACAACTTTAGGTGTGAGCAATTTGTTATAATATC
Source organism: Eschscholzia californica (assembly GCF_041429995.1). NCBI lineage: Eukaryota > Viridiplantae > Streptophyta > Magnoliopsida > Ranunculales > Papaveraceae > Eschscholzia > Eschscholzia californica. The sequence continues at coordinate 35,656,490 of NW_028238472.1, forward strand.
ACAACTTCGGGTGTGATTAATTACATGTGAGATATATCATCTTCATGTGAATTTATTTTATTTTATTTATTAAATCCATCATCACTTTCTCTTTGGTTATTACAACTTCAGGTGTAATATGAAATATGATAATCAAACAATTTTATTTGTTTTACAACTCATCACTGTCTACAGACACGTAAGAAAATATCATCATCACCTGAATAGATATTCTGGATTTCGACTTAATATATGATGAGTTTCACAAAAATTAGTTACATTCCACGATGAATAGCTTTGTCAAATTTAATCAAACTATATGTTGGTATAGTAAAATGAGATTCTCAATTTTGTCACTCTATTTCCAATCTGAAGTCGGTGTAGGATTTTTCTTATCACCGTCTAATTATAATCCTTTCATAATTAATGGAAAATAACTTCACTACTGAAAAATTAACATTTGTCATTCTTCAGGAATGCGCATATAAATTTGTTTTCTCAAGGGTTTACCCTTTTTCGTGACAATTTACCAACTCATAAGAGATATTATCTTTTCATCCTTTGAGATTTTTTTTTACTCTAATAATCATTTTAGAATTGTCTAGATTTGAAGAAATATATACACCAAACTTCAGGTTTGGTAATCTCATATACGTAAAGATGATTACATTTGATTGTCACCAAAATTAGATGGGTAAATATGAGATAATCCATCATCCTTAAGATGATATTCATGTTTGTAACCCTTTCATTAGTTATGAGAGTAATACCAATTTAATTTGGAGGAATAACTTACCTTGACCTTACCATTGAATAGATTGCGTTGATATTCATGTTTGTAACCCTTTCATCATTATCATCTATTTAGTTCTTATATCATTTTGATATAGTTTATTATGTCTCAAAAAACACAAAATCAATGGTTAGAGATAAATAAAAATAATAAGAAAGGTCGAATGACAACAAAGAAAAATCCAAATACCTTGTAAGTTACCAATTACAATTGAACAAACTTACCAACATTTTGTTTGTTTATATTTTGATCAAGGAGATGGATAACTTCTTCTTCCCTTCGATCATAGAGATTTTCATGCTGATAACGTGTTGTGAAAAATAAAAGAAGTAGGGAAGAAGAAAGATAATGGAAATATAGATCAAGAGATATAGAGACAAGAAGAACTATATTGTATTCATATGTTTGTAGAGAATTTCTCTACTTTGGTACATTGGTATATTGAGTACTATGATACATTGGTTTGATCCCTCTTCTTCATTAGCAAGTAACCTCTTTATATAGGCCTTTGAAGAGTTACATATCTAATACAAGAGTTACATATAATCAATGGTGCTTGAATACAAATTTAATGGTGGAGAACTTATGGTGGTGGGAGTTACCAAAGTGTGGTGGTCATCCACCATAAATCAAAGATTTATAACATTGGTTTGTTTTAAATATTTATAGAGAAATGGTTGTTTGTTCTAAAATAATTTGGTCTAATGACCAAAAAAGTCATTGTAGCATTAATTTGGCATGTGAGAATCTCATCAAAAAAAAAAATTTGGCATGTGAGACAAAATAACATACCCCGATGAAAGTTATGGCCACAGAAATTTCACCAAATAGTTAATGCTCAAAATATTCGTCCACCCACATGGTTGACGTCCAAATAAGTTGTTTCATATTTTATGTCATGCATGTTTCATAATTACTTGTTGTTCTTTGTTTGCGGTTAAGGCTCGACGATAAAAATATAATCTTTTGACCAGTTATGACCATTATGTATATCTGGCACTTACAACATCTACCCTTAGGTCGAAGAAACTTAACAATCGAAAATCAAAACCATGACAGCGTATGTATACGTGATTTGGAATGGATTCACGAAATCTTCAGATTCTCACATTTGGAATACACCATAGTCTCTCAACAATAGTAATTAGACTTAGGTTTAGTAATCTGTTTCGACCCTATCACATGTAGAAAGCGAATAATCACAGAGAGACTTGTAAAAACCCTCTCTAATCAGACAAAGCAGAATCTAGACAACCATTATTATGAAGCCTGGTTGGGACCATACAAAGATTTATTTAAAAGTCACAAACAATTCTCCCCCTCTCATGAGAAATCAAAAGGCATATTCACGTCAACATCCTCATCCTAATCATCTTAAAGAAAACGTTCAATGTGTTCATCAGAATCAAATTATATTTTATCAGAATTAAATTATACTCCCTCCGTCTCACAATGAAAGTCCATTATTCCTTTTTGGGTTGTCTCAAATTGAAAGTCTCATACCATATATAGCCTATACTATCCATTATTTTGACAAATATACCCCTCCTCAATTCTATCAATATCAAGTGCATTTATTAAGAAAGATAATGCATGCACTATTTTTGTCCAATAAAATTCATTAGATTGAATTACAATAAATGCTAGCATTCCTATTTAATAAGGACAATATGGGAACACACAAAACGAAAATAAATCGGGTGAGTTTCGATAATGGACTATGAATATGAGACGGAGGGAGTATTTTATATGCCCACTTGCAACAGATTGCGGGTTTGTTCGGAGGTAAATTAGTGAGTGAAAGTCTTGTTATCTTCAACAACTTTAATCTCCTTACTTGTGGCATCGCTCCAATGAGGAGATATTAGGGTTTTGGAAAAGGAAGAGGGCTTCTTGGTCGAAAGAATTTTCGACAAAAAATACAATAAGTAATGTTAAAATGGTATAATGTGAGATGATTTATGAGGAAGGAGTAACCTAGGAAAGTTTTCACCAATAAAAAAAAAATCTAGTTAAGTGACTTAAAGAATGGTCAAACAACCATGCCACAATGATAGTCAGCAAGTCTCTTAAGAGGTTGTCCTCGTCCTGCAGAGACGGCCGAAGACCCTTAAGTGAGAGAGAGCAGGCGGCTCATCGAGAAGTTTTCATGTGGAGATTTGAGTCAACATCATTATTATGATAATCATTTTCTCTTAATCGTTACTGTTTCGGAGATTTTAAAGGTTCATCACAGTCCTTCGAAGATTCGAAGCCCTGAAACTTACTAAGTTTTTTTTAGAAAGAAAGTGAGTTTTAATGTGTAAGGGTATTTTAGAAACCAGAAAAATAAGAAAAAGACTTGATTGCTAATTAACCGTATTATTGTAAACTTTATGTATAATTATCTATAATACTTCGGCAACTTTTAGTTAATAGAAAAAGTTACTTGTTTCTTAGTTATTATAAAGATCCAACCAACCATTTTCTAGCCGACAAATGTGAGAGGACCATGAAGTTTTCATACTAGGGTCGGTGGTGCTGGAAAACAAGAATCTGGTAGTCAAGTTACGAATTTGTTGATGGGCCAAGAAAGTTTCCTAAATAGGTCACCACCCGCAAGTATACGGGCGTCAAGTGATAATTCCGGTAAGACCGGTTCGTTCCTCAGAGACTAAGTGAAATCTACTCTAAAACTAGGAAATATTAAGATTTTTAAAATGATTTGATTTTGGTTTTGAAATGAATAAAATATTAAAGTAAAATTACGGAAAGAAAATAATTACAAATGATACAAGGAACTCAAATGGGGGAGAGCCTAGGGTTATCTGAATCCGTTCTCCTAACAATTCTAACAACAATTTATTTGGATTTAATTAGCGAATTTTATATATCACTCAGATTCTAGTCCATGAATGGTCTAAAAATCCGGAAGATTTTATCATGAAAAGCAATAAAAATATTAATAAAAATCATATTGATAAAATTACTTATGAAGAACTTCATCTAAAACCCTAGATAGAGAATTAGTTACTCATGGACATTAAATAAAAGAAATTGGAAAATAAAGTAAAGAGAGGGAGAAGAAAACTTAACTTTTTCGCTATTTCAGAACCAAACAGGGCCTTAGGGAAAGATTTTCCTTCTGTTTTCCCAAAATTCTGCCAAACGCACCCTCTGGGAAAACGATTTTCTCGTCTTCCCGGAAATGGTTTCCCTGTGAGAAAATTATTTTCTCACCTACTTTCTCATCTTCTCCAACTATCTTTTTCTCTATAATTTCCTGTTTCTTTTCTTCTTAATCACTTTCTCTCTTAACTCCCTGTTAATCTCTTTCTCTCACTAAAAGAGAAACACAAACAGTATAAAAGAATTAAAATCAATTTCCTGTTTTATTCTAAACTGTATCTTTCTGTCTCTCTCTCTCTACAATCTCTCTTTCTATCTTGATAATATTTTCTCTCACTAAAAAGGATTACAAACAAAAGAAGAAAAAATAGATGATCAAAACGAATTAAACTTCTCCTCCTCCTTCTCTCTACAAATCACTCACTTTCTCTCACAAAAAGAAAATCAAATACAGAGGAAGAAGATAATGATAAATGGTCTCTGGTTTTCTGTTCACGCCTAGAAACTCTCTCTCTCTCTCTCTCTAATATTTCTGGTTTAAGTGAGCTTAAGAGAAGATGATTTGATTCCCCCCCAACCGAGATATCTCCTCCTTGGTTGGTCTCTGTTTTTATAGAATGATAAAGAGAGACCGAATCCTTTCCAATATCTTCTCTCTCTAACTTCGATTATCTTCCTCCCATTAAAAGAACATTTCTTAATTTTCACTTTCCTCTCTCAATCAATCCCAATCACCACTGATTCCTTTCCTGGTTTAAGAGAAAGAGGAAAAAAATATTTTTTCTCTCTCTCTCTCTCTACTGTTAGTCCAGCCGAGAAGATCATCTCAATCTCATAGTCAGATTTCAAAATCTTCTCTCTAAAATATCTCAGCCGAAATCTTTCCATCAATCTCTTCTTTTCTTCTTCACTTTATCTCTCTTTTGTAAATAGAAAGAAATCTCATCTCACCCTCTTTCCTTCTTGGTTTGAAGATTCAGAGAAGACAAGGAAAGAAGACCTCTCTAAATATTCTTCATTTCCTTTCTTTGATTCAATATTAATATCACCTTTCTCTCTCTCTTGATCTCTTCAAATCGAAAATCTCTCTTTCCTTCTTTGTTTCCAGCTTCGGTCAATCGATTTGATCTCTTCAAATCGAAAATCCCCTTAATAAATCTCTTTACAAAACTTTCATCTTCTAAGCTCTCTCTCTCTCTCTACTGTTTATTTGTGTTTACTAAAGATAGAGAATGGAGAGAAAATGGGAAACAAATCTGGTGCCAACCCATGCACGTTGTGATAAGAGAGTAGGAGTGATATAGTGTAGCAGGAAGCATTTTAAAAGCATGAGATGCCCTTCAAGGATGATGGCATGTGCATGGAGAACAACCACACGTTAGATTTCGTACCTTGGTGAGGGAGCATCGTGGTATCCTGCTACGCGGTACACGGGATCAACACCTAGAGAAGATCCCGAAAATGTCCCTCTCACGCCCACCAACATACCGAAAGCTCCATACTACCATTCCCGTCTATGCCACATGTCTCTGAAAGGTCCATGTTGACTCGATTTTGACTTCAACTTTGACCTTCTTTCTTTTTCTTATCCGGACTCCGATTTAAGTTCTGATTTCGCCTACAGGTTCGTCTTCGACTCTACTTTCATCTGAGTATCATCATTAGCCAAAATTACTGAACTCCCCAAAAGACCAAATTACCCTTTTGGAGCAAAAGTTTCCTGATAATCAACACCATATGTTTGAGTGAAACCCCGAGCAACTAATCTCGCTTTATATCTATCTATGGTTCCATCAGGTTTATGCTTGATAGTAAAAATCCATTTACAGTCAACTGGTTTCATTCTTTCTAGAAGTGGTACTAAATTCCAAGTTTCATTCCTATCAAGGGCACACATTTCTTCAGTCATTGCCTTTCTCCAAGTTGGATTTGTCAAAGCATCCGGAACTTTAGTTGGAATAATAATATCACTCATTTGATTTACGAAGGCCTTGACTGAAGTAGGTAGATGATCCGTTGATACATAATTAACAATGGGATACCTCATACTCTTTGAGTTGTGAGGTGAATACCTATCTGGAGGCTTACCTCTCGTGCTTCTAGGTGGCAAACTATACCTGTCATTACTTAGAGCAACTGATATGTCATTGTTAGTTAAACTGTTAGTATTAAGACTCGGTTCAGTACATACTTCAATTTCAGGAACCGAAGGAGAATCATTAGATGGTATCGCAGAGAAGGGAGTAGTATTAGTAGTGGATATAGGAGTAGTTGGTTCGGAATGAACAATCATAGCTTCTTCTGCAAGATTCGATGCTAATAAATCTGTTACCGCAATATTAATATCTTTATTTGATTGTTCTGGTTCTTCAATGAAATCTGGAAGTAGTTTTCTCCAATTCATCTCTTAGACAACATTAGTCTCCCCCGAAATAGAAGAATTGGATATCGACGAGGAAAAATACATCTCATGTTCAGAGAATGTTACATCCATAGTGACAAACGATTTACGAGTAGGTGGGTGATAAAACTTGTACCCTTTCTGATGAGGAAAATAACCGACAAGCACACAATTCAAAGCACACAGATTTAGCTTTGTACGTTGATGTTTAGGAATTTGAACAAAGGCTACACATCCAAACACTCTAGGTACCAAAGTCAACTGAGAAAGTATAGAGACATATTGAGAAAGTTTCTCTAGTGGTGTTTTGAAATCCAACACTTTACTTGGGACATGATTAATTAAATAAACTGCATATGCATTCTCCCAGTTAGTTGCATACTAGCACCAATGAGACGTGCACGTGTCACTTCAAGTAATTGACGATTTTTCCGTTCTGCTACACCATTCTGTTGAGGGGTATGTGGACACGTGGTTTCATGAATAATACCATGTTCTTGAAAATATTTTTTTAACTCATGATTAACATATTCACCATTATCCGAACGAAGAATCTTAACCGTAGTAGAAAATTGTGCGTATCATCTTATGAAAAATTTGAAAGCATTCTTGTACGTCATTTTTGTGTTTCATAAGATATAACCATGTCATACGGGTACAATCATCAACGAATATTAGAAACCAACGATAACAGATACGGTAGATACCGGAGCAGGCCCCCAAACATCAGAATGAACTAACTCAAAGGGTAACAAAATTTTATTTTTACTAGAGTAATAAGAAGCACGATGACTTTTTGCTAAACAAGTCTCACAATTAAAATTTGAAATATCACAACCCAAAAATAGACGAGGAAATAAATGTTTCAAGTAACCAAATGAAGCACGGCCTAACCGCTTGTGACATAACCAAATCTGATCTTCCTTAACATGAGATGACCCTATTACTGCTAACCATTTTCTGATGCAGACATCATCCACATAATACAACCCCTTTCTCTTAGTACCACACCCAAATATCTCCTTGCTGTTGAAATCTTGAAGTAGACAAAAACGAGGATACATTAATATTAAACAATTTAATTGCTCGGTCACTTGTGTCACAGACAAAAAATTATTAGATAATGAAGGAACCAGTAATGTGTGCTCAAGTGACAGCGAGGGTGTTTGATGAGTCATGAGAATGCCTCATCTGAATCTCTTAATTTGGGCTAGTTAGTCTATTTCGAGCAGTTACTCTGATGAATTGTGAGTTTTTCTTTCTCAGGTGTCTTTTGAGGAGTTTGGTGCGAAAAATGAGTAAAAACGGGAGAAAGGCGCATTTTAGGGCATTTCGGTCATTTGGTGGTAATAGTTTTCTGATAGTTTGGTCTATGTTGATACTCGGATAGAAAGTAGAGTCCAAGATGGACCCTCAGGCGAAAACGGAAGTCAAATCGGAGTTCGGAGGAGCAAATAAGCTAAAATCAAATATTGGGTCAGAGTGGGTTGACTCAAGTGAGGCCAAGAATGTCTAGAAAAACGTGGCATGATCTAGGCGGGTGGACTGATGGCTCGGATTATTTGTGGGCTATTTTCGGATACAGATGGTGGTACTATGAGAATTTTTAGGGTCTTCAGTTTAGTGTAACTGGGCGCATGATATTGCCATGCACTTGGGCGCATCAAGGACAATCCAACGGATAAGAAACTTTGCACTCATGTGGCTTTATCCGGATCGCGGTGTAACATCTTATATTGCTCCGCAATGCACGGTATCGTGAGCACTTAACAGTGAAGAATTGAAACAGCTATCATTTCCTTCTCTTGCTCTAGGGTTTATCCAATAACTAACCTGGAGAGAGAGAGAATGGGAAGAGAAAGAGGAATAAAGAGTGGGAAAGGAAAGAAGGAAAGAGAGAATATATTTCAAGTTGGAAAGTTTAGAACCGGGAAGGAAGGATTGGGAGAAAATATTTTCGAGAGCTAGATAGAGGAACATCTCCTCTCGGCTATAAGACACAGAGGCTTTTTTCATCAGAGAGGGGGGAAGCTCTCGACGGCTGAAACAGAGACAGATTGAGAGAGAGAGAGAGAGAGATAGAAGGATATCAGCTCGGTTTTGAAGCTCGGCTCGGTTTTGGGGACTATCTCTCACGGCTGAAACCAGAGGAGCATTAATCATCTCTTCTCCACGACTAAGAAGGATTTTCAGGGAGGGAAGAGAGTTCTGTGGAGAAATCAGTAGCTATATTGGCTTACTTCGGATCATCTTTAGGAGCAACAAAAAGTAGAAAACAGTAGCCGAGTTGATAAATCAAAGAGGACAGCATCTACAACTTTGAAGCTGGACGAAGAACAACATCAAAGCATCATATGGGTGATACCTTTTTCTTTCTCTTTAGTTCAACTACTTTAATTATTGTAATGGATTGCTAGACTCTTCACCTAGAGTGAAAGATGAAACCATGAACATGAATAAATAATATTTCATCATAATGATTCTCTTGAGTATGTGCTTTATTGTATGAACATATTAAACTCTTGTTATTCTTTCACATGATATATTCTTCATCATTTATCCTTCCGATTTGATTTATCATATTTAGATTACAATCTTTAATGGTTTATACTTATTAGTTGATAAATGATAGTTGAGTTGTTATTGTTTTCATAACGGGTTTAATTCTTTAGACGACTATATGTTTTAAAAAATATATATTTTCCGATATTTGGATGCAAGAGATATACCAAATATTGAGTTATAAAATAGATAGAGAATTATTAATGGTTAGATATCTTTTTATGAGTGTTTGTGGTGGATTCTAAACTCTAGGATTTTTCTCATATTAGCTTCCTTCCGATTGAACTATTATTTTCATTATATTATTTTCTTTTCAAAACAAATCTCAAAGTTATCATTTTACTAGTTTTAGGTTGAGATAGATTTCCAACTTGTCTTCGTGGGATCGACCCGTACTTGTTAGGTCTATACTACATAGACCCGTGCACTTGCGGAATTTTATTACAAAATACGGATTATTTTAGCCTATATTTAGGTTACTTAAAACCTGCATCAGTGTTAAATTAACAGTTCCAGATTTAGTAACGGATACAGATACACCATTAACATTATCAATATGAGAACAATGAATGCACCAGGATTAAATAATATATTAGCATCATAGGTCATGTGATCCGCAGCTCTAGAATCAATGACCCAGCCAGGATCCTTTGAAGCATCAGAGGAGAGAAGAGCGAAACTACCTGATTGTTGTATCAATTTTGGATCGAGAAGAGAGACACCAGAAACCGATGGTTGTGTATCAGAAACAAAATTCACTTCTGGATATATTGATATGGTTTTGTTGCAAGAGTTGCTTTTCCTCCACCCTTCTTATTTTTTCCTTCTCGTTTTCGTTCGTTGTAACTGTCCCACCAGTCAGGATATTCGTTCTTCTTAAAGCAATTTTCAATTACATGCTTAGAACTCCCACAATGTTTGCATCCTCCTGAAGGACCATTAGGTAAAGATGGCTTTGAAAGTTTAGCAACCATAACCATATTAATATCAACATTTAGCATCGTGTTTCGGCGTTGTTCTTCACCCCTAACAATTGCAAAAGCCGAATCTAAATTCGAAAATGGATCTGTACGATGAATATCACTTCGAACACGATCATAGACATCATTGAGGCCTGCAAGAAATACATAAACTCTATCTTCCCCGATTTCTTTCTGTCAAGCAAAAACAACATCAGGTTGTGTAAATTGAATTGGTTTACGATAATCCAATTCATCCCAGATAGCACATAAATCAGCAAAATATGTTGATACAAGTTTACCAATCTGTCTCATATGCATAGATTTACGTGTTAAATTATAAATTACTGACCGGTCGGTTCCTTCAAATTAAGTCCGAGAAACATCTACCCAAATGGCCTTAGCTGTTGGTAAACGAATAAATAAATTCATCAAATCTGGTTCTATAGCACCAATAAGCCATCCTTTAACAATTTCATTTTCCATACACCATTTATCATATATAGGATCTTGTATTTGAGGTTCAACATTTCTTCCATTAATATAACCTAGTTTACCTCGTCAAGCGATAAACGTCTCAACCACTTGTGACCAAAGTGAATAATTGATACCATTCAATTTTACACCATAAGGAATAGACATAGGCTCACTAGTATAGATAGACGATTGTCCGGTGGTCATAGTCTGAGAATTAGATGACACCGTCATTGACATATCTGATGAACCAGACATTATATAATATCTATTGATAATAATAAAAGATGATTTAGTAGAGATAATGGATGACAAGCACTGTCAACGACACCAAAAGAAATTGAAGATGCCAAAAAGAATAAAAGCTTCGTACCTAATCAGGATTAATACAACCTAGATCCAGAAATAATCTAGATCTGGACACAACCAAACCTTGATGTTATGACAGTAAAAGCGACTCTCGGTGATGTATTCTCCGATAGTCGACGTAGCGGAAGCGTAAATTTTTAAATAACCTGCACTGATGCCATATTTAATAGTGCAAGATTGATTTTGAATGATACTTTATTCATCTCATATGAGGAGTATATATAATGTTACATGATATACAGGAATAGAAATAGAGATTAGACATATGTTACAATTTCCTAACACTGGTAACTATATATTTACAGATAATATTATTTCTTATATAATAATATTATTTCTTATATGATAATATTGGGTGATTCACGTTTCCATGATTCACGCCAACAATTTGTAAGAGAAGTAGTATATAGAGAACGAGAGTTGGAGATGTCTTTTTGGTTGGAATGACCTATGATTGCGTAACTCCTAAACTTGTTGGGGGTTTACTTTACAGGGTGAGTCATTGAAGTGTACTTGAGAATTAATGGAATTCGAGAAGGGAGAGGTACGTTAGGATGTAGGGTGTTCAAAGAGATGGAGTGCGAGTTGTAAAGTCGTAGTCTAGAGAGTTGAGTAAGATTTGATGCATTTTTTTGAAGCATTCTCTTATTTATAGCTTCTAGGGTGAGCCAGTGCCTCTAAGAGCTTGGTGTCTCGACTCCGAAATGCTCGAGTTCAAGGGTAACCCTGAGGTTTTCTTGCCAGCATGGTCAGTAGGCTACTTAAAATCGAGAAGCTCACCCGTAGATGGGCGTTGATTCCTAGATGATCTGGGTCAAAGATGACCCTCAAATCCTTTAGCCCATATGCTGAGTCAGCTGTCTGCATTGTCAAATAACTCAACCCTATGATGAGTGTCAACTTTGAGACACTCGAAGTCGAGGGTGAGCCTAAGATCCTCTAGCCAATGTGGTTAGTTGGCTACCTACATCGTCAAATAGCTCAACCCTATATATGATGGATGTTGATACGAAATAATCTAGGTCGAGCTAGGGTGACGCAAGGATCATCTAACACGTGGTGAGTCGGCTACTACATCTTTGGGCAACTTTACCCTACAATAAGTGCCAACTATGATAAACTCACAGTGAATTATGTTTGACCTTGCGATCTTCTAGTTGATGTTGTTAGTATGTTAGCTTGTATCGAGCAACTCTACCATACAATGGCCCTCTGCTCCAAGATGCCATGGGTCAAGTATAACCAAGAGATTCAAGATTTTCAACTTTAGCTGCTCATGTAGAATGCTTAGGATTCATTGGCTCAGTGCACGTATGGTTGAGATGGCGAGTCAAGCAATTGCTTTCTGGAGGTTTTACTTAGAGTCAGAAGAATGTCAACACGAGGCTGCATCAACAAATTGAAGTGGCCTTATAGGTTTAGTTAGTCCGGCTCTTAGAGTTGGAAAAATGTGACGTGAGACTGCATCAACAAATACTTATTTTTAGTGTGCTTCAACATAGGCTCAAACTAGCATGAGTAGGTTGGGCCTACTTGTGGCTCGTACTTGAGAGAGTTTCACACTTGGGATGTACAAACACGAATTTTATCTTGTAATTGCGAAGAGTTTTCAAACTTAACATTTAAGAATCCTTATTTCTTTTGAATGTATCACAAGGCTGTATACATTCGTTAATTGGTGAAAGTTTTAGTCGAAACTCTAGCATGATATATAATTAGTTGTTAGGTCGCCCTTTGCTCATATACAAACCGAAAAATATACAAAAGTAGGTTACTTTTTAGTGTGGGGAATAAATCCAACCCACACACGACAGAGAGAGATACCTTCACAGGAAACAACAAGAAGAAACAAAAAGTTAAAAACCAAGAGAATTAAATTATAAACATCTCAAATGCAAAAAGTCATTGAGAATAAAGAAGCCTCTCACCTCCTCTTGTGGCCTTAAATTGTCTGCCTTTGACACCTCCCCCACCCCCACTATTTCATTCCAGTTTGAAGAGCCCGTGACCTCTCTCTCTCTCTCTCTCTCTCTCTCTCTATAGTAGAGCAAAACAAACTTGTATAAAGGTCCATACAATTACAAAACAATCTCTCAAACTCATTCTCTCTGTTTTTCATTCTCACTTAAACATGTCCAAGTTTAGACATTCTTTATACCTATTTTTCTTCCTTCTTCTTCTTCTCCACAATTCAACTCATACATTTAGCCGTCATACGAAAGGAAACCGGCCAAGGAAGTCGGCCGGTAGGTCAGTCGGGAAGGCATTATTGCCGAATATGACACACACCCATTACTCAGAACAAGAATTCATGAAGTGGGTCAAATTTGTAGGTAGTCTTAGACATTCACTCTTCTCTGCAGCAATGAACAAACTCTTCCCTTCTTACACTCTTACTGTTAGTAAAACCCCAAAGGCTGGTGATTTCACATCAATTCAATCTGCCATTGATTCTCTTCCTTTTATCAATCTTTTTAGAGTTGTGATCAAAGTGAAACCAGGAATTTATCAGTAAGTAGTGAAATTCTGTTTTATCTTTTTGCTTACTCAAGTTTTTCTAATTACTGATAAAAATCTGAACTAATTATAATTAAATAATTAAATAATTGTTTAGATTTAGCTTTTTGTCATATTGGGTCAGTTGGATTTCTACTTAAAAATTTGCAAGTTGTGGATCAAATTTTCTGTCATTTACTTACTGAATTTCTTGTGTGTTTTTATGACTTGGGTTTTGTTTGTTTTTGTGTTTTAATTACATGTTTGATTTGAGATTCTATTAAACTTTTACAGGGAAAAAGTGAACATCCCACCATTTAAATCATTTATAACAATAGCAGGAGCTGGTTCAGATAAAACAATTGTTCAATGGGGAGATACAGCTCAAACAATTGGTGCTTCAGGGAAACCTATTGGAACTTATAGTTCTGCTACTTTTTCTGTTAATTCACCTTATTTCATTGCCAAGAACATTACCTTTAAGGTACATACTACTCTGTTTTTTTAATCTCTCTCTCTCTCTCTCTCTTTGTGTGACGCCCCAAGTCTCAGTAATTTGACCATATTGTCCCCGCTTTTTGGCATCTCAGACCAAGCCCATATGTACGGGTATTGTCTGAGCCCCCCAAAAAGTCTCGTCACTTGCTAAGCTTGAGCGTACACCTATAGTTCAGGCTCCGGACACACTTGCGATCGATGTCTGAATATTACAATCCCTTATTTCTCAGCGAAGAGTCGTCCTCGACTCTGATACCACCTGTGACCCCCCAAACCTTAGCAGTTTAACGATATTGTCCTGGCTCTGAGATAATTGTATATGGAAAATTGGCAGAACACAACACCACTACCAAGAGCAGGAGCAGTTGGAAAGCAAGCAGTAGCATTTAGGATATCAGCAGATACAGCAGCTTTTTTAGGATGTAAATTCCTAGGAGCACAAGATACCCTATATGATCATATTGGAAGACATTATTACAAAGATTGCTATATTGAAGGATCTGTTGATTTCATCTTTGGGAATGCACTTTCACTATTTGAGGTTAGAATATTCATTAACTAAAATTCTTCAACTTTAATCATTTGTTCTTTTCATTCAAAGTGAACTTTCTCAACTCTTTACCAAGAAAAAAAAATGGGATGTCCTTTTTTGAGAAATTTGGTGAATTCTTTTTTAATTCCATTTCAAGTATATAAATAATTGAATTACCTTTGCCTTTGGCAGTACTAAAGCACATAGTTTTGTTGATGGGAAAGTAATGGACAAGACAATAACTGCAGTTTTAGTATATAATTTGATTTTTGTTCATCTTCACAAAAGGTCCTAAGTTTTATTACAAACAAGAGAGTGTCAATTAGTTATCTTTCTAATTCCACTATTAACTAATTATCATTTTAATGATTAACGCATAAATCTAAATCATCAAACACACTAAGGATTTCTACAAGTGTTCGCCTTTTGGTCCATAATTGTTCAAATACGGCATGAATTAGTATGGGAATCCTCTAGACGCCGCCTGTAGCCTGCATGCTCATTTGGGATTAGGCTAATATAGTAATTTTGGAGACGCTCTAACGTAAGTTATATATCTTTGATTACGATGATAATGTAGGTTAATTTGAATAAAATATGAGTAAATTACACAACCTAGAAGAACAAATACGATGAAATAATTCTACTGAGGTTGTTAATGGACCTGCATTGTTATCTATACAAATAAAAACAGTATCAAACTCGAAGCGTCTGAACTACCATTGCTTAAGTAGGTAATGTCAAAGTTGTAAGAAGCGACATAATGTATAGTAGTATTATTGAATTATAAAAAATATGACCACTAAAACTTTTCTATAAAGGGTTTGTCAGGATTTGAATGGTTAGACCTAAAAGGCTATGTATAAAGATAAATAGATGTAAAGTGGTATTTGAAAAAGTGAGAATGATGAAAGTTGTGTGTGTGTGTGTGTTGGGTGGGGTTGGTAGGGATGTCATGTCCACGCAATAGCACAAAACTATGGTGCTGTGACGGCACAGGGAAGGAAGAGCTTATTGCAGGATACAGGGTTTTCATTTGTGAACTGTAAGGTCACGGGATCAGGTGCACTTTACCTAGGAAGGGCTTGGGGAACCTTCTCCACTGTTGTCTTTGCTTATACATATATGGACAACATTATCATTCCCAAAGGCTGGTACAATTGGGGTGACCCTAATCGTGAAATGTAAGTCTTTCTTCTCTCTCTCTCTCTCTCTCTCTCTCTCGATCGCTCGCTCTTTCTCTCTCCAACAATGATACAAGTACACTTTCGAATACACTCTCGTGCACCGCCTTAAATACAATAAGGGGTAATTTCGTCTTTCTATAGACCCTTTTTAAACGGTGTGAAATGACAAAATTGTTCCTTGTCCTCTTACCCATGTAGGATAAAACGTGTACTGTATACGAAAGTGTACTTAAAACATTTTTGTTATCTCTCCTAGTATACATCTATAGTATGTAATAGTCGACCTACATCCCCACAAAAACGAAAACTGTCTACCAGCCTTTGGTGAAACAGTTGGACACCCCTCTTAAGTCCATGAGGTCATGGGATCGAGTCTCGGTGGAAGCAGTTTGCTATCAAGATTTTTGCAATATAATTTAGGCCCTAAAGAAAGTTAATAAATTTGTCGGGCTTTAAGCCTCTTTCATGTTGTTGGGCTTTAGACCTTTTTCATTCTTGGTTTAAGTTAGGCGGTTATCGTGCTCATCACATCTTCATGATGTATAATGTCTTGTAACAACTATCGTATGTCGTAGTCGAATTCTCAAAAAAAAAATGAAAACTGAGGTTGCTCTAAAACTTGAGGTGACTAGGTAATACTCTCTGGTTAACGACAAACACCTTTTCAAAATTCAAAATTACATAACTACCCCAAATATGAATTAAATTATTAGGTAGGGTCTAAAATAATTCTATAATATGTCTACAGCCGTAATATTTCCAACAGTAATTTTCTGCAATGTTTATTGACCAGTGGTATTTTACAAAGTTATCACCTAATTTTAGGAATTTAGCATAATAACATCTTCCCAGATTTATCTATTTGTCATAAAATATATATAATATTCATTTATCTTTAAAAAATACAGTTATTTAAAATATGAAATGTAATCAAATTGCAGATAATTATTTGTTTAGATATTTTGATAACTTAACCCAAATGCTATAAGGATTATGTTGAATACACAGAATTTGGATAATATTCTACTCATAATACTAATTCGGATTGCAAATTCGTAATATTCATTGACATATCTATTAGGACGTTAATAGGAGGATTACAAAACTTTGATTCGAAAGTTTTACTCATTACGAAAATTATTTTGAAAAGATTTTAACTAAAACTAATCAAATTCCACAATTTTGTGGACGGAAAGGCCAAAAAGAAAATGTAATCCAATTTGGACCCCAATTTTTGACAATTCTCAAGATATCTAATTTGTTTCAATTTTCAATTTTACCCTTCTAGTTTTCTTTTTTAACTTGATTTCTTTCTCTCCCCTATTTCTTTCTTTATTCTCCTTTACATCCACAATAATTCACTTAAAAGACTAGTCGACCAACTTCTTGTTGGAGCCAACAATCATTGACTGGAGTGGTAAGAATTATAATCTTCCACTTTAAAAGTCAAGCATTCAAGGTACACGTTGAACAATTAAAAAAAAACCTCTTGTTGGAGATCTTTTCTCTCTCATCTCTCTTATTTATCTTTTCTCTTCACCAACAGCACCACTTCCACCTTCTCCATCAACTAATGTAACCATTTTTTTCTGTTTTAACCACCATCATATTCTCTAACAACGACTGAAAGTGGGTAAAGCAGAAGAGAGTGAGAAAGAAATAGAAAAAGTAAAAATTAAAAGGGCGCCTCCTAAAATTGCTATAGGAGTCTCACAGAAGTTTTTGACTACAGTCAACTCCCAACAGTTGTAGGCGCCCCATTTCGGGCTTGCAGGTCCGAGGCCCAATGCATCGCTACGGACTGAGCAACCCGTGAGGAGACGGACTGTCCACTCCGATAGGTCTCGGGCTGGCCCTGTCCGAGACCTAGCTTTAGGTTTCAGACCGGGACAGTCTAGCCTCCGTTTTCATGGCTAGGGTTACTCATTTTCACAGTCACTGTTCTTCTTTTCATGGACTCGAAAGATGAAAAAAATAAAAAATACCATTCGATAATGGTTAGGGTGATTCGTTTAATGGTTAGGGTTCTCCACTTCAAGGTTAGGGTTTTTGATTTCATGGTTAAGGTTCTTTGTTTCATGGTTAGGGTTCTTTGTTGATAAATTAGAAAATTTTGGGAGGCGCCTAACCAGTACATCTAGGTTTTTGATTTCTTTCATGATGTTTAATGATATTAGTTGTTGATATATTAATGGTTTTTGTTGGTTTATTGAAAGAGAAAGTGGAAAGAGAAAGAACATAAACGAAGAAGATGGGGGGGCGCTCGGAGGCGCCTACAGTAACTTCGGAGAGGCGCCTAAAGAGGAGAGGCGCCTATAGACGCCCCCAAATTAAAAGGGCAAAACTAGAAAGTGAAAAGAAAAAATATTACAAGCTTAACTTGACACCACGACACATGGAGGCGAATTTGACCTCGACATGTGTAATGGGTCCGTATTTGAGCTCTGATCCGGAAGATGGACCAAATTTATCAATTGGTCACAAATTAAGAGCTCAAATTGGATCAACCTTTATTCTAATCTGGTTACCCTATTGCTTTAAGTTACTTGTTTAACAAGTATTAAAATTAAAGAATCATTAGGAAATCCTCCTTTTATTCTCCATTCTTTGTTTTCTAAGTTTTATATTTGTGTTTGAAATGGTAGGACGGTGTTTTATGGGCAATACAAATGCACAGGGCCAGGAGCAAGCTATTCTGGAAGGGTTTCATGGTCAAGAGAATTAAGTGATCAAGAAGCCAAACCTTTTATTTCTTTGAACTTCATTGATGGATCTGAGTGGCTTAAGTTGTGAATTTACATATATATCATTATATGATTAAAGCCAAATTTATTTCAATAAAAAAACATCATTGCTTTTGTGGTGATTTTGCTCTACGTAACGAAAAGTATTTCTTCTCAAAAAACATGCACATATTTCTAAAAAATCTAATTACGATTATAATTGTTTTTGTCTGATAATCTAAAATATTTAGGTTAATATACTTAATTGAAATCAAGGGCAGAACTAGGTAACGTTTAGATATTAGAAAGTAACTCCTTTATTTGCGCCAATTTACCCTTCGGTTTATTTTTCATGCGAATGTGGCTTCAACTTAGCATTTATTAATTTAAAGCACATTTCAACAAGATATTATTTCAAACACCACTCACATTCTCAACCCCATTTGAGCTATTTTCTTTTTCTTGTACTAGGTTTTTTTTTTTTAAAGAAAATTTTCTTGTACTAGGTATACAACTTGGCGAAGGCACAAAAAATAGATACAATGAATTGATTAAATATTTAGAGAAAATATTGCAGTTAATTTTATTGAAAGAGATTGTATACAGAAAAAAAAAATACTATCTTTTTCAAGACGTTATATATCTTTATTTATATAATGTAGTCACATAAGTATATTGTACAAAATTAAAGAGGTTACTTTTAGAAAGGCATCAGAAACATAAAGTTAAGAAGATTATATGAGAATAGTTTTTACGGGAATTTAGCATTACCTCCTCAGCGCTTATGTCCGTTTAAAGATACCTCTTTTTTTGATTGGAAATTAGTGAACCCCTCTTTCCTACACTTAAAAGCACGACTTTGGAAAGCTCAGGGTCTTACCTTACCATGATTTCACTACCTCTTTTCATGGTTGTTCTATTTGCCCTCCCAATATGTGCAAGGGATAAATTTTGGAGAGGATTAAAGCTAAAGCTTATGCAAATGGAAAGAATCGATTCATATATCTTGGAGATGGAAAGGTTGATTCTTGCCCGAGTTTAAAGCTCCAACAAGTAGATAAAGTTATGCCGAGAAACAATTACCCATTATGGGAATTAATAAGCGTCGATAGATCTGTGATCAAGGCAGAAATTCGTGAATGAAGCGACGGAGAAGATCTAGAACGAATTCTTCTTCAACTCATCAGCACAATTATTTATGAAAAGAACAACAATGGCCCACTAGGATTGGTGTCGACCGATTGTAAGTTCCAGACGTCCCGATCTCTACCCATAAATACATCTCTCAAATTCTGCCAGTACCTCATTGATTGTGAAGGAGCTAGCCATTTCAATATTTTGGCTAGGATGACAATGCTGATTTTGTTATGTTCCTTCTAGTAGATTTTCTTGGTTTGGTTCATCCATAAATGTTTGTTAATGTTTACTAGTGTGCCATTTGATATAATATTAATGTTTACTAAGTTAGGAGCTTGACAAAAATTGGTGGACAAAAATGAAGTTCAGACATTTATAGGGACTAAAACAAAAGCCCAAAAACTCAGAGGCCAAAACATTTGTTTGTCACAAGTTGGAGATCAAAAAAGAATGAACCCTAAAATTTACATATAACATATGACTCACATTCGTTAACACAAAACAAAGAATGGGTGATGTCGGAATGATATTACCGAAAGAAGAATCCGGCAACGGCGTCCAACTCAGAACTGTCTTATCGGTGGCTGGTGAATTCTTGTTTTTTCCAAACGAGGGTAGTGAACCGCAAATATGATAACTAACGGCAAATTCACAGATTCTGTTAGTTAAGGGGGTAACCCATCAAAAAGAGTGCTTCACTAAGCACATTAGTAAGGAGGTGTAACCCTAAAATTCCCATTATTAATATTCTTCATTTTTCATTAACAAAATAAGATTTTCATGATGAACTTCACATACAATTTGAATTCAAAATTCATACTCTTTTTGAAACATTACTCACATTGTGTGATTTCTAACCTAGAGAGAAAGAGATTGAGAATATCTCTGTTAATTTATCTCTCTGACTTCACTCACCATCTCCTATCATAATAATCATTCCTCTCCATTTCTCTAACAAATTCAGCTTCTCTATCAAATCTACCCATCACAGCATTCTTAAAAAGAACTTCTTGAGCTTGAGAAGAAGATTTCTGCATTCTAACACCACTTAAACTAGCCCTCGATTCGACAATTTCATTCAATGAAATTTTCTTTCTTGATCCTGATTCAGGCCTTTGTTTTGGAGCACTATACGATCTTACTTTTGCCTTAAATGATTGTGTATTCGCCATGTAATTAGGGAAATTCGAGTAAGGTCGGAAATGCCTCTCAGTACACACACTCTTAGCTGGTGTACCTGGTGCATTAGATCCATATGAATTCACAAATCTTGGAGTACTTTGAGCTGTCGAGAATCGACACTCATCGCCTGTTAATGTCCAATCGAAGTCTTGAAAGTTCTTGCAATCAGGAATTGAACTTCGACCTGGAATTTGACATGGAAGCGATGAAGATAGCATTTGATTACTTGGGTCTTCACCATAACCAGATAAGGTATTTATCGTCATTCTTCGTGATCGAGATTTAGGCCTACATGTATCGATCTCCACAATCTTTGGGACTTCGTCGGATGTATTAGGAATGGCAGCTTCAAGTGGTGCTGACAACCTTCTACTGTGAACTGATGAAGTGTACTCACTTCTTGTTTCATCGAATCTCTCCTATATAATACATACTCCAAAATTAAACAAAATAGTCTTTAAAATTAAATTTGAATGAATGTACTAGCTTTTTGAACTTACAATGGATCGACGAGGTCGAAATTCGGGGTAAACTCTTTGATCATTATTGACTACCCGACCGGCTTTTTGAGATCGAACTGTTAGTTGAGCTCTGAAAAGAGCTTGCATACCATGAAGAGTTGCAGTAGCTTGTTTTCTAACTAAGTAACCTCTCACTAGAGCCTGCAACTTCACTAATCCCTTTAGGGCTCTAAGAGCTTTCTTTGCCTGTTTTTTGTGATTTTCATAATACAAATAAAAAAAATTCAGTTCTTCAATAAAGAAGGGAATTTGAATCTGAGAAGAAATGAGAGAATACCCAAATCAGGAAACCTTAACAAATTGAACTAGAACATTAAATTTAATGAACACCCAAAAAGACCCAAATCCTAAAAGAAAAAACAAAAGCTGAAAAAGGTCTAGGTTTCAGAGAACAACTTCCACCAATCAAAAGCAAAATGAAAAAGTAAAATTAAGAGAGAATGGTTTATGGGGTACTAACCAAATAACCTCTAAAAGCAGTTTGAATCTTAAGAGCTGCCCATCTTTCTCTTCCACCACCAAACATAGTTCCCCTTCCATGACTTGTAAGTCTAACAACAGCTACAGCTGCCTGAGCCGCCACAACGGCAGCATCGGCCGCGGCGGCAGTTGCAGCTGCAACAGCAATAGCATGCTTATTCTGTTCAGTCTCTGTTGTTTTAGTATAATAAGATTTAGACCAAGATGGTTCATTTCCTTGAATATGAACCGGATTAGTAGTAGTTGTCACCGGAATCTGACCCACACAAACTGAATCCCTCAAAGATTTCCCAAAACTCCACCTTTTTTTGTCAACAAAATTTGAATCATCTCTCTGATGATTATCATTCTCTTTCTTCATCCCCAATAAGTTTCTAAACCATCTTGTTGCTTTCCCCATTTCTGTTGAAGAAGAACAAATCAAAGATATTTGAAAAATACCCAAACTTTTAAATCAAGAAAACTAACTATAGCTTTCAAAGAAAGACCCTCTTAATACATACTTCTTCCATTTTGCACATAATGAACTGAAAAGGACAGATAGATAGGGATAGACAGAGATAGAGAGAGAGAAACAGAGAGATCTAGAAAGGAAAAAGGGATAAAAATATGGGGTTTTGGTAAAACAAAATCTGTCCATACCTAGTGAAGAACTGCATTATCAGACAAAATTGATGCCACAGAAAGATACAGAGATATGATTAATAAATGAAAAATTCAAAAAACCCTAATAAACTAATTTGAATTAGAGAAATAAAAAACCCAATTTTATTAAAGATGAAAAATTTAAAATGAAATAATTTACAGAGAGAGAGAGAGGCCACTAACTTACCCAAGTACCCCCAACTTTTTTTGAATTTGGTATTATTTTTTAAGGATGATAATGGATGTTTCTCTCTCTTCCAGTGAGAAAATGAAATGAAAAGAAAAGAAAATAGTTTTCTTTCTTTTTTTCTTTCTCTCACTAAAAAAAACTAGTATTGAGGAGGGGGGGACGTGTCTTTAGAAAGAAAAGAAAGATACCTCAGCAAATCTGACACTCTCGTGAATCTCTGTTCAGTTCGTTTTTTAGGGTTTCTATTTTTTACCCCTCTCTGTTTCTCTCTCTCTCTCTCTATTCTCTGCAACTGTTCTTCTTCCTTACTCTTCTTTCTTTCCTTTCTTTACAGAGAAAAGAAAGAAAAGAGAGTAACTACCTACCCTTCTTTCTGTATCTTTCTTTTTTCTCTCTCTAAATTAAGTAACCTAGGCTTCTAAACAAGAAAATGTAATGAAAAAAGTACAAATTGAGAGATGGGTTTTTTGTATTTTCTCCCTAGCTAGCTATCTATCTATCTATTTTGACTGAACCTGAATCCGTATAACCATTAAAGCTCAGGAATTAATTACGCAAGCAAATATCTCTCTCTCTCTCTCTCTAACCTAAATCTGAATTTAGAACGTCAGAGACCTTCTTGTTCACTCCAAACGAGTGTATAAATTTTCAATTTTGAATGGTCTTTTACCGGACAGTAATGATATCAGTTCGAGACCCATTCATTAAGTTTTCTGCACATATTCTTTGGTACAAAAACGGGTCGGTTTTGATTGATCCGGGTCAAACTTGGGAACTTGCCTAATCTCATTTTTTTGTGTAAATTTGAAGTTCCCCACCCCACCCCACCCCACCCCACCCCACCCCAAACCCAATATGCTAAATGTAAGAAAGATCTTAATTTGTGATATGATGACTCAATCGGACTGGTTCCCTTTCTTCAACTTACCCTAGCACAAATGTCATAATTGTCTTCTGGACATCTCTCTGTATCTATTCCAATTCGTCTTCGCCGTCGGTGAAGATCATTGATGGTATTGGGAAGACGTCATTCTTGTCTATCGGTCTGCCCTCTAACATCGCCAATCTGGATTCAAAGAATAACCACTTGACGGGAATTGGCGACGTTATCTCTTCACCGAATTAGTATTAATTGTGGTGTGGTGGTGACGTGATTTCTTGTGGTGGTGTGATGGCGATGATTCTCCGGTGACGGAGACGGTTTTTCTGGCGGTAGCGGCGGTTTTTCGGTGTCGGCGGCGGTTTTCCGGTGACGGCGACGGTTCTCCGGGAACAAGACAGTGGTTCTTTTATAAGTTTTATTGTAATATTTTGTCGACCTTTAGGGTCTTTTCATTCTCGATCTTTAGGATCTTTTATCGGCCTTTAGGGTCTTTTATTTTGAGTCAGTATCGAGTCAATTTCTGTCCCTTTATGAGGCACTTTATATTCGAAAGTTCTATGAACTTTACTTATATAACTCTCATGAAGTTGAGGAGAGAAATAAGAATTATACCATGTATCTTTGTGTTGTTCACTTATGAATGTATTGATGGTTCACTCAAAAAAAAATGTCATAATTGAAAATGTACCTAATTTTTAGTTTGTAATTGGACTTATTATTAGGTTCTCTCAAACTTCAATTCAAATCTTTTTTGTTGAAGGAGTGATCAAAATTGAGTTTGTCTTTCACCTACTTGTTGGTAGTGATAGTTATAAACTTCATGAATTCAGTCAAACGAAATATTCAAGACGACTACTTTGAAGCATGAATTGATATTATTTTTTTGTTTGGACCATGAGTAGATTGTTAACTGTTAATAAGGTGATAAATGATTAACATTAAAATTCACTAACAACTTTACTTTTAGACTATAGTTGGTCGCGACGATTATGTGTTTCACCCTTAGACCAGTCCAACAAGGGAAAGTAGTGTCGATCGTTGACCCTTGTAACAAAATTAAATGGAGTAAATGAATATACAATCAATGAATTCTGAAGATCAAAGAAATGAGTCATTTTGGACCATTGGATCTCAAAATGATTCAAACCTTTAGATGCATAGTAGTTGGGACTAGCTACGGACCTACTAAGAATATCGTCATTAGTCTTCCGTCAGTTTATTGACATCTAACTTTCCTTTTCATGTCTGTAACTCAAAAAAACATGAGTTATTTCTCAAATGGACCCCAACTTTGTGACCAGCTTCCTTCCTGACCCCCTACTTCAGCAGATATTTTCGTATGGCCCCCTTTTTCCGTTATCTTTAACTGTTCGTTACTCTCTCTCTTCCATCTCATTTTCTCTCTCTGCCAAGTCACCTATCACGCCACATCATCATCTTCTCCGGCAGGGGTCGCCGGCCGGCGACCTTCAAATATTAAAAAAATAATAATAATAATTTCTCTCTCCTCTCTCTCTCTCTCTAGAAAAAAAATAACTTTTTTTTCCTCGCCCTCTCTCTCTCTAAAACTCCGGCGAAGGGATTTCCCTTCGCCGGAGCTAGGTCTGTTCGTGAACAGTTCAGATCTGTTCGTGAGCAGATCTAGGTATGTTCAACGAACAGATCTAGCTCCGGCGAAGGGAAACAGAGAAAGAAAGGGCGAGGAAAAAAACAAATCTAGAGAGAGGAGAGAGAAAATAAATAAAAAATTAATATTTGAAGGTCGCCAGCCGGAAATTTGACCGGACAGCGACCCCTGCCGGAAAAGATGATGATGTGACGTGATAGGTGACTTGGCAGAGAGAGAAAATGAGATGGAGGAGAGAGAGTAACGAACAGTTAAAGATAACGGAAAAAGGGGGCCATACAGAAATATTTGCTAAAGTAGGGGGTCAGGCAGGAAGCTGGTCACAAAGTTGGGGGTCGTTTGGGAAATAACCCAAAAATATTAAGTTGTGAGACAAAGTCATAATTTGATTTTTTTTTTTTTTTTTTTGGTTTCAATGCTGTTTAGAAAATTTCTTTAACCTAAGGCATCAATTTATGTAATAAGAGAAGTACATTTTTTTTCGGAATGTACCATCTTTTTTAATTACTAAGGTCAAACCTCTCAAACTTATCTCAAAGGGTTGAAATTATATCTCTCAAATTTATCTCCAAATCTTCTCTAATGCCTATTATACCTCTCAAACTAATCTTAAAAAGTTGAAACTATACCCCTCTAACTTATCTTCAAATCCTCCTCAATAGCTAAGATTAAATCTCCAAAACTTATCTTTAAGGGTTGAGATTACGCATTTGATAGAACTTTTCCATGCCCGTTGGGCACGAGTTATAGCCTCGTTTTAGTACATGGATACCCGAAGAAACATTGTACAAGTGGCCAAATATTAATCCTTCTACAATCTTAAAGAATCAATTTTGTTTCATATCTCATGGCAAATTAGCAAAGAAGTAAATTGTTAGACAAATTCAAATGAAACATTAGCGATCATTGTTCGAGAACCCATTATGGTATTCTAAGAAATCGGTTAACAATATTACACAATCGAACTACTACAGAAAAGGGGATTAATATGTTAATTAACAATGTTACATGAGAATGAATTTCCTTTGCCTCTCTACAATCCATGTAACTTTGTGTCTCTCTACAATTGCCTCCCCTCTATGCAATTCATCATAATCCTGGTCATCTCGATCATCTGATCTTTATATAATTTCTAAGATGAATGGTCTGAATCATCTTTATATATCTCTCTCTCCAGAGGCGGCCCGGGCCCAAAGCAACCCACATATTCCGAAATAATAATTAATTTTTAAACGAATTTATGACATGAATCAGGTTATAGCTTAGTGATTTTTTATAATTTAGATTTCGTACGAGATGTCAAATGATCGAAACCACCTCTCTAAGCATTATTTCTTACAAACACTATATAGGGGCGAGGGTCCCATATTTAAAATTTGCTTGGGGCCTCCCACATGTTCGGGTCGACCCTGACTCTCTCTCACAGTCTATCTCTTTGTGACACCACACATGGAGGGTTTGGTTGAACCTAGGGGCGAGCCCACATAGGGGTCCGTAGGGGCGCAGGCTCCCACGACCCTAACGTGGTTCATTAATGTTATGCGACATTTGCCACTATATTAGATATATATCTATATATGTCAGTTTTTCTAACACAATTCTTCCCTAGCTTAGTTGGTGAAGCGATTATGTTTCAATATTGAGGTCAAGGCATCGAGTCCCACACACAATATTCTTATTTACTAGAAAATTTCTACTACTTAAAATTTTTTATTTCTAAAATATCTACTACTTACGTTAGTAGAAAATATTGTGTTGGTTTAAGATGACTACTTATTAAAAATAGATTATAAAAGGCATGCTTGGCTTAAAATTGGTTCTTATGAATTGAGATGCTCAATTTTGACCTCCTCAAAGTGACCAACTAAATAAAATGGCCTCGTAGAGATGATGAGTTTTCTAAACGCCCCCCTTAATTTTGATTTTGTCTGATTTTTCGGTGACTTGTATTTTGAATTTCAAAATTGTCTTTTTTAGACTTTTGTTCTGGTAACTATGTTATTAGAAAGAAAACTCAATCTTCATCTTTTCTTCCATTACGATCACTTCCTCTTCATCATCTAGCATCGTTCTTCTTAATCTTCACCATTATCTCTTCATCCCCTCCTTTGTTTTTTATTTTAATATATTTTGGGAATCCAGTTGGAGGAAAGATCCTTGATCCATATTGAAAAAATTAAAGATTGATTGTTATACATCAAAGTTAGCACGGAATATCTAAACTATAAATAAAATTTTGTTAAGAATTTGCTTTTCGATTCTAGCTTGATCGTGTAATGTGGAATTCTTTCATTAACTATAACAAAAGGTGTACCCACTCATAAAAGTTTCTGGCTTCACCACTGGTTGAACCGGGTCTGAGGGTTTCACATATTGGAAGATAGCCACTGTATAGGTAGAGAGAAGTAGATAGAGATCAAACATATATTATGGTAGTTGTTATGGAGATTTACTATGCATATATAAGATTATATGTTGGTACTTGTGGTCAAGGTGGAGTCAGGATTTGCATTCAGGACGGGCTAAAAGTTGATGTCCAGTTTAATCACCTATTATATTTAGAATTTAAAAGAATAATAATGAAAAAAAATCTTTTTAGCATTGATTGAAAATTGAAACATATATCATAACTCCAAAGAGATTATAAAATAATTCAAATTAGACAGATTTAACGAACACATTAGATAGTTGTCGTTGTTAGAAATGTCCTGATCCAAAGATTTCCATAACATGAGAACTTATAAATTTAGCATAAGAAATTTTGAAACAAATAAATTTTTTTTGAAAATAAAATATCAAAAAAGATCAACGGTTAAAATTGGCTAACAAAAATATAGTTTTGATTATCATTTTAGAATATTGAACAAATGTAGACATATATTTTTTAATTCTTCATAAATTATGGGTTAGGCAACAACAAGAAGTAGGTCAAAAAAAGAGTTGGTCAGATTTGGTCCAACTTGACTATAGAAACAAAATCAACATCGTTTTCATAGGCTTGCCTAAGGAGTGAAGCAAAGTACTAATTAGGTTTCCCTTTATATGATTGTACTTGCTTTCACTAATAAGTAATTTGCACATGCCAAAAATAATCAAGTTACCTGAAAATGAAATTTCAATACTGTCTTCCCTTGTTTAGAAGCCCTAACGGACCCATGTAAACTAGACATAGGTGGTGGCTCCACTCAACAAACATGATTTACTTAGAAACTTACAAAAGTTTCATAAATATGATTAGTACCATGGCCAAAATTCATTAAACATTGTATTCTTTTCACTGGTTGGTCCCCTGTTCTGTATTTGAAATATAGATAAGAAAGAAATAACATCATTGTTTTAGAAAGGACTACTTTTCACATCTTACAAGTTTGTTTGTTCTCATAGATGCTGAAGTTAGCATCCTATTTTACCTATACTTTAGAATTAGGTAGACCAGTAAAAGTGCATACTAAGGGGGGTAGTGGTTCAGGACATTGGAGGATACTCAGAGACAAAATGTTCCAGAGACATTTCAAGATATTTCGGGACATTTGTCCGTAGACAAAATGTCTTTATGGACATTTCAGGACATTTGATTCATAGACAAAATGTCTCAGAGACATTTCAAGACATTTGGTTCATGGACAAAATGTCCTGGGGACATTTCAACATATTGAATCCATGGACAAAATGTGTAGTGGATATTATTATTATTATTATTATTATTATTATTATTATTATCTCATCATTGAAGGATAATTGGTAGACATTTATTATTTTAATATTATCATTATTGTCAAACCATATGAAATAATATATTTGTACTCATGTTTCAATAATATATTTTTCGACTTTTGTGGACATCTGTGGATATCTGAGGACATTGATGGCAGTTGGTAGACATTTATTATTAATGTAATCATTATTGTCTAATCATACGAAATAAATTTGCCCTACTACTTTGAAAATATATTTTTCGACTTTCGTAGACATCCGTGAATATCTGTGGACATTGATAGATATTTAGTTGATATTTATTATTTTTAATATTATTACTGTCTTACCATATGAAATAAAAAAAATTAATTAATATTTCCAAATATATATTTTTCGACTTTCGTAGACATCTGTAGATATCTGTGGACATTGATGGACAATTGGTAAATATTTATTATTTAATATAGTTAAATATTAATATAATAATAATATAATATAATATAATAATAATATAATATAATATAATATAATATAATATAATATAATATAATATAATATAATATAATATAATATAATATAATATAATATAATATAATGTAATATAATATAATATAATATAATATAATATAATATAATATAATAATAATACAATAATATAGTAATATAATAATAAGATAATATTATAATAATATAATTTGATAATAATAATTATTTTTATTACCTTCTTTACTCAAATGTATAATAATAAAAATAATATAATAAAAATAATAATAATAATAATAATAATAATAATAATAATAATAATAAAAATAATAATAATAATAATAATAATACAATAATGTAGTAATATAATAATAAGATAATATTATTATAATATGATTTGGTAATAATAATTATTTTTATTATCTTCCTTACTCAAATGTCCCCAAGTGTCTTCCATATTTTGAGAGACATTTTCTCTCCAAAAGCTCTCCAAATTTACACTAAAATGTCTCCAAATGTCCCCAAAAACAATTTGTCTTGAAATGTCCCTAATTTCGTGTCCCGAACGAATAACACAGACATTTGGGGACATTTGAAATGTCTCCAACCAATAACACGGACATTTGGGGACATTTGGAGACATTTGAAATGTCCCCAACCAATAACACGGACATTTGGGGACATTTCAAATGTCCCCAACCAATAACACGGACATTGGGGGACATGAAAATGTCCCCCAATGTCCCCAACCACTACCCCCCCCTAACTAAATCTAAAGTTACATCAACAAAAAAAAAAACTAAATCTAAAGTGGCATACTTTCAACAACAAAAGTTGCATACCTACGTGAAAGCAGGGTGCCTCGTAGTGAAAACGATTTTCATTAAAAAGAAATGAATCTGTTACATGAGTTTAAATAAGAGGAAAGATGAGTAACTAACTCATAACAATCCTATAACAGAAATGTAACAAACAAAATAACTACTAACAGAAGTCGTTATCCTATACAAGTAAGCTAAAGGAGTGTGGTCCAGCCTCAACCAACATAACTGCTAAAACCCGCGTCTGATCCAATACAATGGTGTCGTATGAGCTTGGTCCAACAATTTATCATAAGAACTCTATTACCCTCCCTCAAGCTGAAGGTATAGAAAATAACTTTAGCTTGGATCGAAGAGAACAAAATCGAGGACCAGGCAATGGTTTTGTGAGAACATCAGCAATCTGATCATTGGTGGAGATATGAGAGAGTTGAATTCGTTTATTAGCAACCAACTCGCGGATAAAATGAAAATCCAGAGCAAGATGCTTTAGTTTTGAATGGAAAACTGGATTGGAGGCTAAAGCTAGAGCTGAGATATTATCACATCATAGTCTCGGAGGTAGAGAGAGAAAGCAGTGAAGATCCTTTAATAGAGAACAGACCCAATTTGTTTCAGCAGCAGTATGAGCTAAAGAACGATATTCAGCCTCTGTTGAAGACCTAGAACCGTGGGTTGTTTCTTAGCAGACCAAGAAATAGGATTACCACCCAGGTAAAGTACATAGCCTGAGGTAGACCTACTATCAGAAATGCTTCCCCCCAATCAGCATCAGCATAACATTGAATATCAAGATAAGGTGATTTTGTGAATTGAATACCATAATCAACTGTCCCTTTGAGATATCTAAGTATTCTCTTGACAGCCAAGAGATGAGCACTGGTTGGTTTGCTCATAAATTGACATACCAGGCTGACAGCATAGCTAATGTCAGGTCTGGTCCATGTAAGATATTGCAAGGCACCAACAAGACTCATATATTGAGTTGGATCATCAAGTAGTGTACCTTCGGATGGAGTAAGCTTAAATCTGTGAGCTAGAGGTGAAGAACATGGCTTAGCATCAGCCATTTGAGATTTTCGAAGTAAATCCAAAGTGTATTTTGTCTGAGACAAGAAAAGACCAGAATCATCTCTATGAACCTCCATGCCTAAAAAATAGTGTAAGTTACCTAAGTCTTTCATAGCAAACCTAGTACTCAATTGAGAAATCAAAGTAGCATAAGCAGAAGAAGAGTTGCCTGTGACCAAAATGTCATCCACATAAACCAATACATATGTAAGAACCCCATCATTTGAATAGACAAAGAGAGAAGTATCAGAGAAGGACTTTTGAAACCCAAGAGCAAGAAGAGAATCAACCAACTCTTCATACCAAGCTCTAGGAGCTTGCTTTAACCCATAGATTGATTTATGTAATTTGCATACATGATGAGGTCTGGTCTTATCTTGAAAACCAGGAGGTTGAGCCATAAACACCTCTTCCTTAAGCTGACTATGAAGAAAGGCATTACTTACATCAAGTTGCCTAATTTGCCAATCAAGGTGAACTGCTAGAGAGAGAAGCACCCTTATAGTTGTGGGCTTAGCCACAGGACTAAACGTTTCAGAGTAGTCAATACCTTCTCTTTGATGAAAACCCTTGGCTACTAATCTAGCCTTGTACCTCTCAACACTACCATCTGACTTCTGCTTAATCTTATACACCCATTTGTGATAGGCCCAAAATAGGTCTATTCCCGCAAGTATACGGGGTCAAGTTATAGTATGTTAGTAAATCAGGAAAATCGTCCCAAGGAATAGGTAGGTAACTTCAGATATTGACGGCGAGTTTGACCCAATAATCAAGATGTCAATAGCTAACTTAGACTAAAACACACACGCACACCACTCATAAATTTGATAATTGATTTGCAAGAAATAAGATAACAAATAAAACTAACTAAATTATCTAAGTGAGAGGTAAGAGGGTATCTAAGGTTATAAAATCCACCGCATAACGTCACTTTATAAAACAAACACTTAATTACTTAAATCTCTTTTGTATATACTCGGGATCCAATATAATGAACTATTTGGATTCCGGATGATGTTCTAGATAAAACAATTTTATGATTACTAATTCTAATTGTCTTCCTTATAGAGATTCAGATTGCTTAACTATTATTCATCATCTAAAAAGCGTACTCCATCTAACAACTTAACGAAAGTATGAAATATCTAATTATGATGCATGAGTAATGGAAAGAAAATTCAATCCATATAGATAAACAATCAATAGACATTAAAGCACATCAAGGGATTTAATTAATCAAGAACAAGTATTATAAAGATACAACATGGGTTCATCTACAACCTTAGATTGCTAAATTAACTATACATGGAATCTAGAGTAACATTCATTGACATTGTAAAATAAATGAAAATACTAAGAAATTAATGGAAAGCACCAAGAATGTTCAAACTCCATATTCCCATGTATCTCCATTTTATCCAAGATTTGCTCCATTTGTGCTCAAGAATTTTACTCCAAGAAATCCAAGTAATAGCTATTTTAATTGCCACCCAAATAAGAAAAAGAAGGAGAAGGAAGAAATTAGATGTAGAAATTAGTTGGAAAGAAGAGATGAAAGGGGATAAAGATGATAGAAGAATATGGAAGGAAGAAAGAGAAGACTATTAATGAAAGAATAATAGTGGTAGAGAAGAAGTAGTAGTAGTAGAGAAAGATGGGAAAAGAATGGAAAAGATGGATTTAGTAGTAGAGAAGAGAAAATAGGTTGGAGAAAGAAATAGGTAAGAGGGGATAGGTTGAAGAAAGAAATAGGTAACATGAGGATAGGTAAGAGAAGGTTTGGGAATAGAGAAGAGGGATTGAGAGGGTTTTCAAGTCTAAAGAGAAATGAAAGAGGTAGAGATTTATTTATAGATGGGTTGATGGCTAGAGTTTTAGGAGTTAATTGGGGAAAATGGGAGAAAGAGGGTTAAAATAGGAAGTTAGGGTTGCTTTCTACTCAAGAAATGATTTCTTATTGGTTGAACATAAAGTGAGACAAAAAGGAGGGGTATAAAAGTAATTTTCGAAGGGCTTAAAAGTGAAAAGAGGGACCACATGCTGCTGTCCGGTTTGTGCCATGTCACCTGCTATTATCCCACCAGCCAGAATGGTGCCCGAAAGTGTCCCACCAGTCTACATTGTTTGACTCCAACTTTGACTATGCATATCTCGCTCTTCCGGACTCCGAATTGACTTCCGTTTTCTCCTACGAGCTTGTCTCGGACTCTACTTTTCACTCGTCACTGACCTTGTCCAAATTTCCCAGAATACCCTTGACTCCAAATGACCAAAATACCCTCCGTGTATCTTTTTTCTCATTTTTAACCATTTTCGCACCTAACTCCACAAACCACACCTAATCAAGAAAACGTCCAACCATTTTATTATAATAAAGGCTCGAAAAGAACTAACTCGGCTAAATTAAACGACTCAGATGGGGCATTTTCATGACCCATCAACACCCAACTAAATTTTGATTGGGAGAAGGAGGAACAAGAGACCAGGTTTGAAGGTCTTCAAGAGCTTTGAACTCAGTGGCCATAGCAAGTTTCCATTTGGGGTCTTTGTTGGCTTGAGTGAAGGAAGTAGGTGTGGGGGGTAACATGACAACACTAAGAGCAGATGGAAGTGGATGTTTTGTGGAAGCTAAATAGGTCTTAGGTTTGGAAATTCCTGATTTGGCTCTAGTTTGCATAGGGTGAGATGATTGAGTTGGGATAACAGGCAAATAAGTTGTAATTGGAATAGTAGAAGAAGTAGGTGCTAAAGTTGGAACAAGAGGTGTTGAGGAAACAGGAGGTGCTATAGCTTCTATAGGAGTATCAAGTGCTATAGGTGCTATAGGTGAGATAGGTTGGATAGGGACAATAGGTGGAGTTTGTAAAATAGGTAAGGGAGATAAAGGAATTGGATAAGAAACATTGGAGACAACTGATGGGAAATTATGAGCTTGCTTAGTTGATTTCAATGGGAAATGGTCCTCATTGAAAACAACATGTCTAGAGGTGTATACTTTACCTGTAAGAGGATCTAAACATCTATAACCTTTCTGAGTTTGTGAATAACCCAAAAAGATGCATTCTTTGCTTCTTGGATCCAATTTACTGGAAGAATATGGCTTAAGCCATGGATAGCAAGCACATCCAAAGGTTCTAAGAAAATCATAGTCAGGAGGAGAGTAAAATAACACTTCCAATGGAGAAATAAAGTTTAAAGACTGAGTAGGTAGCCGATTCACAATATAGTTGGTTGTGGTAAGAGCCTCAAGCCAATAAGTGTGAGAGAGAGAAGATTGAATGAGAAAGGTTCTAGTTAGATCAATAAGATGCATGTGCTTAGATTCAGCAACCCCATTCTGCTCAGGAGTATGAGCACAAGTAAACTGATGGGAAATCCCTTTATCTTGTATAAAATGTTTAAACACACTAGACAGAAACTCCCCACCACCATCAGTTCTAATAGTTTGAATCTTGGTGCCCAATTGATTCAATAGAATTAACAAAAGTAATAAAATCAGCAGTAAATTGGGATTTATTATGCAAAGGGAGTATCCAACAATATTTTGAGTAATCATCTATCACATTGGCATAATAGTGGAAACCACTAACAGATGGAACAGGAGCAGGACCCCAGAGGTCCATGTGAAGTAATTGTAAAGGTTTAGAAGAAACAATAGTTGAAACAGGAAAAAAAAGTTTCTTACTTCTTCCTAATTGACAATCTGAACAAAACAAAGGTTGAGAAGAAGTAAGAGAGAACAAATGCTTTAACTTCTGCATAGTGGTGAATGAGGGGCGACCCAGCCTCTTGTGCCAGAGAGCAGCAGATGTTGGTCGAGCTGTTAGAGCCTTTATTTGAGGTTTCGACCATGAATGATCTTTATTGAGGTGAATAGGATATAAGCCATCTCTAGCTAGCCCTTGGAAAAGTGTCTGGTTCGAATTGAGATCCTTCACATAGTATTGAAAAGGATCAAAAGTCACAGAACAATTATTATCTTTAGTAAAAAGATTAACTGATAGTAAATTGTGTGCAACTTTAGGGACAACTAGCACATTCTTGAGAGAAAAATTATGCTTATGATGTTGAAAAGAAGAGTGACCTATGCGAGAAATAAGCACACCTTGGCCATTGGCTGCAGTAATTGATTCCTTATCATTATACACAGTAGAAGAAGAAGAAGCAATATTGGACTCATCAGGAGTAATATGGTGAGATGCACCTGTATCAGCATACCAAGGATTCTCTCCTAAAATGTTAGCAGTAGCTAGCATAGCTGCTAGGTTTTGAGGTGGATTACGACCTTGATAAGAGAAGTTCATCCTATGATAGCACTCAACTGCTGTGTGCCCAACTTTATGACAAATTTGACAAGTAGGTCTTTCTCCATTAGAAGTCTTTGGAGTGTGAGAAGTTGATGATTTGTTGTTATTTGAATAATGATTGTAACCTCTTCCTTGAGTGGAAGAATTATAACCTTTGCCTCTGTTTCGATTGAATTGTTGATTTCTAGGTTGAGAAAATTTGTGAGAAGAAGGATGTGATGGTGGATTAGCAAACAAAGCTTGATTTAGATTGTAAGAAGACCTCTTTTGATTTTCAGAAATAGAAATTTCTTCACTGATTAGTAAATTTTGAAGTTCAGTAACTGTAATTGGAGGTCTTCGAAGTCGAACAGCAACAGAGAAGGAATCATATTCAGGTGGAAGAGCTCTCAAAATACTAACAACAAGTTCATCACTTGATGCTGGACTTCCAGCAGCAGCAAGAGAATCATATATTTTCTTCACTTTAGTGAGAAAATCTGGCATTTTCTCACTTTCTTTTCTCAAATCTCTGAGATTATCTCGAAGTTGAAAGATATGAGAGGTAGAAGATGAGGCAAACGAATCTTCAAGATTCTGCCATAGCTCTCGAGAAGTTGAATTACCAATTACGTAAGGAATGACTGAATCAGATAGAGTCGAATTGATCCAAATTAGTAAGGTCTGATCTTCTTCAAGCCATTCAAGGTATCAAAATAGATTGATTTCTCTCCTCTCTGTATCGAGAAATTGTTCAGGTTGAGGTCGAGAACCATCAATGAGATCTAAAACCTTATATTTCTTGAGAATTGGTAGAAATAATGCTCTCCAAGCTAAGTAATTATCACTGTGAAGTTTGATAGGAATTACATTTCCCATTAAAGTAATTGCGAGTGAAGTGATCTTTGGTTGTTCCATCTCTGATTTAGATTTAGAACAGAAGCAGAAGAAGAACAATTGAAGAACAATTGAATTGAGACGAAGAAGAAGATGAAGATCTTTGTTGATGATGAAGAAAAGAGGAAGAAGATGAAGATCGCTTGAAGAAGAAGATGAAGATCTTTGTTGATGATGAAGAAAAGAGGAAGAAGATGAAGATCGCTTTTAGAGAGAGAGAGAGAGAGAAACTGAGCATTCATTTTCATAGGTGCACAAAGATTTTATTCATTTTCTCTGTAGGTGTCCCAAGCACTCTTTGATTTTTTCCCCCCATCTTCTTGTTCTTCTTCTTATTATTTTTCTTTTCCTTCTTTCTCTATTTCAATTTCGACTTTTCTTCTATAATCTTCATCAAAATTTGAATATTTTTTTTGTGTTTTTTAAGGGGCATCATATGTAAATTGTTGATTGAAAAAAAAAACTAAAAAAAGATCTCGAAAGATTTCAATTTCTTGTTAACATCCAGTGATAAAAAACCATTATTATTTTCTGATTTTATCTTTTCATCTAGTCTTTGAAAAGTTGTCGAAGTAGTAAAATCCTTGAAAAGTGTTTGTCATCGATCATGAGTTGATTTCGAGTGGTTTAGAGTGATTTATAAGTCGCAGTTGGTTTCTCGGATTTAAAATTCTAAATAGTCTTGAACTCGTACCAATTCGAGAGGTCTCCAAATGGATAATCCGAGACCATTAGGATGGGTTTCAGACTCTCTCGTCCAAGAGCCTAAGCCAGACTTCAGACTATAGCCACTCCGAGAACACTCGGGTTGGATAGTCCGAGTGCGGTAGTCTGAAGAAGGTGCATCCACAGCAATTTTTAGTCACATTAAGTTGACTGGAGTCAACCAAGCACCCATAACAAAAAAGTGGGGCGCATGTGAAGGCACCCATGGAAGCATTATCAGTTATGGAAGGATGAGACTTGAGTACTTAAACAATGGGTTATACTGCACATCACATGGTACAAAACACAACAAAAAATGTATTTGTTTGGGTTATTTCTCATTTGATCTCTAAAAGTATGACCAACTTTCGGCGTGGTCCCCTAAGGTATCGTTTGACAACCAAAAGTATAAGTAAGTTTGCTTGTAGTAGAAGTTCTTTTGCTTTAAAAAGTAAAAAAAATTCAAAAGTATATTTGCAAAAAATGTTACTTAAAAGTAAAAAAAGTTAGTTTGGTAATCCAATTTACTTTTGATAATTTTATTTTTCTTTTAGTCATAGAGACACTTGTTTTTAATTAAATTTATTCATGATTTCCACGATTATTCTTGTATACAAAGCGATGGTGATATTGGTGGTGGCGGTGCCTTAAAGGTATGGTTATGGGGTTTGGTAGTGATTGAGGTATGATGGTGGTGGTGGTAGAAGTATGATAGACAGTGGTAGAGGTATGATGGGCAGTGGTGGAGGTATGGGGATGGTGGTGGTGGAGGTATGATGATGGTGATGATGGTGGAAGTTCGGTGGTAGTGGAAATATGGTGGTGGAAGTGGAGGTAGGTCGTGATGATGGTGGAAGTACAGTGGTGGTGGTGTAGTAAGGTGGTTGAGATAAGGTGGTGGTGGTAGTGGAGGTATGGTGGTGGTTGTGGATAAAGTATGTGAGTGGTAGTGACGGAGGGATGGTGGTGGTAAATGACGGAGATGTCCTTCGACCAAAGTGACAATGCGAGCAATTTGTCGGGTAGGACAATTGATGAAGAAGACCATCAAAGTCCGGACGGTTTAGGGAGCGTAATTTTAAGCTAGAAACCAACTACGATCGCCGAATCACGGGGTGATTCGCGGCTAACTTCGTTCGGATCCTACATCGGGTAACACCAAAGAGTGTCGTTTTGATCGGAAGATATGACTAGAGGGGCGAGACATAAAAATACGGATTAGATCCAGAAATATGTCCAAAAGGCCAGGTGGAAGCTAAGACAAAGATAGTGCGAAGTGCAGACCAAAGGAGTTTTTGGCCGAACGCATAAAGCCCATGAGTGGGTCGGCCAAGGCATGGCCACCCACACTAATAGGGCTGGCCAAACCCAACCCATTAGGGCATAGGGTGGTCGGCCATAATAGGAAGAATCCTATTAGGGTGAAAACCCTAAATTTATTTCTGTGGCAATTAAGAAACCTAATCAAGGTTGGGCTCTGACTTGAGGAATTCTATAAAAGGGCCTCATTAGAACACAAATAGGTGTGGAAATTCTCAAAGAGATTTATGTCTTTACAACATCAAGTAAAGAGATAAAGAGATAATAGTTCGTGACTATCTATCTAGTCTAAAGAAGAAGGTGTTCTTCGTCTAACAACTGGGAAATTCTAGCCAACTTGAAGGCGGGAGATCAAGTAGATTGCTCAGGTGTCTCAAGTAGAGGAACTATAATTGGAGCTCTTGGTCTTCAAGAAAGCAATCATAATAGTTCGTGGAAATTAGCGATTAAGGTAAATCTCTAACCCCCTTTGTTCATATTTAGCTTATGCATGAGATCCTGAGGATACTAGCGTTAGCCATTAGATGTATGAGATTTCGCTTAGAAAACTATGAGATACCATATAAGATATGTAGGTGATAATCAGAGGCGGAGCCAGGAATTGGCGCAGGCCCGGGCTGAAAGTTTAACGTCGATAAAAAATAAATTTTTATATAAAGAGTACACAAAAAACTTTTCACCATGTGAATCTTTAACTCGTTTCACACAATTCATGTGGTAATTATTATTTTGTAAATGAGAAATTTGTACAATAGATCATTGATAGTTGGGATATTGTGTTTAATTAGATGAAATCGACTATATAAATATTGTGTTTAATTAGTCGAAAAGAATCGACTATATACTTTGAAGATTTGAGACTCTTTTTAGGAATTAAGAACCAAAGAGGCCCTTATGTTGTTGGTTTGTAAAGAAAAGACTAAGAAGTAGGTACAGGGACTTGAACTTGTGCCAATGAGGTGGACAGCTAACCATCATACCATTACACCAACATATGCTTTTGTTAAAATGAATGGCTACTTCGCTTAAATAATTAGTAGGTTGACCCGGGTTGCAGCCCGGGTTAGCCTACTAACAGCTCCGCCCTTGGTGGTGGGGTAGAGGTATGGTGGTGGGGTAGAGGTATGGTGGTGGGGTAGAGGTATGGTGGTGGTGGTGGTGGCTCTGGTGAAGGTACGGTTATGGAGGTACGAGGTAGTTGTAGTTGAGGTGTGGTGGAGGTGTATGGGTAGTAGCGTCAGTGATTGATCCTTTTATCTTCTTCCATTTCGTAATTGGAACAATTATTAATGGTAATATATGGTTTACACTAAAAAAAATAGTGTCATTGGTGGTGGTGGAGGTACAAAGGTGATGATTAAGGTGTGGTGGTGGTGGTGGTGGTGGTTGAGGTATGGTGGTGGGGGAGGTGCAATGGTTGTTATGGTGGTGGTGGTGGTGGGGCCGTGGGGGTACAATGGTATGGTAGAAGTTGAGTGATGGTGGTGTGGTGGTGGTGATGGTGGAAGTATGGTGTTGGTGGTTGAGATGGTGAGGTGGTGGTGGAGGTGCGGTGGCGGTGGTCGAGGTGTGGTGGTGGTGGAGGTGTGACAATGGTGTTGGTGGTGGTGCAAATTTGTATTGTGGTGGAGCGGAAGTAG
This sequence comes from Eschscholzia californica, assembly GCF_041429995.1. Lineage (NCBI taxonomy): Eukaryota > Viridiplantae > Streptophyta > Magnoliopsida > Ranunculales > Papaveraceae > Eschscholzia > Eschscholzia californica. Next base: position 35,696,158 of record NW_028238472.1, read on the forward strand.
ACATGAAAAAAAATAGTCAAGTAACGTTCGTGTATGCGTTGGACATAAGTAACTTAATTTTGAAGTCAAAAACAAAAAATTTGAATTTCAAATGAAAGTCAAATTTTAACTTAAGGGTTCGTTTGATACGTGTGAAAATGTGAGTAAGAAAATCGTTTTCTCAGGAAAATCAGTTTTCCGCTGTTTGGTTCGCCACTTTGGGTAAGAAAATCGATTTCCTAAGAAAGAAAAATGTGCAAATGGTCTAATTTTTTTCCCACCTTTTAGATGGGAAAGTTGATTTCTCACTCTTTCCCTCCTCCCATAACTCTCTCCTCCCGTAACTTTCTCTCTCTATTTCTCTCCTAGTATAACTCTCTCTGTTCATCTCTGTCCAATTAATAAATAAAACCGAATGAATAAATAAATTGAAATTCTAAAGGCACCCCCTTATATTCTAAAGGCACCCCTTAAATTCTTACAATTATATATTTGTTAAAAGTCCAATTAATAAATAAAACTTAATTAATAATCATTTGTCTAAAGGCACCCCCTTAAATTCTAAAGGCACCCATTAATTGTCTAACATTTATATATTGGTTAAAGGCCCAATTAACAATAAAACCTAATTAAAAAACATTTTCTAAAGCCACTATATTTCTCACCTTTTTATCAAACACATAAAATTTGACTTTGAGGTAAGAAATCCCTTTTCAAGTTGTTTTCTTACCCATATATTTTCTCGCGTATCAAACGGACCCTAAGTAAAGTCAAATTTTTTTGCCTTAACAAACTAACTTTTAGCTTTTACTTAAATAAGTAAAAAAGTAACTTCTTTGTGTGTTGCCAAACGACACCTAAACTAACTTTTTTTACTTTTCTACTTAAATAAGCAAAAAACTTATTTTAGTGTTGCCAAACGACACCTAAATTAGTACGGAAATAGTCATATTTTGTGTTTTTTACACATTAACAAAAAATTCAAATTTAAACTTTTCTATATTATACTTTTGTCTCTGTCTTCTCTTATTTATATTTATATTTTGATCCCCTAGAGCAAACCAAATATGGGCTCCTAGACGAGGGGTCCCATTTTGGGCGCCTCAACATTTTTGGGATTCACTAAAATTTTCAATTCAAATAGGGGCTCCTAAATGAGGGGCTCCCAGCTCAGATTTATTTTGTTATGTATATGTGTGTACGCGTGTGACATTTTGATTCTAAATATATGACATTATTGGCTCATTATAAATTGCAATTTAAATTTGATAGAATTAATTGATAATTAGAACTACTAATAAAACTTAATAAAAAAGTAAAAAAAAAAAAAACAAATAAACCTACATTACAATTCTTTCCTAAAAAAAACCTACATTACAATTAATGCTAATTTATTGCCAATTTTTCGCGCACAACAATCATTCATCAACTTTTCAAAAATAGCAAGCTGTTTGGGATTTATTTTGTTGGTGTTTTCACTCACCAAGTCTAGCCATCATTTTCTCCACTGAAATTCTAGTTTTTCCGTCGTATCGTTATCGTTTCTTGAACTAGTTTATTTCTCTCGTGGTCCTCCTCTACTATGTTCTCCTAATACTCAAATGTCATCATAAAAGAAGAAGGAGTTTCGCCACGTTTACCTTTATTCATTAATTCCTTGCTTACTTTTCTCCCAAGTGGTCTTTGTTAGGTACGGACTTATATAATGTGATCCTTAATTCGTCCAAATTAGTAGTAGACTTTCTTTTGTTTGATGAAGATTGTGAAAAGCTGATATCCATTAGTGGTGGTCTTTCAAAATTTTATAACAATGGTCAGCCTTAAAAGCTTTGCCACCGTTGTATTGTTTAAAGCATTCTTGTGTAGTCTTTAATTGCAAAACCAAATATTAAAAAGTTAATCCTGATTTCGAAAAAAATAAATTAAAGACACGAGTTTACAAAATTAAATTTTGTACTTGATACCCAATCATCATTTTTATTTTGTGTTTGGATTTCTTCGTAACGTGGTCAAATAACCACAAAATTTCGAGCATTGTTTGTTAATCTCACTCCAACGACTTATTAAACCCTTTGACTTGTATGTTCAGTGAAGTGCTCAACAAATTTGCTCCAAAAAGTACTTTTTTTTTATCATTTCCTACAATTGCATTATCTGCGACGTGTAAATAACCATTTACGGGCACAATATTAACATGATGATTATAACTTTTAGAGGTGACAATTGGTTCAGCGTTTCAGAAACATCAATAAACATTTCTTCGACCTCATTATTCGCTAGATCAATTTAATAATTGTTTGGAGTAGCCATTGGATACAAAACTGAATTAGATCGAACAAGAAAAAGAAATTTTTAGAGAAAAAGTAGATAAGGTTGAAGAAAACATTTACTGTGGATCCACTTTAAAGAGGACCCCCGACGACTCTATCTGGGGCTATCGGAGCTCCCCTGTTTGGGCAAAGTGGTTAGTGCTAGTTCAACCCTTATTGTGTTTGCTCTTAGTTTCTCTTCTTGTTACGTTGATCTTCATCTTCTACTTCTCTTTATCTCTATCTAAAAAGACCTCCATTAAGAAAATATTTAGTTCCCCCGGGACCATGTCATGCACTCCTTAATCTCACTTCCACTTGCATCCACTGAATTAGCCCCATTTTCATTACCCCTTTTACTTTTTATTGTGTTAATTCTGCTAGGAAGATTGGTACAAATTAATAAGTCTATGTTTCCTATTTAACAGTCTCGGTCTTCTCTCTCTGGCTCTATCAACAATGTGTTCATCATTTAGTTATGGCCACATTTGTATAATAGAAGTTGAATTGTTACTCACTCTCTCACTCCTTTCTTCCCTTCCCAACATCTGAGACTCAGATTCAACCACGGGGGTAGTAAAATCGCGAGTGTACATTATACGTAAACATGCGAGTGTCATAAGTTTTAACTCACAACTTTAATCGTTATCGTCTCTTGAGCCAGACGGGCAACCCATCTACTCAATATCTATGACTTATGATACTGCGGAAGATTCAGAAAGATCATCACTGTCGATATCAGAAGGTCTCCTCCGCCTTTAATCGTCGTTGGAGTATTCACAATGAGAATACCACAATTTATAATTGCATTATTCCACAAAAAATTAGATGCTCGTATAGTAAATTTTTGTTGACATACTCTACAACAACACAATCTATATATGGACATTTCACAACTTTTTCGTTAAAAATTCTTCCATGTGTAATGGCATGTTCTATGAACGTCTTTACACCATCCTGATACTCCTTATTCGTCCTATGTTTGTGCATCCAACTCTTATTAATTTCAGGATTATTACGGTTGAGAACAACCAATGGTTTATCAAACAAAGAAAAATTACTGGTGCACAAAGAAAGAGAAAAAGAAGAATTAGAAGAAGAAAAAGACATCCCCTGATCCCAATTAAAAAATAAATTTATTATTTAATAATATGTATAGGAAATGTGTAAGATGGTATGGACATGGTAGGAACACCTAAATATAATTTTATACAGTGTTAAAACTATAAAACATGTCATTGACAACTTCATATCAAACTAGTGTTTCAATAAATCCATTATCCCATTGTAGAGAAGGTTCAAACTTACATGATTATCGTATAGAAAGTGAAAGTTTCCAATGGAAAATATAAAAATAATAACCTAACAAAGCTACTAATGTTTGTGAAACATGACAACTTTAAAAATGAAACTTTGTCAAAACATATTCAAGTTTAGATATAAAGTGATTTGAGTTAAACCTTTGATTTCTTGATTTCGGAATGTTGAATTGAGGTTTAAAGGAAGAATTTAGTGGAGGAAATTTGTTAAAGAAATTCTCTTGTTTTTGTTATATGGGTGGAGGGTTTAAAAACATATGATTACTCAGGAGTGGTATGAAAGCCCAAGTGTGGGAAGGTATCAAGGACGTAAGCTTAATTTTATTTCAGAAGTTTCTTTATTTTATTTAAATGATTTCATCCCATGGTGTAATCAATAGGATGTCAAATCTACCACAAAAAAGATAGGTGGTTGCTTAATTCAATTGTGAGCTAATAGTTGTGACATCTCGATAGTCATGTGTCTGAATTACGATTTTTCATAACAGCCTACTAAAAAATTTTAATTGGAGTCATATATACAAACCTCATATAAAGTGATTGCAGTTGCACCAAACTTGTTGGTTTTGTTTGATAATAGCCCAATCCTATCTTTGTGTGAAGAATGGTAAGAAAGAAGAAGGCAGATACTATTTTCTCAAGATGTATCTAATCTCATAAGGCTTGTCGTTTTTTTAATAATTATGGAGGTGTTCATTTCACATACTCTGTAATGCTCAAAACTTTATCAAGCTTACGAAATTCTATAAGACTACAAAGTATGGATATTGAGTCCAAGAATTAGACTAAAGTTGACAATGTTATCCTACTTTTTGACAAAAATCAAGCACTTCTATATAACTTCATAGAGGGATTTTCGCTTACCTTTAATGGAAATAAATGGTCCATAATGGATTTTACCTGGTTTCAAGGGTGATTACAAAAACAAAGAAAAGTCTGGTTTTAACTTCACAGTATTGCCAGTAATGACTCTTTATCCAGAGATCAAAATAGGTGCGTTTTTCTTGAAACCAAAGAACCGAAACAAATCAAAATGGATAGTGGCGAAACTGCTTCAACTAATAGAGACACTTATGCATTTCATTTATGAAATAAACAATATCAAGTAGATTATGAATTGAAAAACGGTAGCATCGCAGGAAAAGTAATACATGATCAATGTGTTATTTGTAAAGGTATTATGCATAACCCGTGCCTCCGGCACGGGATGTTAAATTGAGCGTTTTATGTGTGCATTAGAAGTATTAAATTATATTCTTAGTTACATAAAAATCATATACAAATTCTTAAATTTACAGGAAAAAAATAAATTGTTAGCGGAGTTTACATAAGAAAAAACAGAAAAATTATAAATAAAAAACTAGTAAAGATTTACCCACAAAGAGGAGATGTGCTCCTATCGATTTACATAATTCCTAATGTGTAGTTTAAAGATGTAAGAATATCAACTAATTGACTCTTACTCATCTTAAAAATATTTTTAAAACCAAAATATAGATTTCAAATGGTCAAAATTAATCAAAAGAAGAATAACAATGAACTCTCCAAACCAATTGGAAACGATTGGAGTACAAAAAGATTGAAAATGTATTTACACTTAAATATTTAAAACTGTATTTACAATTAAACATCTCAGTATCTACAATTGTATTTACAATTAAATTGGTAAAAGAGCTACATAATACAAACACTAAGGAAACCTAATACCAAATAACTAAGAAAAACTAACTTTGAATTGTAAAATTTGTTTCATTAGTCTATGTTAATCACATTTTATTATCTTTCTAAATCACAATTTGTCATCTCTTATACTTAAGGGACTCAAAGAGATCAACAATCAAAATGAAAAAAAAAAGAAAAAGAAAAAGAAAATTCCACCATCAACTAGGTATTCCTAGCCAATTGTTTTTAGCATATCTCTAGCTAATATTTCTTTCATAGTAGCTAATATCTCTCTGCAATTCTTCTACTTCGCGAAAGAGAATCTGTAATGAGAACGAGATAGAGAAAGAGGTGTGAGGATGAAAGATTGCAGGAGGAAAGTATATACAGAGAGGGGGTTATGAGATATAATTCATTAATCTTCTTCTTATATAATCGAAGAACAATTCATTCTTGAGAATTTATAGAAATTCTTTAGAAGTTATGGAGATAAAGAAGTTATGAGGAAAATACCAAAGGCTATGATTTAAAGAGAAAAGAAGGGTTGAGATCTAAAGGTCATAATTTCATAACATGAAAGAAATTAATCTTTTAGAAGTTATGGAGAAATTTTAATGACATTTATTTAATATACTGACCATTTAGTAGAGGTCATTTAAATGGGCGTTTTATGAGTGGTATGTGAGGGTAAGATATACTACGGTTGAGATTTGATGATAATGAATTAGATGGTCATGATTTAGTATGATGTTTTGTATAATAGATTAAGTGAGTGGGTGATCAAAATTCATTTTTTTGAGGTAGGTAATAGATCTAATGTCTAAGATTTGATGAAAACATAACGAACGGCTGGATTTGTCTTTTGCTTTATCCCAGTCAGCATAAAACATTGTGTTTTATATAATAGAAATGAATTAGATGGTCATGATTTAGTATGATGTTTTGTATAATAGATTAAGTGAGTGGGTGATCAAAATTCATTTTTTTGAGGTAGGTAATAGATCTAATGTCTAAGATTTGATGAAAACATAACAAACGGCTGGATTTGTCTTTTGCTTTATCACAGTCAGCATAAAACATTGTGTTTTATATAATAGATATACGATAGTTAGAATAATTATGAAGTCTAAGACTGCAATTATTCTAATATACTTATTCGTTAGAGGGATTTTCGCTTACCTTTAATGGAAATAAATGGTCCATAATGGATTATACCTGGTTTCAAGGGTGATTACAAAAACAAAGAAAAGTTTGGTTTTAACTTCACAGTATTGCCAGTAATGACTTTTTATCCAGAGATCAAAATAAGTGTGTTTTTCTTGGAACCAAAGAACCAAAACAAATCAAAATGGATAGTGGCGAAACTGCTTCAACTAGTAGAGACACTTATGCATTTCATTTATGAAATAAACAATATCAAATAGATTATGAATTGAAAAAAGGTAGCATCGCAGGAAAAGTAATACCTGATCAATGTGTTATTTGTAAAGGTACTATGCATAACCCGTGCCTCCGGCACGGGATGTTAAATTGAGCGTTTTATGTGTGCATTAGAAGTATTAAATTACATAAAAATCATATACAGGAAAATTCTTAAATTTACAGGAAAATAAATAAATTATTAGCAGAGTTTACATAAGAAAAAATAGAAAAATTATAAATAAAAAACTGGTAAAGATTTACCCACAAAGAGGAGATGTGCTCCTATCGATTTACATAATTCCTAATGTGTAGTTTAAAGATGTAAGAATATCAACTAATTGACTCTTACTCATCTCAAAAGTATTTTTAAAACCAAAAATAGACTTCAAATGGTCAAAATTAATCAAAAGAAGAATAACAATGAACTCTCCAAACCAATTGAAAACGGTTGGAGTACAAAAAGATTGAAAATGTATTTACAATTAAATATTTAAAACTGTATTTACAATTAAACATCTCAATATCTACAATTGTATTTACAATTAAATTAGTAAAAGAGCTACATAATACAAACATTAAGGAAACCTAATACCAAATAACTATGAAAAACTAACTTTGAATTGTAAAATTTGTTTCTTTAGTCTCTGTTAATCACATCTTATTATCTTTCTAAATCACAATTTGTCATCTCTTCTACTGAAGAGACTCAAAGAGATCAACAATCAAAATGCAAAAAAAAAAGAAAATTCCACCATCACCTAGGTATTCCTAGCCAATTATAGTTAATATTTATTTTATAGTAGCTAATATCTCTAGCTAATATTTATTTTATAGTAGCTAATATCTCTATGCAATTCTTCTACTACGTGAAGGATAATTCTTCTACTACGTGAAGGATAATCTGTAATGAGAACGAGATAGAGAAAGAGGTGTGAGGATGAAAGATTGCAGAAGGAAAGTATATACAGAGAGGGGGTTATGAGATAAAATTCATTAATCTTCTGTTATAACCGAAGAACAATTCATTCTTGAGAATTTATAGAAATTCTTTAGAAGTTAGGGAGATAAAAAAGTTATTAGGGAAATACCAAAGGCTATGATTTAAAGAGAAAAGAAGGGTTGAGATCTAAAGGTCATAATTCATAACCTAAATGAAATTAATCTTTTAGAAGTTATGGAGAAATTTTAATGACATTTATTTAATATACTGACCATTTAGTAGAGGTCATTTAAATGGGGGTTTTATGAGTGGTATGTGAGGATAAGATATACTACGGTTGAGATTTACTGATAATGAATTATATGGTCATGATTTAGCATGACGTTTTGTATAATAGATTAAGTGAGTGGGTGATCAAAATTCGTTTTTTTAAGGTAGGTAATAGATTTAATGTCTAAGATTTAATGAAAATATAACGAACGGCTGGATTTGTCTTTTGCTTTGTCCCAATCAGTATAAAACATTGTGTTTTATATAATAGATATACGATAGTTAGAATAATTATGAAGTCAAGACTGTAAAAGGTTATGGTGTTCCAATCATGAATTCTTTTTGCCTTTTCTTGCTTTCACATAAAACAATAAAGCTTATATACTATCTGAGTTCAACAAAAAGTGGGTGATTGTTATTTCCTAAATATAGTGTAAAGAATTTTGATTATATTTTCCTAAATAAAATTCCGTTTTGGCCGCCAATTTGTCACCAACTCACCATTTTGGCCCCCATTAGTGTCCGGCAAATCGATTCGACTTCCAAGGGCCAAAAAAAGTTTCAACTTTTTCCAGCACTACCCTTAGGGGTCAAATTGAATTAATTTCAAAAAAAATAACATAAACGCCAACTCATCTCTCCCTCTTTCTACCATTTCATCACCTCTCTCATCCACTTCATTTCTCTCGTCACCTCATCGTCTTCACTGGCAACCAATTTTTTCGGTTGGGCGACCTACAAACATAACTTTTTTTCTCTCTCTTCTTCTCTCGTCTCCTTTTCTCTCTTTTCTTCTGTCTTCTCAATCACTTTCTCTGTCGGTCTGGGGAAGGTCTGGTTTTCCCAAATCTTCATAAGTCTGGGAAAACCATATCGACGACCGATTAAGGGCTCCCCTCCTTCGCCAACCGGAAATTTCGCCGGCGGTCTTTGCTGGTGAAGACAATGAGGTGGTGAGAAAGATGAAGTGGATGGGAGAGGTGATGAAATGGAAGAGAGAAAGAGAGAGGGGGAGAGATGAGATGGCGTTTATCTTTTTATAAAAATTAGAATTAATTCCATTATGGCCTCAAGGGTAGCTCCAGAAAAAGTTGAACTTTTTTTTACCCTTGGGGGCTAAATCAAACTGCCGGACATTTACAAGGGCCAAAAAGATGAGTTCACCAATTGAGGGCCAAAACAGAATTAACCCTTAACTTAATATAACAAAGACTGAGTAATTCTCAACAACAATAAACCTTAATTGGTTAATGTCTAAACTCTTAATTTATCAATTTGATGAAGATAATGAATAAGAAAAAGAAAAATGAAGTAAAAACAATAAACCTAATGGTGCAAGAGATGCAAACCGAACTGTGATGTCGCTAACAAAATCCCTAAAGAAGATGTAGAATTAATTGCAGGAGGCAATACCCACATGCAGGAAAGAGAGAACTCTGACACAGGTCAACCAATATGTATTAGAGCAAATCTAGTCCCTGCCGGGTTGAGGCCAAAAATTCAAAATTTTGGCCCCAACCGACTGCTTCGGTCGCCCCAAACATTAGGGGCGACTGAAGCGTCCCCAACATTACCGTTGGGGGACCCAACGGTAATGTTGAATTTCCTCCAGACGTTGAATTTCCTCCAACGACTAGATCTAGCCGTTGGAGCTGGAAATGGGTTCAATCCCTATAAATAGGGTTTGAACCCATTCTCACTTCATCTCTCACTTGTCTATCTCTCTCTCAATTTCTATCTCTTTACTCTTTCAATTTTTTTCTCTCCTTAATCTCTTTCAAATATTTTCTATATTTTTCATTTGATCTTCCTATGGATCCACTAGATACCAATGAATTCGACGACCAAAGTTATATGGAAATCACATTTGAGGATTAAGAAGTATTTGAGGTTGATGATTATGAAGTATTTGAGGATTCTTCTGTGCACGAAATGACGACTTCAACAGGCGTAACTAAACAGGAACCATATAAGCCGGATGAAGATATTTTACTTGCTAATTGTTATTTGAAAATCACATTTGATGCGGTTGTCGGAAATTGTCAAAAATATAAAGTATTTTGGCAAAAAATATCGGATGAATATAATGTGAGTGCAAAGTATCAACGCACACTTAGAAGTTGTAAATCTCGTTTCAGTGAGATAAACTCTGAATGTCAAAGTTTTATATCTACTTTGAGGCTTGTAAATAAAGTTCCAAATAGCGAGAAAACGATTATGACCGAGTAATCATTTCAAACTTTTTTTTTTTTCGATCTTTTCACTTCATAATATATACTTAAAATATGTTTTGTTTATTCCAGTTAAAAAAAGCACTTGAAATGTTTAAAAAAATCACCAAGAAAAGGCTTTAGGTTCCAACATGTATACAAAATTTTGATGACACACAACAAGTGGATGGCAGACATGTCAAGAGAGTCAACATCCGGCAAAAGAGATTCTAATACCAATTCATCGGAGGAAATACCAATTGGCCATAAACAAGCAAAAGCAAATGCAAGAGTTGGAGAACCATCAACATATTTTACTGCTTCAAAAACTCAAAATGAGGGATATTGAGAAAAAGAAAAGAAGAATCCCAACAGAGAGCAACAACTTTGTCGGAAGCGGTACGGGGTCAACAAGAGGTGCTACGGGTTCAACAAGAGTTTCTACAAGCAGATAGTGAACACAAGAACCGAAAATATGGGATCGACTCAATGAAGATTGGTGTTAGGTCTCTCGACGAACATGGTATACGAATGCTTATAGCGTCGCGAGAAGCTTGGTTCAACGGTCAACCACGAGACCCAAGAAATCCCTTCTAGTTATCTTTAATTTTTCTATTGTTGTTTAGTCGCTTTTAAGTAGTTTTAATTTTTTTAATCAATTATTAGTTGTAATCAATGTTTTTTAATTGAATTTTTCAAGTAAATTGGGAAATTCCATTTTCAAATTTTCGGCTACAAAAGAGACCCTAGGGTTGGAGTTGAATTTTTGAGGCTGAGCTGAGGCTGAAAATTTGAGTGAAAAAGTGGTTTTTTTCGGCCTAAGATAGGTTGGGATTGGAGATGCTCTTATATTCAATTTGTTGATTTCTAACTTGGTTAAAACTGTCCACCACCCTTTGCCGTAACGGTTGGACACCCTTCTAAGCCCATAAATTCGTGGGATCGAGTCTCGGCGAAAGTAGCTTGCCATCAATTTTTGCTCATCACAACTTCATGATGTATAAAAAAAAAACGAACTGGTATTTTGCTCAATATAATCCATCTCCGAGGGCGGATTTTGACCGGCTCAGTCATGGGGCGCACATGGACCCCAGCCCACTGGGCCAAGTGTAAACATGCCACGTAGTTACTAAAAAATTATTTTTGTCCGTTTGATCTAATCCAACGGTTTGTAATAGTTTGACTATATTTAAATTCAGTACGCCGGCCAGTGTGATATGGCTTGGCATTAGTAGATATTTAGCAGTACTTTCTGATTCCAGAAAAAACTTTTCTTTTCCCGATCAGATCAGGAAGAATGACGCCCGTCACCGATCATTAATTTCTGCCGCTCCTCCTCCCTCTCTCTCTCTCTCTCTCTCTCTCTCTCTCTAAAGTGCCATCTGGGTCGTTAATCTCTAACCTAGTACGCTGCTTTGGTTGAGTCAATTTCTAGGGTTTCTGATAAATCTCTTTACCCCTCTCGGAACCATCAGATTTCTCTCTAACTTCTTTGCTGCTTTCGTGTTTTTGATCTCGGATACTAGGTACTTTTCCGAAAGGTAAGGTTATGTTTTAATCTATCGAATCTATAGGTTTTTGGTCGTGTTTTTTGGTTGTTTGGGGGATTGGTCTTAGGGTTTGGATCTGTTAGATTTTTTTTTTCTTAGGATGATTCTTAAAGTTGATTTCGACGATGTTGTCAAGCTCATTGATTGATTAGTCAATTTTACTTCCTAAACGTCAATTTTTGTGCTTTTGAACTGCTTTTTTTACTTGTTGCATTTGAAAATTTAGGGTTTGAGATTGAGTTGGGCCGGTTTGTTGGTGTGGAGATGATGAATTCTGAGAATGGGAGTGGTTCGCCACCTCCTCTGGAGGTGAGACAGTTTGGTGTGACAAAGCCGATTTCTCTAGCTGGACCGACAGAATCTGATATTCAGAAAAGCTTGGAATTGGAGAAGGTAGGTGGTTGATTTATTGTTGACAACAAATGCATGTTTTTTTTATCTAATACAGTATGTTAATAATTTTGTTTCGGGTTTTGAAGTTCCTAGTCGATGCTGGACTGTATGAAAGCAAGGAAGAAGCGGTGAAAAGAGAGGAGATTCTAGGTCAACTCCATCAGGTAACTTTCTACTTCAGTATCCCGATTTGAGCTACCGTGGTTACAAAGTTTTGAAATTTCAAGATTGATGAGAATTCTTGATATATACACTTACTAAACTTAGGGAATTATAGAACTTATCACTGGCAAGCAATTAAAATTTTTGAAGGTCAAATACTGGATTCCTTTTTTTGTATTAAATTACAAGACTCCATTTATGCTACTAGATCTGAATTTCCGTGATCGATTTTGGAATCAATTATTGTTAGGATCTCGAGTGAAGTTGAAATCAGGCTTAATTATCTTTCTCTTAACCTTTTAAAATATCGGAAAACCTGCTTCTTGGAACTTGCAAGTGTACAATATATAATAAATATACGTGATCTGAATAATGTCCAATTGTCGATTTTACTACTTAGACTCCAAGTTTGATAGCTTAAGTGAGACTTTCTTCTGATAATTGTACCGATACAAGTAAGATGATTTATTTATGTCATTTAGGATCTCATAACGATAGCCTTATGAGATGTTTGAGTAAAACAACTTACTTTAGAGGATTTCTTACTATAGCTCCACACGCACTTTAGAAATTAAGGTAAGTTATCAAAGACAATTTTTATCTTCACTGTGTGTGGTTGAGCACCCGTAGCCACTCTTTGATGATTCGACCTCTTCACCATTTTTTTTATAACCTACTAACTGTACAATGAAATCGACGTTGGAAAATACAACTAGCCAAAATGGAATACCTTGATATTGAATTGAAATCAGTATCTTAATTAAGATGACCGAGAGTATCATGAGAATTTGAAAAATGAAGCAAATGCTTTAAACATTTACTGATTTACCTAGATGGGCTTTGTTGACACCATGTCATTTTTCACATGTTAGGTATTGACAATGCTAAACATATGAACTACAAATCTGGTCCGTCTCCCACAATACAAACACAAGATATGCCGTATTTAGAGAAAAAGCTGTTATTCTAGATGGTGTTATAATATGTGCCTGGATATTCTAAACTATATTAGGTTTTCTTTCCAGCTAAAGATGATTGCCATGGCAATTTTTTTTCGTAATTGAGAAATAGACTTCAAAATCAATTTCTCAATATTTATCTAGCTTAATCAAATCATCTGGGGAGTATGCGTTGAAGCATGTGACATGTATTTTTATCTACATGAAGCTTATGCTTACATTAGTGATATGTTCAGAAAGATGGAAGATACCCTAATGTTAACTTTATTAACCGACCCTATGTGTAATCCACAAGTTAGCTTGCAAAATGCTTAAATCTTGATGTTTAGGTAAAATTCTTGCATCAGTTGCTTGTGGGACTAGTTCATCAGCAGGCAGATTCTTGACTTATCTTAGAATGGGTGTTTGTTGTCTTTGCTAAGTTTATCCCTGCATTGGCTTCCTTCTGTGTTAGGTTGTAAAAGCCTGGGTAAAACGGTTGACGCGTCAAAGAGGATATACAGAGCAAATGGTGGAAGATGCTAATGCTGTTTTGTTCACATTTGGGTCGTACCGACTTGGAGTAAGTAATAAACCTAATATTGTTGGCCTAAAATAGAGTTCGTAAAAATAGAGGTTGTGAAATTAACTGCAACATTTAGAAATTCTCTACGACTCCGTTTATCATATCTTTTTTACGTCTTCGCTACAAGTCTGCAACACATTTCACATATAGTAGCATTGTGAATGTTTTAACCATGAACTTCCAAGGCAAATTATATTGCTCAGTTTCTAGAATGTAGAATCTTTGGTAGTAGCCATCATCACATTCTTTAAGTCCTGAAGCAGGATGTAGACAGCTTTTGGCTTATTTTAAGCACTTATTGGAAACTTTATGCATTTGGTTCGAAAAAACTGCAGCTTATTTTAAGCAAGAAAAGCTCATTATCTCCGAAAAGCATAAGCCACAATTTCGCGACGTTTGTATAATTGCTTTATAAAAAGTTGGATTATGAAAATAATCAAATATTTTCCTCTTTTGTCACCAGTAATACACATTCACCACCATCAACCACTTCAGCACCTCCATCACAACCACTCCACCACCACTTCACCACCTCCAGTGCAACTTCACCACTTCCCCCGCAACTCCACCGTCACAACCACTTCACATCACCTCCAATCAACCACTCCACCACACTATACCGCCTCGACCAACATCATTCTACAACCGTAGTCGCAACTTTAGAAACAATACCACCAACACCCCTTCCATTCCACCACCACCATCACTACCACCATTAATCACCAGTAAAACTGCCACAACTCCATTACCATCAACTCACGTCTACAACTACTACTCCAGTATCACTTCCTCAATACTAACAGCATAATAATTCTCAACATATCACTACCACCATCAATACTAAACCCACCATCACCAGTACATATAAAATTCAATTTCTCAAATTTTGATCTTTATGTTTTTATGAAAAATTAACTTTTTTCTATGATTCTATTTTAATTTTCGTTACTTATATATTCTTTATTAATATATTGATATAAGTATATTATTTAATAACCATAAAATGATTTTTTTTTTTTTTTTTTTACCAAACTTCACATCCTAGCTTTTTAAGATACAAACACACTTTTTATATAGCCTACCAAACGACTCAAATGGATTTTTAAAAAGCACTTTTGTTTGAGGGCTAATAGAAAAGCTCCGAAAATAAGCTATACGTGTACCCAAAATTCTCTATAAGATTATGTGGTACTTGGGGCCGGTTGAAGCTTGATTAGAGTGGTTATAATTTTAGGAGATTAAAATGTAGAAACAGCTTTGACTATAGGGGCAATCTGAGATGAAAACACAATAAGAGTGCGCGTTTTTACATTTTTCCCTATGGTTAAAAAGGGTATCAAATGCCTTGAGTGTGCTTTTCGGCTGTACTTTCACATTCCTCTTGAGGTTACAGCCTCAACATTGCCTTGCTTGATTTGTTTTTTGTTTTCTTTCCTCTTTTTCCCTTCTGGTTTTCATACCTTTTTTCTCTCTGTATGTTTATTACTTAACTAAATCAACTAGTAGCTTTCAATTTGAAATTGCAAGCCTTGAACTTAACCTCGATTCTGCCTTGAGACTAGCCTTGAGGTTGTATACGGGATTTCACCTCAATGGACTTCGTATTTTTTTCACCTCAATGAGCATCCTTACCATCAATGTTCAATCCTAAGATATGCAGGTTCTACTTTTATTCTTTTCTCTTGAAAATGTAAACTCTTTCAGTTAAGTACCATATATGCCTCCAGAAGCTGAGTGTTATGATTTAGAAGTAGAGCATAAGCTTCTTTCTTTGTTAGCCTTTAATTTGTTGCTCCTCCCTGCCCCTAATAGTTTTTCTGTGAACTACTGTGGCCATAACTTATCTTGGATACACATTATTATACTCTTATTCGATATATCTTTGATTTTGTTTTTAATCTGATAGGTGCATGGACCTGGAGCAGACATAGACACCTTGTGCGTTGGGCCGTCTTATGTAAATCGAGAGGTAGACTATGGGCTTGGCTATATGTTTTTTTCCTAGAATTTTCTGTTGATGGGCATTCTTTTAATTACGCTTCATATTTGATGTTTTCTGTTTTGTTTAGGAGGATTTCTTCATTATTTTGCATGAAATCCTGGCTCATATGGACGAAGTCACTGACCTGCAGCCAATTCCAGATGCACATGTTCCAGTAATGAAATTCAAGTTTTCCGGGATATCAATTGATCTTCTTTACGCGAGTGTCTCCCTCTTGGTTGTTCCTGAAGTAAGCCTGTGAAAGCTTTTTGTGTTCACTTCTTTGTTTAGTACTATTTAAATCATTCTTGCTCTTCATTGGTAATATTGTGATTTGTGCCATTGTGTGTGTACTTGTTCAGCTTGATGCCTTGTTTTAGTACATGTGCAGATTCCGATTTGCAATATACTAGCCAGTCGCTAGTATATACTTAAACCTGTATCAGAAAACAATTTCATTTGAAATTGGTCTCTCTCTCCCTAGTTCTTAGTTCCATATTGGTAAATGTAAATATCGGTTGAGGTTCTAAGTTAGTTTTTACAAACATTATGAAACAGGACTTGGATATCTCCAGTGGGTCTGTTTTGTACAATGTTGATGAACAAACTGTTCGAAGTCTTAATGGTTGTAGAGTCGCAGATCAAATACTTAGACTTGTTCCAAATGCAAAGGTACTAACCTCGTTTTTTTTTGGGTTTTGTTGTACTACGATTTATCAATAGAGCTTGCCATAACCTACTATGTATTTTTTTGGTAGAATTTCCGCACGACACTCAGATGCTTAAAGTTCTGGGCCAAGAGACGCGGCGTTTATTCAAATGTAAGCTGAATTTCACATGTCTGATTTCTGGACAAGGATTTCCACAGCAAATAATTACATACATATTTGACTCTGTTAATCAGGTGACAGGATTTCTCGGTGGTGTAAATTGGGCTCTTTTGGTCGCGCGTATATGCCAGCTTTACCCAAATGCAATTCCAAGCATGCTGGTTTTCAAATTTTTTCGGGTTTATACACAGTGGCGTTGGCCGAACCCTGTCATGCTGTGTCCAATAGAGGAAGAAGAACTGGGTTTTCCTGTTTGGGATCCTCGAAGAAACCCAAGAGACAGAACTCATCATATGCCCATCATTACACCTGCATACCCTTGCATGAACTCCAGCTACAATGTCTCTACAAGCACTCTTCGAGTTATGATGGAGCAATTTGAAAAGGGTAACAAGATCTGTGAGGTAAAGCTATAATGGCTAGTTAATCTACTTGTCCCTGCAATATGTTGTTACTGACCTTTACTCTTTTTTCAGGAGATAGAACTGAATAAAGCTCAGTGGAAAGCTCTGTTCGACCCTTACCTGTTCTTTGAAACATATAAAAATTATCTGCAAGTTGACATTATTGCTGCAGATGCTAATGATTTGCTTGCATGGAAAGGCTGGGTAGAATCCCGATTGAGACAATTAACCCTCAAGGTAAAGTTCAATGCTTTTCAACTGTAATGTAAGAGCATCTCCAATGCCACACTAGATCATCACAAATTCTGAGAGTGTTACATAGGACAAATGAAGTTTTTTCTTAAAAAGCCTCACCAATGCAACACCCTATCTGCATTTTAATGTGTCACTCTAACTGCATCTCAATGTGACATGTAGGCAGTTAATATTATAGAGATCCTACTATATGCACTTTATTTTGAGAGTGTCATGTTTAGGATATTTAATCATCCTAATCAACAAATTCTGAATTTTAAACCAACACGATATTCCCCTCTTAAATTTTCTACTAATTAATTTTTAATTAATTAAAATACTGAATGACATGGAAGAAAATGGTGTGATCCTAGGGATTTTCATTGGACACAAAGCAAAGAGAGGATCTCTATTTTGCCGCGTAGGACAAAATCAATAGAGATCCTCCTTCCATAAAAACTTGATACATAGGACAAAATCAATGTTTGAGTTTGGCATTGGAACTCCAAAAAGAAAAATAAAAGGAGAACACAAGATTTATTTTTGTCCACATTTTTGTTTTATCTCGATGAATAATGCAGATCGAACGTGACACGTCTGAGAAGTTACAGTGCCATCCATATCCCCACGAATTTGTGGACAGTTCCAAGCAATGCTCCCATTGTGCATTCTTCATGGGTTTGCAGAGAAAACAAGGAGTAGAGGTCCAGGAAGGAGAGCAATTTGATATAAGATTGACAGTGGATGAATTCAGGCAATCAGTAAACATGTACATGTTCTGGAAACCGGGAATGGACATCTTTGTTTCCCATGTTCGTAAGAAGCAGATCCCATCTTATGTTTTTCCAGAAGGTTATAAGCGTCCTCGTCCATCTTCTAGGATGCCTGGTAACCACCAAGAGGAATGTAGGGCTGGAACTTCTGCAGAAAGGAGGCCGAAGAGAAAGAAAGATGTTGTAGGGTATGGAGGTGAGAGTCCAGAGAAACGTGCTTCTGGTAGCCCGCAAAGAGCGTCATCTATTTCTCCTGAAAACAGAAGACGTTCTGGTCCAACTAGTCAGGTGAGTTCTTGTGAAGATAAGTTGGATCAATTCTCAACAATTGGTGTAGGTAACAAAACTGAATTCGGATTTGATCTGAAACAGATGGAAACCAAGAGTGTGCCCATGGAGACCCTGCAACAAAGTAACAATACAGAGGATGAGAAATTTAGCGCTGTGAGCACTGAAACATCAGTCTCTATGATGGATAGATCTCTAACAGAGGAAGCTGAAGTTACGGGTTCTGTAGTAGACGGTGCAGTAAGTGGTCAGAGTGAATTGCATGAAGTGAGGTCATCAAGTAGGGAAAATGCTGGAGTAGGATGTGTTGTAGGTGAGGAGCTTAGCAGCGAGAATGTGATTAATGAGGTCAGTTCGTGTGTAGCAAGTAATTCGTACAGCGAGTATACAGTGGGAAGTGAGGGGCAAAGTGACAGCAGCCAGGGTTCTTCTTTGCAGGGTTTCGTTTGCTACTCCAGTTCTGAAGCGTTGGACGGTGAAGGGTGCATAAACGGAAATGAATTGCCAGATGACTTGTCAGAAGAGCTGGAGGTACTTCATGTTATTTCTAGTTTGTTACTGGCACAAGGTTTTGAACTTCTCTTTCTATTTCATTACTTCTACTTGCATTCCTTGAGCTATTTTTCTCCACCTCCCCTCTTTTGTTTTGAAATATAAAGCCAAATGTTGAGCTGGGAAAGGTCCTACAAGCTCGCACTGGAGTCAATTCAGAAGCTGCACCGAAGCAGCTGATAAGGCATGCGATACTCGGAACTCGTAATAAATTTTGTATGTAGGACGTTAATTCCTTTTGAATTTATTACGCGCACCTGTAATATTTGAGGTCCTGGTTTGTGGTATGTTTTTTCTTGTTTCAGGGTGAGTTTGCCGTCAACGGCTTAAGCTATAGTTCCTGATCTTCATGCTTTCTTGGAAGAACCTTTTTCTACAATTTACAGAAGTGGAAGGACATCAAACAAAGCCAGCATTATCTATCTATCGGGTAAGTAGCGTACAAAAAACTCCTGGCTTTTATTCTGTTATTAAAGTATCATGCATGCAGTTTCCGACTAAGAAGTGGTGGATCGTTGGATCTTTCTGCCGAAAGACCAGATATTTGGTGGGTAGTTTACTGTTCGGTTGTGAATTTTAGTGTTGCAGTGAAAACCCGCACAATGTAATGAAAGTCTTATTTCTTTATTTTTGGTCGACAATGAAGTTGGGTCTGTTTTTCGTTCTTAGTTTTCTGGTTTTTGTTTTAAATAGGAGTGAGGAGTTTTAGTTGGTTTGTAATGGTTGGTTGTTAATATAAAACACTAATATAATCAAGTTATATATATATATATATATATACTGTACACACTTTTCTGTTCGGAATTTGATTTTACTCTCTAGTGGAGAGAGATACATGTTACCGCTCAACTAAAGTGAAATAGTGTTAATTTTTTGATGCATCGTAAACCTCAACTAAAATGTTACCCTGTGATATTGCCTAAGGTCACAGTTTTATTTAGGAGAAACAAGAAAAGCCGGTCAGATTCTTAAGCAAAATTCCACTAAATAACAAATCACAACAACTCGCATATGATTTCACAGTCTACCTAGTTTTTCCTGTTCTCTTGTTTTGGGGATGGACGGAGTAAATTTGCCTAAAGAGCAAGCGGTGCATGTAAAATTTAACTTTGCTTATTTGTTAGGTGTACTGATGAATTATTTTACTTGATATATAACATAATGGCAAAATCTGATAATATTTTATTTTGCAACTTTTGGGCGCGACAATATAAAATCCAATTTCACATTGCACACGATATAGTTAAGGTGGTATTTCTTTCGTTTGTTAGTTTACAGAAGAAAAACTTAATATCTATTAATATTTTATTGTGCAACTTTTTGGGGCGGGTTGCACACAATATAGCTAAGGTGGTATTTCTTTTTCTTTTTGTTAGTTTACGAAAAGGCATCAACCTATGCTCAAAACAAAGAGAAAAAAAGATAATAAAAGACTCCAATTTCCCTATGCTCAAAACAAAGAGAAAAAAAGATAATAAAAGACTCCAATTTCACATTGCACACGATATAGTTAAGGTGGTATTTCTTTCGTTTGTTAGTTTACAGAAGAAAAACTTAATATCTATTAATATTTTATTGTGCAACTTTTTGGGGCGGGTCGCACACAATATAGTTAAGGTGGTATTTCTTTTTCTTTTTGTTAGTTTACGAAAAGGCACCAACCTATGCTCAAAACAAAGAGAAAAAAGATAATAAAAGACGCCTATTTGTGCTTAAAACAAATAAAAAACTTATGGCCATATTAATTATTGAAGTCGCATGCATCCATATATAACCAAATAATACGATTTTCGTAATATTATAATAAGTATGACAAAAGACTCGTTTCGGTTTATTTGTTATAATTTTCAAATTTTAATTTATGAAAAACTTCAATAGGGGCCTTAGCTCGGCCCCAGTCAAATTATGAAAAAACATATATGTGAAACGGGATAAATTTTTTGAGAAACGGAAAAAAACTTGCAATCGGTCAAGTCCGACCTGCGTTCCGCAACCGTTCTCGAAATTGTTAAGAAATTCACTAATTTTTAAGAGCAAAATAAGATTTGTTCCGAATTTTCAAATTTTTCGCGGAGAAAACTGTACTTTAACGGAATAATATTTTTCAAACATTATGTAAATTTGGGGCTAGTTTCCTATTAGACCCTACAATTTGGATTTTTCCATGACAGACAGAAATCTTTATACCAAATTATAGTAGCATTCTCAACTAAAAAAAAATTATGAGTAGGAAAGAAGTTAGTCAGTTGGCTGTAAACAAACAACATCTCCACAATAATTTTGCTTAAAAAGGTAAGAAAGCAGAGTAGAAGTTTTCTTTCTTTCTTTCTTAGAGCATGTCCAACCCCAGCCGGGCTGAGGCCATAAATTCAAATTTATGGCCTCAGCCCCCCGCTCCAAGCCCAGCCGCTTGGAGCGGAGGCTGGGGTCTTTCATTCAGTCGCCCCTAACATTAGGGGCGACTGAATGGAGGCCCCAAGTGACCGTTGGGGCCCCAACGGTCACTTGGGGATGCCCCCTAGCTGTTGGAGCAAATCCAACGGCTAGAAATGGATCCAACCTCTATAAATAGGGGTTGGATCCATTTTCATCTCTCACCCTCTTCATCACTTTCTTTCTCTCCATCTCTTGCAACTTCCTCTCCATTTCTATCTCTCTTTCTTTCAATTTTTTTTTGATCTATTCATTTGTTCACCCATGGATCCATTAGACATCAACGAATTCGATAACCAAAGTTATATGGAAATGTTGTCCCCTAATTCTACTTACCCGTCGGCTCAATTAGGAGTTGATGATTATTAAGTATGTGAGGATTCTTGTGTGCAAGGAGGGACGTCTTCGACAAAGATAACTAAACGGGAACCGTATAAGCCGGATGAAGATATTTTACTTACTAATTGTTATTTGAAAATAACATTTGATGCGGTTGTCGGAAATAGCCAAAAATATAAAGTATTTTGGCAAAAAATATCGGATGAATATAATGCGAGTGCAAAGTTTCAACGCACACTTAGAAGTTGTAAATCTCGTTTCAGTGAGATAAGCTCGGAATGTCAAAGTTTTATATCGACTTTGAGGATAATAAATAAAGTTCCAAAAAGCGGAGAAAACGGTTATGACCGGGTAATTGTTTCTAACTTTTTAATTTCTTTTTTCTATCTTTTCACTTCATTCATAATATATACTTATATATATATTTTGTTTATTTTAGTTACAAAGAGCTATCGAAATGTAAAAAAAAAATCATCAAGGTAAAGGGTTTAGGTTCCTACATGTTTACAAAATTTTGATGACACACAACAAGTGGATGACAGACATGCCAGGAGAGTCAACATCCGGTAAAAGAGATTCTAATACCAATCCATCGGAAGAAAGACCAATTGGCCGTAAACAAGCCAAAGCAAATGCAAGAGTTGGCGAACCATCCACACATTCTACCGCTTCAAAAACTCCCAGTGAGGGATATTGGGAAAAAAGAGACGAAGATTCCCAACAAAGATCAGTAACTTTGAGTGAAGCAGTACGGGTTCAACAAGAGACCCTAAAGGTGCAACAAGATTTTCTACGGGTGCAAACGGAGGTGGCGAACCGACAATATGCGATGGACTTAATGAAGATTGATATTAGGTCTCTCGACGAACATGCTCAACAAATGCTTTTAGCGGCGCGAGAGGCTTGGTTCAACGGTGCACCACGAGACCCAAGAAACCCCTTCTAGTTATTTTTAATTAATTTTTCTAGTGTTGTTTAGTCGTATTTAAGTAGTTTTAAATTTTTAATCAATTATTAGTTGTAATCGATGTTTTTTTAATTGAATTTTATTAGTAAATTGGGAAATTCCAAATTCAAATTTTCGGCCTCAAGAGAGACTGGGGTTGGAGCTGAATTTTAGAGGCTGAGCTGAGGCCAATAATTTTAGGTGAAAAAGTGGTTTTTTCGGCCTAAGACAAGCTGGGATTGGACTTGCTCTTAGGTTAAGGTTATGGAGTTGGAGATATCTTGGTCTTAATCTCGAGGAAAGAAAAACAGTGTACACAAAAAATGTAACCATAAACTACTAAAAATAATAGTAGCCGTTGAAAATGATGATAGGATTGGAGGTGAATTAGGTGACTGGGTCCCGGAGAATATACCACTTGTAATTTGAGTCAATGAATATACCCTTACACTTCGGAAATGACCTAAACAATTCAAGTTTTTCCATTTAGACAAATCATGGTTATTTCGTAAATAATCACAAATCTATGACCATTTTGTATCAACTTATATTACCCCTAAGGTTCTAGTTCCATTTTGTTTTCCTCATCTAGTAGAGAAAATCTAAATCTTGAGTTTCTCTCTCTAAAACTAAAAGGCACTGTCTTTCTCTCTCTCTCTCTAAAAGTTGGGGGTTTCTGTTTTCTTGGTTTTCCGGTTTACTGTCTTAATTTCATTTCATCAGAGAAACTCATTAATGATGATGAATCATAACACCTGTAATAAAGCCAACTGTAGATCAAACAAACTTGGAAAAAAAAACTGAAATTTTGTTTAATCCTTATCCTATTTTAGGACTTTCTTTTATACAAATTAAGACTTTCTAAGACAAAAAAAACTTTGATTTCATCGTCGTCTAATCATTTTCTATACAAATTAAGACTTGGGTATTTCTAGATAGAGAGAGAGAAACAGAAAGAGATCTGTATTTGAGTTTTTTTTTCATTTTTGGTGGTTATGGGGAAAGTGACAGTCGGTGCGGCGGTGATATGTGCGGCGACGGTTTGTGCTGCGGCGGCTTTAATAGTCCGGTACCGTATGAAGAGTTCAGGGAGGTGGGCTAGAGCTATGGCTATATTGAGGGAATTTGAAGAGAAATGTGGAACACCGATCGGAAAGCTAAGACAAGTAGCTGATGCCATGACTGTTGAGATGCATGCAGGTTTAGCTTCTGAAGGAGGTAGCAAACTCAAGATGCTTATTAGCTATGTTGATAATCTACCCACAGGGTAACAATCTTCTCTCTCTCTCTCTCTAGATTGTTTCTCTCTCTAGATTGATTCAATTTTCTTTTTTTTTTTTAATCCAGAGAATGAAAAGGATGATTGATTAAGTTTGGGTGTTTTTGTTTTCTTATAAAGATTTGATCTTTCTTCATAAAACTTGTATAGATTTATCACACAAGAGTTAAATTGAGATTTATTTAATCAATCTGGAGGAGGAGGAGGAGGAGAATTGATTTTTCTATTGAGATTCTAGTTATCTTTTTCTTATACAAGTTTACTGTAATGAATTTTGTTTTTTTTAGACAATTGACTTTCTAAACAAAAAAATAAGTCAATATTGGATTGCTATTTCAAGTTTTAGGATTTGACTATTATTTCTTATTTTCTATGATTTCAATGATTTTGATGTGATGTGGGATTATTTCCCCCAACACATTAAATGCCATGGATACACAGCTAGTTATTGCTTTGGGTTAATTTAACAAGTGGTTTCGGCTTCGAAGTTCTGTTTGTTACTTTGTTTTTTTTCGTTTCTCTTTCGATAGAGGAGGGTTTGCATATATTTGATTGATTGGGTATGCTAATTTTCTTGTTTAACTTTTGAAGATTGATAGTAACTCTTTTCTTCTATTGTGAAATGTGAAGTACATTTGGGTAATCTATTGAAATTTGTAAATGTGTAATTTCATGAGCTTTGTTATGTTTAATATGCACTTAAGTGAAAAATGATTGCTTTGGGGGATTCAATTCGAATCCTGATATTAATTTTATGTTAAGATGTGGGCGGGTTTTGAACATCATCTACAAGTTGTGTTTAATTGCATTAGGTAGGATGGCGGAATTGACTTTTACTTGGTCTTAGCATATTCGGAACTTCTTTTGTTTTACTCTTTCGGTAGGTCAGTGGTTAATTATATGTTGAGATGTAGACTGGTTTTGAATCCACGTTGGATTAAATCCCAAAAAATGGCGTACTTACTTTTGGTGGTTCTTTCAGTGATTCTTTCCGTTTATTCTATTTGTCATTGAGTATTACTTTCCCCGTCTTCCTACGTGTATCATTGTAACCCATTTATTATCTTTATCTTTCCTTGTTTTGATTACTCTCACGTGGTATGTTTCTGTGTTGTCCCACATTTACTGTTTGTTCGCTGCCATATAAGCTTCGTACTTAGCATTCTCTTCGCCATGCATTAGTATAGTTACCTTGGAGTCTTGGTGACGGAAATTGGAATATATCACTCTCTGTTCTCATTCTCTTATGTCATTCATCTTTACCTTTTAAAAACTGCATTTCCGTACATTTTTGGTTCTTCTGTTGCAGTTGCCTTCCTCTTTTCCCGTCTATCTCCTATACTATATCTTCTTCATCGCCAAAAGCTTGAAAGTGAATGCTGAAGATAACTATACGTGCTTTTGAAAAACCTAGAGATACATAAGCAAGTAAATTAATATAATGGGAACCCATGATTTTCTATCTGATGGATGTGATAACATATTTAGATCAAATTTGTAGAATTTGAAGATGTAAAAGTGTAGTGACATGATGTTTTGGGTCTAAAGGTGGCATTATTGCTTGCTTGCTATCCAATTTTATAAGGATAATATACCAAAGTCTGTGATATTCTCTATGAGCATTATTTCTTTAGTTTTGTTTAGTTTTGTTTTCATCCATATTTGACAACTCGAAAGATATCTATAATCCTAAAATCTTATCATCTCTCTATAGTTGTACTTGTCTATTTCATATTCATTGAAAGAAGAACCATTTTGCTTTTACTAGATCATAGTTTCTTAGGGAAACACTGGTTTGTTCTTTAATGTCTGATAATGATGAAAGGGCGCACAAGAGATGGATACTTAAAGATCACATTTTGTTAAATTATTTATTAACTATTAATTTATTTGTCAGGGATGAGCATGGGTTATTTTATGCATTGGATCTTGGTGGAACAAACTTCCGCGTATTACGTGTACAATTGGGTGGGAAAGAAAAACGGGTTATTAAGCAAGAATTTACCGAGGTGTCAATTCCTCCACCTTTGATGATTGGGACTTCAGATGTGAGTGAATTTCATTTAAAATTACGTTCATCTTTACTTCGATTTTCGAAAGAAGATATCTAATTCTTAGGATTACTGTGATTTCAGGAACTATTTGATTTCATTGCAGCAGAACTAGCAAAGTTTGTCGCGACCGAGGGTGAGGATTTTCAGCTTGCTGCTGGTAGGCAGAGGGAACTGGGTTTTACTTTCTCTTTCCCAGTGAAGCAGACTTCAATTGCGTCCGGCAATCTTATTAGGTGGACTAAAGGCTTCTCAATAGAAGATGCGGTAAAGTTTGTTACACCTTTTTCCTTTATCATTAGGTAACATTGATCCATGCCATATCCCAAGAGATCGTTTTTCTGTCTACGGTATGCTAGACACCCCTAACCCAGTACCACCAGATACTCTACCCCCTATATGTACCGCTTACAGGATTACCCTTACCGTCTTTTGGCTAGTTAATCGATACTTCAAATTTTGTGTACCGAAATCTTTAGCTTAAATAACCCGATTTTGTTATAAAACCTATAAGCTAAGATTTTTTAAGTTAGCTTGTTAAGATTTTTTGAGTAACTAGATGAGATTTTAACTTTTACAGAGATAGATTGTTTGGGAGTCAGTGTACCTCATCCATATACATCGTAAAAAGTATATATTGTCTACCAAAATATTCGAAAACATATCGGAACTGAAAATAGCATATTGAAGAGGTATGTCCCTAGTGTACCGCATACTTACCAGGTAATGTATCGCGTACCGGTAGCCGTACTACTTGGCGGAGCGATCTTAGTTCCAAGTAACATTGTTGACCATGAAATAAATTTACAGGCTTAATTTTCGATAAAGCTTTCAAATAAGAATCATCAAGAACCATGTTACTGAAACTACAGTTTGAAATTAGAGTCACACAGTTCAAGACTTCAAATTCAACAGTGGAAATCTGAAATCACTGAACAGTTTGTACTTTTTTTGGTCCGTCTGATAATGAAAATTCGCTATATCAAATTATCAAGAACATGTTGTAATATTTACGGAAATATCGGTTATGTTAATCTTGGATCATCTTATTCTGATAGCTTGACCAAGATGTGGTAGGAGCACTAACAAAAGCCATGGAAAGGAAAGGAGTTGACATGCGTGTTGCAGCTCTTGTAAGTTTATAATTGCCTCTTCAAGGCTTGATTCCTATGATTTTCTTTATAGAAATCTATTCTTTTTTTATGTAATCGATATTAAAACGGGATGCTAATGCAGGTCAATGACACAATTGGAACATTAGCTGGAGGAAAATACCTCAATAATGATGTCATTGCTGCAGTTATATTGGGTACTGGAACAAATGCGGCATATGTCGAACGTGCAAATGCTATTCCTAAATGGCATGGTCTTTTACCTAAATCAGGAGAGATGGTTAGTAGTCATTTAATGTCTTTTTGCACCGAAAAGTGGTAACTTCCACTTTCCAACTCTGTTGACAGAAGAACAGTTCTAAATATATTGCTATACTTGTCCTGGTGATTTTGGTAGGTCATCAACATGGAATGGGGCAACTTCCGATCATCGCATCTTCCTTTAACAGAATATGATCATGCATTAGATAATGAGAGTTTAAATGTTGGTGAACAGGTATCGTATTTTATTTATTTATTTCTATTAACTTTAATTTGTCGTTCTTATATCTTTATAATTCAAATGACACGTCAAATAACATGTCTAGTTAATGTTAACAGATATTCGAGAAGATAATTTCAGGAATGTATTTGGGAGACATTTTGCGTAGAGTCCTATTACGAATGGCTGAAGAAGCTGCTTTCTTTGGCGATACTGTTCCTGATAAACTTAGAATTCCCTTCGTGTTAAGGTATTTCGTCTGTTAATAAATTTTTGTGATGCAAGTGCACCCTTGTTTTGTAGATTAACTTCGACAGCTTTGCACAACTCCTTTTTTGTGAACTGAGAATAACTCAAACTACTTCATCTTCGCTGCCCCTAGAGTACGACCAGACCTATATATTTGTAGTTAAGAGAGTTTTCTAATCCTAAAATTGGCTAAACAAACAATCTAGAGAAATAAAGAAACTTAATCAAAATAGTATCCTAATAGAAATAGGAAATCTACATATTAGCAACTAAAATAAAGAGAAATCGTAAGCAAGATAGAAACTGAGAATAGAAAGTTCTCTTTCACGAGAAACATATGTGGGGCTGCTGTTTTTCGCACCCCATATCTACAGGATTTACATCACAGTATCATAGCAGAAGATTCTAATATGTTAAGGTTTCAATACTCATTGCTAGTGTGCAAAGGAGAAATAAGACGACCCACACTAGTGCTGCTGGGAAGTCTTAGTGATAGTGGGCCCATCCTAATATCTGCATAAATATGATATAACGACTACCTACAAATTCGATCTTTTAGGGATGTGGTTGTTAAACACTAGACAGTAACAGAGACGGGTAAGGGTTGTCTTTGCTACTAAGTGCACACATCAAGGAATTATCTTGACCGCTACATATTGCGTATATCGCCTAAAAAAGGTAATCTTGTACTCTAAGGTGTAATCTATATGAAACTGAAAACATTGACGAAATGAGTCAACTGTGGGACAAATGTAATCATGTAAACTCCTGCTATTTTGGCTTCATTTATTCATTCCAGATGTTGAACATGTCTATCGTATATTCCTCTGTATTCATTAGTTTCACTCATTACCATCCTCAGATCACGTATGACTTAAAAGTTATAAAATAATATGCTTAGATTCTGTTTTCTGGAACATGCAGGACTCCTGAAATGTCAGCGATGCATCATGACACCTCTTCAGATCTCAAGGTGGTAGGGAGCAAATTGAAAGATATATTAGGGGTACGTGTTTTCCTTTTTCTGCAATTCATACTCGTTTTTTTCTTTTTGATAATTGATAAATAAATTCTAATACGTATGTTGACCACTTCCCATTTTCACTAATAACCTTTAGAAGAAAGGTGTGCAGCCTTCCAACTTCCAACCGTTGAAACTAGGTTGGCATAGGGGCAGACCCTGGATGTGAGTGAGCAAAGCCCGCTTCAAGCACACACTCACGGGGAACCTGCAGATGGTTTTAACTCTCGAGTCGAGTATAGGAATATCTTTTTTGTTATATCTCAACTCTCAAGTAGAAATATAACTAAAAAAGAATAAGGAATGAAACTTCCAATTTGGGTATGAAATAAGGAAATAAAACTAAATGGCATAATAAAATGGTTCTCTTATGGTTTTAATGACTAAGATTTGTTTTGGCATTGAAGTGTTGGGTTGAAATAGTTTGGTTTCACAATGTTGTTAAATGAATGACATGGTAACATCAAATTGATAGTGCCTAAATTGGAATTATTTGTTCACTTGTGTTTCTAAGAATGATAATCTAACTTATTCGACGTGAATCTAAAAGATTCCATTACTTGGTAGCTGGTACCATTTTTTCCGCGGGTGCCTTCCAAAAGAAAGAAAGTTTTTATGTGATTGTATATAGGCCACATTTTTTTGTTCACTTCAATCCGTCAAAAAGTCAGGGTCTCGGTCCCTGACCTTTTTATTTGGAGTTTCACAAATTACACCTTAGTTTTGTGTTCCGATGATAATATTGTTATGACGATATACATAGTAGGCAAAAGTTAATCATTTATAGATATGTTTTTCTTTTTCAATCTTGAAAGTGGGAAAGCTTTATGTTTGGAAACTCAAAAGGCAAAAGGATAACAATAAGTGTCGCCTCAATTATATTCCTTATCTCTTTCCTTTATCATATTTTACAGATATCAAACACCTCCTTGAAAACAAGAAGAGCTGTGGTCGAACTATGTAACATTGTCGCTACACGGGGTGCTCGTCTTTCAGCAGCAGGGATTATGGGTATCCTAAAGAAACTGGGAAGAGATACAGTTAAAGATGGGGAGAAACAGCAAAAAACTGTGATAGCGATGGATGGTGGTCTTTTTGAACACTACACAAAATTTAGCCAATGTTTAGAGAGCACACTGAAGGAGTTGCTAGGAGATGAAGTTGCTGATAACATTGTCGTCGAGCATGCCAATGATGGGTCAGGAATTGGAGCTGCCCTTCTTGCTGCTTCTCACTCCCAGTACCCTGAAATCGAGGATGCCGTTCAAGAAATCTGAAGTTGAGTGTCCGTAAGGGCCAGAAAGTAGAAGGAAAGTCAGCCCCTTTTCTCATCTCTTCTTCTCCATTTCTCTCTTCTTATTCTTCTTTCCATATTCCTGTTCTCGTTTGAAGTCATTTGGAGATTTTGTTACCAGAGATGGAGGACAGATCCAGCATAATTTATGGTTCATGCAGATGTATGTAAAATCGCAGGAACTATGAGTGTTCTCATACCAAAATGCACCTTTTATGCTTTTCTTCACCATCCAGCTACATCCGTTTAGGGTCGAGTACCTGTCGGTGCAAGAGAAGTGTGTAATTTTCTGTCTCTTTTGAGTTGTAAGAATAAAATGGAGTTTATGCTGCTCTTGGTTTCTTTCAAGTTAATAAAGTTCTGTGTTTGTTACCTACAGTTGGAAGTTTGAACATTTGCCTAAGTATTATTGTTATGCTTACATTTTGTAAAAATAGTGATGATGAGAAAATAAAATCAGTACAGAAAACACTTATCCTTTCGGGGACAGTATTATGTGAAGTCGAAGTCCGTAAGCCTGACAAAATATGACTAAGGCGCACATCTAGACTGTTGTCTTTAAGATGGATTTCGCTACTACTCTCGGACACAACGTTAAGCTGCAACGGAAGGAGGATGGCGTCTGAATTTGTGTTTTAAATCGCCATCTATAATTTGGTTGCCTAGTAGAACCTTGCTCCAGGGATCTCCAATCTCGAACCTTCTCCTATCCTCAAGGTCCATGGATTCCTCTGGTAATCTTTACCTCGAAGAACTTCTTCTTCCTCTTCTTCTCTTGTCCTCAAGGTTGCATGAAATATGTCCTTTGGTTATATTTTTCTTCAGAAGACTTGTTCTTTTTTGTCTTCTTCATCTCACTCTTCTTCTCCTTTTCTTCTTCTTCCTTCAAAATTGATTTCGGTTGAAACAGATATTCACATGAGAGTTTGATGTCTTTCTTGTCGTTGCCATCATCGTCTTCTTCTTTTTTTCCCAACATAAAACAGACTTTCCAAGAGCTTGATGTATATTTTTCGCCATAGCCATCACCGTGAGCGCTTTGCGACTGGATGGCTCTGAAATACCAGATACCGAACCAACGGACACCCCTAGATAACACTAACAGAAGGTTTGGTAACAACCAAAGATCATAATCACTAATGGGTAGTTCGTTTTCTAGATCTATTTTGTCAGATGTGAGCATGAAGTTGTTTGGTTTCATTATTGAAATTAAATCATCATTCCAACAAACTAATCCAAACCGAGAATATACAAATAAGAAACTAGTACTCATTTCCATCGTAGGGAGTTGTTTCAGTCGTGGTTACTAAATTTTTTCAAAGTGAGAAAGTTAGGATATTTAGAGTTTCGATTTTCTTCTTTAGGTATCTGTTGCAGTATCATTAGTTACCATAAAAACTAGGTCTTGATGTTCTTTATTGGAGATATTTAGAATTTTGATGTTCTTCGTTGGATCATTTTCTGGATTTGCACTTGGTTGCATCTGCAAACCCAAACTGCGAGCTTTTGTGAACTAAGTCTTTGCGTCTGCCAACCAAGTTCGTGAGATTTGTTAACCCAGTTTACATCTGCAAAACGAGTTTGTTTTGACTCACCCTTAATAATAAGGTGTCTAAACCTCTTACGGGTGATGTATTTACTCCATCATACGTCGACTGTCATTTTGATGAAGAGAAATTTTCACCGTTTGGAGGAGATAAGACACCAAAATGGGGCAAATGTAAAATTTCTTGGATTACATATTCTTTATCTCATTTAGATCCTCACACCAACCAGTGTGAACATGAAGTCCAAAAGATTATTCACTTACAAAAGATTGCAAAACGATCATTTAGTACATTTATAGATATAAAGAAAGTAACAAAGTCAGTGGCGGACCCAGACAATTGTCTTTGTGGGGGCACATTTGATTATATAAAATAAAAAAACAAACGAATACCATCACCGATGACCAATCACCTAGCGTCATTAAGAACTCTATCGAATTTAGTTATAAGTAAATTATCAAAAGAAAACTTATTAAGTTCAAACTAATGTCTCTATATGTCATAACAACTAAACTCTTTCAACAAAAAATTAGGGTAAAAATTATATGAAAACAAATGTGATCTCTATATGTTAAGTTCAAACTAATGATCTCTATATGTTAAGTTCAAACTAATGATCTCTATATGTCATGATCTCTATATGATCTCTATATGACAATTGTCTAAATATAAATAATTAGGGTAAAAATTATATGGAAACAAATGTGTAGAGTTATATGTTAATAAAAGTACGTCTTATCTTAAAAAAATTCTCATAATTTATATTTTTGTACGGGAGTTAGAGAAGAAAGAAAAAAAAAATAAGAGCGATTTCGAAAAGAATATTATAAGAACAATTTATATTAAAATAAAAGATGAAGAGATATGAGTAAAATGGAGATACAAATAATTCTATTACAAGTTGGAGGAATTTTAGAAGAAGAAAATGAACAAAAAAAAAATTTAATTAAAAATTACGAATTAAAAAAAAATTGGGGTGCCAAAATAACAACTACAAAAAAAGTAGGAGAAAATAAACATGGTTAATTTTAAAGGTTTTGCCCAAAGAGTTATCAGCACCCCCATTTGACTGCCTTTAAAACCACCCACAGATTCACCTAAAAATACATAAAAAGATCAGGAATGTGGGACTCGAAGCAGCGACCTATCCAGTGACAAACCACGCACCTCTCCATTGAGCTAATCATGTCATCTTGATAACTTGGTCTAAATAGTTTTATTTTGTAGGATAATCGCAGGGAAAATTTGGTGTTGCAGGCGTCTTCGACTTGGAGTCGTGGGGGCACGTGCCCCCACAGGCCCCAACGTGGGTCCGCCCCTGAACAAAGTCACAGACTACATCTGCTAATACGCCAACATAGACTGATATTTATAAATATCAACTTAAAGATACAAATGTATCTAAAACAACATAAAGCATGGTAGACTTGTTGGTACAAAAGATACTACTCCGCAAAAAAGAAAGAAAATAAACCAAATAGCCCTCCAGAAGATGCACGTATGTACACCTGAAATGATAGATTATTCCAACAATATAGAGCTCACTGCCCGATAACAGGCACATGAAAAAATGTGAGAGAATTATCAACAAATTACACTAGTACATGAGAATGTTGAGGAGAAAACAAAATTATTCATGACAATAAATTTGCATTTATAATATCTGTGTATGTAATAGCAAATAATGATGATCTTGAACCACAAAATAAAGAAGAATGTTGACAAAAAAAAAAGAGATTGACCAATGTGGAAGGATGTTCTTCAAGCTGAGCTAAATTCATTAGAAAAGCGAGAGATTTTTGAATATGTAATTCAAATACCAAAAATATAAAACTTGTAGGATACGAACGTGTACTTGCACGCCAAAAAAATAGACAAATTAACAAAATTATCAGGTATAAAGCACGTGTAGTTGCTCAAAGTTTTTTCTCAAAGATCGCGAATTGACTTTTAAGAGACATATTCTCCTATAACAGATGCGATAACATTCCGATATTTAATAAGTCTGGCAGCATCAAAAGGTCTTGAAAAGCACTTAACGGCTGTAGTGACTGTGTATTTGTATGACCCATTTCATAATGACATCTATATGAAAATTTTGGATGAATACAACTTGCTAAAATATCTAAGTTAAGATAGTCAACATGTATTCGATCAAGTTACAAAGTCGTTATATAAATTCACATGATCCAGGCGGATGTGGTATAATCGCCTTAACGAATACCTTTTGGAAGAAGGATATATTAATAATGCAATTCGTCCATATTTATTCGTTAAAAAATCAAAAAATAGATTTACTGCAGTCTATTTAGATGACTTGTTGGGACTCTAGAAGACCTTACTAAGACGACTGAATATTTAAAGAAAGAGACAAGATAAAAGATCTAGGCAAAACTAAATATTTCACTTGGTTTACAAAAACTAAATTTTCACTTGGTTTACAAAAACTATCATTTCCAAAAAACAAAAAAAAATAATAATAATAATCTTAAAACACATTTAAATGAAGAAAACTCACCCTTTAAGTAGTTTCACAATTGTTCGGTCACTAGGTGAAAAGAAAGACTCATTACGTCCTTGGGAGGATGATGAAAATCTTTGTAGTGTTGAAGT
The DNA here is from genome assembly GCF_041429995.1 of Eschscholzia californica. Classification (NCBI taxonomy): domain Eukaryota; kingdom Viridiplantae; phylum Streptophyta; class Magnoliopsida; order Ranunculales; family Papaveraceae; genus Eschscholzia; species Eschscholzia californica. The sequence continues at coordinate 35,730,325 of NW_028238472.1, forward strand.
ATTACTTTTTATGCAATTAGTGCTCTTATCTATCTAGCAAGTTGTATCCGACCAAATATAGCATTTGCTATAACTTTATTTGCAAGGTACATTTTGCACCTTCTAAAAACACTAGAATGGTGTCTAACATATACTATTGTGTCTCCATGGAATATTGATATGAGATTGATTTACTCGGAAGGAACAAAATCTCAATTATATGGCTATGTGGATGATAGATACCTCTCACACATAAAGTCGGACATAAACAAAGTATCTACGTGCCTGTGGTAAAACTGTCATATCACGGAGGAAGATCAGTAAAACAAACTATAACATCCACCTTTTTCTATCATTCTGAAATTGTCACTCACAAGAAGTCCTGAGCCTGTATTGTTAAGATTTGTTATTCAACATATTCATGAAACATGTGGATTATCTTTGTTAGGATACTCCTACGATATACATGAAGACAGCTTGTAATGTATAACCAAAAGGGGGATATATTAAAGGTGACAAGACAAAGCACATATCTCCAAAGCTTTTCTACAATTATGAGTTGTAAAAAAGTTGTTACATAGAAGTTAAATGATGGGCCTAAAAGGTTACCCTAAAAGGTCTCCACCCGCAAGTATACAGGCGTCAAGTAATAAGTCCGGTAAGACCGGTTCGTTCCTCAGAGACTAAGTTAAACTAAATTCTAACCTTAAAACTATTGAGATTTAAAATTGGTTTTGATGGTGATAAAATAAAATTATAATATAAAACTCAAGAAAAACAAATAAATAAATAAATATTTCGATATTCAGAAAAAGGGAACCTAGGGTTTTCGAATCCGTTTTCATAACAATTCTACGGACAAATTAATTTTGGTCTACTTCGATAGTTCTTTGTATAACTCAGGTTTTCAGTCCATGAACGGTCTAAAAAAACCCGGAAGATATTATCGTTAAAATAATAAAAACTGTAATAAATTTATCATTAGAATAATTATTTAAACTTCATCTAAAACCCTAGATATAAAGGACTTAGCTACTCATGCTAGAAACGATAAATATTTGAAGTAATAGAAGAAAAAGAAGAAAGAAACTTACTTTTCTGCGCTTCTTCCACCAAACAGACCCTTAAGGAATTGATTTCCTTCTGTTTTTCCCGGAAATCTGCCAAACGCACCCTCTGGGAAAACAATTTTCTCGTCTTCCCGGAAATATTTTCCTCTCTGGAAATTTATTTTCTCACCTTCCTTAACTCTCTTTCTCTCTCTAAACTTCCTGTTTTCTCTCTCTTTTCTTAATCTCTCTGTTAATCCCCTCTCTCTATCTCTCTCACAAAGACAGAACTAATAAGAAGACAAAGATATAAAATTAAAATCAATGAATAAAAACTCCATGGAAGCTCTCGGGTCTCTCTCTCTCTACAATCTCCTTCTCTGTAAACTCTCTATCTCTCTGTAATCTTTCTATCTCTCACAAATAGAAAACCACAACCAAAGAAATAAAAAGAAAACAAAGAAAACAAATTGAATCAAAAGCTCTCTGTTTCCCTCTCTCTCTCTCTCTACTTTCTTCTCTAAGCCGTCAGTTTTGCTTCCCATCTGCACGCCACGTGTCATATAGTTGATTTGGTCAACTAATTTACAATCCGACTTTGACTGGCTATAATACTCTCGTCCGGACTCCGTTTCGACTTCCGTCTTCGCCATTGGGTTCGTCTCGGACTCTACTTTCCATCCGAACACTAATCTTGACCAAGAAGTCTGAATCAAAAAATGACCAAAATGCCCCTAGTCTGTATTCTTTCCAACTTTATCCGTTTTGCACGCGTAACTCTGTAAAAGGGTACCTGCACATAAAAGAGAGTAATTTGTGAGAGTAACTGCTCTAGAGAGACTAACTCGTCTAAATTAAGAGACTCAGATGGGATATTTACATGTCTCATCAAACATCCCCAAACTTAGATTTTGCTAGTCCTCGAGCAAAACAGAAAAATAAAACTAAACCCATTTCACCACTTTCGTAGGGACCCACGATTGCATTTAGCACGTGCAACAAGCCGTTAAACCTCTTGGTTACCCAAGAGGACGAGTTTTGTCTCGTGAGGGTTTGCAGTGAATATACCCACAAAATTCAAAAATCAAAAATGCAAAAGGGTCTAAATATGATGTGGACTAAAAATGTTCATCCGGTAGATTTTCAAAAGTTAATAGACATGAAATCTAAGTCGACCAAACCATACAAATGCTAAAAATCTCTTCACTAGTAATCAAGACTCGGAAGTGCACGTGACAAGCCAATATGAGTATCATTCGGTTCTGAAAAGACAAGACCTCGATTACTATCTCGATACATTTCGCCTCGACTACTGCCTCACGGTCATACACTCAAAAATCAAAGTCACTCAAGAATGGTTCACTCTATGTGTTGGTATGAATATGAAGGAAAACTCAACACATGAAAAAAAAACGGACTAAAATTTTGTGGACGACTGATCTCAAAGAAGGAAACAACCACTAATATGGAATGGGGAAACTAACCAACTCTTCTCACCTGATCTACTATCTAACAATGCTTCCTAGAGGTCGATAGACACTAATGAGGATCTGACTAGAACTCCTGAGAACTCGACGTCTTCAAATCTTCAAGAACTTCTTCAAGGGGTCAACACTCAAACAAAACTACATAAACACTTTTTTTTTCTTTCTTTTTTTTTCCATTTTTTTTTTTTTTTTTTTTTTGCTACTGACTCTGGTAATAAAACTCAAGATGCATAACATACTTTCTTCACATTATTCTTTCCTTGGTAAAATTCTATTCACTTTGCTTCATGCCTTATTCTCAGGGTTCTAAATGATGAAGTTCCTATCTTCCTCTAGTTGACACTGTTTTCAAGTTTCTCAGACTACAAGAGAGGGTTTGCATTCCTGATGACATCCCTAGTGGTTGTAAAATTTGAACTCAAGAGATCAACTGAGTTCTAAGGAATACTGCGAGGTTGAGTAGCTCTTCATTCTACTCAGAATTAGCTCAGAAGAGATCACTCAAAACAAAAAGAAAGGCTCAGAATCTCACATGGGTTAAGTCTCCACTAATGATCGATTAAGTTCTCTCAGAAAAATCTACTCTTCACCTATCTAATACTCACATGGCTAGTGCACAGACAACTTCAAGACTCAAAATTCGTGGAAAAACCCTTAGCAAAAGCATAGTACAACCAACTAGACTCTATAACTATTAACAAGCAAAAGCAACTAGACTCACGTTTCTAATCCAAAAATTAAAAATTTTGAACCCTTTTGAATTTTTGAAATAAGGACTAAAAATTCAATCCCCCCATCCCCAAACTTAAACCGAACATTGTCCTCAATGTTCTGAAGACTATGCAAAATAACAGGATTAGGGAAAGATGTTACCAGATTCAGAAGTCCTATGCATGGGTTGCCTCCCAGAAAGCGCTAAGTTTAACGTCTTCAGCCAGACGAAACTGATCATAGCAGATCAGTTTTGATAGACAGGATCTTCGATAGGAACGTCCTCTGTATCGGTCAACATCTCTAAAAATGGTTTCAGCCGTTGTCCATTCACTTTGGACACACTACCATTTTTGTCTTCAATGTCAACCGCACCATAAGGATACACAAACTTGACCGTGAAAGGCCCTGTCCATCTAGAACGGAGTTTACCAGGAAATAAATGCAAACGTGTGTTATATAATAAAACTTTCTGACCCGGTGAAAATGTTTTTCTTAAAATAATTTTATCATGCAACATTTTCATCTTATGTTTATATAACCTAGCACTCTCATATGCATCATTTCTCAACTCCTCCAACTCACTGAGTTGCAACTTTCTCTCTCTACCCGCCTTGTCAAGCGAAAAATTCAATTGCTTGATAGCCCAATACGCTCTGTGCTCTAACTCAACGGGTAAGTGGCATGCTCTGCCATACACTAGTCTATATGGAGACATTTCAATAGGGGTCTTAAACGCTGTACGGTAAGCCCATAGTGCATCTGTTAGTCGTAAAGACCAATCCTTCCTATTGGTGTTAACCGTTTTCTCGAGAATGCGTTTAATCTCCCTATTCGACACCTCGACTTGACCACTAGTCTGTGGATGATATGGGGTAGACACTTTATGGGTAATACCATATTTATTCATCAAAAGCTCAAACTGCCTATTACAAAAGTGTGTGCCCCCATCACAACTTTGTGATCATTCGTTTTGCAAGCAACCGCCTCTATCCACTTAGACACATAGTCAACGGCCACTAGGATGTACAGATTTCCAAATGAATTTGGGAAGGGACCCATGAAATCGATGCCCCACACATCGAAGACCTCAACTACCAAAATAGGATTAAGGGGCATCATATTCCTACGTGAAATGCTTCCCAACTTTTGGCATCGTTCACATGCCAAACAATATGCATGGGTATCCTTAAATATAGACGGCCAGTAAAAACCACATTGCAGAATTTTGGCAGCCGTCTTTTTACTACTAAAATGCCCTCCACATGCATGATCATGACAAAAGGAGATGATTTTCAGTTGTTCCTCATCAGGAACACATCTCCTAATGATCTGATCGGGACAATACTTGAATAAGTATGGGTCGTCCCAGAAGAACCGTCTTACCTCAGATAAAAATTTATCACGATCTTGCTTGGTCCAGTGTTTGGGTATTTGCCAGTAGCAAGATAGTTCACTATATCAGCAAACCAAGGTAATCGGGAGACACTAAAGAGTTGCTCATCAGGAAAGCTCTCTCTCATGGGTAACTTGTCTTTGACAGACTCGACTACAAGTCTAGACAAGTGGTCTGCTACTAAATTTTCGGAACCCTTTTTGTCCCGAATCTCTATGTCAAATTCCTGTAGCAGTAGAATCCATCTAATCAGCCTAGGTTTTGCATCCTTTTTAGAAAGGAGATATTTTAATGCAGCATGATCAGAGAATATAATGACCTTAGACCCAACGAGATATGATCTGAACTTCTCTAAGGCATACACTACAGCTAACAACTCTTTTTCAGTGGTAGAGTAGTTTAGCTGTGCATCATTCAACGTCTTACTGGCATAGTATATAACGTGAAGAAGTTTATTCTCACGTTGACCTAACACGACTCCAATGGCATAATCAGATGAATCACACATGATCTCAAATGGAGTACTCCAGTTGGGAGGTTGAACAATAGGGGCGGATGTAAGCATAAGTTTCAGTTTTTCAAAGGCTTCTAAGCAAGGACCGTCAAAGACAAATTTGTTCTCTTTTGCCAAAAGATTACAAAGAGGTCTAGATATCTTGCTGAAATCTTTGATAAACCGCCGATAAAATCCAGCATGTCCTAAGAACGATCGAATATCTTTGACCGTTTTAGGGACTGGGAGGCTTTTTATCAACTCAACTTTTGCTTTATCTACTTCAATGCCCTTTTCAGAAATGACATGCCCTAAGACTATTCCTGAGCGAACCATAAAGTGACATTTCTCCCAATTAAGAACTAAGTTCTTCTCTTTGCATCGTACCAACACAAGTGTGAGGTGATGCAGACATTGATCGAATGATGAGCCAAAGACTGAAAAATCATCCATAAAGACCTCGAGAAACCTCTCTACCATATCTGAAAATATGCTCATCATACATCTTTGAAAAGTGGCGGGTGCATTACACAACCCAAAAGGCATCCGACGATAAGCATAAGTTCCAAATGGACAGGTAAATGTGGTTTTCTCTTGATCTTCAGGGGCTATAGGAATCTGATTATAGCCAGAATAACCATCTAAGAAACAGTAGTAGCTATGCCCAGCTAGTCTCTCTAACATCTGATCAATGAAAGGAAGAGGAAAATGGTCTTTCCTCGTGACCGTGTTCAATTTCCTGTAGTCAACACAAACACGCCACCCAGTGGTCATCCTGGTGGGTATTAACTCATTTGACTCGTTCTTGACGACAGTAATGCCTGATTTCTTGGGTACAGTTTGAACAGGACTGACCCAAGTACTATCTGAAATAGGGTATATGATACCTGCACCTAATAATTTCAGGACTTCAGCTCGAACTACCTCCTTCATGTGAGGGTTAAGTCTACGTTGCATTTCCCTTGACGGTTTAGCATCCTCCTCTAGGTAGATATGGTGCATGCAAACAGAAGGACTTATACCCTTTAAATCTGATATTGACCACCCTAAGGCCTCTTTGTGGTTTCTAAGGACATCTAACAGTCTACTCTCCTGTTCTTTTTCTAACTCAGAAGCAATAATGACAGGTAGAGTTTCAGATGGGCCTAGAAACGAATACTTTAAATTGTCGGGCAAGGGTTTCAATTCTAAGGAAGGTGGTTTTTCTGTGGATGTAGACAACTCTGGGATAGATGGACCACAGGACTCATTGGTAGATGATAGTTGATTTGTCTCTAAAGTTGGCGAGTCAATTGGCTTAGACAAAATGAGGGGTTCAACTTTCGCTTTCCACTTATCAGTATCCAGTAATGGGGTAGAATCCAGCAAAGCATTTACCTCATTGATACTTCCCTCCTCATCAAAGTCTAAGCCAAAATGAGCCAACAGTGTTTCTAAGGGATCCTCGGATAAAGTTTCAGGTAAAGAATCCTGAACGACCATATCTATCAGATTCAACTCGGTAAAATCCTCAACATCATCTGGAAAAAGTCCAGCTTTATAGATGTTCATCTCTACAGTCATGTTTCCAAAAGACAATTTTAAGAGTCCACTCCTACAATATATGACAGCATCAGATGTAGCTAAGAATGGTCGTCCTAAAATGACTGGAATCTGACTCTGGGTATCACGAACAGGGTCGGTATCCAAGATGATGAAATCTACAGGAAAGATGAATTCACCGACCTTTATTAAAACATCTTCCACTATTCCACGTGGTCGTCTAATAGACCGATCCGCCAACTGGAGAACTATAGGAGTGGGTTTTATTTCTCCTAAACCTAACTGTAAGTACACCGAGTAAGGAAGAAGGTTAACACTAGCACCTAGATCTAATAATGCTCGTTCGATCTCATGTTCTCCTATGGTGCATGGTAATGTAGGACTTCCTGGGTCTTTGTACTTAGATGGAAGGGTTTGTTGGATAATAGAACTCACTTGATTAGTCAAGAAGACTTTCTTATGCACGTTCATCTTACGCTTTCTAGTACATATGTCTTTAAGGAATTTAGCGTAAGATGGGATCTGTTTAATAGCATCTAATAATAGAATGTTGATACTAACCTGTTTGAACATTTCCATTATCTCCTCAAACTGAGACTTCTTCTTAGGTTCTACCAGACGCTGAGGATAAGGGGCTCTAGGAACATATGGCTCAGGTACAATGGGCAGGTTTTCAGACTCAGGAGCCTTCACAGGCTCTTTACTAGGGGTACTAGTTGGTAAGGTTGGTGGTTCAGAGTTTTGTTCATTATCTCGGGGAACTCCTACCTTATTGTCAATTGCCCTACCACTTCTAAGGGTGGTTATTGCATTGGCCTGGTCCATTTTACCCTTCGGGTTTGGCTCTGGTTGACTAGGAAATATACCCTGTTCTCTCTGCCTAAGGGCTTCTGTAAGTTGACCTACCTCGGTTCTTAGACTAGATATAGTCTGGTTGGTCTGTTGTGCAAACTCCATTTGGGCCTTAGCTAGCTGCTTCATGGTTTCCTCTAAAGACTCTTTGTTCTGAGAAGGATATTGGGTACTAGATTGACCCTGGTTTTGAGCATAAGGATTCCTAGGAGCATTAAACCCAGGAGGGTTCATTGAACTACTAATCTGGCCCTGACCCTGACCCTTTGACCAAGAAAAATTGGGGTGATTTCTCCAACCCGGATTATAAGTGTTCGAATAAGGATCATATTTCTGACGGTTATCTTGCCTAGAGTTTAGATAAAAAGCGTTAGCATGCTCTTTCTCGTCAGGAACAAAAAATAGGGTACACTTATTTCCAGTATGAGATGGGTTTCCACAGACCGAGCACGGATAAGAGATGGATTCATTTCCAACACTCATGACTTGAGTGGGATCCTCCCTGAATGCTTTAGGCTGACCAAGTTCTAGGGCTTCTATCCTTCTCGTCATGGCGGCGAGTTTAAGATCTGACTCATCAACTCTATAGATGCCAGCTTTATTCGGAGTAGGATTAGCCCTAGTAGGAGGTCCTCTAGAAGTTTCCCATTGCTGGGATTTCTCAGCTAGATCTTCTAGAAAAGCCATGCAATCATCGGCGGATTTATGAGTAAAACCGCCACCACAGAATGATTCTACCATGGATGTAGTTGGGTAATTTAGTCCGTCATAGAGAATCTGGACTAATCTGATTTTTTCAAAACCATGGTGTGGACACTGTAGTAAGATTTCTTTAAATCTCTCAAGATATTTATAGAGAGATTCGTCTTCTTGCTGCACAAAACTGTTAAGACTTTGCCTTAAAGAGGTAGTTTTGTGTTTCGGGAAGAATTTCAGAAGGAATGCACTGCTCAATTCTTCCCATGTAGTAATGGAATGGGGTTGTAAGGCATACAACCAAGATTTTGCTTTCTCCTTCAGTGAGAAAGGGAACAACCTAAGTCTCAATATTCGTCAGGCATATTGGGGAAATTCATAGTCCCACAGATTTCTTCGAAATCCCTAACATGGTAATAGGGGTTCTCGTTCTCAACCCCACGGAAAACAGGGAGCATCTGAATAATGCTCGGCTTCAACTCGAAGTGAGTCGTGCAGTGGGGTAACTGTATGCATGACGGTTGACACGTTCTAGTGGGATTCATGTAATCTCTGAGTGTCATAGGCTGATTTCCATCCCTTGCTTGGTTTAGATTCTCACCCATAGTGTCACTCAAAGAGAGACTCGCTAAAAGATTACTTAAATGTGCTTCTCTACTGATGAAACGTCCTCTCTTATCACGATATCTATTGGGCATAAACTAGAGCCCAACGACTAAGGATATTCGAACCAAAGAATCACTACGAGGAACCTATAGGAAAGCAAACACAAACAGTCTGACTCCACCAAGCAACCTAAACAAAATCTAGACAATAGACAGGTTTGTCAGATTCCTCTAAAAAGCTAGACAGCTCCTACTTCTCCACAACGTTTGTCGGTAGACAATTCTCCAGGAAGACAACCAACGATGAACGTTGTGATAGCCGTCTTCCTTCGGCAAACGTTTCCTCTTCTCGAGGCGGCCTTTTTGACAAGAATTGTTTACAAACTTTCCTCTGAGAATGCCTAGATAAGAATCAATTTCCCGAGTTGTTTTTGAAGGGTCTTATGAGCTCGATACCTTAGGGGCTGATGTCTAAATAATATTTTAGCTTTTTAAGTGAGGTTTGGGTTCGTGAATGTTGTTACCTATGTGGGCAAGAGAACGGTGATGAAATCCGTTTCTTATCTTGTAACTGGGTTAGTGCCCTTACTAGAATGATTACACTAAACAGTCCGATCAAAGCAATTAGGCACACGAATTCACACAAATAACCCACTAACAGGAGATTCGTGGGTGTTCAAGAAATTTACCTCCCGTTCAAGACGGGCGATGACCTTTGTAGATGACCCGCGAGTGTTCCGAGACTTCGTTTTTTTTTCGGTTACAATTTAGCCCTTTAAATTAGGGTCAAAACTTTAAAAATAAAAAATAAAACTAGAAAGTCTAAAAAGTCTCTCTCTCACCAAAAAAAAATAAAATAAAATAAAAATAAAAATAACAAAAAATGTAAATTCTTCTTCTTGAGCTCCTCTCCTTGTTGCGTCTTCTCCTTTGCTCCTTAGTGTTTTTCTACACTAAAAACGGAAAAGCAAGTAAAAGTGTCCAAAAATATAAACTTACAAAAAAAAATAGAAATAAAATTAGATTAAATTTAAACTAAGTCCCCGGCAGCGGCGCCAAAAACTTGATGGGCCTAAAAGGTTACCCTAAAAGGTCTCCACCCGCAAGTATACGGGCGTCAAGTAATAAGTCCGGTAAGACCGGTTCGTTCCTCAGAGACTAAGTTAAACTAAATTCTAACCTTAAAACTATTGAGATTTAAAATTGGTTTTGATGGTGATAAAATAGAATTATAATATAAAACTCAAGAAAAACAAATAAATAAATAAATATTTCGATATTCAGAAAAAGGGAACCTAGGGTTTTCGAATCCGTTTTCATAACAATTCTACGGACAAATTAATTTTGGTCTACTTCGATAGTTCTTTGTATAACTCAGGTTTTCAGTCCATGAACGGTCTAAAAAAACCCGGAAGATATTATCGTTAAAATAATAAAATCTGTAATAAATTTATCATTAGAATAATTATTTAAACTTCATCTAAAACCCTAGATATAAAGGACTTAGCTACTCATGCTAGAAACGATAAATATTTGAAGTAATAGAAGAAAAAGAAGAAAGAAACTTACTTTTCTGCGCTTCTTCCACCAAACAGACCCTTAAGGAATTGATTTCCTTCTGTTTTTCCCGGAAATCTGCCAAACGCACCCTCTGGGAAAACAATTTTCTCGTCTTCCCGGAAATATTTTCCTCTCTGGAAATTTATTTTCTCACCTTCCTTAACTCTCTTTCTCTCTCTAAACTTCCTGTTTTCTCTCTCTTTTCTTAATCTCTCTGTTAATCCTCTCTCTCTCTATCTCTCTCACAAAGACAGAACTAATAAGAAGACAAAGATATAAAATTAAAATCAATGAATAAAAACTCCATGGAAGCTCTCGGGTCTCTCTCTCTCTACAATCTCCTTCTCTGTAAACTCTCTATCTCTCTGTAATCTTTCTATCTCTCACAAATAGAAAACCACAACCAAAGAAATAAAAAGAAAACAAAGAAAACAAATTGAATCAAAAGCTCTCTGTTTCCCTCTCTCTCTCTCTCTACTTTCTTCTCTAAGCCGTCAGTTTTGCTTCCCATCTGCACGCCACGTGTCATATAGTTGATTTGGTCAACTAATTTACAATCCGACTTTGACTAGCTATAATACTCTCGTCCGGACTCCGTTTCGACTTCCGTCTTCGCCATTGGGTTCGTCTCGGACTCTACTTTCCATCCGAACACTAATCTTGACCAAGAAGTCTGAATCAACAAATGACCAAAATGCCCCTAGTCTGTATTCTTTCCAACTTTATCCGTTTTGCACGCGTAACTCTGTAAAAGGGTACCTGCACATAAAAGAGAGTAATTTGTGAGAGTTACTGCTCTAGAGAGACTAACTCGTCTAAATTAAGAGACTCAGATGGGACATTTACATGTCTCATCATTAAACAAATACTTCGAGTGATAGTCGTGCAGATTTATTTACAAAAACTTTCCCAACTTCAACATTGACGAAACTAGTCTATAACATCAGCATGCATCAACTAAATGATCTTTGACAATCTCAACCGCTTAAACATCTATGATGGGAAGTATCTATGAGGTAGAGTAAGCTAAGAAGGTCAATGACAAAGTGACCATATATCTTACATTGCAAAACTTTGTGTACTCTTTTTCCTTCGCCACGGGTTCCACTAGGTTTTCCTTGACAAAGTTTTAATGAATCAGTTTATATTCTTATAGCATAATCAAAGATACAGAAGAATATTGTATTTTGTCCCCCTTCCCCCACAGTTTCTCCCATGGGTTTTTCGTGGAAAGATTTTAATAAGGCAATTTATTATGTTGTGGAATCTAAGGGGAAGTGGTGTAATATTATGTCTTCCACTTGTTTGATTTACAACATCTATACTAATGTGGTCATATATAACCTACATGTATAAATGTCTGTGAATGTACTTCACTTCTAGAGCCTATAAAAAGGTTCTAATCCAATGCGATATACGCAACAATTTGTAGAATATATTACGACAATCTCAAGGTAGATACTCATGTTCTCTTCTCTAATCTATTTCAATGTCTTAGTTTTCACAACAATTCACAATATAATCTTTCTAGAACATTATGGGTATCCCACATTCAAGTGAAGCTGGTTATTCCATTGAAGAACATCAAATTCAGAGAAAATCAACCCATTGACATCCTCCCTGCGGCTATATATGTTCAGAGTGGTCAGACAAGATAGAATCCACATCAAGCACCAAATGACATCAAATGAATCAATCACATTCTCAAGTCAGCTTGGTATCTCAACAAAAAAAAAAAATTAGACCTAATATTGCATTCAAGTGCAGTATGCATGTTGTTATTCCCTAATTCTAGAACTTCAAATTTACCAAAAAGAACATAACTGCCTCAATTATACTGCCATTTATTTACATGCACAAAAAACAATTAGTATAGATGATTAAATTGAAGGGAACGTCAAGTCATTCGGATTACTCTTAACTCTGCCCAGTTCCAATGCTAACTCGATACTGGTGCAAGAGCTTAGGAAGATGCACTGCAATTATAAGGTTTCATCACCCAATTCTTTTGAACTAGCTATAACATGCTACTGTCAAGACTCCAACAAGGAGATAAACTCATAATTTACTTAACTACTCAATTTTTTTCTTTTCTTTTTTGCAAGAATAGGCAACTCAAGCTTCACTCTAACCTCTTTATTTCTTCATTGTTATATATAGGGATCCCTTATATATATCATTGGAACGTAAGAATAAAAGTAACATAGCTGATATCAATATTTTTCATATGAGAGTAGTACATTAGATGATATATGTAAATTATTTACAAACTAACAACTTATCCCGAGTTTTGGTTAAGCGGCTCCTCAGCTAGGTCCATGTCCTGAACACGACTACTTGGTTAGAGAATCTACATATACAGGCGCAGTCTTCCTATGAGAAAACAAAATAGATTTGTACATTTCTTTGATGACAATTTTATTCCTTCACGGAATTCGCTTTGAGAAGGCAAAGAGTATCCTCAAGGCAGCACAGAGAAATCACCAAGATTAAGACGCAAAACCTCCGTAGCTTCTAAATACACAATGAAGACTTAGTACAAGCAAGAATCCAGCAGGGCAACATTGAGAAGTTAGCAATAAAGCATCGATGCATAAAGTGGTGCACAGTATGGAAGCAAGCCCCTAGCATTGCTTTAACCCCCCCTCCCATACATTGAGATTGGCTACTCGAAATTTATGTGTGAACCCCATATGGTAAAAGATGCATCATCAAACAATGCATAACTAAGTTAAGACGAGTTCTAACAATTTTAATAGATGTTTTGTGTGTGTTGTGTATGTGAGAGAGAGAGAGAGCCTGAATGAGAGAGAGAGAGAGAGAGAGAGAGAGAGAGAGAGACCGAGTTGCCATGCGAGATCATTTCAAAATGAAATTTCTGAACCATTCAAATTAATTTGGTAATTATCATAATTCATACATAACATTTCTAAAATTTAATCAAATTTAGTATAAACAAATCATGGTCAAGAGATAATGAACTCCAATATTAGAATATGGAAGTAAATATACGAAACACAAATTCATACCTTGAGCCGTTTTTCTTTTTAAAGGCAAAGCATATTCTCGAGGCGGGCGTCAAGGACTTCCCAAGTTTGAGACATGGTTTATTTCTTTCGGTTACTTGTAGGAAAAAAAAAATACAAACATAGAGAAATATCAAGATATTAGCATCAATGCACAATGTTATAAACAACTTGAGGTGAGCCTCGAGTATCCACATTGACTCCCTTTACACAAATGCATTAGTAAATTAGGAAAAAAATACGAATAACTGTTAGAGACTAGAGAGATAAAGAGAGATGAGTGTTATATTAATACTATTATTTCTGAATCAAGTTAATACTATTCATCACATATACAATATTCTGAAATCAAAATTTCTTTTTGAAATATAAAGATTAAGCCTTTAGAAGATATAAAAAAGAACCCATAATTCAAAATCAAAAATATTACCAGCAATTCCCAAATCCTCTCTCTATCTATTCACTTGAACTCAAAGGATGGAATAGGAGTACTAGGAGAATCAAAACTCTCCAAAATCTCAGTTTTACTACCACCATTATTCTTCTCATCCTTCTTTCCACCTCCAAACATTCCCCCAAACCAAGAAGTTGATTTCTCTTCCTGAGAAGTTGGTATTTGATTAGGAGGTAATTGCCCTATTGGAAATTCAGAGGGCATATTCTGTACCATTGGATCATCAATCTGTCGTTGAGGTACTAAAACTTTATTCAACATAATTCCAGCTCCTTCAATTAGGGCAAGAAGACAACCACCCATTAATGCAGATCTTGAAGCTGAACCAAGACCAGCTCTCATCTGAAGAAACCCACCAGTTGCAGCACCAGCAAAGATTGAATTCCATGGATCTTCTTTCTGACGAAAATAAACCATACTACAATCAAAAACAGAGAAAAGACCTCCCCAGACAGCGAAACCACCAGCCATACGAGGAGCGTTCATACGAACTGCTTGGGTTCCACCGATAAATCTTTCACCTTTAGGAGAGTTGTAAATTCCTTTTATGTAATGAAATGCTGATCCACCAACAGCTCCCATTGCAAAAGCTCCACCGAGATCATCTAGGATTCGATCTGGGCATGGCTCTCGAGATGTTCCTGGAGTTCCCATTTCGTTTTTAGTTCTGATTATTGATTTTACTAGGGTTTATAGATGATGAAAGAATTGAAAAAAAGGAAGAGGGGAGAGAGAACGAAAAACCCTAGTTTCAACGGGAAAGAAAAGGCGGTTCTTCGAATGGGGTTGAACCGTTGAATGAGAAATGGAAGGGAAACATATAAAAAAAAAAAAAAAAAAAAAAAAAAAAGGCCGGCGCTTTGAGAAAGCTGGTTTAAAGGAAATATGCAAAATTTTGAAAATTTTCCAGGACACATATTTTATGAGAATTATTTTTTTGTCAGCGTTAGACTTTGTCAAAAACTGGTCGACTTTAGTTGACCAGTATGCTTTCTAAATGTTAGGGGGAAAGCAAATTTTTTGACCATTTCTTCTCCATTCCGACAACGGTTGTCGGAATCCGGCTACCACTAGAAGCAGCTCTAAACCACGCCATTAATGAAAACTGATTCAAACCTTCCTAAAGAACTCATAATAATTTCTTCCTCTAAAAACTTGTCTTAGATATTAATTAATACCACCATTCATTGTTCAATCTAACTACAAAAGTAACAAAACAAAGAACACATCAGTAATCAAAACTTTAGGTCTTCAGTTTTTAAAAATAGTGAAGTTAGATATGCACATTGATTAATGAGAAATGAAACTAATAAGTAAACAAACAAGAGAAGAAATAAGTAAAAATGAAGGATCAAGTAACATTTTTTTTATATTGGTGGATAGATGATCGTACCTGAAGGAATGAAAAGGAAGTGGATGAAGAAACGCTAATTTTTTACAAGTTAAAAAGGGCGATTCTCCCGATGGTTTGTTCAGACCAAAATGGTCAAGATCCCCTTAGAACTAAGAGAGAGAGAGAGAGAGAGAGAGAGAGAGAGAGAGAGAGAGAGAGAGAGAGAGAGAGAGAGAGAGAGAGATATCGGTATTTAGGGTTAGGGTATATTTGAAGGTCTAAGAGAGAGACGGTAAGAGAGAGAGAGAGAGAGAGAGAGAGAGAGAGAGAGAGGGGCAGAGATAGAGAAACAAACTATAAGAGAGAGAGTGGAGGGATGAGGAAAAAAATGGTGGTGGTTGTGGCCGGAGATGGTGGTCGGAAATGGTGGTCGGAGTTGAAGATGATGAAGAAGAAGAGGAAGAAGCAATGTTTGATTTCCCTTAAAATTTATTTTTCCGGAAAATTTCTAAAATTTCACATATTCCCTCTAAAATTTCACACCTCAGAAACTATTTTGCTTCCCCCAAACCGCTGGCCAAAGGGAAATAAAAAAGGGTTATTTCTCAAATAGCTCATAACTTTGTGACCAGCTTCCTGCATAGCCCTTAACTTTATCAAAAATTCTCAAATGACCCTTTTTTTCAGTTACCGTTAAAACACCGTTAACCAGTCATCAATTCCTTCTCCTACATCTCATCACCTCTCTCTGCCACCTCATCTTCTCGCCACCTCATCGTCTTCTTTAGCTAAGGTCGCCGGTCGACCAATTTTCCGGTCGGCGACCTTCAAACATTAAATAAAAAATAAAAAATTCTCTCTCCTCTCTCACTAAATTTTTTTGGGTTAATTTCCTGTTTGGCCCCCGATTTGTGACCAACTCACCGTTTTAGGCCCTATAAGTGTCTGACAGTTCAATTTGGCTCTAATTTCCTATTTGGCCCCCGATTTGTGACCAACTCACAGAGCTGTTCAAGGTCTGTTCGAGTGTGAGAGAGAGGATAGATAATTTTTATTTTTTTTATGTTTCTGAAGGTCGCCGACTGGAAAATTGACCGATCGACGACCCTTGCCGGAGAAGACGATGAGGTGGCGAGAAGATGAGGTGGCAGAGAGAGGTGATGAGATGTTGGAGAGAGAATTGATGACTGGTTAACGATGTTCTAACGGTAATTGAAAAAGGGGCAATCTAGAAATTTTTGATAAAGTTAGGGGCTAGGCGGGAAGCTGGTCACAAAGTTAGGGGCTATTTGAGAAATAACCCAATAAAAAAAAAACACAGACAAAAACACACTACCAGAGAGAGATAAAGCAAGGGATAATTTTTTCTCCGTGTTTATTTCTCTTCTTTTGATTCTTCTCTAGAACACACTCTCTCTCTCTCTCCATAGGCAACTCTAAAAATACCCTAGGCCTAATGAAGAGTTAGGCAAAAGTGGCTTATATATTCTAACCCTAGATCTGAAGGGAGAAAGAGAAGTTAAGGACCCTCAACCGTTAGATCATCATAACCTAAATTTGACGGGTTCTCGGGCTGTCTCAAGTTGCGGGTTCTCGGGCGGGTTTATCGGGCTGGACGTCGGACAATGGGCTTTGCCCGTGTCCCGACCGCTAGAGCCATCTAAACGGGTCGGGTATGCCTGCCTCGGGCATTTTCCGATCTCCGAATGTTGGCGGATCAAACAGTTAGGGGCGAGTCTCGGATTTCTGGATCGTTTTCCAGCCTTATTCTCGACTCATGTCCAATTAGACATAATCCCTTTTAATTGGAAGTTAGGAATATATTTTTAATTGAGAACAGATAAAAATAACATTTACAATTTACAAAATCTATATAATAAAACAGAAGGGAAAACGCTGACTGGGACAAACATCCTTTTTTAATAAAGGATATTGTCTAGAAGTCCCTCTCAAAATTTAAAATATAGTCCTTCATAGAGATAAAGTTATCTATTTAAAAAGTAATAACCGTTCTTTCTTAGAAATAAAATAACTAATTTAAGAAAAAAATAAATAAAATAAATTTCAAGAGTTAAAAAAAAATTAAAATCTCTCTCTCTCAATAAAATCTATTATATAAAACAGAAGGGAAAACGATGACTGGGACAAACATCCTTATTTAATTATGTATATTGTTTAGGAGTCCCTCCCAAAATTTAAAATATAGTCCTTCGTAGAAATAAAGTTACCTATTTAAAAAACAATAATCCTTTCCTTCTTAGAAATAAAAATTCTAATTTAAGAAAAAAAAGAAACAAAATAAATTTCAAGGCTAAAAAAAGAAATTAAAATCTCTTTCTCTCTCTCTCTCAATAAAATAACAACTAATTTAAGAGAAAATAAACAAAATAACTAATAAAAATCTCTCTCTCTCTCTCTCAATAAAATATAACAATAAATTTCGTAACATTTGATTGATACAAGTGTCCGTGCCCTAGGGCACGGGATATACCCTAGTAATAACTAATTTAAGGAAAAAGAAACAAAAAAATAATACAGAAAAATGAGGGTATCTAGAATATAACAATAAAATTTCGTTACATTTGATTAGTACAACTGTCTGTGGCCTAGGGCACGGGATATACCCTAGTCTATATAATAAAAAAAAGGGAAAACGATGACTGGGACAAACATTTTTTTTTAATAAAGGATATTGTCTAGAAGCCCTTCTTAAAATTTAAAATATAGCCCTTCTTAGAAATAAAATAACTTAGTTGAAGAAAAAAAAATAATCGTGTTCTTTGAAAAAAATAACTAATTTAAAAAAAAAGAGAAACAAAAGATATTTCAAGGATTAAAAAAAAGAAATTAAAATCTCTCTCAATAAAATTATAACTAATTTAAGAAAAGGAAACAAAAGAAAATAATACCAAAAAATTAGGATATCCAAGATATTTTAAGAAAAGGTAACAAAAGAAAATAATACCAAAAAAATTAGGCTATCCAAGATATAGCAATATTAAATATGGAAAGTCGGGTGACATGTTTGGAGAGAGCGCCTAAAACAATACTATGGGGCGACTCTAGAAGCACTAGGTTATTCGTCACATTTGATTAATACAAGCTGGGGCACGGGATATACCATAGTTAACTTTAATTTCGAGTTTTTTCTCTCTTTTTTCTTCCTTTTTTTTCCTTCTGAAGAAAAATTCAGCCATTTCATCTTCTCTATAACTTTTAGTCAAACTTTTTGTTTTCCTTCATCATCACTTCTCTTACTTATTTTTCCCAAATCTTCGACCGCTACTGCCCTTCCTTCTCTAAAATCAAAAACAAAGTTACAAAGATAAAGAGGGAAATAACATTCTAAACCCTAGAAATCATCAAATAAAATATTCTGAAGCTCTTAATACATCTTCCATGCGACGTCCAAAGCAAGTTTCTTCATCCATTAATACATTTTTCATTGGACGTCGAAATCGAATACGATCTATGTTAGTCGTTACAAGACATTAATACATCATGAAGATGTGAGAAGCACGATAACCAAAATAACTGTATCTTAATTATTTTTCTATTTTTCTTTCTTTTATCTCTCATATTTCTACGCAGGTATGCTAAAACCTAGAATTTTGTGCCGACAAATCTTTATTTCTCATACCTATATTTGTTTCTTCTCTTATATCGATCTTTTTTCTACTTTACCAACAACATTTATCTAACATTTAAAAAAAAAGGAACATTGAAAATTATAAAACCAAAAAATCCCAATCGTATCATGTGGTTTAGGTTAAAACTAATGTTTTCCAATATACCAATCTCGAAAAAGACCTCCTTACCTCTTTTACTTTATTAATTGTAACTCGCGTACATTCATCGAATGCAAATGGAAATTTAACAGATGAACTGAACGAATATTTTTTATAAATCGAAAAAGACCTCCTTTATATGGACGGTAGAAAATAACATAATTAAAAGATCGTCGATTGGTGGGCTACCAACAACTTGGGTTTTAGACCTCGAGATGGACTAAGTTCTGGCTTGACTTGTAGATAGGCAAAAAACAAGTTGAACCGTGAAGTCTTGGAGGCACCGGGATGGTGCCGGCCAAGGGGGCTCTGACGGATAAATAAGCAAACTATAAAAAAAATAAACAAATGATGGACTGCTGAGGATATCACCGTGTCGTCGAAGGATGGCTCCCCTCGTAGAGTTGTCGGAGCTTCGACTCTACAAGGTAGTTTATCAGGAGGTCGACTCGATTGAAGATTCTTGCAAATCGAGAAGTGGAATGGATTGGAGATTCTAGAAGAACTTCAAGAGTGTTGGAGTTTGAAGTCGGATATCTTCGTCTAGAGTAGTAATAGAAAGATAATAAGTGGGAGATAGAAGATTGTTCAGTAAAGTTCTAGCTGATGTTCGATGCCTTTTGAGTTTGAGTCTCCTTGTATTTATAGGCGACTGATGGACTCGTGGAGTCTGTTAGATACGAAATACTTGGGGTCGAAGGTGACTCTGCATCTTAAGGGAGACTCATTCTAGCAGTCGATCTGTCGCCTAGAGTGCTTGACCGTGCAATTATGCCACCTCGACTGTATACTCTTCGTAGTTAGAGATGACTTCGAGATATTTGAAGTGACGTGGGTCTTCGAAATAGAAATAATTAAATAGAAAGATGAAGAAGAGAGAAAGAAAAGAGAAAAAAAAAGACAAGGGAGTAAAATAAGAAGAAAGAGATGAAGCAGTTGTGGTAGCAACAGTGGCGGTGGTGGTGTTGTCATGAAGAAGAAGAAGAAGAAGAAATGGCCGCGGCTTTGGGGCATAAGAATAATCTCTGGAGAATAAATTCTTTAAAGAATCCATGTTTTTTTGTACATTTTCTGGGCAATTTTATTTAGTCCAAAAATTAACTTGATCAAACATTGCCCCATAATCTTCATCACCTTCACCACCACACCTTCCCACCACCACCGTTGCCACCTATCCCTTTTCTCCATTCTCACCAATTGTTGTCCTCTCTCGGGTTTTCTCTCTCTCTCACTATTACTCTCTCTCTCACTATTACTCTCTCTCTCACTAATTTTCTTTCTCCTTCCCCCTATTTCTCTCTTCCTCTCTCTTTTCCTGCTCCATCTTCCTCTATCTTTCAATGTTTCTATCTCTAGGTCACTTTTTCTCTCTCTTTCTCACTCGACATCTTTCTATTTCAAGATTTGTCCCTCTCTTACATAACTCTCGTTAAGGGAAGTGTCCCCTTCACTGGAACCCCCTTCGTCTGAGACGGCGGGGACCTCGAGGAGGAGAAATCCTCCTCTTGGACTTCATGGTTGGTCAATTAGGAAACTTTTCGAACACTAGATTAAAAGATACGATGAGAAAATAAACGATTTTTAGAGCGGGTTTCAAATAAGAAATAGGAAGCTTTCTTTAGTTTCTTTTTTCAATGAACGAACTGTAGATGATACCTAAAAAATGCAAAGAAAGGTAAGGATTATTATGATCCAACTGTTGGTCATCTTTGACCATGTCAAGCAGTCCACAACAAGGCTAATAAATAAATGGTTCAACCCACATTCAATTCATCAAGGAGGGGAATCCGAAATAACTTTGTCACCTAAACGTAGAACCGAGAAGTCATCATGAGTCTCTTAGGTGCCTTAAGTCCTGCTCTGGCTCTAAAAGCAAGCAGGTTAGCCCTGGTCATAACTCTACTTTGGGTCTTGGAGTAGGAAAGGAGGTTTGCAGAAATCAACTCGACTGTTAAGTATGTCTTGCCTCAAAGCACGCAAAAGCGAATCTAAGTCAAAGTTTTAACCTAAACCCTGACCTAACCTAAAGCCAGGGGAGGAGAAACCAACAAATCTAAATAACGTGAAAGGCTAAAACACGCAAGAAAATCAACTTTCTATATGCAATCTACGAAATCAGCAAGAAGATCTATCATCCGTTTTTTATAAGTAATATGGGCGCCTATAGACTAACTTAAAATGAAAATGAAAGAGTTAAAAAAGAGGAAGAAATCATTAAAAAGTAATAGGGACGCCTATAGGCAAAAAAGAAAAAAGTGCCCCTTCTATAGAGGTACCTAACTAGAACTGGTGTCGATGGCCACCCCTACTTAAGGGTGGGAATCAAGCGGGTTCGGTTGGGCTCGAGCTTAATGAAGGCGGACTCGGGCGGATCGGACACCGAAATTTCAGGCCCAATCCATATAGTCGGGCGAATCGGGGCGGACAAATGTCCCTTACGGACTGCCCGTAGCCCGTCTGTGCCCGCCAGCCCGAACGGGCTCTGACAATCACGGGCCGCGCGGGCTCGGGTTCTTCAGAATAAAAAATATATATAATAACCATTAATTAACTTAATTTCATGTATAATATTAGTTTAAGCAAAAAAAAAATACAAAAAAATTCATCACTGATTTCAATCTCAACCCATTCAAACACAAACAAGAAAATTTCACAAAGAAAAAGAAGATAGAATCAGAGCATCTCCAATGCAACACTCAATCTTAGAAACTCCGAGTGCC
Source organism: Eschscholzia californica (assembly GCF_041429995.1). Taxonomy (NCBI): domain Eukaryota; kingdom Viridiplantae; phylum Streptophyta; class Magnoliopsida; order Ranunculales; family Papaveraceae; genus Eschscholzia; species Eschscholzia californica. The sequence continues at coordinate 35,752,016 of NW_028238472.1, forward strand.
ACGTAGGATTTTTAGAGTTTTTTCTTAAAAATCATCTCCAATGCAACACTTTATTTGGATCTCAAAGATGACGTGTCGAGGGTGGAATAGAGATATCTCAAGAGGACACTCTATTTCTAGAGTGTCCTCTTGAGATAAGAGTGTCCTCTTGAGATATCTCTAATTCTCCAACTCATCAATATTTGATTTTCAACCAATAGAAATCAAGTCTTCTATATTTTCTAAAATAACTAATTATTTATTTACAAAAATAACTATGCGACATAAGTAAACAAGATAAGTTTAGAGTTTTGCATTGGAGACAAAAAAAATTGTGGATCTCTATTAATGCCACGTAGGAGTGAGAATCTCAATTGGAACTTGACATATATGATGAATAGAGATTTTTTTGAGTTTTGCATTGGAGATGCTCTCAGACCCAAAAGATAACTTTTCTAGGTTTCCATTTGAGATTCAAATCGGAAATCTTTAAAAAAATCAAATTCTAAAACTAGTAATGTTCTTAGAATCTTCTTAATCTGGCAACAAGAAAGAAACCTTGCCTCTGAAATGTCTGCTTCAATTTTGTAGATTGAACTGTAAAGTTTCGTTACCAACCATTAAAGAACAGCATGCTCGAAATGCTACTATTCAGACAAGAGATGAAGATATATGAAGAGAAAGGTAAGTAGGTATTCGGTTACCAAAGCTGAGGGTTTAGGAGTTTAGAATTTTAGGGTTTCGGTTGGTTTTAGAGAGGAGAAGGGAGAGACCGAAAGACTGAGAGAGAATGAGAGAAATTAGGGTTTCGTTGCATTAAGGCGTCCTAGGGTATTTATCAGGTGGGTTTACTGGATCGGGTAACGGGCGAACGGTCGGGCATATCAGGCCTGGACTCGGATAAGAGCCCTTGCCCGAGTCTCGCCCGCTACAACCCGATTTAACGGACCGGATAAGTCCGGCTCGAGCTCAGTTCAGTCAACGAGTCTTCACGGATCGGGCGGATAGGGTCGGGTCTCGGGTTTTCGGACCGTTTTCCCAGCCCTATCCCTACTCCCCTAGTAAATAGGAATCATTCTTTTGGGAATAAAGAGATTCCAAAAGTATATAAAAGTGGGACCCATGAGTCGTTATTGCATCATCCATCTAATATTAACAACTACTGTAGTAATAATCTGTCGGGTTTTTTTGGCTGCGACGGAACTTTTGAAAGGCAGCTCCGTTATTGTATTTCGGCATATCATAGGCTGGCCGCTCGCTGGACTATCCTTTCAATATAAAAAAACACAACTAAAAAGAGAAAGAGGGCATCTGATCTGACGCTAAAATCAAAATCAAAATCAAAATCCCCCCTCTCTCTCTCTCTTCTCTGTTCGTCTACTCTGTTCATTTTCCCTTTTCGTTATAATGGCGATTTGAAAATCCAGCAGAGTAGACCAAAATTAGGGCTTACTAATTCATCATCAAATCAGAGAGAGAGAGAGAGAGAGAAGAAAAATAAATAAATAAAACAGACATGGTGACGTTTGATGTCATCGATTCGTTTTTATTCTCCGCGAGTAAAGCTTGTTCTAGTAAACTTGCTATTCTCATCCAGATCCAGGTTCATTTTCTCCATTAGTATTATTTTTTTGTGAAGATCTTTATTTCTTGAATGTTTCTTGCTTTCAGATTTGTTTGTGAGTTCTAGTAATTGAGTATGGAAATTTATCTTTTAGTTCTTGAAGATAATTTGATTAAGGGTACTAAATAAATTATGCTTTAGGCTTCAACAAAAGGTGTAAACTTTGTGTTTCTTAAGCCATTCATATAGCTTGAGTAATTAACTTTTGTTACTGAATAGTGGAGTTTAAAGATTTTAGTAGGTTAGCTTAGTTTTTCTGATTGACTGATAAATTATTATAACTGAATTTGCAACTTTGGAACTCATAATTGGGGAACTTAGTATTAAGGGTTATTTCTTTAGGCAAAGCTGCAAATTAATTATGCTTAGAAGAGGAGGGTTGGATTAAAATGAAATTCTCCAAGGATAAATTATCTTCTAACTTCCTCTGAAATCCTAGCCTGTAATGTCTAGCATCAGTGATCGATCACCTTGCTGCCGGTCTGGCCGATTCCCCGACATAGATTCAGGTTACAGGCTTCATCTCCTCCCATTCTGCTGATGGTGGCTCACATTTCCGTACGAAACAGCAAAAACTGTCTTCTCTCCCAAACTTCAAAAACCCCCCTTTGTCCTCATCAGTAAGCCGTTTTTGAGTAATGCACCTTCATAGTTTATCTGTCGCAACTCATAGGATCATTTATAGGATGCCTTCAAGTGATATTGCTTCTGTGTTCCCCATAATGTTGGATCACTTGTTTATCTTGTTTACATTTGCTTCAGCAGTCGTTTTCCAAGGGATTGCTTATTTGAAAAACTTGCTATACTTACCTGACTGACTATTTTGTTCGTGTAATAGGGATGCCTAATTTGCTTGATTCTTGCTCTTGGATGGGCGCTTGCTTCTTATGTAAGGTATTATGTTTTAAATGGAAAAGTAAAAATAATGCGTACTTGTTTCCTAGTGTTCTGTTGTTATCACTTCGCAAGAAAGCTTACAATGTGGGATATGTTGTTTCTGTTCACAGGAATAGAGAGATCAGACGTCTCAAAGACAATATGAAAATTGGCAATTTCTTTGGATTCCTTTGTCAAGATATCAATGACCTTGAACACTCGAGTCAAATGAGGCTGCCTAGAGTGTCAGTAGTTATGCCTTTAAAAGGTTTTGGAGAACACAACCTAAAGAACTGGACCAGTCAGGTTAGAGTGCATATCATTGTGGCACGATTCAGCTTTGTCTTTTACTACTTGGGAAACAAAGAAATATTTTCGTCAAAATCCGTTCTACTTTTAGTTTTCTTTTTTCACTTAAAGTAGATCAAAATTTCTTCTTATCAAAGTTATGGAGCATTAGTGCTTAACTTGATGCAGATCACGTCACTCTATGGAGGTCCTTTGGAATTCATTTTTGTGGTTGAAAGCACAGAAGACCCTGCTTACCGCGCTGTATCTATGCTGATCTCAAATTTTAAGGTACATATCTCATACCAGTTCACTTGTATCAAATATTACAATAAAAAATTGTGAAACTTAAGAAAGCCTAATCTGTAGCATAAAATGAACCTGGAATTTTTCAGAGAACCTTAATCTTTTATTGCATAATTATACGTCAAAGAGTTTGCCCAATGTTAGATATATGCTCTTGCTGCTCTTTATCTTTTTTTTTCTTTTTTCATTGATATTGTGACCTTGCACATATCTTTATGTGTTACTGGGGTGGAGAAATTTGTTGGTCTGAGTTTGCGTGTGTGCATGTAGGAGTCATACTTTCGCAGACAGTACAACTTCAAATACATGTCATTATTGTTTGATATGTAGTGATTGTGAATATCTCCAAGCCTCCTTTAGGACCGAGAGCTTGTGGCAAATGATTTGCGGACTTATCCGTGGCATGTCCTCCGCAGTCTAGGCATATACCTCCAAATTCTTTAGGAAAGAGTGGGCAATCATGTCCTTGTTAATGCCTAGTTTTGAGCCAATTTTGAGTTTCTGAAATGGCTGCCTGGCACAGGTATTATGTGAATATTCATGACTCATATTATGTGGGTGCTTAATCCAGATGATAGCAATATTTGTTCCAATTTCTATGTAACCTAGTAGTTAAGAAGGTGCGACACATTTCCAGTTCCATTTGCTGGTTTGCTACAAATATTTGAACCAAGCAACCATAGTTCACATATTTAGGAGTGCCAAAATATGCGCCGCGAACCAAAATTGTGCAGTTAGCACTTAGCAGGGCCTATATTTAAATGCAACTGTCTTTTCTTATTATAATCTAGTATACATCTTATTTACATTTATGTTTATATGTTCTATATATATATTGTCATACAATCCTATTTCATATATTCTAGAAGCACCAATTGGCTTCTCAGTTCGTTCCTACATTATACCGTTGGTTGACATTCCTTAACATATAAGTAGCATTTGATGCGTTCTTCAGTATTATCGTGCAATGCACCTAAAATGTGTAATCTGGTAGTTTATGTGTCAACAACTAGTAGCTTGAGTACCATTAAAAAAGAAACTAGTAGCTTGAGTTCGTATGTTGTATTAATGTCCAATCATGATATCAAATAAAGGCAATATCAACCATGGTCTAACGGCTCTTCTCATATTGAAACCCCTACCCTGTAGTTGACAAGTGCTCCTCCATCACTGGTCGGGTTTATTAAAGTTTTTGCTTCTAATATTACTCTTCTAACAGTTGTCTCTTTTGAAAAATTTCAGGATAGTATTGATATGAGAATTGTTGTAGCCGGAATATCAAGCACATGCAGTCAGAAGATTCACAATCAGTTAGTATGTAAAATGCTTGCACCTTTTTCCCTTGTGTTTTAGAAATGTGAATCTTCTCTATTTGACGTCTAAAAACTCTCTATGTCCAGAAAAAAGTGTCACATTTTTCCGTTCCTATTTCTTCTTCTTTGCAACAAGTAACTACTAAAGACAGGAACTTATAAACTTCACAATCATTATGGAGGATTGAGCTTATTGATGAAATAGCTTCTGCCAAAATGATGATTTAGTTCATAGCTAACAACCTACAATATCTTCGCATTGATTTGTTCCACGCTTACATAGATCGGAGTGGACAGCATGCACAAGGATAGCAAGTATGTATTGTTTCTGGACGATGATGTCAGGTTGCACCCAGGGACAATTGGAGCCCTTACTGCTGAGATGGAAAAGAATCCCGAGGTATATTATGAATACTTTTAGTTTTCACATGCCTATATCTAAAAGTAACCTGCAATATCCGTATTTTTTTTCCTTATTTCAGTTATTTATGTTTTTATTATGACATTCAGTAATCAACATTTTTTGACGGCCTGATCTCTGTATTTGTTTTTCTAATAGTCGCCATCTTTCCATTTGTTTGCAGATATTTATTCAAACTGGATACCCTCTTGATTTGCCTTCTGGAAGCTTAGGAAGTTACTGTATATATGAATATCATATGGTATGGAACTAATTAACAACTTTCATATTTTCTTTTATGAGATCCTTCAGATTCTTTTTCTTCTCAAAATTCTGTTTATGGGTTGTTTTCATAATTTATAAATTCATGATCTTTTGGTGTCAGCCTTGCTCAATGGGGTTTGCTACTGGTGGAAGAACATTCTTTTTGTGGGGAGGATGCATGATGGTAAAAACTCATTCATCTGTTTTCTGTCATTCAATTAATCAAACTAAAAACAGATTTTGATGTCTCATTGGCTGTTGTTTATACGTCAGATGCATGCAGATGATTTTAGAAACGATTTATATGGTCTAGTCACGGGACTTCGAGATGGTGGCTATTCTGATGATATGACACTTGCTGCCATCGCAGGTAAATACATTCAAAAATCAAATAAAAAACATTCTGGATTTTAATTAGTAATGACTTAACATGCATACATTATCTACTCGCAGGTGCACATAAAAGGCTCATTACTTCACCACCAGTAGCTGTTTTCCCTCATCCCCTTGCAAGTGATCTTACTTTCTCAAGGTTTGTGCCATTTTTTCCATCTGGTTATTTTTCTGTAGTAACAGAATTGTTTGGTTCTCATTTCCATGTTCCATCTTCTTTTCGTGTCATGCATAGATATTGGAATTACCTCCGGAAGCAAACATTTGTTCTCGAATCTTACATGACAAACGTAAATTGGTTGATGAACCGTGCATTATTTACTACACATTGTTATCTATCATGGGGATTTGTTGCACCATTTTTTATGGCTATCATTCACATAGCAGCTGCTTTAAGAGCACGAGCTTACCCATTTGAAGAAACTTCTGTGACTTCTTGTGGTAATCTCTCTCTGTCTCTGTCTCTGTCTCTCTCTCTCTCTCTCGAACTCATTTGCTTGTTCGTTAACAGTAGAACAAATTGCTTTCCAGGCTTGAAACTCGTAGGAGGCTTAGCTGTGTGCACGTTAATAGAACTTCTTTCCATGTGGAATTTGACAAAGGTGGAACTCCAACTCTGCAACATGTTATCTCCAGAGGAGCCACCAATCTCTCTTGATTCTTATAACTGGGGCCTTGTAAGTACACTGCTCTTCAGTATGCAGCGCCTATCTCTTTCACTATGCCGATAAACGTGTCATTTAGTACAATAAAGATTTTGAATTTCTGAAGTACTAACATATCTATGACTTGATCAAATGAACAGATCTTCATTGCCCTCCTTGTAGACAACTTCTTGTACCCTCTATCTGCATTAAAATCACATTTTTCTCAGTGTATCAATTGGTCTGGCGTTCGTTACCATTTGAAGAATGGAAAGATAATCAAGGTATGCTGATTAAATGCCTTCTTCATATTTGATATTTACAATCCACAAATGCATCTATTAAAAATATAATACAACCCGAAATTTCTGACCGTGTTCCCCTGATACTTAGTATCTCCATTATCCTTGATATCTGAAAAAAAACATTTGAAATATAATCCAGTCTACTTCTCCATTTATGTATCTTGGGAAGTATAGACAGTTCGTAGGTTCCACTGAATACCAGATGCAACTCTCGTCTTCTACCAAAAATTTGCCAATGTAGTGGTTTGCCAAAAAAACGAAGCTGGGACGTCTAACCCAGATCACGTCCTTTAAACCTAGAGTGACAGGAAATTGGGCCTTCGAGAAAAAATATGCTGGGCTGTTCATTCAGAATACTGATTAAGGAAGTTCATATTTTGTGCAGATCGAGAGAAGCAAAGAATGTGGTTCATTAGCAACAAAAACATATTCTGATTTAGGAGGAAAACATCTCTTTGGTAAGAAAGGAGTACCACCACCTAAATTATCATTCCTTGGCTCTTTAGCAAGAAACTTGGCACACTGGCACCAACCAAAAAAATATGATAGTTAGGAATTTGGTTTCTATTCTATTAGTTTCAATCATTTGCATTGATTTTCTTTTTAGGTTTTTTAGTAGAGGGGGTTCGTCGATCATTATTTTCATTCAATCTATTTGATTATTTAGATTCAGCAAAGTATTGCTGATTGATTTTTTGTATTGATGCTTGTAATCGTACAAGATTGTGAATCATTAATCATTATAGTGCCATTGTGTGTCTTCATCTTGGATATATTTTTTTTTCTTTGTCCACACAATTTGATCATTTTAGAGTGTATTTAATTGGATCTGTTCCATGGATATTGAAACTATTCTACACGACTTTTATTTTATCTTTTTTTATTCCTTTTAATTTTAAAGCGTATCGGTTAATGAGACAGCACTCTAGAACAGAGCATTGTGGTGTCAATTTGGATTGTTATATTATGAGATTAATTGTTTGATTTCTTAGGTTTATCTTAAGTAACTCTCAAATAGAAAATGATACTTATAAGTGCCATGGAATTGCACTAAGGTGAGGGTTTGGGTCCCAAGTTTCTCCAATGGAGTGTTTAATGGGTGTATTTTTAAAATGGGTGTATTTTTTGTTTTCATTGGTGGGACTCTTCTATATCTAAACAGTATAAACAAAAATATGCACATAAAATGGGAAATCTGTATCTCAGGCAATTTAGACATCATGTTAGTTTTTTTTTTTTTGTTGAAAGGAAGATACTATTAATAACGAAGTGTGCGACGACGGAACAATTTAGAAATAAAATTGGAGATATATTTTCAGAATCTATTCTCTTGTTTCTTTCTCACCCATTTTGCTAGCTTGTCTGCTGGGTTGTTTTGAGCTCTGTTGATGTAGGAGAGCTTGATGCTATTGAATTACGGGATGAGATTTAGAAAAATACCACGCAAGTTCAAAAGTCTAAGTTTGAAGGCAAAAAGTTGAGAAATTTGGTCAAAACTCCCTATAAATTTTTTTATTTGGTGAAAAAAGATCAGTCAATTATATTTAGTCTTCAGCTCCCCGAGTTCTTTTTTTAATTTACAAATATTTCCAACAGCTTTGCAAAGCCTTGCGACAGCTTTGCAACGCCTTGCGACAACTTTGCAATCGCCTTGCAATAGTTTTGCGGTGCCTTACAACACCTTCAATCAGTTTTGCAAAAAATATTGAGTTTTTAACTAAACAAAATACAAATATTTGGGGAATTTTGGGTTTTTAACAATAAAAAAAATATAACATGTTTTTTTAACAACATTTGTTTTAAGAGTCTTCGGCCAAATTTCCTGAAAAAAAAACTTCAGTCTACGTCAGTGTCGATATCAAGTTTACGTTGTACAACCTCAAATGCACAGTGTACAGTACATACTGTAATTCGCAAAAGGTAGTATGCAAACTGCGATTTTTCCTGTACAAATGACAATTTGCATTATTGCATACTAATGGCAATTTAATAAGAACAAATTACATTTTTCTATACAAGTTCCAGTTTTGTCTATACAAAATAGATTTTTGTATAGACAGGAAAAACTTATACCAACAAAGAAGTAGACCAACAACGTCATCTTTTGGCCATCTCTAAAAATTTGGGATTTTCACTAATTCCTTTCCAATTTTGGACACCCATCATGTTAGTATCAATTCATATAAATGAGAAGAACAGAATTGTTGGCTGAACGGGATGATATTGCAAGCACATGAAAGCTTCCATGGTGTAGACTCTTTTGTTGTTATATTCGTGAATGCGAAGAGGAATGGTAGCAAAATTACATCTAGCATGAAGAGCTTTTAAGTTGGATCACCCCGAATAACATGTTTGATGTTCCTAAACAAGGTATGGAGTTCTCGTGGTTTAATAACCAAGAAAACCGAGTCATGAGCATGTTAGATAGCTTTTTGGTTAATCGGGGGTGGAAGGAAAAATACTGGTTCGTATAACTGCTCATCTTACTTAACCAATCTCGTATCACTCCCCAATCTTTTTGATAACTGGGATCACCGTTCCGTCTGGAAGAGTGGATGCTGGACCGGGTTCAAAACCGAAGTAAAGGAACAACTAGTAGGGACTGGAAATTAGAACAAAATTACATAGTGCTGAATTGCTGATCCCTAAGAAAAGCAAGTCTGAAATATTTGCCTATCAGCTTAGCTTGGTGACCAACTGACCATACAAGATAGTCACCAAGATCCTAGCAACTATGAACTAGATTGTCCTCCATAGTGCTGGATCCATTAAGTTCTCCTTTCCATGGTGCCTCTATGGTAAGAAGACAAATTCTTTATGGATTCCTAGTGGCTATCGAACTAATATATTCCAGAAGAAACAAAGGATACTAGAAGACTTTTAAGCAAAGCTGATTTTGAAAAAACCTACGAAAGGATCAGTCGGGGACTTCCTTTACGTACTAATTAGAATATGATACTTTGATACAAGTGGAAATATAAGGCATACAAATGCATTTGTTCAACAACATTCTTGGGCTTGTTTGGTTTCGTAGATTAACGTGTGGGAGAGATTAAGGTGCCTCTCGTTCTTGTATAGATCTGAATATGAAATATGAAATGATTGCACATGTAATTTTTGTTGTTTTACACGTAAATTACACGTGATTTATTTGAGAGTCAGATTTAACAAAAAGAAAAAAAAACACCTAAGTGTTATCTTAGGGCTATGTTTATTATTTGGGCACTTGGAGTAATGGGATTTATAAATGTTATGGATATTATGGTTTGAGGAGCCACTATTAAAGAGATTTAAAAGATGGGCGTCTTTAGAGATTTATATGACGGCCCAAGTTCGTTTTCGACTCCGATGGGGCCGAACATATTTGATCACGTATAATCTACCATTTGAAGTCTTAGGGAAGGAGCCTCCCACAAACATAAAGCTGACTTTTTTTTTTTTTTTTTGTTGAAAGAAGAAATGCAAACAAAAGCACTACAAATTAAGATCCCACTTCATGTTGTCTATAGAGAGCCACGTTCTGGGAATCCTGTGTTTCCGTCCCCACTTCGCGAGAGCGTCAGCCAGGCCATTCGTTTTCCTCGGACTGAACTGAAATCGGATTTGCTCGAAGTGGTTTATTCGAGCTCTGATTTGTTCGATGTTAGATACTGATTGCCAGTTGATAGCTATGTTTCTGTCATGAATATGCCTTATCAGATTGTTGTTGTCGCTTTCAATTATGATGTGTTGAAGATGTAGCTCTTCCGCCCATGTGACAGCTCTAAGGATAGCTATGCTTTCGCATTCTTCCGCCGTTTGTCCCCTGATGCAATCCACTCTAGCCATCCTGAAATCACCGTTTGCATCATGGATGATGTTTCCGATGCCTGCCGGCGTAGTGTGGTTTTTGAAAGAGGCGTCCACGTTTATTTTGAGAAAAGGTGGTGGAGGTGGTTGCCACTGAGGCGGGTCTGCCTTCCTTTTAGCTCTAAATTGCTCAGGGATGTTTGTTATATAGCATTGGATTTGCCGGATAGTCTGCTTCGGCTGGATGTTTTTCTTGCCGAAACTTTTCTCGCATCAAGCTTTCCATATAAACCACATAATGTTTGCCAGAAGCTCGGTCGTTTCATCTTCCAACGAGGCCCAATGTGTAATCCATTCCGGCACGGAGCCAATCTCATCCGTTTTTATGCTGTAATAGAACCAAATTGCCCGTGCAAAGTTGCAGTGGAGAAGAATATGGGTAACAGTTTCCCGATTGTCGCAAAAGGCACATGTATGATCGTTGCCAATGTATCTACCGATTTTGTCTTTTACCGGAAGGCTGTTGGTGCAGCATTTCCAAAGAAAAAGTTTGATTCTGGGGATGGTCCCAATGTTCCATATGAATGCCCAATCTACCTTTTCCGGAGTTCCGGAGTCAGAACTAAGATGCCTATACATAGATTTTATAGTGAATTGCCCAGAGTTTGTGAGTGTCCATACCATTTCATCCTCCTCCGAGGGGTGAAGGTTGATGCCAAGGATCGCGTTGCCGATGTCCTTGTCGAAGTATCTTTGCAGCAGGTTTCTCTTCCAAGAATTATTGGCGATTAGTTGATCAACTGTATTTAGGGGACAATTTTTTAGGTTGAGTAGCGGTGGAGGGTGGTTAGGTATCCAGAAGTCCTGCCAGATATTGATGTTGGTGCCTTGGTTAATGTTCCAGAAGATAAGTTTTGAGAGGTTTCCGATGGGTTCGGCAAGCGATTTCCAGACCCATGAGTGATTTTGTTTTGGGGGGGTGGGTTTATCCGTTTTGGGGTAGTATTTTGCTTTTAGGAGTTGAGCCCAGGGTGCTGAAGGATATTTGAGAAGTCGCCAGCCAAGTTTACATAGAAAAGCTGCATTGTCGATGGCTGGTAATCTAAGTCCCAGTCCGCCAAGATTGCGAGGACGACAGATTGATGCCCAGTTAATAGTGTGAATGGATTTTGTTTTTCCCCACCAGAATGACCGTTGAATGGTCTCTATGCGTTTGCTGATGCCTTTGGGAATGGCAAAGCATTGCATCTGATATCGGGGAACCGCCGCGGTAATAGACGAGATGACTACAGTGCGGCCAGCTTGTGACAGTAGGTTAGTTTGCCACTTAGTATATATCAATACTAAAAGAAAAGTAAGACCTACCCAATTTTAAAACATGTAATTACCTACAATTTTGGTAAGAAAAAAAGGTGCTATCTTTATCAAATAAAGGAGATGTACACACAGAGAGAGCATGTGCCACATTCCATCATTCATGTTGTAAAATGAAAGACTAAAAAAGGGATATGAAAAACTGCCAGAGTAGATGTGTGACTATACACAGAATGCCAATCTACATATGCCACCACTGTCCTAGTCCACATCTACTTCACCCCCACCACAATTACTTTTTGTCATCTATCACTTCAATCAACATTCAGGTACCCAAAAACAAAACCCCAAATTGAAGGCCTACCCACTTATACCAAAAACTGAAACATATACTTAATCAAAGATCCTTCCCTAACAATCCATTTCTATTGCTTATCTTAAATGCATGGAAATGAAATTATCTGCCATTTTGCCTCCTATAACAATGTCATAAGTGTTGGTTGGTGCTAATTGAGAATAGTTTTAGATCAAGATACCCTACAAAGTAGGGAATGCTCTGTATTTATAATAAACTATGGAAAGAACATTTACAAGAATGACCTCAAACATATAAAGTAATTACATCTTATACATTTCATAGTGACACCCCCCTCAAGCCGAACGTCCATTAGTGAGAGAGAGCTTGAACTTCAATTCGTTGAACCGAAAGGTGGAGAGACCTTTGGTGAAAATGTCTGCAAGCTTAGAACTACTTGGTGTGTACTTGACTTGTAATTGACCTTGGCTGACTCTTTCTCTCACAAAGTGAAAATCAATGGCAATATGTCTGGTACGAGAATGAAGAATGGGATTTACAGCAAGATAGGTTGTGCTAATGTTGTCACAAAACACCACAGGAGTGGAAGAAACTCGAATCCCTAACTCATTCAAGAAATTTTGGAGCCAAATTAGATCAACACTCGTATGGGAGACAACTCTATACTCTGCTTCTGTCGACGAACGAGCTACTGTGGGTTGTGTTTTGGAAGTCCAAATGATCAAATTAGGGCCAAGAAGCACACAAGAGCTTGTTGTTGATCGCATATCATCTGGAGAACCAGCCCAATCTGCATTTGAGAAGCCAATAATTGGAGATTCTAATGCTCGTGTAAGACAAAGTCCTTCCTCAATGGAGCCTTTCAGATATCTAAGAATCCTCTTAGCAACAGTAAAGTGAACAGTTGTTGGAGATTTCATGAACTTAGAGACTTGATTGACAGCATAGGCAATATCTGGCCTAGTTAGAGTTAGATATTGCAAGGCACCAACTAAACTTCGAAAAACTTGAGGATTGGGTAATAAATCACCATCTTCCTTGGATAATTTAGTCCCTGTTGTAATTGGAGTTGGAACAGGATTTGAATCGAACTGAGAAACCTTCGAAGGAGGTCATTAGTATACTTCTTCTGGGTAAGAATTAAGGAATCTGCAGTTCCAGTTGCTTCCATACCGAGAAAGAAATTTAGATCTCCCATATCCATCATTTCAAAAACAGTCTTGAGGTTCTGAATTAAAAACTTTAAAGGAGAGCAGGATGAACCAGTGACAATTATGTCGTCAACATAAAAGAGTAATATTGTGAGATCATTGTGTGATCGAGAATAGAACATAGAAGGATCATAAATGGAATGCTTAAACCCTGGTTGCAGAAAGAAGTTACTGAAACGATGATGCCATGCCCGAGGGGCATGTTTCAGGCCATAGAGTGCTTTATTCAATTTGCAGACATAGTTTGGGAATTTGGGGTTTACAAAACCCTGTGGCTGATTCATATAAACAGATTCATGTAATTCACCATTGAGGAAAGCATTCTTAACGTCCAATTGACGAATAGACCAATTACCTGAGATTGCCATTGAAGGAACAACTCGAATGGTTGTAGGACGAACCACTGGACTAACGGTTTCATCATAATCGATCCCATGTTGTTGAGTAAACCCTCAAGCCACTAACCCAGCCTTGTATCTTTGTATTGATCCATCAGGTCTATGTTTTATCTTGTAGATCCATTCACAATCGAACAAGTTCATGGAGGAATCTTTTGGAACTAAAACCCAAGTATTATTTTTCGTTAAAGCTGTAATTTCTTCATCCACGGCCAATTTCCAGTGAGAGTGCTTGAAAGCTTGAATAAAGAGGAGGGTTCGTCAAAGTTGAAAGTATTTTCTGACGAACAGGTGTGGTGGTTATCAATATTTTCGGTTTTCGTGTTCCATCTCGACTTCGAGTGATCATAGGATGTATTGAAGTAGTGGTAGTGAAAGAAGAAGGTAATGGAGGTGGTGGTTGTTGAACAAGGAGAGAACAACCTCTGTTTTTAAAGAAGGACGAGGAGCAGATAGGTCGGCGTTGGAAATGGTGCGAGACTCCTGACGCTAAGAGCTTCTCGACTTGTTTGGCTATTTCGGCCTATTTAGCCAGTGCAAAGTTTTTTTTTCTACTTTACAGGTCTGCTCCCTTCTGTGATATTGATTCTGTGAGTGATGATCCCGAGATCTATCCCGGGTACCTCGTCGGTACCGAAGGCGAAAATATGACGGTGTTCCCTCAGAAAGTCTTCCTTCTTGACTTTGTCCAAAGTACTTCCGACGTAGGGCACCTCGCTGGTCTTTTCCCCGATCTGTACGGTTAGGTCCGCTGTCCTTTCCTCTTCTTCCCTGGATTTCTGCTTTTTCTGATTCTTTGATTTTCGGTTCCTGGTTTTCTAAGGGAGGTGATTTTATCCCCGGATTCGTGATGGTGTCGTGTTCCGACGTCATACTTTCCTAATGGATTCGAATGAATAGTTAGTCTAAAAAACTTGTTAAATAAGATTCGGGTTACCGAATTGATGATTTTGCTGGAGAGATCCCCTCCTTCTAGCGCCAAACGTTGATGTCAAAAAATGGTTTTCTGTTAGATCTGCATGAAATAGGGAGTTGATGCATGACAGCCTCCGTTGTGTATGAATCCTCCGTTATGTTGGGGATTGATTAACTCTGTGTTCCTGCTTTCAGCTCTGCTTCTCTTTGTTCCAACTCCTGGCTCTTGTTTCTCGCTCCTTCTCCTTGCTCCAGCTCTTTGCTCCTGTTCGTCTGTTCCCGAGGGGGGAAAACCTGCAAAGGGTTCGAAAACCACTCTGACGCTCAAGCCAGTCAGGATGCTCTTTGCAGTCTCAGAATGAATATTGATTGATCTTTTTGGGAGGCGAGTTATGAGAACTCTGAGTTTTTTGTGATCTTTTTTGGGTAAAGAAATCGTGTCCTGTGAAGGACGATGTGGGGGGCCTTTTATAGGCGATGTTAGGCCGACTGTGATTAGTGGCGGTGGTGAGGCGGTTGCCGTCAATCTGAAGGGAAAGTTTCCTCCCTTGAGTATCTAGGGTTTCTCTCAGAGTCTATCCCGGATCTTTTATAAGTGGAAGTTCCTAAGTTTAAGGATTTTCTGTAGATATCTTGCCGGTGTGATAGACTCTAAAGGAGAAGTTTCCTCCTTCAGATACGTGGAGTCCAAACTGGCTTAAACACTTCGAGATATGTGGCCAACTAAGATCTTTCTAGAAGTTTCGGGATTAAGTCGATAGATCGCTTGGCGCTGCTGCCTCCCCAGTTCTGGGCGTAAGACACTTGCCGAACCTGTGTGGACCCCTCTCACTCCTTTGAAGACCCCATGGCTGATCTGGCCATGCTAAGGGCGTCTCGCAGGGCTGGTATCTTCTGGCTGACCTCCCCGTTAAGGAACATCGGGTGGACCATCAGGAGCTCAGCGATCATGCTGCCTTAAGCCGACCTAACTTTGTTGACTTCAGGTCTGATCTTGACTCTTCAAACGTTAGTCAACGTCTGAACATTTTATGCATCATCACCTGCCACCATGAATACCACTAATTGGAATCCAGATTCAGGACCCATTCATCATGTCACTTCAAATCTGGCCAATCGAAGTGTTCAATCTGATTATGAAGGCAAAGGACACGTCAAAATTGGTACTGGTACATGTTTGCCCATCACTCACACTGGTTCTTCATATGCTTCTCTTCAATCTAACTATTTTCTTCTTCAAGATATACTTCATGTACCTAACATTACAAAGAATTTACTACCAGTGCATAAATTTGTGAAAGATAATAACTACTTTTTTTCAATTCTTCCCTGATCATTTCAATATCAAGGATCTTCAAACGGGTAAAGAGATTCTCAATGGTCCCTGTGAGGATGGTTTATATCAACTTCATCTTCAATCTTAGCAGTCCCTTCAGAACTTTTCTGCTCTCACCACTTCATTCACTCCTGATTGGTATTCAAGGTTAGGTCATCTAGCTTTCAGAACTATGAAGCACGTTATTCTATCACATAAACTACAGTTTGATTCTTTATTTCCTCACATTTTTTACTTCATGTCAAATGGCTAAGAGTCATGCTTTACATCACAGTCCATGTATGTCTACAATGACTTCCCCTCTAGAATTAGTTCACTCAGATGTGTGGGGGCATTCTCTTTTCCCTTCTCCTAATAGTTACAAATACTATGTAACCTTTTTAGATACCTTTACAAGATATACATGGATATTTCCCATTGCTCAGAAATTTGATGTGTTTCAGACCTTCTTGTTGTTTAAAGCTCACGTGAAGAATATTTTTAATCTAAAAATCAAGTACTTACAATCTGATTGGGGTGGGGAATATAGAAATGTTTCTTCTCACTGTCAGGCAAATGGAATTGGTCATAGAGTTTCTTGCCCTCATGAACATGGATAAAATGACGTGATTGAGAGAAAATACAGACATATATTAGAAATTGGTTTAACTTTATTCGCTCATGCTAATCTACCTCTTACTTTTTGGGACTATGCATTTGAAACTGCAGTCTATCTTATTAATAGACTACCTAGTTAAATCAAGAACCACCTGCTTCAACAAATTTATTTCTTGTTCACTTTCTTCATCAACAACTCTATCATTCACTTGTATCAAATGAATAACATTAGTGAATATATTATGTGTAAGATGTAAAATATCTAATAAATAACATATTATTTGTATACTGTTTTAAACAAAAACATTACCATAATGTATTTTGTGTCAAACAATATACATTATTTACAATGGACTATATATTTAGGTGAAAAAATTTCAATCAATATGTGTTATTTCTAATAAAAATCATGTACTTATTCCATCAATATATACATTTTCTGGTTCAAGATCAGCCAGATCTTTCTTCATTCTATCTCCTGCACATACACAAACAAGTTAACTTGTTTCAGATTATTGGAAATTTTATATAAATTATCAGTATTTCAGTATTAAATACATTGTATGAAAATTAGAAGCCGATTTTTTTCTCTATAAACTTTCATTCTTAGAAACAACATATGACAAATGAGAATAAAAAAACTAAATCTGAAAACCCAACAAAATTCCATTATACATAACACGTTTTTGTTTACAAAAAACACAAAATTGGTTGATTAACATAAAGCCCAAACCCGAAAAACTGAAAAAAAAATCCAAAATATCTTTGAAAATCTTGAACAAACACACTGATTTGAAGAGTTTTTAGAGTTTCGGTCGATCGATTTTTCGAAGAGAGAGAGAAAGAGATTTTGTTTCTGGTTTTTGAAAGTTAGAGAAAGAAAGTAAAAAGATATTCAGAGCAGAGAAAGAGATATTCATCGTCGTTAGGTTTTTTAGAAGAAAGAGAAAGAGATATTCTGTTTTCCAATCTGAAAGTAAGAGAGAGAAAATAATATATTCGTTGCCTATTTTAAACCCAAAATCACAGTAATTTGTTGTAAACTTTCTCTTCTGGCTGGGCCTAAAAAATGGACGGGAATTGTTTTGGGATCTGGATGGAATTGGTTTTATCTAAAAGAGGGTATTAGAGTCCAAAATGGAAAAGGGCTAAAAACTTTTTTGCTGGGAAGTTTGGACTCTAATCCCTTTTTGAACTTTATTTTGGGCCTAAAACCATGGACCCTTCCTAATACATAAATCTTTTAAAAACTTAGCATAAGGTGGGATTTATTTAAGGGATATTTAGTAAATGCCCCCCACTTATTTAGTGATATTAGGACTTCACCCCTAAAAACATTATCGTTCAGGCGTTAACCCCCAAAACCCTTTTTTCCGTCAAAAACTCGTTATGTAGTGGGCGTGCGAGTCACTTGCTTCTCATCGGACGAAAATACCCCCATAATAATCTGATGGTCACTAGAGGCTTACACTATCAACGACCAAGATAAAATCCATCAAATAAACAGTAACAAGATCATCTCTTTCTCTCTCGTAATTACTCAACCATGGATTCTTCATCTCAATTACAGAAACCAGCACAACCCCATCTGAGTATCAAGTCATCTTCTTCTTCCCAAATCGAAAATCAAAATTTCAATGGCGAAGATCATCCACACCTCACTTTCGGTCTCCTCAATACTAATTCTTCTTCTTCTTCTTCTTCACCCAACAACAGAAATCTATCAAACCCCAATCTCAAATTTCGTCATTCTGTTTCAAGTCCCTTACAAGAGATTGTTCTTCTCTATCCAACCCCTAACAAGAAATTCAGAACCAGAAATTTTAAAAAGATTGAAATGGCGGAAGAACCAATTGATGGGGTTGGCCCTAAAAAACAATCTAAGAGTAAAGCTTCTTCAATGGCTCCACCTAAATCTTCTTCTCATGTAATCAGAATAAAAGAACACATAATCAAAAACTCAGATCAGAAATCTTGTCTATCATCAATTAATCAACAAACCGACGAAAAAGATTTCATTTTTGTGCCATAGAGCTACTGTAATTTCTAGAGAGAGAATTACTACTTCCATTAAAGCTCCCACCTTGATGAAGATGTTGCTGAACTAAATCATAATTTTAAGAAGGAAAAGATCCAAAACCATCACCCATCATTAACCCATTACTACTAACCCAATTAAAAGTCAGTAAAGTTCTAATGAATTAGATCCATTGGGTAGATTTTTAGGAATCATTTTTGGTTATTCTAATGGATGCTTCTAGCAAGATTGGTGGGTAGATTTACATGTTCTTGAATCAAATCGCCGACTCAATCAGATCGTTGCGTCATCTCCACCACAATCACCACCACCACCACCACCTCCCACCAAGTAATTAGAAAGATTAGTGGGTAGATTTCAACCATTAACTAAATCTAGATTTGCAAAAAACACGATTGACGCCAGTTTGGGAGGTTTCTGAACCACCTGAATCTCCTCCTTACTTTGAATCAAATATAGAACAAGTTAAGTTGGAAAATGATGGAATCATTGAAGGGGAAGAAGAGATTGAACCACCACCTGCTGCTGTTCCATTTTCTAGGTTATTTGCTTATGCATAGCTTCGATTAGGACGATTTTAAAGTGAAAGACAAAATCTTGGTCGTTGATCATGTGTGCCTCCACTGACCGTCAGATTATATTGGGGGTATTTTCGTCCGATGAGAAGCACATGACTTGCACACCCACCACATAACAAGCTTTTGACGGAAAAATTGATTTTGGGGGTTAACGCCTGAACGATAATGTTTTTAGGGGTGAAGTCCTAATATAACTAAATAAATGGGGGGCATTTACTAAATATCCCTTTATTTAATTACCTAGTATTGGAGTATTAATACTAACTTGTTTGAATAAATAACTACCAATCATCCATTAATGTTCACAGATATCTAGATGTCCACGAAAGTCTACCAAAATATTTTTGAAATATTAGTAAAAATATATTATTTCATACGATAACACAATCATATTAATATATTAAACATACACCAAATGGATTTCAATGTCCACGAATATCTAGATGACCACGAAAGTCGAAAATGATATTTTGAAATATTAGTAAAACATATGTTATTTCGTATAATAATATTAATAATAATAATATTAAAATTATAAATATCCACAAATTGTATCTATTAATGTCCCCAAATATCAAGATGTCCACGAAAGTCCAAAATAAATGTATTTAAAATTTTAGTAAAAGTATGCTATTTCATATGATAAAATAATATATATCCAATTTACATTAATACTCACGGATAACCATGGTGATGTCAAAATTTGGGTTTAGGTTACCATTCAGGATAAGTGAGTGCTTCGTTGAATCTTGAAATGTTCTTCACAAACTAAGGACGAAAAATGTGTAGTACTCGGAAACCCCTTCGACGCTCAAGTCAGTAAAGGTGTTTTTGAAGTTCCGAGTTCAGGGGTTGGACCTTTGATTAGCTCGAGATTCAACTTGTATGCTTGAATTTCCGATTACTTGTTTGATGTGAGCCTGTTGCCATTGATACGCGTGTGGTGGGGAAGCATAGATCCACCGTCTGATAGATGCAAGTTCTTTTATTAAAAACTATTTGGTATTTCGGATAGGTCGAATTTCTGATCTTGTATATTTGGTGGGGAAAATGTCTTCCTTACAGGACTCTTGTATCCCAAGTTATTTAAATACTTAAGATCTTCGCCGATAATGATCTTGGACCAGATTCAGACTTAAGTCGACGAAAACATTAGGCACGTTTCTACTCCAAAATCTAAGGCAAACCTGATTGTGATTAGAGCCAAAGCATGATCAAGACGCTAAGGACACTCGTACCGATCCCTCAATTTTGGGATTGAATGGCAGAGATCTTTGAGATTCACCTCCCTGGTGACTTAAAACGGGTTGACCCATTAGGTTGTTGGTCCTTTTTTGACTTATTGACTTTGGTCAACAGATGACATTTTTTCGGATTATCAATCCAGATGTCCATGAAAATTTTAGAATGTATTTTAGAAATATTAGTAAAGATATGTTATTTCATATGATAAGACTAGGCATAACCCGTGCCTCCGGCGCGAAGACTTTCGTTGAGCACTTAAGCGATATAAAATAGTGGACCTTCCGTTATCAAAATGAATGACCTGTTAGGAAAAATATCCTAATTAATTTGTTCAGGAATACGAAGATAAACGATGCGAAAGTAAAAGTAGAGACACCAAGATTATTTAACGTGGCAAAAAACCCCTCCAAACTAGAAGGTAAAAAACCACGGGACCTAGTCCAGAAATCTTCCACTATAATTAAATAATGGGTTACACAACTCTTCACCAAACCTATGGTGGATAAACTGAACAAAGAAACAAAGAAATAAAATCTCTTACTCCTTAGGATTTGAACAAATCCTACATTACTAAATTGCTTCACAAGATTAATAATCTTCTTTTCTTCAAACCAATATTCTGCTCTTTCAATCTCTCTTGAAAGAACCACTTCAGAAATCTCTCTTTCTCTGACTTCTCTTTGTTCTGGAAGTTGTTTCATCTCTCTTATCTCTCTCTCTCTAACCTGAGAAGATATATCTGAGAGGATTCTCTTGTAACTCTCCCAACTGGGAGCTCCCAACTGGGAGCTCCCAACTGGGAGGATACTTTCTAACCTGAAAGTATGATACTCTCTAACCTGAAAGTATGAATAATTTCTTCCCTTTCATTCCCTATTTATAATGATAAATAAGGAGGTATTCTACTAGAAATAGGATTCCTTTTTAGGCTAGAAATAGAAACTTCTATTTCTCCCTAAATAAGGAATAAGGGAAATCCTATTCTAACTAGGAATCCTTTTTATATAAGGAGGGACCCCAACAAACTCCCCCTCCCGACTTATGAAAAGGACCCACCATTCTAAGGCCAAAAATACTACTATATAGCTCATGCTTGTCTTTGGACAATGGTTTTGTCATCATATTTGAAGTACTGTCGTCTATATGGATTTTCTTGATCTTCAATACTTTTTCTTCAATAACGTCTCAAAACCACTGATATCTCACATTCCAATTGCATTCAACTTTTTCATGAATTCACTTGAATCATGTGTAAAGTGCACTCCTGTTTTCCTTCCATATTCTGAACGATAAATCTAACCTTGGCTCTGGTACCACTTGTTAGGAAAAATAACCTAATTATCTTGTTTCATACCAAGTTCTTCTAACAGTCTCTTCATCCATAACATCTCTTTGCAATATTCTGTAATGGCAATATATTCTGCCTCTGTAGTAGATAAAGCTACACACTTTTGTAATTTAGATTGCCATGACACTGCTCCCCCTGAAAATGTAAATAAGTAGCCTGATGTGGACCTTTTAGAGTCTACATCTCCTGTCATGTCTGCATCTGTGTAACCGACTAATACTGGCTTATCATTACCAAAATATATACGAGCTTTAGACGTACCTCTAAGATACTTCAGAATCTACTTCACTGCTAACCAATGCTCTTTGCATGGATTAGCAAGAAATCTGCTTACTACTCCAACTGCAAATGCAATGTCCGGTCTTGTACACACCATTGCATACATCAAGCTTCCTACAGCTGAAGCATAAGGAATTTTCTCCATTTCTTCTTTCTCACTTCTAGTTGATGGACACTGATCACGAGTCAACTTGAAGTGACTGGCTAATGGACAACTCACTGGTTTTATCTTGTCCATATTGAACCTTTCTAGAACCTTCTCAATGTATCTTTCTTGTGATAGCCAAAGTTTTTCAGCTTTCCTATCACGAGAGATATGCATGCCAAGAATTTGTTTTGCTAGACCCAAGTCTTTCATATCGAAATACTTGTTTAGTTCCTTCTTTAACCTGCTAATTTTATTAGCATCCTGACCAACAATCAACATATCATCAACATAAAGTAGAAGTATAATCAAATCTCCATCAGGAAATTTATGAACGAAAACACAATGATCTGAAGCCGTCATGTGATACCCTTGATCCTTCATAAATGATTCAAACTTTTTGTACCACTGTCTTGGTGCTTGTTTCAGTCCATATAAACTCTTCTCTAACTTACAAACCAAGTGTTCCTTACCTTTAACTTCAAACCCTGTTGGTTGTTCCATATACACATCTTCCTCCAAGTCACCATGAAGGAAAGCGGTCTTGACATCTAGTTGTTCAATTTCTAGGTTCATACTTGCAGCCAATCCCAATACTAACCGTATAGAGGACATCTTCACCACCGGAGAGAAAATCTCATCAAAATCAATACCCTTCTTCTGCCCAAATCCTTTCACCACTAGGTGTGCCTTATACCGTGGTTGTGAATTTCTTTCTTCGGTCTTGATTTTGAAAACCCACTTATTTTTAAGAATTTTCTTATTCTTAGGTTTTTCAACCAACTTAAAAGTGTTGTTCTTATGCAATGATTCAATCTCATCTTGCGTAGCTTTCAACCACTCCTTCTTGTGTTCATCATCTATGGCTTCTTCATAACACTGTGGTTCTCCACTATCTGTAACCATCACATACTTGTGTGGAGGATACTTGGTAGATGGTGCTCTCTCTAGTCGATATTCTCAATTCAGCTGGTGGTTCATGTTGAACTTCCATTCCTCTCTCAACATCATCACCCATAGGAACATCTTCATGAGCTTCATCTTCATGATTTTGTTCTTCACCTGCATTATCATGCATAACCTTAGAAGAGATATGTGGATCTAGATCAATGAGATCATTACTATGATTCTCATGCTTCTCAACTTTCCTGAAGTCCTCAATAGTTTGATTTTCAAGAAAGACCACATCTCTACTTCTAATAATCTTTTTATCGACTGGATCCCATAACCTGTATCCGAATTTCTCATCTGCATACCCTAAAAAGATGCATTGCTTGGCTTTATCATCAAGCTTTGCTCTTTGATCTTTAGGTATATGCACAAAAGCCCTGCAACCAAACACCCTTAGGTGTCCATAACTGACTTCTTTCCCAGCCCACACTCTCTCAGCTACATCTTCATCTAATGGTGTTGAAGGTGATAAATTGATCAGATAACATGCAGTACGCATTACCTCACCCCAGAAGCTTTTAGGCAGCTTTGCTTCTGAGAGCATACATCTGATCCTCTCCACAATAGTGCGGTTCATGCGTTCTGCTACACCATTTTGTTGTGGAGCTTTGGGAACTGTCTGTTCATGTCGAATACCATGGGTTTTGCAATACTCTTCAAACGACCCGATGTATTCTCCTCCATTGTTAGTGCGAATGCACTTCAATGATTTTTCTGTCTCCTGTTCTACCATGTTGTGGAAGTTCTTGAAAACTGCAAGTACTTGATCTTTGGTCTTTATGGCATATGCCCAAACTTTTCTGGAAGCATCATCTATAAAAGTAACGAAATACAAAGCACCACCAAGTGTTTTGACCTTTAAAGGTCCACGAACGTCAGAATAAACGAGCTCCAAAACACTGGATTTTCTTTCAGATGCATTCCTTTGAAAGGAAACTCTATGTTGCTTTCCTACTAAACAATGAGAACAAGTGTTTAAATTTATACCTTTTACGTTCGGTAAGTCTTGTCGTTTAGCAAGGATTTGAAGTCCTTTCTCGCTCATGTGCCCGAGTCTTCTATGCCAAAGATCAGTGGAAGAATCTTTTTCAACTGCATTCAATTCTCCTTTACACAGTTTTACTTGAGTCCTGTATAAAGTACAACACTTCTTCCCTCTTGCTATCACCATTGACCCTTTTGTGAGCTTCCACTTTCCATCACCAAAGTGACTGTGGTACCCTTCATCATCTAATACTCCGGTAGAGATTAGGTTATATCGAAGATCTGGTATATGCCTCACATTCTTAAGAATCAATGTACTCCCTGTGCTCGTCTCGATTTTCACTTCTCCAATTCCTACGATTTTTGAGAAACCTAAGTTTCCCATCCTGACTTTGCCAAGGTCACCAGTTCTGTAAGAGTTAAAGAAATCCTTACATGGAATAGCATGATACGAAGCACCAGAGTCAACCAACCATGTTGTTTCTGGTTCTGATTCGGTCATACTTAAGCAAGTGTCTCCACAACCTGAGAGTAAGATAATGTCATCACCTGAGGCAACTGCCGCAACATTATCTTGTTTTTCATCATCCTTTTTATTTTCCTTCTTTGGTTTCCTGCAATCACTCTTGTAATGACCCATTTTTCCACAACCAAAACATCTAACTTCTTTCTTTGGTTTTGATCTTCCCCTTGACTTATCACGGTTATGAGGTTTTCTACTTTTACCTCTCCCCCGTCTTTCTGTAACAAGTGCCTCTGAATGAGACTCGTCTGACGATGATTTCCTTCTTGTTTCTTCATTCAACAAACTACATGTTACGTGATTCATACGCATTATGCCATCAGGAGCAGAATTGCTAAGAGACACCACCAATGTCTCCCAACTATCTGGTAAAGAATTTAGAAGAAGTAAGGCCTGCAACTCATCATCCAAAACTAACTTCATTGCAGAAAGCTGGTTTACTAGACTTTTCATCTCATTCAAGTGTTGAGCAATTGAGGTTCCTTCTTTATATTGTAATTTTCCTAGCTTTCTAAACAAGTAAGCCTTTTTGGCAGCTGTCTTCTGATCATACAATTCTTCTAATTTCCTCCATAGACTAAAAGCGGAACTCTCCGTCGATACATGATGAAAAACACTGGGTTCTACCCATTGTCGAATAAATCCAACAACCTTACGATCTAATACCTTCCAGTCTTCTTCATCCATCTTCATCGGTTTTGTATCGTGATTTTCAATGGGTGCAGCTAGGTCTTTGCAGTATAACAAATCTTCCATTTTTGCTTTTCACATCAAGTAGTTTTCTCCATCTAAACTAATCATGCGATTAGTATTCACTTCCATCTGAACGATAAATCTAACCTTGGCTCTGATACCACTTGTTAGGAAAAATATCTTAATTAACTTGTTAAGGAATACGAAGATAAACGATGCGAAAGTAAAAGTAGAGACACCAAGATTATTTAACGTGGCAAAAAACCCCTCTAAACTAGAAGGTAAAAAACCACGGGACCTAGTCCAGAAATCTTCCACTATAATTAAATAATGGGTTACACAACTCTTCACCAAACCTATGGTGGATAAACTGAACAAAGAAACAAAGAAGTAAAATCTCTTACTCCTTAGGATTTGAAAAAATCCAAGATTACTAAAGGTTGAAGAAGATAACCACAAACTAAATTGCTTCACAAGATTAATAATCTTCTTTTCTTCAAACCAATATTCTGCTCTTTCAATCTCTCTTGAAAGAACCACTTCAGAAATCTCTCTTTCTCTGACTTCTCTTTGTTCTGGAAGTTGTTTCATCTCTCTTATCTCTCTCTCTAACCTGAGAAGATATATCTGAGAGGATTCTCTTGTAACTCTCCCAACTGGGAGCTCCCAACTGGGAGCTCCCAACTGGGAGGATACTCTCTAACATGAAAGTATGATACTCTCTAACATGAAAGTATGATACTCTCTAACCTGAAAGTATGAATAATTTCTTCCCTTTCATTCCCTATTTATAATGATAAATTAGGAGGTATTCTACTAGAAATAGGATTCCTTTTTAAGCTAGAAATAGAAACTTCTATTTCTCCCTAAATAAGGAATAAGGGAAATCCTATTCTAACTACGAATCGTTTTTATATAAGGAGGGACCCTAACATGACCTTTTAAAAACAATATCATATTTCATTTTTTTAGAACACTAAGATTAAGGTATTTGAGTAATATATTGTGGTATATCAAAAATTGCACCATTAACATAAGTAACTTCAAATTCAATAAAAACTCTTCTTTCTAAATAGCTAACTTCAATTTCCATATATGAGCAATAAGGAAAGAGAAATTCAAAATAGGTTGTAATCTTAAAAAGACAAAATGATAGTGGATATATAATTTAATGAGTGAGAATCTTACAGTGGCATTAGTCCAGCTGAAGTTGCATAGAGGATAATGGACACCTTTGCAAAATCTCAAGAAAGGAAGAACCGAAACATTAAAGCTATAAGGCATTAATTTATGACCTTGAGAGTTCACCGGAAGGAATTAAACATATGGATTCATCTACATAGACAATAATGGACACCTTTGCAAAATCTTAAGAAAGGAAGAACCTAAACATTAAAGCTATAAGGCATTGTTTTATGACCTCGAGAGTTCACTGGAAGGAATTAAACATATGGATCCATCTATGCAAATTGGCATATCTATAACAAACAATTATAGGTTCCATCACCCAAATTTGATCTTTTACTTTACAATTTGACCTTTGCATTGAGATGGAGAGCCTTGCATCCACCATAATGAGAAGAAAAAAATCAAAAATTAACAATGTATTGTAGTAATAGAGAATCAGAGGAGTTGTTTGTTTAGACTTTATGGACAATATAGACTTAATGGGCAGTAAAGGTTTTGTGAGGGGAAGATGAGGGGGTTTAAGGGTCATTTATATTATCCTAGTCATCCTCATTTATTTTGTCTCAGTCACCTAAACAAGTCCTGTTTTGTTATATAGATGATAATAATGACATTAAAATAATAAATATCCACTAATTGTCCATCAATGTCTTTGGATATCTAGATGTCCACGAAACTTCAAAAATATATTCTTGAAATATTAATAAATGTATGTTATTTCATATAATAATAATAGTAATAATAATAATACTAATAATAATAATATCTATTAAACATCTTGTCTATGGACTCAATATCTTGAAATGTCTGATATTATGGACCAAATGCCTTGAAATGTCTACAAGACATTTTGTCTACAAATTCAATGTCTTGAAATATCCATAAAAATATTTTGTTTCTAGACTAAATGTCCTGAAATATCTTGAAGCGTCTTAAAAGATACTTTGTTTACGAATATCCGTCAAAATCCCTGTCCACTAGCCCTAAGTTTCTTCTTCAAAGAATACCTGAGTTAAATGTTTTGTTTGGAGAAGTGTTACTTAGTAACTTTTTTAAAAAGTTTTTTTAATTGGTTTAGTTAAAGGACTAAAATTATGGTGTTTTTTTTTTTTCTGATAAGAGAAATTATGGTGTTGTATAGCACTATTTTAATTGGGGAGGATGGTGGATTGACAGTGTATAATATTCCGTATCATAAATACAGTCTGGATTTGAGAATGATTGATTACTTTATCATATCTTACTTGAAGGGTCCAGTTGAAAGCACGCAATAAAAACGTTGTTAGGACCTGATAGAGGTCCTTTGCCACAGACACCTATTAGCACCTAAATACGGATAGATAGATCAAGCCGAGAGCCAAAGCAATGATTTGGAATCAGACCAATTCGAGAGGTCTCAGACTGGCCTGTCTGAGCCAGTACTCTGGGTGTCGGACTGACCAGTCCGAGACATTAAGCGAAACCTTCGAATTGACCAGTCCAAGGGTATTTCAAGAGATCCTACCCTAACTTAATTTACTTTCCTATCAATCTCGCCATAACTTTGCTTCAAGATCATTACCCTCAATTTGTTACTAAACACGTATGACAAATTCTAATCTAATTTGATTGTTCAATGTAAGGTTTAAATATGATTTGTGTTTAAAACTTTGGTTTTTAAAATGTCTTGTTTCGGGGGCTTTCTATTTTAGATCTTTCTCATTAATGTTCCATGGTGATTCCTTGGCGTTATGAGATGACGAAGAAGAAAAAAGAGAAGGAGAAGCAGGAGGAGGAGGATGAGGAGGAAGAGGAGGAGGAGAAGAAGGAGGAGAAGGAGAAGGAGAAGGAGAAGGAGAAGGAGAAGAAGAAGGAGAAGAAGGGGGTTGGGTGTCTTGTTTGTTCCGTACCGGGTGCTACCAGTCATGTACTTTTTATTGGGCATTTTTAGTTGCACTCTTACTTGAATCACTTTCAGA
Source organism: Eschscholzia californica (assembly GCF_041429995.1). Taxonomy (NCBI): domain Eukaryota; kingdom Viridiplantae; phylum Streptophyta; class Magnoliopsida; order Ranunculales; family Papaveraceae; genus Eschscholzia; species Eschscholzia californica. Next base: position 35,780,214 of record NW_028238472.1, read on the forward strand.
TTCTCCATATTAAATAAAGGTCGCGGCTTTGGGGAATAAAAAAATTCTTCGGGGAATAAAATTTAGTCAATAAATATTGACTCATGGGCATAATTTTTTTAGTCCAAAAGTTGACTTGATCAAATATTGCCCCTTAATCTTCATCTTCTTTCTCCCTTTCTCTCTCTCCTACGGTCTCTCACTATCTCTCTTTTATTCTCTTATTTTTTCCCTCTTCTTCTCTTAGTCTCTCTCTCTCTCGATTCCTCATTGTATATCTCTTACCATCTCTCGTTATTACTCTCACTAACTATGTCTTTCGATTTCTCACTGTTTCTCTCTCAATTTCTCACTGTTTCTCAATCGATCTCTCATTGTTTCTCTCCCTCTCTCCCACAGACACCGTTCATACAAAGGGAAGTGTTCCCTTTGTCGCAATTTGACACCTAGGAGGGTTTCTGGTGAGACCCTCCTCGAGGATTTCGTGGCCAAGAAATATTTCGTGGCTACAAAAAGTTTTGTGACAATGACCATTCTTGGCTACAAAACATTTCGTGGACATGACCATTTCTTGGCTACAAAACGTTTCCTGGGCACGAACTCTGCGATTCCCACAGAGAAATCTATATAGACCGAGAGAGGGAGAGAAACAGATTGCGAGCGAGATATAGATAGTAAGAGAGAGATATGCTTACAACGAGAGAAATAATGAGAGTGGTCTACAATGAAAGAGAGAGAGAGATCTATAGTGAGAACGACAAAGAAATATTCAGGGAGAGCGAGAGAGGGAGATAGAGAGAAAAAACAAAAGCAACACGAGAGAGAGCAGTGAGTTAGGGAGGAAAGAGAAGAGGTGGCAATGGTGGTGGTGTGAAGTTGTGGTGGTGAAGGTGATAAACTAGATGAAGATTAGAGCAATGTTTGATCAAGTGAATTTTTGGACTATAATAAAATATGCCCTCGAGAATGTACAGAAAACATGGATTCCCTAGAGAATTTATTCCCCGGAGATTATTCTTTATCCCCCAAAGCCGGCCTAAATAAAATGTTATTTGAGATTGTATTATTTGAGATTGTATTATTTGAGATTGTATCATGTTAGTTGTCCATCTAAACTCACCTGTTACAAAACAACATGGAGAATCAACAAACTTGTCTGAAACAACCTCTTTCTCTACTTTATCACCTAATATGTCTTCCTGGCCTTCTTTCATTCTTGTTACATAATCACATTACTATATTTTATGAACTTCTTTATTGTGTCTCCTTTCTTCTTCTCATATTCCAATGGATTAACAACCTCCCTATGTTTCTGCTGCTGCTGTTGTTGGAACTGAATTCGATAATTCGAATGAGAAACAACTCTAGTCAGATCAATGGGAGTTCCCGCAACTCTGTTAACTCTAGATGAGACTTGGTGAACTATTTTTTCTTGATAGTAAACTTATTTTGGAGGCAAATTAGACATTGCAGATGAAGATGAAGTAGATCCAAAAGAAAAACTAGTACCCATCATAGGTGAATGAGGAACAGATTGAACATCTTGTTATTGCGCATAACCTGTTTGTAGGTTTCCCCAAAGAAGCACTTTGAGTTTCAACATCAGTGGAAGAAACTTCGACTTTTCTCTCCTGAACATTCTCAGCCTCTCTTCCTGTTACGGGACGAGTCTTGTACTATTTTCGAGTATCAGATGTAGTCCAATTGGCAGCTTCAGTATTCAAACTTGTTGGTTCAATACCATTACTACTATTATGCACTTGCGGCTGGGGTACTACCTGAGCGTAATTCGTAGACGTCGCTGGTCCGAAGGAAGTAGTAACTCCATTAGTTGGTTGACATGCTGACGTAATTGGCAAGTTCGGACTCAGATAAGCAGAACCCGTGGCAACATGCTCAGGATACTGCTTAAGATACTTCAATGACACAAAGTTGATTAGACTCCCATGAATGACAGGATAGACATGAAGTTCTTAAGGGAAAAAATCCAGTAGACACTCTCGAATAACTGTTCTTGAATATACATACCACACATCTGCCCAGATTCATTCACAAACATCCACTCACTAACATAAACGGGTTAGATTGAGAATACTCAGTTAAGCTCTTCTTCTGGCATTGGGTTCCCTCAACGCTACATGATTGGTGAACACTACCACCATTGCTAATCAAGTAGTTGCTCCTCTCCATTACATGTGAACCGATTATTTTATTCGATGAAAGAGAAGGCAAATCGTAATCTGAGCACCAGCAAGGTAAGTCAGCATCAACTACATCTCCAATACATGTAGAAGAAACGGAAACTCCTGGAACGTAAGAAGAAGGTTCAGAGATGGTTATAAGAGAACGAGGGTAAAGATGATGTGGAGGTGCTTGCAGTTGTTCTTCATTATAGACTTGTGGATGGTTGTAAGAGTATGAAAGGGTAGGTTGGGGCAAGTGAGTAATGGGGGGAATAAAATTGCAAGTTGTGGGTTGAGGAGGTGTTGGTGTTTGACACCATAAGGTTGGGAGGGAAGTAGAAATCGGTTGGTGGAGTTGGGGTAGGGTGATTTGGGTTGTGCCTATAGTTGGGATTGGAAAATTATGTGTGGGGAAAACCAGGGGTGCCTATAGAATCTGGTTTGTAGTCTGCTTAACTAGGGGTTGGATATGTGTCGTGGAGTGGGTTAGGGTTTAGCAGAGAGGCAAGGTTGTGACTTGGTGTTAGAAAGGGTGGGGAATACGGTGGTGGTGGTGGTGGTGTCGGTGGAGGTAAATATGGTGGCGTCGGCAAGGGATTTCGAAAAGAATGGTTATGATTTGGTTGTTCTATAGAATAGTGGGAAGATGGAGGGGAAGGGAAAAAAATAGGGCGTACTTGGGTCGTTTCTGGGTTCCCAATCTTACGAACATGTCGTATTCTTCTTTTGATGATTCTCTTTAATTTTAATCTTGTCTTCATAGTTATGTTTTGAATAGTCCCATTGGTATCCAAAAGCATCCATATTTGACTCATCGAAATTTTCTACCTCATAGTAGGAGAAGCTATCTGCTTGTCGATCATTGAAATAACTATCTTGGTAGGATAAATCATCTTCCTCGCAATTCGATCTTTGTTGAAAAAAGTTTTCATCACTATAAGACGAAGAATCCATTGGTATATAACAACCAACCTTCACGAAAAAAAAATCCAAAATTTTGATGGCTCTGATACCGCTTGATGTAGGCGCAGTGGAATTAAAGAAGATAATAAAAGTAAAGCGAAGAACGATTAAAGAACTGTAAATAACTGAATAAAACTGTAAACTTTGATTAACTTCAATGGGGTTTTTCTCTTCAACGTGAACCATAAAGACAGACTTGACCTCCTTTTATAGGATATTAGACTTTCCTAGATAGACTCAAACTGGACTTTCCTAATTATTAAAAATACTGAAATAATGCAACTTCCTACACCTAGGTTCAATAAGAATCTTACTAAACTTGGACTCTTCCTAAAACCCTAATGATATGGCCGACTGGCCTAAGAAGTCGAACCGACCGTGAGGCCCACGAAAGAAATGTCCGGCTCGTTCGTGCCTGCATCATAAGGATACACCAATTTATAATTTTGATTTCTGTAAATTTGGTACTCAAACTGATTATTCCTTCCTTCAGCAAAAAAAAAAATTGATTATTCCTTTTTTAAATGATTATTTGGTACTCAAATTGATAGATTTTCTTATTATGTTTCTTCGGTACTCAAAAAGATTATCTTTTTTATCCTTTTAACGAGAGAGATTTGAGGAAGTATATAACTTTGATTTGCTGGTAATGTATAAAAGAAGTATAATCGATTCTGAAGTGAAATTGAGTGAGATATCTCTGGTGTTTCTTTAATACTGTATTTTTAGTTAGATAAAGAAAATAAAGATGAGCGCGGCAAACATGTTAAGAGACAAAGTTACATGGGAGATGAGAGGAGAAAGAGCGTAAAAATGAGTCCAGAGTCAGAAAACGATTTTACCACCTTTTTTGTGGTAAAAGTTCCAAAGGCTTTTCCTATTTGTTTTCATGAGAAATTAACTTTGTCGATTTTGTTGTTCAACCAAGTAACATAAAATTAATTTTCATGTGAATACGACTCACAACGTACGAGCAATAATGTTCACTGTCAAATCATTCTGTGGTACATTTGGGAAGCCAGATATTATAGATTTTTCAATTTACCATGACTCTTCCATCTCAAGTCACCAATCAAATTCTAACTTTTCCTAATTATGTTTCACGGCCTCACAAGTCAAAGAACAAAACTAGTATCAAGAAATTAAGCCCTCCAATACACCTCCATGTTAAAATTATTACCGATGCATCATTTAATTTTATTAATGCCACTGTTGGGATAAACTTAACCACTGAGAAAAGTGAAGCAACCGCCATCCTTGGACCGTGCAAAATCATCAAAAGTTCATCAATATAGAAAGTGATAATCAAACATTCATGTGCCATCTTCATATGAAAACACCTTATTGAATGGCAATCCATCTCGCACATCCAAAAGATAAAAGAGTAACTTCCAAAATTTCAAAGCATCACCTTTTCTCATATTAATTGTGAGCAGGACAAGCTAGCTAACAAGTTAACTTAATGGGCGAGGACACATAGTGAAAAATAAATTTGATCTAATATTTCGTCGTTCATTTTTTTTATTTCTACTGCAATCAGTCACTTCTTTATTAATACACTTCTTTACTAATCTTAAGTTCCTCTTTTAACAAAAAATCATATGCATTTACAAAAAATAGTTTTACGTAACACGAAACACTCCCCCTTTTTCTTAATCATTTTCATCCATCGAAAATAATTTTACTTAAAAGAGAATTCTACAACACCCAAATTACAGCTATAGGCGCCCCATATGATAAAAAATCTTCTACCAAATTTGCTTGGCAATAGAATTTATGTGGGGCACACATTGAACTTCCTTTTCAAAAATAATTTTAGATTGTTTTTAAATGAGGTACTATTCTGTATTTTTCAAGTTTTTTTTTTGTTGAAAGTTGTATTTTTCAAGTTAATGTTTTTTTATTCTTTTGTTTTTTTTGTGATGAAGGCAGTGGGAGTTGGTTTTGTAGTTTTGGCGTTTCCGCCAGGTTCCTTGTGAGCGACATTTTTACAGTTGTTTTACTGCATACAATACAGTCCACGTGCGGCCCTACTTTTAGGTCAAAACCCAAACTCGCCGATTTTCATCCCTACAACCCGGATGAAGACGAGGACTGGACGGGAACAAGACGACTTTTCTTGTACATCATAACTTAATAAGTGGGTGGAAAAAAAATCAAAAACCCAAAATTTGGCATAAACATCCCAATCTGTTAAAGTTGATAGATGAGTCCTGACAGCATCTTCAGCCCCAGCCCGGTGGAGGTTGGAGTCGGTGCTTCAGTTGCCCCTAACATTAAGGGCGACTGAAGCTGTTCCGAAGTGACTGTTGGGGACCCAACGGTCACATTGGGAGTTGATCTTGGCCGTTGGATTATCCAACGGGCAGATCTTCCTTAATTTTTTTTTTTTTTTTTGTAAAATTAAAAATGACTTAAGAAATAAAAATAACAAAAAAATTAAAACCAACATTAACAATAAAAACTTACACATTAATAATTAAAATACATCCCATGACAGTGTTGGTCCCCGAATAATTTTTCAATCTTGGGAAAAAAAAATTTATTTCAAAAATAGTTCAAACACATGTTTTGTATATACACAAAACCACACATGTTTCTCGCACAGCGACAAAAACGCCACACATGCATTTCACACATAAACAAATTTTCGGCCTCAAGAGAGGCTGGGTTGGAGCTGAATTTTAGAGGCTGAATTTTAGAGGCTGAGCTGAGGCCAAAAATTTTGGGTCAAAAAGTGGTTTTTTTCGGCCTAAGACAGGCTGGGATTGGAGATGCTCTGAGACATGGGGTTTAGCACGAATAGGCTATCTAAAATTGGATCAGTCTCGAGTTCCGAAATGATATCTGACGCCCCGACCGATCACAGCCTATTATATTTGTTCGATGATACACAATAACTAATTAGATGAACTATATTACATATTTTTGTACAATTAATGAGAAATATGATATTCTAAGTGAAAAGTTTAATTAAAATTTCTTCAATCCAAACTTATAATTAACTTGAAAGTCTGAAACAATCCTAAATTGAGTTAATTGTGTGTCAAAAATTGACCATTTTGACTCACAATTGATAAAAGGGTCCGTGGGTATATAGACCAAAATAATATTCAAAAAAGGTTTATGATCCAATCTTCCCAAAACATGGATATTTAGTCCTTTTACATTATGGACATAATAACCCATTCTTTATGAGATAACTACCGTCCATGTCCCTCCTACAAAAATCACGGGATTTTTAATTTTCCAGGGTGAATTTGGAATGTTTCTAATGTGGGCGTGATTTAGGGGATTTAAAGCAGCTAACGTATAAATCCGAAATTGATTTTTCTCTATCTTCTAACCGTTTTGGAAAGCAAATCTATTTCCAAATCAATTCAAAATAAAAATCGTAATCAAATCAATTTTCTCTCTCTTTACAGATTTGGAAACCAAATCAATTTTCTCTCTCTTACTATTCAAATCAATTTTTTCTCACTTAACTTTCAGATTTGGAAATAGTATATTTTCTAGGATCGATTTAGCGTGATTTGAGGATTAATATACAAAACATATATATCACTTTCTCTCCCTTAACTTTCAGATTTGGAAATAGTATATTTTTCTGGGAACATTAAAACAACATATGTTTTCGTTTTTACTCATACATAAATACACATAGAATACAAATTATGAAACAAATATGTAAATTATGTATTATTTATGACGAGGAAACCATCATTTATCAAGTATACAACATAATTTATCAAATGTATGTGGGTCTTGTTCAATAAATTACACATGATTTTTTTTACATTACACATCCTTTACATTCTGTTACAAAAAAAGTACAAAATCTTCTTTGGTTCAAAAATTGTGCCCATCCATGTACTCTCCATTAGTTTCGTGGACTCACTTTGATTTGATGATTCTCTTTGAAATTTCATCTGGTATATCAAATCTACACACATAAATACACATACATTAAAGGAAAAAAATCATATATTGTATTATAAACTACATGTACAGTTTCGTAAATTATATATAATGTTTGTCAAATTTTGACAACATTTGAAGGTTTTGAGTAGTTTGGTAAACTTATCAAGGCTACTGTTTTGGGTGAAAAGTACACGTAATGGTAAATAAATAATACATAATTTATGTGCACTTATACGTAAATTATATACATAATGGTAAGAACATGAAGATATACGTAAATTATATATACTTTATTGCAAAGTACAGGAGATTTGATAGTAAAGCGAAGCATTTCTACTAATGAAATAAGTACTGTTTTGGTGTTAAAGCACGGGTAATGTTCTATAAAATATCCATAATTTACTATAAATGTTGGTAATTTACGATAAAGTACATGTACTGTAAATTCTGTTATGAGTAACCGTACGAAAGAACAAATGTTTCATAAATCCGTACGGATTGAAGACCAGATCTGAAGAAAAAAATGAGAATATCATTAAGTTTAAACTACAAATCTAAAGATATCTGCTATGATGATTGATTGCAATAATGTCAAACTCGAGTTGAAGGATTAAACATCAAGATCAAAAACATAAATGAAATTTTAAGAGAGAGAAAGAACATAAACATCAAACATTCGATTGATGATTGATAATCTGATCTCACGAAATATCAGAAACAACAGAAGATTAATCATAGATCTAAAGAAATATGATATTATCACTGGATTCAAACATAACATACTAACTTTGAAGGAATCATTAAATAAGGAATAAACAGAAAGATCTTAAACAGTTATGAAAATTTTAGGGTTTTAGTTATGAATCATTGAATAAGGAATAAACATAAAGATCTTAAACAGTTATGAAAATTTTAGAGAGAGAAAATAAACATCATACATTCGAAGTTAATGAATTAGTAAACAGATCTTATAGATATGTATCATAAATCTGATACGTTTTATAATAGAGCGAAATAATTAAGGTTTTAGTTATAAGAAGAAATATTAGATATTAACAATTGGTGTTTATAAAGATTTCGAAAGTATTAAACCTGATAAATGATGAATTTGGACAACAATATAATGTAGAAGAAGAAGATTTTCTGAGTTTAATGGAGGTTTGTCAAACTGAATCGGTTTTAGAGAGATCAAATAAAGAGTTTTTGTTACTGAAAATAATGAAGATATCCTTACTTTGAATAGAAACATGATTGGAGAGAAATATGAGAGATAAATATGGAAAAAGATGTGCATAGAATCGGTTTTAAAGAGGTCAAATAAAGAGTTTCCGTTACTGAAAATAATGAAGATATCCTTACTTTGAATAGAACATGATTGGAGAGAAATATGAGAGATAAGTATGGAAAAAAATATGCATAGATTTCGAAGGTAAATTAGTTATAAAATATGGAAAGGTTAGATTAGGGATTATGAAATAATATTTATTCTAGAGATTTATGTTTTCTCTCAAGATGAGACCAAATGGACTAGATATTCATTTATATTATTTTTTTTGGTTTTAAAACCCTTTATAGGATTAGAGAGGATTATATCTACTATTAGGACCCGTTTTTTGGGCTATAAGCCCAAAAATTCTTGATAAAAAATGACCTTTTAGTGAATTGGTCATTAATTTCTTTTATAAATTCTTGACCTTTACCATTCATCATTGGCTTATATCTTATTCATTGTTGTCTTATATGTTAATATGCTCTAGACAGCCAATTAAGTGACACAAGGGCGTATCATTCGGTGCGTCTTAAAGTTTGTCTGAGACTCTGTCCAGAACTCGAAAGGGTATACATTGGACTGGTTAGGACACCAGTTATTCATAAATTACCCATTCGAGTCTACCTGGTAATCTTAATTGAAATAGACTTTCAAAGCCTAACTGATTCGATTCAATGAGGGAGTAATACAATTTATACTTGTACCTTAGTGACTCAAAATCATCTTCATCAATGGTAGATTTATAACAGATATAAACTTACATTTCAAAAATTAAAAAGAACATCAATTTTTTGTACAATTTCGATGGACAGACAATCGCATAAGAGCATCTCCAGCGTAAAATACAAAAAATCTAGTTAACTTATATGTTAAGTCTAAATCGAGATTCTTCTTTTTAGGCGGTAGAATAGAAATCATGTAAATTTTTCTCTAGTAAACCTCTAGAGATACTTTATTTGTCCATATGTCACTTCACAATTTGATTGAAAAAAATATAATGGTCAATATACGAAAAGTGATGATTAAGACAACTAGAGATGGGATGCTCTAAATTTGAGTGTTCTTCACAAAGTTTCTAAGACAATCAATTCTATTTCATCATAAAGCTTCAAATAGAATCTCCCGTGGGAGATGGGCTTTAGCAAAAAAACTCCATTGCTCCTACGACCACTTTAAATTTTAGATATTGGGTTCTCATGGAGATGTTTTAAAATTAAAAGTGAAGAAATGGAAATTAATTTGGGAATAGGCTAATTATTAGTCTGATGGTGTAAATATGTCATCATCCACATAAGACATGCGATGCATAGGTGTCTTCTAAACATTGTCCAATCTAAAAACAAATGAGATTCTTTTGATTGGCCCCTACTTTGGACAACCTAATTAGTCTCCCGGCAATAAAAACTTCGGACAATTAGATTTGATCCAAAGAAAAGTTTCTTTTGAGTCAAAAAATTGGCGAGTTTATGTTTTTACCCCTGACCGACCACCACCATTTTCCCATCTCTCTTTCTCTCTTTTATTCCTCTTTCTACTTCTGTCTTTGTTTCTTCCTTTCTTATTTCTCTTGCTCTATTTCATTCATTTTCTTTTCTCCTTTCTATGTTGTTCTCTCTCTCTATATATTTTTTTTTCTATTTTACTGTTCACGCGGAGGGAAGAGTTCCTTTTGCCAAAACTATATTCGTCTGAGATGAAAAGGAATTTAAGGAGTGGAGAGTTTCAAACTCTCAACCGAGGGTTATGTAACCCTCAATAGAGGACTTTGTGGTCGGTCAACCACATATTGTAGAAATTAAATTTCATGGCCGTCCGACCATAAAATTTTGGGTTAATTCTATTTTGGCCCCCTTAAGATGACCAACTCGCCAAAGTGGCCCCCTAAAATGACCAGCTTCTAAACTAGCCCCCTAAATTACTTTTTCGTCTAATTACCGCCAGACATTAAATTTTTTTCTTATGTGTTACCAATAATACCCTTCTGACATTATTCCCCATATTTATAGTCTCAAGATCATTAATCACCATGTTATATCCTTCATTAATAAATTCTTATTTTCTCTCAACAATTATTTTTTTTTCCCTAATTAATTTTATCACATCCTCCATTATCTTAACATCTTCTTATTTCCCCCTTCATCACCATCATCATCTTTAAAATCTCTTTTTATCATTATCGTCGTCGTCGTCGTCGCCGCCGCCACCATTCTTTAATATTTAGCGTGTTCTAAGTCGATTATAATATTTACTAACCACTTTGTCTGGATATATTTTCATCTTTATTATTAAGTATGATTGTTATGACTTTTTTTCCATACCTTCTCTCTCTAGATTAGGTGTTTTTGAAATACTCATTTACTGATGTTTGTTGATATTAATTGAGTGGTTGATTTTGAAAATAGTTTAGTAGCTTGATTTTCTTGTTCAAGTCAAAGAAACAGATGATGGATCTGGTCCAAATAGATATGACCTTGATGAAACTAGGGAACTTGTTAGGGATGATGATTTATTAACTCTAATACTGTACAATGCAGTTTGAACTAGGAAATTCTTCATAACACAAAATATAAATGAATGCATCCTGATAATCTACCAAAACAACATATCTTTACTTTTTATTTGACATCTGATCAATCTTAAACCTGTAAAAGTGGCGATTCATGAGAAAATAAAATTAAAAAAAGTGATTTAAAACAAAATCTAAAAAGAAAATGTTTAAGGTGATGATGTTAGAGATTAAGACATAGATATAGAGATCTTGATAGAGAGAGAAGAAGAACTAATTGAAAATTTTAAAAAGTTACTATTAAGTGAAAGATGAAATTCAGTAATGAAATTTAATGTTCTTGGGACCATAAACATTGGACAAATCAATGTCATCAGGGTAGAATTGGTAATGGCAAAAAGAGAAATCAATATTGGATGGTAAAGTAGACGGAAAAGTGATTTAGGGGGCTATATTGGAAGTTGGTCATCTTTAGGGGGGCCAAAATAGAATTATCCTAAATTTTCGTGGTTGGTCGCCCACGAGATGCTACATGATTGACCGACTGACCACGAAACACTCAATTATAAATTGGTCCAGTAAACATGAGATGAAGGTGAAATTATGAAGCAAAATTCAATCTGATAAAATGTTAATCTTAAAGTTAATGGCTCTTGAATTAATTTTAATTGAGCCTTTATCTTTTTTGAAAATTCGACTACTATATATGTTAGTTGAATTAATTTTAATCGAGCCTTTATTTAGTTTTTGAGAATTCGACTACTATATACGTTAGTCGTTACAAAGCGTTGATGCATCATGAAGATGTAATAAGCATGGTAGCCGCCTAATTTAAATTAAGAATGAAAGAGCCCTGAAGCCCAACAGTAAAAAGGCCTAAAGCCCAATAAATTATTATATTATTTACAGTCTAATTTACATAGGATAAATCTTGATGGTAAACTGCTTCAACCGAGACTCGGTCCCATAACTTCATGGACTTAAGAAGGAGTCCAATCGAACACCAGAGGGTGGTGAACAATTGAGCCTTTATTTTTGGCCACGGGATTTTTAGGCTGCCCAAATGGGCGCATTTAGATGTGAGCTGAAGTTGTAATTGTTTTTGGTTTGGTTTTCCTTGTTTTTTCCTTCAACCAAAAAAAAAATGGCGGCATTTTTTTTTTTGTTGAAATATGGCATTTTATTCTTGCCCCCACACCAACTGTCGTACTCTCTCCAGCTACAGCTATCGCGATTTGTGATTTCACCTTGCCCGATGCCAGCCTTGTTTTGCCGAATATTTACATTTTCATTTCCCCTAAATGCCCTTTTTCTTTTTGTTGAACTTCCCTAAATGCCCTTCATTCACCAAAACTAACCATCCATCCTTGTTCCAAATTAATCAGCAGTATAAAACCCTTAGGTATTTTTAGTTGACAAGAGTACCCCCTGTGAGAGTGAAGATTCTGCTGCATATAATTTTTATTTTTATTTTTGTTGACAGTGGTATCATTTGACAACACCTGGTTAGAACTAAAAACTAAAAAGAGTTAATAAAGTCTCCTTTATTGGCCTTTATATTATATATGGAAGTTCGATTTGGCCCCCACAACTACCCGAAATTTGATTTAGCCTCTCTTGTGTTCCGGAGTTCAATTTAGCCCGACTTGTATTTGGAAGTTCGATTTAGTCTATAAACTTTGTCAAGCCGTTCAATTCTACCCTCATGACATTTTTGTGATTATAATTTTTTGTTTATTTATCCAACTCATGTTTATTTCTTTTCCATTTCATCTTTCTCTTTCCTCCACCTTACCTTCTTCAACTTAAGAAAATTGTCGGCCGACCACTTTTTGTCGACAATCTTAATTTTTTAACTTCCTCCACCACATCTACCAGCGCGACCTTCTCTACCTTTTTTCTATCTTTATCTTCATTTTTCCTCTCCATCCATCTCCCTCCTTTTGTCTAACCTCCCTTCTCTTCTCTGTTCCGACGACGAATGTGATCTCCTCTTCGCCAGAACAGAGAGAGGGTTGAGGGGAAGGGAAAGTGGGACGGTTAGAGAGAGGGAGAAAGAAGGGTGTGAAGATGGTAGTAGAGGCGGTTGAAGAAGTTAATTAAAAAAGAAATTTAGGGTCGTCGTTGGGTGACAACCTTGTATGTAGGGGTGAGTAGCGGTCGACCAAACCGAACTTGGCCAAACCAAATGTTTTTTTTGCCGAACAGAACAATGTTCGACTAGGCTGGGATGAAAAACGATCAATCGATCTTGATTTTGTTGGACTTTGACTTGAAATTTTGAAAATGGCCCAATACAATAATTTATATATAATTATATATACGTTATAATACTATAAATTAAAAATCATTATTGTAAACAAATCTATAATACTATAATTTTTATTTAGGCATTCAAATCTATAATAGTTTACAGACTGACTTTAAATTTTAACCTCCATTCTTCTTCTAAAGTTCATTTTTTTTTTCTCATATTTGATTTTGTTAATTGAGTTTGGCCAGATCGACCAATCAAACTTAGTTAACTCAAACTGAATCGAGTCGAACGAAGTCGGCGACGATTTGTTCGACTCGACTTTGGCCGATGATTTAGTCAAACCACCAATGACTGGTTTGACTTCGACCTGATCTTAAATGATCGACAACCGACTGCTACTCACTTGTAATTCTGCGACAATCTTCTTAGGTTAAAGAAGGTAAGACGGAAGAAAGAGAAAGATGAGGTGGAAAAGGAATAAACACAAGTTGGATATTTAATGGGAAAATTGATAATTACAAAATATTTATAAGGATGGATATAAGAGAAGGCTTGATAAAGTTTGAGGGCCAAACCGAACTCCCGAACACTATTGCGACCAAATCGGTCAGTTGGTCAGAAATCGGGGGCCAAAACGGATTGAGTGGCATTTTCGTATTTTTGGCCAAACAAGAGACTTCTTATGTAATCCAAAGAGGCAAACAATGTCTAGTTTATTAACACTGATGATACTGATCCAGACAGAAAAATGGAGTACAGTGAAATTGCTGTACTCCATTCACTCTTTACTTCCTCCATCAAATCTTCGCTAGAAAAACCTATAACCACAACTTTCTCTCTCTAAAAATATCTCTCTTTCTCTCTCTAATAACTTCCTTTCTTCTTTTATTCCTTGCCTGTAATTCAAGTCTTGTCATCACTTCTCTTCAATCTTTACAAATTTAAACCTATAATCTCATTACTCTACTTCAAGCATTTGATGATATTTTTACTTTTCAATTTCAGCTTCAGATTCAGTTGATCCGAGAGCGATTCAGTCCTTCTTCGTCATCTTCTTCTTCAGTTGAACTGAAAAAATGAAGTTAATCTTTCAGCTAAATCTTTTGATTCCATTCTTACTGTTGTTGTTGTTTAACCTAGACACTTTGTTTTCTTATCCTACACCTTTGAATTGTTCTGATACAACTCGTCTTTGTACATCTTTCATCGCTTTCAAATCGAATCAAAATCAATCTTTATCTGTAATTCAAAGTATGTTTGATGTTCTACAAAAAGATATAACGATTGAAGGAAATGATCGTGATTATGTATTTATTAAGAAGAATTGTTCATGTGCTTCTCAAATCAACAAGTATTTGACAAATACTACTTTTACTGTGAGAAACGATCAAGGATCGGCTTATGAATTGGTTAGAAATGCTTATGGTGGACTCGCTTTTTTCTCCGATTCAAATCGGACAGCTCGTAATGGTGCTGTTATTTCTTTAAGACTTTTGTGTGGTTGTTCGAGTGGATTGTGGAATTATTTGTTGAGTTATGTTATGGAAAATGGTGATACGATCGGATCGTTGGCGAGTCGGTTTGGTGTTAGTATGGAAAGTATTGAATCGGTGAATGGAATCAGTAATCCAAGTAATGTGACTGCTGGTGATCTCTTCTATATTCCACTTGATTCAGGTTTGTTTTCTTCTGGATTTTGATTTCATGGAAATTCTTTCTTAATTATGATTTGATTGGATCTCATATTAAGTGGAAGGGAATTTAGAAGGATCAATTAGGAAGAACCATTAAAAAAAATGATCTTGATTTTCAATTTGGAATAGTTTGTTTACTCTATACTTCATCATATGGTCTTGATTTTCAAGAAGAATCTACAATTCCCACTTGATGGCTTATAATTTGCAAATGCTTCAGTTTTACATAGAAAGAGGAATATAAATCTATCTATACTTTGAGTGGGGAGCCCCTGGGAATGACTATATAGGTTCTTGTAATGTAATGGTTCTCATATGTTATAATCTCACTGTTTGCAGTTCCGGGCGAGCCCTATCCTGTGAAGGAGGTTTCGCCGGCCCCTGCTCCTGTTGCTGTTCCCGCGCCATCGGCTGATGTTTCAATAGGTATTAATACTTTTAGAAGTCATGTTTTGATATGTTTTTTTACCGGTTGGAGTAAGATACTAGTATGTATTAAGGTGGGGAACAATGAAGAAAGGGAAGGGAAAAAAGATCCAATTGATCAGGTACAATGGTTTTAAAATAATATTAGTCCATATAACGACCGGGTCATCACACCTATAATCATAAAAGTAAAGCTAATTAAGGAGTAGACCAGCAAAAAAGAGATTAGCTTTTAATCCATAACAAGGTGTCCCACCATGTTTTCTTTTCTTCGGAAGTCTTGTTATTCCTTTACAAAGACAAAAAGGAAGATTGCTCGAAAGGATGTTCCCAGCTTGAGTTAACAACCTTTAAAGTTTCTCTATCAAAGCAATTAGAAGTCACTCTTTGAGAACGCCCACCCAAGTATAGAAAGAACTCCAAATTATCCGGGCAAACAAGCAATGTAGCAGGAGATGGTCGATGTTCCTGGCCCCCTCCATACACTGATCAACCCAATTACGTCCCCGCCCCGCGAGTTTTTTCTTTCAAATCATGATCCACCTATGATTGACTAACAAAAAGGGTATTACTTCATTTCTATGTTCCCAATCTTCCCCTTATTGATATTTCTCTCCAGGATTTTCGCTAACTGAGCATCTCCTCCCAATTCTACATCAGTTAATCTCCTTTGGAGATCTAGGTTCCACCCCAAGAGTATTTTCTCAACCTCTGCACAAGTCCTGTACAAAGCCCTCTGGATTGGGTTTTTGTAACAATTAAAGATAAGGAAAAGTCAAGGCGATGGGGACTCCAACTCCGCCTGTCAAGCTAAACTTTTTTTTTTTTTACCCATCGCTGGTACTGTGGTTTAAACATATGAGGCATGCAGTGTCTATAGTTGTTTCATGATTTTACCATAACGCCATCACAATCATGATCAAAAGAGAAAGAGATGTTTTAGTATGTTGAAGCTTTCCTCAAGCAAATCCATGTGAATATCAGGATCATCATATTGGGTTGAAAGTCTCATGGCGGCAAAGACTGAATCATGGCAGTCGAAACTAATAGTTCTTGACAAAGATTAACGTCTCATGCTGTTGAGATGCAAAACTTCTAATTGGTCCATACTTCAGAAGAATATGGTTTTTTATTAGTTTGATTAAATTAAAGACAAAAGAACTGTATTACAAGAGAAAAAGGACTTCCAATTGACGTACTGAATCTTTTATATCTGCATGTATTACAAGAGAACACCATAATTTATAGGTTATCTGAAAACACCGTAATTCATAGAACTAGTACAATCTCAAGAGGCAGACTAAGATAAAAATTTTACTCTGATCAAGAAGAATTGAAGTGAGGATGGGTCAATATGAAATTGATAGTGGAGAATATAAAAATAATTCTTTAACTGCAACAGGTTCTGATGACCTATATGTATCAAGTGTAGATAAGGACTGGTGGGATGATGCGGAGTTCTAATTTTAATATCAAATTGGATGACATATTGATACCAAAATTACAGTGTTACTATTTTTTATCTCGTTATCCTCATTACAATTAGGTCTCACTTGATAATTGTTTTGCAGCAAGAGAAGTGAATCACAAAGCTCAGTTTCCTTATGGATGGGTTATAGGGGGGTCATTGGCTGTTCTGCTTCTAATTTTCATCACCATCTGTATTTGTGTCTCCCGAGTCCATGGAAGGCATGCAAAAGATTCTGAAGGAAAGGTTCCTCACAAGTTTCACATTCTTGGCAGGACAAGTTTTTGTTGTGCGTCAGGGAGGTCTTTACGCTTTACTTCTCGGGATTGGAAACAATCTAATGAGGATTCCAGCGACCGACAAACAAGTATTCCCAAAGGTATCAAATTTTGCTTATAATCTTTCAAGTATAGCATATGTTCTGTTATCATCTGGTTGGTCATGCAAAAGAACTGAGTGATCGTTTGGCACTGGTTTTGGATCCTAACTTCTTGTCTTTACTGCTAATATGTATGAAAACTTGAAAAAGATGTTAGCTTGGTATCTGAGAAATAAAAAGAAGAAAAAAGCAACGACCTGAAAACTGTTTCGTTTTGTTGTTCTTGTCATCTTATCATTTACGGATTTATCTGGAAATTATGGTAAAGCTATCAGAAGATATCATGAGTTGGCCAGGTTTTAGTTTGGAGTCTGATTTATCTACTACTTTCATCCTATAATATATTAGCAAGCATGCTAAGCTATATAATGATATATTAGAACACTTCTTTCGGCATTGGTGGTAATCTTTTGTATCGGAATTAGGTTCATCTTGCCCTTTTCTTTTTGGGGTCTGTGGTGGTTTTTCCCACTACTGCGTTATTTTGGAATATCATCAATATTCACACTTGGCTTTGCACTTCTAGTTTTATATATATTTTTTATACAATCCAGTGAGCTAGATTTCTTGTCAATATCTCGCAGCTGTTGGAGCTGATGTATTTGATATGGAGAAGCCTGTAGTTTTCAGTTATGACGAAATTCTTTCCTCAACTGATAGTTTCTCTGATTCTTATCTGCTTGGGAATGGGACGTATGGCTCTGTATATTATGCTGTTCTTCGTGACCAGGTCTGCTACTTTAATGTACTCTTGTCACTAGTTAAATGTAGAAAATATATGAATGATCTTCATGTTTTAGTACAAGTAACAAATTTTTGTATGCTTTTAGGAGGTTGCAATCAAAAGGATGACTGCTTTGAAAACTAAGGAATTCATTTCGGAGATGAAAGTTTTATGCAAAGTTCATCATGCAAATCTGGTAGTGCTTCTTGTAATTTACAGCAGGCACTGGTCCTAATTTTTGAGATTCTAAGTTATTCATCTGATTTGGCATTTTAAAGTTTGATTGTTTTAATTATGTCAAGGTAGAACTAATTGGCTATGCGGCTAGCGGTGATGAACTTTTCCTTGTTTACGAGCATGCACAAAAGGGGTCACTTAGAAGTCATCTGCATGATCCTCACAATAAAGGTAAGGTTGTGTTTGCTTTTCTAAAAATCTGAATCTGATTTTTATTTATGTGTAATTACTTGTATAAATTGAGTGCTTTTATGCATTTACCTATCTGACAAAATCAAATCTTAACCCAAGTCTTCTTCTCATATTTCGACTTATTTTATAGCTAAAAGCACAAGCCTCGGATATAAAGACTATATTGTACATATACTCATATACTATACTCAGATTGTTAAAAATACATAACCTAAGCAAGAGATCCATTTCTTCTTTTGAGTTGGGAACCCTGTACATCCGACTCCTATTATACTGTTAATGTCTGAACGTAATCTTCTGTTATGCAATCTTCTGGTACAATTTTATCTATAGTTAGTAACTACACATATGAAAATTGCTTAGGCATTGATCAAAAACCACCTAGAATGATTTTGTTTATTTAATTCTAAGTTTCTAACATATTCAATAACCCTACCTCATTCAGGTAATACACCCCTTTCTTGGATTATGAGGGTTCAGATTGCACTTGATGCTGCACGGGGTCTTGAATACATCCATGAGCACACCAAAACTCATTATGTACACCGAGACATCAAAACAAGCAACATCTTACTTGACAATGCATTCAGAGCAAAGGTTCGAATCAATTTGGATCATCTAACATCGGAACCTAAATTATTATTTCATTGAATTAATCCACTAGTTGAATGTAGATTTCAGATTTTGGACTGGCGAAGCTTGTCGGAAAAACTGGTGAAGGAGAAGCTTCCGTAACAAAAGTTGTAGGAACATTTGGGTATTTGGCTCCAGAGTAAGTGGATGTACATCATTGCTTACTAAATGTTTATCTTTTATTACTCCCCTAACTATTTTTATTATGCAAATATATTTTTGTTTTATTACTTCCATAACTGTCTTTGTCATGCACAGATATTTAAGTGATGGCCTGGCTACAACAAAAAGTGATGTTTACGCTTTCGGTATCGTACTATTTGAGTTAATATCAGCAAAAGACGCAATTACACGAACGGAAGGCCCGAGTTCGAAAAAATCTGAAAGACGTTCATTGGTATCTATTGTAAGTCTTATTTTTCACATTCTAAGAAGCCAGTATGTCGTATATCAGGCATACATGTATACACTTTGATACTAGCAACATATACGAATAAACCATATATATATATATATATATATATATATATCTTTTGATTTGTAAAAGAAATACGATGCTCGGTGAAAATTTTACAACACCTCGTCCTAATATTACATTGATTTGTACCCTAATTATTTTACGAGTAAAAGCAGAAAAAAAACCTAGAAGAAGCTTTTATTTCCTCCTCCATTGAAAAATTTAATACCAAATTTAATGGATTTATATCCTCCATTAGCAAAACTTACATTGATTATGGTTTCCAGATGTCAGCAGCACTGAAGAATTCCTCCAGTTCAATGAGTATGTCAAGCTTGAGGGAATGTGTTGATTCAAATTTAATGGATTTATATCCTCATGATTGTGTTTACAAGGTAATCATCATTCTTTTCTCATTTTCTGATTGCTTTCATATTATTTTCAACTATAATGTTGACTGTGTACCGAGTACCTCCTAGTTCAACTATAAAGTTTGTGCTTATTCAAATACGGGTCACTTTCTATTTCTAAGTATTGGCAAATTTACTCCATTGAGGAAAGAATACGACATGGAATTATTTCTCTTAAATCGAGAAATTAGGTTTAGGTGTCTCAATATGACCTGTTTACGCACAGTATAGCGGCTAACAAGAGGCAATTAGATTGCACTTTTGTCTCTAATGAACCCTATAATAAAATATTGCAACTATAGAAAAATTTGAGCATGTAGTTGCTGTAAACAAAGCTTGGCTAGGCATGACCAACCTGAATGTGTGCAGCAAAGCCGCAATAGTTTGGTGAGAATTTGAGCCATGAATCCCATTGCCTATGAAAAAGAAAAGAAAATGGCGGGAAAAGCAACTACACCTACTAATATTATTAATTTCTTTTATCACATAACTTTTTTTTTTATATTCACATAACTTTCTTAAAAAATGTAACCCAGAACCAGAACCAGAACCAGAACCAGAACCAGAACCAGTACCAGTACCAGTACCTAAAAATCTAATGGAACTGAAACCAGTTATGGTTATTCTAGTTTCCCCTATTTGAGTACCTGAACCGTTTTATTAGTATTTTCCTTCTCCTAGGTAGTTTAAGAATCAAAATCGAAACTGACCTGTTGACAACCCTATCTGCATCCTGTATAACTCTTCAAAGTATTTTCCTTTAGTATATCTAATTGTATTTTCACTACCTTCATGAGAACTGATTGCGTACCGGTTTACGGCACGGAGGTAACATGAATAGAAGGAAATATATGATTTATGAGCAACTATGGGATCAATGATTTAGATGCATACTGTCATAGTTTATCATGAACTCTATACAACCTCATCATATTCTCACTCTCTCTCCTATTGCAAAGAAATGAATACTAGCTAGCCAAAGCTTGAATTCTACCAACCACCAAAGCCACAAAAATTGCAGTCTAATAGCCACAAAAGTAATTTCAATGTCAAACAAGTAAACACTCATTTTCACGTACCGAAAGGAAAAAACTGAAACAAAGTGTTTCAGAGTACTACGAAATTTGCTTTCTCTTGCCTCTCTGGTACTCACCTGTTTGTTGTTAAACTTGTTCTTGTAGGTTGCTATGCTGGCAAAGCAGTGCGTGGACGAAGATCCAATTTTACGACCAGACATGAAACAAGTGGTAATATCATTATCACAAATCCTCTTGTCATCTGTAGAATGGGAAGCAACCCTTGCTGGGAATAGCCAAGTATTCAGTGGCCTTGTGCAGGGAAGATAGATGAATAAAGGGACAGTTTCTTCTTCTTCTTTCATACCACCTCCCCTCCTTTTTATTAGCTTTGTCAATGTCTGTTTATACGGTAGCGACCCAAGTGCTACGATGATAGCATTACTATTTATCCATGACTATTTATCTTCTTTTATTATCTTTTATAGTGTAGTTTCTTTCTGTCAACTTATTCAATTTTTCTATGTTGCATTTTTTGTGTGAATTTTTTCTTGTAATATAATATACAGAGAATAATTCTACTTAGAGTAGTTTACATATCCTTTCTTCCATCTTATTTTCTACCAAGGTTGAACTTGTTATTTTGTTACTGTGAAGATTATGAACATTTATTATCCAACTGTTCTAAAAGCTCCAACTTGTAAGGTAAACTAAAGATGGTCATAATTGGATTAATCTTGTAATGAAAGAGTACAAGTTTTGCCTGAGATATGATGGGAAACAATTGTTAATTTGTTGTCGTTCAACTTGAAAGCAATTGACAATGAGTCGAGAAGATCCGGACATTATATGTTTGGTTGTTAAATAATCCTCCCATGTGAGACTATTCTCACAACAATTATTTGGTAGGGTCATTAATTATATCATTACAGTAGTAGTAAATCATAACAAAAGATTTATCGTTCTTTTTATGGAATTGATTCTTTTGTTGTCAAATTCATGTAATTAGCTTTTGCTTTTTTGAAGAGTGGATGACAACCTTTTCTTTTAGGTGTGGAACCGGCCGGGTGCATACGGAGAAACTCTATTCATCCCTCCATTTGGTCCTTTCCTCAGTCCTCCGCCTGATGTGGCCACATATCACTTGGTCTGATGTGGCCACATATCACTTGAACGTGAAACGAATCGAAAGAGAATATGCTCAACTGAGACGCCACCACATCATGCGAAGGGTTGGGGGAGGGGTCAAATGGAGGGATGAATAGAATTACTTGTGCATAAAATCTGCACCTCTCTTGCTACAAAGTTGGTACTACATAGTAATATCGTCTTTTCAAAAAAAAAAACAGTAATATAGTCTTTCTTTTATCTCCTCTCTAGGATTGTGTGTACCAGGTCCAAGTAAAGCCCCAACTGCCATCAATCATGGTCTAATTGGACAAATAACATGATGAATGTGCACCTTTACTTGAAAGAGTTTCTTCTTTAATTTTTCTTTTTCTCCTTATTTTTCTGAATTCAACTGCAGTTCTAAAGAACAACTTAATTGCTGTTGAACTCCTATACTTAAAGGATCTTCGCTACCACCGAAGTCGAAATCGACTTTTTGAAATTGGTGACAGCTGATATATTCCATAGGTAAAAAAAATATTAACAATAAATCAACCGAAAGTATGATTTCCTTAACTTGAATTAGTTCCATTGGAATGGAATCAAACTGCATGACATTTTTTCTTCAAACATCTTTCTCCTTTATTCTTTTCTCCACCTTTTCTATCTCCTCTTTTCTATCTCTTGATTTCCATTTGACATCTTCCTTTGTATTCTTCATACAGAGATAACAGAGACATTAAGAGATAGACTTCAGATAGAGAAATAGAGAAAGAGATGAATTGCTTCAGAAGTCATCGACGTAATAAGAATCACTCTATAAACAAAAACATCCATGAAACTTCAATTTCAGAGATGAGAAAACCCAAGGAAGAGTTGTTATTACAAGTTCCAGGATGTACAGTGAATTTGGTTCAAGGAGGAGAAACTGCTGAACTAGCAAAAGGAAACTTCAACGTCGTTAAGCTTCTGTCGGACGATAACGTTCCCCTTGCTATATTAGTTAAAGTTGGTGATGAACTTCAATGGCCTTTAACAAAAGATGAACCAGTTGTTAAATTAGATGAGCTTCATTACCTATTTTCTTTACCCATGAAAGATGGTGATCTTTTGAGTTATGGTGTTTCTTTTTATCAACAATTCAGTACTAGTTTGGGACCTCTTGATTCATTCCTAAATGAACATTCATGCTTCTCTAGTGTTTCTTCTCCTTCTACTGCTAAACCCAATACTACCCGTGCTTCGGATCTTAACTGGGAGCATTTTGCTCCTAGAATCGAAGATTATAATGGAGTTTTAGCAAAGGCGATTGCTGGCGGAACTGGTGAAATTATTAAGGGGATTTTCAAGTTGAGCAATGCCTATAACAAGCAGGTTGGACAACTAAAAGAAACTAAGGGGGCAAAAAGAACAAAATAAACAGTTTTTGTTTTCTTTCCTATTTTCGACTTTCTACATCTTAAGAGCTCTAAAAAGTGATTAACTTGGATAAATTTTTACATGTTTGATCCAAAAATGCAGGTTCAAAAAGGAGGAGAGATGATTATAATCCGTGCAGCCGAGGAGAAGGAGAACGTTCGTGGTACTGAAAGTAAGACCAACAACAACACCAATGTTACTAAAAAGAGTGGGATCAACAAGGGTCTAAAGAGGTATTTAAGAACCGAATAAAACTGCACTAGTTGTGATTCCAACAATCTTAACATTTTTCATAAAACATCGATAATTGCAGATAATTTTCATATGAAAACACTGAATCTTATAATTTACATTATGAAAACTTGTTTTCGCTAGGGTGAGGAAGGTATCAAAGATGACGGAGAAAATGAGCAAGACGGTTCTTAATGGTCTTGGGCTTGCCACTGGATCTGTAGTAGGACCAATTGTTAGATCACAAGCTGGGAAACAATTCTTTGCCATGGTTCCTGGAGAGGTTTTATTAGCCTCTCTCGATGCTGTCAGTAAGTAAAACGACCAATTACAAGCGTTTCTCTTTATGATTTACTACACAGACATATTCGTATGGTTATTTGTGAATGAGACGTAAAAATATCAGAATGAGATAGGGTCATAATTGGTGTTATATATATGTGTGTCTGTCTGTACGCTCGAGCACTACAAACATAAAAATAGAAGCATGATAAATATCGAGTTTTGTTTATGAAAATGCAGACAGGGTTTTAGATGCAGCTGAAGCTGCCGAAAGACAAGCTCTAACTGCTACATCCAAAGCTACAGCAAGAATGGTCAGCAATAAGTAAGAAAAGAAAAACAGAAATATGGTTGGCGTATCGAAACAGTTGTCTATTATTTTGAAAATGACTAATTTTTTGCTTGATATTTCTTGTTTGATTGAAAACAGATTTGGAGAAAGTGCAGGGGAAGCAACAGAAGATGTATTTGCAACGGCAGGTCATGCTGCAGGAACTGCTTGGAATATCTTTAAAATCCGGAAAGCAATCAATCCAGCATCCTCTGTTCCCTCTTCAATAGCGAAGAATGCACTAAAGAAGAAATAAACATCATAAACCATTGAACAATATTATCCATTTCTCCCCATGTTTCAAACAAATTGAATGAGAAAATTTCAGATGATTAAGTTATTTGTATCAGTGAAATTTTAAAGTATGAAAATCGTATTGGCAAATGAATAAGATGCTACTAGAATGTTGAGTTATACGTTGACTTAGCCAAATGAATAGTATGTTGAGTTCGGAGAAGAGAAATCTTCAAAATCTGAATAACTTGGAAAACAAGAGTCCGTCGGAAAGTAACTTTCCATAAAAAATCTATAAGATCAACATAACTAATAAGGGTAAAAGAGGTATTCAAGTCAAATATTCCTACCCAAGAAGTTCAAAGGAAATATTCTCATATGTATCTCCAAGATATGAATATATTAGAATTAGGATTATTTCTATATCTACGTTATTTATTTCCATCCATTGTAATTCTCTTCTAGTATAAATAAATATGGAGGTATATGGTTTTCCTCCCCCAAAACCTAAATCTTTCATGGTATCTGAGCCTAGAAAACTCAAACGAGTATAGTTTCGATCTTATTTTGCTTCCGCTTAACCGGCGGCGGTAGCCGCTTCAATGACTATCATCCGCCGGAATCATTCAATTTTTTTTCTTTACCAGTGTCAATTAAGTTAGGTTTATTTTAGTACTCTCATTATATTTGATTCAACAAATCATAGTTTGGATGATAATTATATGGGAGTAGTTTCTAGTAAATAGATCATAATCAATTTAAAGAAAGATATTCATGATGATCTGCATAGTGTTACTCGGTTCATGTTAATGGTTTATTATTCAAGTTAGTTATGTGCTGGTGGAAAATCGGTATCATAAAAGATTCTAAGAAGGGGCAGTTTTGGCAGGAGCAGTTATTTTGTTTCTTCCCAGTCGGGTAATCTTCTCGGTCGTCGATTATTACCTCAGTTTTGACGCTGATTATTTTTTCCATGAACCTCTGAATCCGTTGTGATTATGTTCACTAAGTGCAATCTTGTTGCCACGGGCATCTGAACCTAGAGTGGTTATGCTCACTAAGTGCAACCTTTTTATTAAATGACCTCTAAATCCATTGTGATTATGTCATGTTTGCTCGTTACCACTGTCCTAAATTACTTGGTTATTTGTGTTATCTACACCAAACAAAAGCTTCTTAACAACCAATCCATTACAATGAAGTATATGTCGAAGAATCGTATCATGAAGTTTCTTCCCATGAAGTTATTTACCAAATTGAACTTTTGGTTTGATCCTTCGTTCAATTTGCGGGAGGGTAATAAGGGTAAAAAAGGTATTCAAGTCAAATATTCCTACCTAAGAAGTTCAAAGGAAATATTCTCATATATGTCTCCAAGATATGAATATATTAGAATTAGGATTATTTCTATATCTACGTTATTTATTTCCATCCATTGTAATTCTCTTCAAGTATAAATAAATATGGAGGTATATGACTTTCCTCACCCAAAACCTAAACCTTTCAATAACATCTATCGAGAACGAGAAATATGCGAACGAGGATACATATTCTTTTTACGACCGCAAAAGCGTGGTCTCATCTAAGCCAGTGATTTCCTGCCGCCTCATCTCAGTCGCTTGTCAGCAATCGGCTAACCAAGCCTACATAAACCAAGCCTATATAAAGCAACAAGTTCGCCCTAATAAAGGTATCGAAGGTTCACTTTCTAAACTCGAACTTTCAATTCAATTTTTACTGCAAAAATACCTTACTGACTTGAGCGTCACAAAGATTTTCGAGTTTTTTGCAAGTTCTGTCCAGAATCACGAAGAGGAATTGATCATTTAGTTCATCGAATCTTCATATCCTGCATCATAACTTAGTCATTTTTAGAAGTCATCATTTATGACAAAAGCTTATTTTGTTCTTCAATACTACGAATACAAAATCGTTGTAGTTCCTAAACCAATTTGATCATCATGTAATTTGACTTCTTTAAGATTTTGATCATTTATGGATATTGCTTGTTGAATTCTTGAATAATTTTGAGTTTTATCATTATATGTTTAGTATTTTTGATTGTTTGTTTGTCAATCTTTTGATGATGATAGAAATTCATGGTAGAAGACACCATAAAAATATCTTTTGGAAATGCTCCATCCGTTAATTCACCTTTAAATACTAAAGTTTGTCACCCGGTTGCTAAATGATCAAAACATTTTTTGGTAGTAATTTCAATGCAGGAGCAATTGGTGAATTTGATTGGAACAAGTTTGAAGTTTTGGGATCTTCAAGGGAAGTTTTTTGAATTTGACCATGGATTTTCTAAATTCGATGAAATTGCTCAATTCCCTTATGTTCTTCACCACTCAAGAAGGTTGCATTTACTTGCACAGAACCAGTGAATTTCTTTATGAATTTCACTATTCGTTATAACCCTATCATCCACCATTTTTATTGTTGTATTACGTTTCAACTGTTGGGATTTACACCCTTCTACTAGTGTTTACAGCGGAAATAAGACATCTAATGTCTACACTAGTATTCCCAGGATCACATGCATAAGCCCATAATAATACTAAGTAAAACTAGAAAGATAAATACCTTATTCGCTAGTTTTCCCTCGAACCTTTCCAATTGCTTATGAGAAGACCAAGAGCTTCAAGCGTAGCTCCCCCTACTTGGGACACGAGCAATAAACTTGATCTCCCACCTTGTTGTTTAGCTAGCACACCAATGGTGGTTGGAAGAAGAAATCCTTTCTTTTTGACTAGATAGATAGTTAATTTGAATTAGCTCACTTTCTCCTCTCTACTTGATATGGTAGAGTAAGAAAGCTTAGAGAGAAATTCCACACCTCATTCTCTTCCCTAAAAGTGTTTATATAGAACCTTAATGAGAATACACCTCCTCAAAGGTTTCCTAAAACACCCTTTAGAATAAGATTTAGGGAAATAGTCGAAAATAGCAACTATTGATATTTTCTCAATTCCCTAAGGAGGAGGTGTCCAAAAACCACTAAATTTTTCATTGATACTACTAGATATGTCAGAAATCTTCCCTAAAAATTTCAGCCCAATCCGAGTCCTAGAAGTGCCCGAATCGGCTAAGGCCCAAAGACCCTGTTTTTGGCCTTTTTGTACTATCTTTGCCTAATTCCTTTTTAGGCCTATGAGATATGTTTATGGGACATTCCCATTGTTATATCTCACTCCCAATAGTCATATCCTAGATCAATTTGACACTCTTATGTGTAACCCGTTGTAGGATCCGATCGAAGTTAGCCGCAAATTACTTTGTAATTCGACGATCGTAGTTGGTCTCTAGCTACAACTCTACGATCCTTAAATCAATCGGACTTGATGATCTTCCACATCAATCGTCCCATCCGAAAAATTGTTCGCATTGTCACCTTGGTCGAAGGACATCTCCTTC
This sequence comes from Eschscholzia californica, assembly GCF_041429995.1. Taxonomy (NCBI): domain Eukaryota; kingdom Viridiplantae; phylum Streptophyta; class Magnoliopsida; order Ranunculales; family Papaveraceae; genus Eschscholzia; species Eschscholzia californica. The sequence continues at coordinate 35,807,953 of NW_028238472.1, forward strand.
AACTCCTTGAGACTCCCACTTGGACTTAGAACAAGTACAATGCTCGATTCCCATGTCACTTAGTATCTCATCTGATACGTCACGTCTTCCAGACTTTCTTGATCTCGAGTACAACTGTCAAAACAAATGATTAACTTTTAATCCATTTGAGCACGACCATGCATTTTCAGTTTTTGCTCGTCAAGTGGCCCTATGACACTGTATCCTAACATGGTTAGGAGGACATAATCCATTCTTGCGCTCCCACTCAACTTCATGTCTATCTTGTCCTTCCCATTATCCGTTTTTATAACCTCCCTTTACGGCGCGGCGTTTAACGGAACCAAAGTCAAACATTCCTTACATAAGATGAGCTGAGCACTCATGTTTTGAGGAATCTCTTCAATCTTGTCTTTATGAGAAGTTTGACGATTCATCATTCTTTGGATGAACTTCTCATGCTGAGGGTTATTCCTGTGTATAATCCTTATTATGCACTCACGTAGTCGAATCGAATACACTATTCCTATAGCCCATGAAACTGCTTTATCCCATAGACTCCCGTACTAGTCTTCGTGAGTCATTGTTGTCCATGCAATGACCTGGACTAGGGAATTGATAATGAATCACTCCAAGTTCACTTAGTAGGGTTTCATTCATCAGATCACGCATCTGACAAGCCTACTCGGAGTGCTTTCTTTATCTACGGACTGTCTCTTAAATACCAAACCAAATTTTAAGGACAAAAATAAAATTCCTTTTATTTTATTTATCGAATGAAAGTAATTCGGTACATAAACTCTTTTATGAATCCAAATTACATTTGTTGCCATTCCCCAATGCGCTTTATACCGATGCCCCTCATGTGTGAATCATGTTTGGGCTGAGGTAACGATTTAGTCAACGAATCTGCAACATTGTCATCCGTGTGAACCTTGCAAATGACCACATCTTTTCTCTCTATGATTTCTCTAATCAAGTGGTACTTCCATTGGATATGCTTGGATTTTTAGTGTGCTCTTGGTTCCTTGGCCTGGGCTATCGCTCCATTGTTGTCACAATAGAGTGTCACTCCCTCTTCTATGCCAGGTAAGACACCAAGTTCTATTATGAACTTCTTTATCCAAATTCCTTCCTTTGCAGCTTCCGAGACCGCTAGGTATTCTGCTTCAGTGGTAGAGTCTGCAATTGTGCTTTCCTTGGAACTTTTCCAACTCACTGCTCCTCCATTTAGACAGTAGACGTAACCAGACTGCGATTTGAAGTCGTCTCTATCCGTCTGAAAGCTTGCATCCACATGGCCTAGAACCTTTAGAGTGTCTTCCCCGCCATATGCCAGGAAGTGATCCTTAGTCCTTCTCAGGTACTTTAGAATATTTCTGGCGGCGTTCCAGTGCGTTTTGCCTAGATTTAATTGAAACAGCTGCACATGCTCAAGGCATATGAGACATCTGGGCGAGTGCAGATCATGACGTACATGATAGATCCTATTGCCGAAGCATATGGTACTTTCATCATGTGTGCTAGCTCATCAGGACTCTTAGGACACTGATCTTTGCTAAGCACTATGCCATGTGTCATGGGAAGGAATCCTCTTTTGGAGTTTGTCATCTCGAACCGTTGAAGAACCTTATGTACATAAGTTTCTTGACTAAGTCCGATCATCCTCCTTGATCTATCTCTATAGATCTTGATCCCTAATATATATTCTGCCTCCCCTAGGTCCTTCATAGAGAAGCATTTCTGAAGCCAGTCTTTAACTGATTCCAACATCGGAATATTATTTCCTATGATTAATATGTCATCGACATAAAGGACTAAGAAAACTAGGTTGTTCCCACTAACCTTCTTGTAAACACAAGACTCTTCTGCATTCTTGAGAAATCCAAATTCCTTGATTTTCTCGTTGAATCGGAGATTCCAACTCCGGCTTGCTTGTTTGAGTCCATAAATGATTTTCTTAAGCTTGCAAACTTTTCCAGCATTTTTGGGATCTACAAAACCTTTGGGTTGTGTCATGTACACATCCTCTTCCAAGTGTCCATTCAGGAAGGCGGTTTTGACATCCATCTGCCAAATCTCACAATCATAATGAGCTGCAATTGCTAGAATGATCCGAATGGATTTAAGCATTGCGACAGGTGAAAAGGTTTCATCATAGTCTATACCATGAATCTGTTTGTATCCTTTTGCCACGAGTCTAGCTTTGAAAACGCTAACGTTTCCATCCTTGTCAGTTTTTACTTTGAAAACCCATTTGCATCCGATTGGTGTTGCTCCATCGTGTAAATCGATCAAGTCCCATACTTGATTTTCTGACATGGAATCCATTTCCGATCTCATGGCCTTTAGCCATTTTTCAGAGTCGTGGCTCGTCATAGCTTGGTTGTAGGAACTCGGCTCATTATCTTCTGACAGTAGGCCATCTATTTTCTGAGATAATTCCTGAAGCCTTTGAGATCTACGAGGGGCCTAAGCAACTTTTGGAGTGTTCTCAACGATTTGAGATGTCTCTTGCGAATTTAATTCGACTTGTGCGGGAGGTTCCACGAGTTTCTCTATCTCGACCTCATTTCCTCTTCCATGCTTTATGGATAGATAGGAGCCGCTAAACCTCTTGATATCTCTATATCTGTGTTTATTTGTTGCTCATATCGAATTCCATCGATATCTACATTTCTCCCACTTGTCTGTTTGGAAAGGAATTTCTTTTCAAGAAAGACACCATATCGAGCAACAAACACTTTGTTCTCAGATTCGTGGTAGAAGTAGTAACCCCTTGTCTATTTTGGATAGCCCACAAAGAGACATTTGTCTGATTTGGGTGCGAGTTTATCTCCTTGTAAACGTTTCACATAAACTTCGCATCCCCAGACTTTGAGAAAAGACAACTTTGGAACCTTTCCAAACCATAACTCATATGGCGTCTTTTCTACAGCTTTTGACGGAGCTCGGTTAAGTGTGAAAGCAACCGTTTCTAGAGCATACCGCCAGAACGTGTTTGGAAGATTTGCTAAACTCATCATAGATCGAACCATGTCTAACAAGGTGCGATTTCTCCTTTCGGAAACACCATTCATCTGGGGTTGGCAGAGTGAGTTGAGATACTATACCACAACTCCTAAGATGATCGTCAAATTCTTGACTCAAATATTCACCACCTCGATCGGATCGAATGGCTTTTATTTTCTTGGCAAGTTGATTCTCTACTTCGTTCTGAAATTGTTTGAACATGTCAAACGATTCGGACTTATGCCTCATCAAGTATATGTAACCATAACGAGTGAAGTCATCCGTGAACATGCTGAAGTAGCCATAGTTACCTCTCGCCGGAGTACTCATTGGTCCGCATACATCCGTATGTATGAGTTCCAAAGGTTCTTTGGCACGGTCTCCTTTTCCTTTAAAAGAAGACCTCGTCATTTTACCCATTAAACATGATTCACATGTGTCATATGATTCTAAATTACACGATCCTAGAAGTCTATGCTTATGGAGCTTCTTCATGCGTGTCATGTTAATGTGACCCAAACGACAATGCAAACGGTAACCTGAATTCGAATCATCTGACCGTAGCTTTTTGGTTTCTATGTGAAAGACTTCGTTCTCGATATTCGTAATATAGAGACCGTTGTATAACTTAGCACTGGTATAAAACATTTCACCTTTATATAAAGAACAACGCTGGTTTTTTATTAATAGGTGATATCCCTCTTTATCTAATTCTGAGACAGAGATAATGTTTCAAGAAATAGAGGGTACATAATAGCAATTATGAAGTTCTAAAACTAGACCAGTTTCTAAAGGTAGACTGAATGTTCCTACAGCTTTCGCAGCAACCGTTGTTCTATTTGCTACTCGTAGGACAAGCTCCCTTGTAGATAAATACTTGATTCCCTTAAGGTCCTGCACATCAGAAATGATATGAGCACCACATCCGGTATCGAATACCCAGGATTGAGAATCAAATGTATTTGCTAAGTTAACTTCGATAACATAGATACCTTGGTCGGAACCGTGAGTTCCTTCCTTCTTCCCTTTGTTCTTCTGAATCAGTTGAAGTTCTTTCTTTGATTCAGACATTCCAATGCCACTCCGGATTGCCTTGGAAGTCCCGTACTTCCTCAACCGTGATTTGTTTCGGGACATGTCCCTTAATCGACAGATGATTGTGTGCGCATCCATTTTCCTGAATCTCTTTTGAAGATTAGGCTCCATGGTGGCCAACATAAGGCAAGTTACTGAAATTGATTTCATCCGGATACTTTTGGCCTGCTTTTGTTCCTCAACCTTTGAGTTCGCAGTTATCCTTGGAATAGGGGTATCCAGTTTGCTTTCTTTGTTTGTGGACTTGGGAACACTTCTCAATCTCATTACCCAATCAAGGAAGTTATCCATGTTCAATTTGTCCTCATCGAGGATTGAACATAGGTTGAAAAGATTGATTTTCGCCATAGTAAAACTTCATGAAACAGAAAAAGGATTTTGCTAAGTATTACATTCGATAATTTTTGCAAAAAGTCATAAGTTTTTGCCACATTATTCAAGATAAAACGTGCCCCTAGATGAATAATGCGATTCCGAGATCCTATCTCTCAAGGATTAAGCGGACTAGGGCCCTGCCCTTAATTCCCATTGATTTAGGTGAGTGAACACTTTCACTGATCATACCATATGATTCTCGGTTGATGGATTACATGTTTAGTGTAAAATCCATCCTTTTGCCTCGAGTATCCAAGACTCTCTTGCTGATCTCGTTGAGTAGAACCATTTAGATGAAGGAGTTGAAGGAGATGTCCTTCGACCAAGATGGCAATGCGAGAAATATGTCGGCTAGGAAAATTAATGAAGAAGATCATCAAGTCCGATTGATTTAGGGGTCGTAGCGTTTAGCTAGAAACCAACTACGATCGTCGAATTACGAAGTAATTCGCGGCTAACTTCGATCGGATCCTACATCGGGTTACACATAAGAATGGGTATTTAATCGGATGATATGACTAGTGGGAGTGTGATATAACATTGGGAATGTCCCATAAACATATCTCACAGGCCTAAATAGAAGTTGGGCAAAAGATAGCAAAAAGGCCCGAAATAAGGGTTTTGGGCCTAGGCCGATTCGGGCACTTTTAGGGCTCGGATTGGGCTGATTTTTGGAGGGACGTTTCCTTATGTTATGAAAATTAAATATGAAAATTTTGGCTGGGTTTGGACGTCATCTCCTTAGGGAATTGAGAAAATATCAACTAGTTGCTATTTTCGACTATTTCCCTAAATCTTATTCTAAAGGGTGTTTTAGGAAACCTAAAAGGAGGTGGATTCTTATTAGGGTTCTATATAAACACTCTTAGGGCAGAGAATAAGGTGTGGAATTTCTCTCTAAGCTTTCTTACTCTACCACATCAAGTAGAGAGGAGAAAGTGAGCTAATTCCCAAGCTATCTTCTAGTCAAGCAAGAAGAAGGTCTTTTTAATATCAAACCACCATTGGAGTGCTAGCGAGCTTTCAAGGAGGGAGATTAAATACACTATTCGGTGTCCCAAGTAGAGGAGCTACGTTTGAAGCTCTTGGTCTTCTTTATTCAATTCAACTAGTTCGAGGGAAAAACGATTAAGGTAATCTATTATCTCCATTAGTCTAATTACTAGTTTTGCATGATGATCTTGGGGATACTAGTGTTAGACATTAAATGTCGTTATCCGCTATAAACACTAGTATAAGGGTATAAATCCCTACAGTGGCGTCAGAGCCTCTTGCAATTAACTAGTTTTTGCTAAGAATCGAACTAGTTCATATTGGATATGATTGATAGTTTGATAAATTAATTTATAAAAGTATTTTAAAAGTGTTTTAAAATTATTTAAACTCACAATTTGATATTATTGAATGGGATTCAATGAATTTCAAATTGAGAATCAAATTGATGATTAAAAGTGTTTTAAAAGACTCAATTTGATTGAATTTCAAACTAATCCATGCTTGATTAAGTTGATAGTTATGTTTAAAAAAGTTTTAAGCATAAAATTTGATTAATTTTAATTGGATTCAAAGATTTTTCAAATTGATTTCAAAATTGTTCTTTGAAAAAGTTTCAAAAACCTAGATTTTGATCCAAAATTGGTTTGATTAAGAGTTGTTTTTAAGTTTTGGAAACTTTTGAAAAACAAAAATTTGGAATTTTAGAAGTGTTCTAAAAGGAGTTGTTTTGAGTTTAGGAAACTCCCAAAACAAATTTGGAAAAATTTAAAAGTTTCTAAAAAGTTTTGAAAAATTTTAGAAGTGTTCTAAAAGGAATTTCAAAATTTTAGAAAAGTTTTAAAATTGGAAAATAGCAACTTAGAGTTGCATAAAAGAAAAAAAAATTTGGAAACTAGGGTTTTTTGGAAAAACCCTAGTGTCCGGCCAGGAAGCTCCTGGATGCGTGCTCTGGACGCGTCCAGAGCAGCTGCTGAGAAGCGTCTAGGACGCGACCAGCAGCTGCGACAGAAGCTTCTGGACGCGTCTTGAAGACGCGTCCAGAGCAGCTGTTGGGACGCGTCTTGGAGACGCGTCCAGGTCGCGTCTAGGACGCGACCAGCAGCTGCGGAGGGAGCTTCCTGGACGCGTCTAGGACGCGTCCAGAGCACTCGACCAGACGCGTCTGGGAGGTTCTAGGGGTCTCGGACTAGTCCGAGACACCTAATGCTGGTCCGGTCCAGCACCAGACACGTCTAGGACGCGTCCGGTGCATGGACTAGCGTCCTGGCTCCGGGCCAGAACGAGACCAGGCCTTGATAGACCTTGGCCAGGACATGCCGGCTCTATGGGCCGTGCTATGTCCGGACCTTGTCCGAGCCCTTTTGTGGGCTTGGGTCGGGACTTGTCTAGGACTTGTCCCGGGCTTTTTCGAGGCTTTTCGGACCACTAAAAGGGACCATCATTCGAGTGAGAGTTTTTTGCCAAAATTTCTTCCGATTCCAACCAAGTAATTCCAAAATCAATCCGGGCCATCCAGAAGGCCAAAACGGATTTCTCTTTAAATTGATTTATGAAATCATTAAGAATCGAACCAATATTTTTCCCGAAATTGACCCGGGCTTTCTCGAGCCCAAAACGGAGTTTTTCTTAAAGTTGATTTTAGAAATCATAAGAGATAAAACGAGAACGCACCATTAGTCGAATTCTTCGAATTTAGACTTAAGGTCCGTAATGTGACATGTGATGTCAACAAAAGTATCTCCCAAGATAATCATGCATATATAATTCTTAGCCTTGATATATTATATGATTACATGTGATGTGAATGCGGGAAACTAGTATGGTCATAGATTTATTTCTTTATTCTTGTTTTAAGCACGGATGGGTGCATGCTTTGTAATTAATTTTAATTTCAAGTTTATACGATCTGCGAATCGTTAGAGTCTTGTAATTAGAGTTTAGGGTCTATGAGTCCATTGAAGAAACTCGAGGATGAAATCCAAAGGCGAGTGGGAGAAATCAATGGAGGTTCAAAGATGGCGATCTAAGACGAACCAAAAGGCGAAACAAGAAGAAAACCAAAGGAGATTAGATCTTCTAGGTTAGGGGCCATACTAGGAACCATGTCTGCTTGATTTACATTCTCGCGCGCATTTACTTACTTATTTACGCTTTATGTCGTGGATGTTAGTTAGGCTAAATAGTTCACTATAACAAACGGCAGACTAGCGTAAAAGTCCCCAAAAGTAATCTTGAGTAATCGCCTATCCAGATTAAGACACTCGTTGCGCCCTTGTTCGAGGAAGGTGGGTCGGCCAAAGCAGAGTACCTCCTCTACCTTGGGACAATGCGGGTAGGTCTATAGAAGAGGCCTACACGTCTAAATGGTTCTACTCAACGAGATCAGCAAGAGAGTCTTGGATACTCGAGGCAAAATGATAGATTAGTCATTCATCAATGACTATCTATCAACCAAGAGTGATAAGGGTATGATCAGTGAAGTAGTTCACTCACCTAGGACGACGGAAGTGGAGGGCAGGGCCATAGTCCGCTTCACTCCGAAGAAGTGGGATCTTGGAATCACTTATTCAATCGGGGACGATTTTTATTGAATAATGTGGGAAAACTAAGTTTTTCAAAATGATAACGAGTTTAAAACTTTGCCATTTCTTTATGTAGTTTTAAAGATGACACAAGGAAACGTGTTCGACCTTGAAACGTACCTAAGGAAGGTGTTAAACGAAAACATCCATGAAGGAAGGAATCGGGAGATACTTCAAATATTGGATGAAGAGTTTAAAAACAAGCTAGATGTCTCAGACTCCATTTTCAAAATTGGATTTTTTGACTGCTAAAGAAATAGAGCATCAAAGGATGATCAAAAGAGGGCAGAACCAGAATCAATGACTTCTCGGTTGTTATCAGCCATGGAGGCTACTCTTAACAAGAAACCTCTGAACATGGAAGTCCCCTCCATTACTCCGAAAACTGAGAATTCAATCCGAAGAAAAGCGAGAGTGGAGAGGTTTGGTACAACCAGTAAATTATTGCGTCTGCGCCTCGAGAAAGGAAAACCAGTAGGTTCTCATGTTCGGCAAATGATAGAACTCTCTGCTAAACTAGAAGAGCTGGGTTCTCCTGTTAGCCAATCGGCGGCTAATGATATGATCCTCTATTCACTTCATGAATGGTTCAATCTATTTAAGATGAAATATGCGATGAATGGATGGAACAAGCCTTTAGAGGAACTTGATGCAATGCTTCAGGCAGCAGAACGACTAACAATGGACTTGGAGCCAAAGAATGAGAGTCTTGTGGCTCAAGAGAACAAAAGGCAGAAGAAGACACCCGCGTTAAAAGGAAAAGGCATAAGGATTGCTAAACCTCAATACAAAGGTATTCATTCTACGTCAAGATGTTTCTACTGCAGTGGCATAGGCCACTGGAAAAGAAACTGCCCTAAGTTCTTGGAGGACAAGAAGAATGGAACAGTGGCTTCCAATTCAGGTATAAACAGTTAACTTATAAAATGCTGTAAAATTCCCAAACCTTGGTATATGATACCTAAAATTGCCCTATCATTGTGAATGTACAGGCGCAGCTGGGAACTGAGTATTTGGCTAAGGAAGACAAGATCCAAGAGGGAGCAGAAGCCTCGACTGCTAAGGATGCTGAAAGGGATCGAAGTCTACTTTAGGCACTAATCTAGATTAAGCATTTTTCTAGTTTTTAACATCATCTCTGTACTAAGTATTATGGAGAATCAATAAAGAACTTTATTTCTAAATTGAGATGTTATTAAAAGTGCTAAATTTAACAAACTATACCTAAGAATTCTAAACTTGGTTAAACACCTACAAGATAGGTTCGAATAACCAAAACATGAATCAACTGACAAGAAAGAAAGTCTTGAGTCAGAAACAGAGATTGATCTTCAAACGTACTTCTAACATATCCATATTTGGAGTGTCCAAAAGGATTAAGATGAAGAACACGAATCAAACTCTATCCTCCAAAATCCATTAGTCTAGACATAGCTTCTCACAAAACTACCAAAATTCCGTCTAAAGCTAAATTTGTAAAAGCATTACAAAACTAGCTAATATCTGACGCAATTTCTTTTTGAAAGAAATTTGGGCTTCTTCCATAACCAATCAAGAGAACAAAGTGTTTGTTGCTCATGATAGTATTCTTCTAATAATTAGCACACCTAGTAATCTGGGAGAAAAGCACTAATTATTACAAGAATAAGTGGGAGAAAAGTACAAGTCGATTTAATTCGATCATGAGAAAAATCATGAAGAGTCATGAAGAACAATCATGAAAACTTGTACAAGACGATTAAATTCGACCAAGAGCAACAAACTGCGGCTCCTCGGAAAAGGAAAGGTTAAAGATATGATCTTGTAAACCCACCGCACAAAAGCGAATGTCATTCGCAGGAGAACTCTTAAAGCGAGTGAAAGTGTCTCTAAAGGAATATCTCAAAGTAGTTGAGAAAATTCCAAATTGTTGTTCAAAAGCTCTGAAAGGTCAAAATAAAATCTTAAAGACTCAGAAAATAAAGGTTATTTCTGAAGAGATAAAAGACCTGCGCAGAAACGGAAACTGACTCTAGATTTTGGCTAGAAGCCAAAATCATCGTGGAATCCATATCTCTTCAAGACATGAAGCTAGATAATTTAAGTCAACAGAAGACCTAAATTGGTTTTCCAAAATAGAAAACTGAGAAGGATGAAAACATTCATGTTTCCCGAAACTAGACAAGAAGAATAAGATTCTTCCAATCAAGTTATGTCCATAGGCATGCTTCAAAAATCTATCGACGGATTAAAAGCACGCAAGAGTTAGAATCTTCGATTCAAAAGGCAATCAAAGAAGTTTGATTCCTGAAGAATGAAGATAATCTTGAATCACGAGTTTCAAGAAGGTAAGTGGGAGAAACAAACCTTCCGGGTCCGTATGCTGAGTACATACAAAAGATTGAGTACGACATAAGATGTTGTGTAACAGTGAACACACTGACTCAATAAAAGGACCACACACAAGGATGAAATGCCATTTTGGGCATCTGAAGATCTATAAGCATAGATCAAAAGGATGATAGGATTGGAGAGACTCAGTACGCTGAGATGCTTGAGATCCGAAACAGAAAATCTAAGACTCGGAAAGTCTAAAAGAATTTCGACCCAAAAAACTCATGACAGAGGGCGTTGCAAAACTCGGAGTCTGAAAAGACACCGATGTAGCAAACAAGCATGAGAGAGATTTATGTTCGAATACATAAAGTCAATCATATTGGATATGATTAGCATTTAAATATCCAAATTCGGATTTGAAAACCGAAAAACTACTTAGAAACATCCTAGAAGGCTAAAGGATGAAGTAGTACAAAAGTTGAACATGTCATCGTAGCAAACTTCCAGACATGGAAGGAAAGTAGGCTAAAAGTGTTTTAAGCCGGGAACTGTTGCAAATACTACATAAAGAATTAAAAGCCTTAACTCTAGTAAAAGTTACTAGAAATTATCAAGGTTGAAGATAACGGTCTTCAAATTAATTGATAATTAGCAAAGTATAAACGGATTACATCCGTAGTCAAACTAAACTGTCACCTGAGACAAAGTGTGAGAGTCATACACGAGTCTAAGGCATGAGGTATAATTTTAAACCTCGACAAGTAAAACTGAGTGGGTAAAAAGAGTTTTACGGAAGAGGCTCAGATTTACAACTCTCGTTATCAGAAATAATAGAGTTATTTCACAAGTCGTCTAAATTTGGTTTAATGTTTAAACGACAGTCCATTGATGATAAAACATTCCGAATAGGTTTGTCAGATACGTGATCTGATGAATGAAACCCTATTAAGTGAACTTGAAATATTTATTATCGAATCCCTGGTCCAGGTCATTGCATGGACAACAATGACTCACGAAGACTAGCACGGGAGTCGATGGGATAACGCAGTTTCATGGGCTATAGGAATAGTATATTCTATTCGACTACGTGGGTGTGTAAAAGGTTTATACACTGGATAACCCTCAAATGAGAAGTACATCACTCGTGATGAACGTCAATACTTCTCATAAAGACAATTGGAGAGATTCCTCAAAACATGAGTGCTCCACTCATCTTATGAAAGGAATGTCCGACTTTGGTTCCGTCAAACGCCGCGCCGTAAAAGGAGGTCATAAAGACGGATACTGGGAAGGACAGGATAAACATAAAGTTAAGTGGGAGCGCAAGAATGGATTGTGTCATCCTAAATCACATTAGGTACAAAGTGTCTCAAGGCCACTTGATGAGTAGCAACTGAAAATGCGTGGCCACGCTCAAACGGATTAAGAGTTAATCATTTGAATTTTACAGTTGTACTCGGATATCAAGAAAGTCTGAATGACGTGACGTATCAGATGGGATACTAAATTGACACGGGAATCGAGGCATTGCACTTGTTCTAAGTCCAAGTGGGAGTCTGAAGGAGTTGAAGGAGATGTCCTTCGACCAAGATGGCAATGTGAGCAATATGTCGGCTAGGACAATTGATGAAGAAGATCATCAAGTCCGATTGATTTAGGGGTCGTAGCGTTTAGCTAGAAACCAACTACGATCGTCGAATTACGAAGTAATTCGCGGCTAACTTCGATCGGATCCTACATCGGGTTACACATAAGAATGGGTATTTAATCGGATGATATGACTAGTGGGAGTGTGATATAACATTGGGAATGTCCCATAAACATATCTCACATGCCTAAATAGAAGTTGGGCAAAAGATAGCAAAAAGGCCCGAAATAAGGGTTTTGGGCCTAGGCCGATTCGGGCACTTTTAGGGCTCGGATTGGATTGATTTTTGGAGGGAAGTTTCCTTATGTTATGAACATTAAATCTGCCAATTTTGGCTGGGTTTGGACGTCATATCCTTAGGGAATTGAGAAAATATCAACTAGTTGCTATTTTCGACTATTTCCCTAAATCTTATTCTAAAGGGTGTTTTAGGAAACCTAAAAGGTGGTGGATTCTTATTAGGGTTCTATATAAACACTCTTAGGGCAGAGAATAAGGTGTGGAATTTCTCTCTAAGCTTTCTTACTCTACCACATCAAGTAGAGAGGAGAAAGTGAGCTAATTCCCAAGCTATCTTCTAGTCAAGCAAGAAGAAGGTCTTCTTAATATCAAACCACCATTGGAGTGCTAGCGAGCTTTCAAGGAGGGAGATTAAATACACTATTCGGTATCCCAAGTAGAGGAGCTACGTTTGAAGCTCTTGGTCTTCTTTATTCAATTCAACTAGTTCGAGGGAAAAGCGATTAAGGTAATCTATTATCTCCATTAGTCTAATTACTAGTTTTGCATGATGATCTTGGGGATACTAGTGTTAGACATTAGATGTCGTTATCCGCTATAAACACTAGTATAAGGGTATAAATCCCTACATTAGACATGTAGGCCTCTTATATAGGCCTACCCGCAATGTCCCAAGGTAGAGGAGGTACTCTGCGAAGGCCGATCAACCTTCCTCGAACAAGGGCGCAAGGAGTGTCTTAATTTGGATAGGAACTATACTCAAAATTACTTTTAGGGACTTTTACGCTAGTCTGGCGCTTGTTTTAGTGAACTAATTAGCCTAACTAACATCCACGACATAAAGCGTAAAAAGTAAGTAAATGCGCGCGAGAAAGTAAATCAAGCACATATGGATCCTAGTATGGCCCCTAACCAAGAAGATCTAATATCCTTTGGTTTGTTTCTCGTTTCGCCTACTAGTTCGTCTAGATCTCCATCTTTGAACCTCCATTGATTTCTCCCACTCGCCTTTGGATTTCCTCCTTGAGTTTCATCAATGGACTCATAAACCCTAAACTCTAATTACAAGACTCAAACGATTCGCAGATCGTGTAAACTTGAAATTAAAATTATTACAAATTTATCACCCATCTGTGCTTAAAACAAGAATAAGAAATAAATTCTATGGTCATACTAGTCTTCGCATTCACATCACATGCAATCATATAATATATTTCAAGGCTAACAATTATATATGCATGTATATCCGGGAGATACTTTTGTCGACATCCATATGTATGTACGGACCTTAAGTCTACATCAAAGGATTAGACTAATGGTGTGTCTTGGTTTGATTTTAAAATCTAATTTTAAAGAGAAATTCCGTTTGGACCTTGAATGGCTCGGGTTAATTTCAGAAATATTTAGATTAGAATTGGGAGAAAATTTGGATAAAACTCCCACTCGAAAAATGGTCCCTTTTCGTGGTCCGAAAAGCCTTGAAAAACCTCGGGACAAGTCCCGGCCCAAGCCCACAAAAGGGCTCGGACAAGGTCCGGACATGGCACGGCCCATAGGGCCGGCATGTCCGGGCCGAGGTCAATAGGCCTGATCTCGTCCTGGCCGGAGCCAGGACGCTAGTCCATGCACCAGACGCGTCCTAGACGCATCTAGTGTTGGACCGGACCAGCATTAGGTGTCTCGGACGTAGTCCGAGACACCTAGGACCCCAGACGCGTCTCCAAGATGCGTCTGGTGGTAGCTACTAGACGCGTCTGGTCACGTCTCATGGACGCGTCCACCAGTAGTCTTCCAGACGCGTCTTCGAGGCTACTGGTCTAGCCAGGAAGCTTCCTGGCCGTACCTATTGAGTTTCTAAAACTCAATAATTTCCTTTTTTTTTTTTTTGTTGCAATTCTAAATTGCTATTTCCAAAATTTGAACTAAATATCTCAAATTCTTTTAGAACAATTCTAAAATTTCCAAATTTTGTTTTTCACAAGTTTCCAAAAACTTAAAACAACTCTTTTAATCAAACCAATTTGGATCAAAATTTTAGGTTTTGAAATCTTTTCAAGAACTAATTTTGAAATCTTTTGACAAATACTTGAATTTTATTCAAAATTAATCAAAATTTTGTGTTCAAAACACTTTTAAACACAATAATCTATCTAGAAAAGCATGGAATTGGTCCAAAACTTACATAAGATAGGCTAATTGCAAGAGGCTCTGATACCACTGTTGGGATTTACACCCTTCTACTAGTGTTTATAGCGGAAATAAGACATCTAATGTCTACACTAGTATTCCCAAGATCACATGCATAAGCCCATAATAATACCAAGTAAAACTAGAAAGATAAATACCTTATTCGCTAGTTTTCCCTCGAACCTTTCCAATTGCTTATGAGAAGACCAAGAGCTTCAAGCGTAGCTCCCCTACTTGGGACACGAGCAATAAACTTGATCTCCCACCTTGTTGTTTAGCTAGCACACAAATGGTGGTTGGAAGAAGAACTCCTTTCTTCTTGACTAGATAGATAGTTAATGGGAATTAACTCACTTTCTCCTCTCTACTTGATATGGTAGAGTAAGAAAGCTTAGAAAGAAATTCCACACCTCATTCTCTTCCCTAAAAGTGTTTATATAGAACCCTAATGAGAATACACCTCCTCAAAGGTTTCCTAAAACACCCTTTAGAATAAGATGTAGGGAAATAGTCGAAAATAGCAACTATTGATATTTTCTCAATTCCCTAATTAGGAGGTGTCCAAACACCACTAAATTTTGCATGCATACTATTGGATATGTCAGAAATCTCCCCTGAAAATTTCAGCTCAATCCGAGCCCTAGAAGTACCCGAGTCGGCTAAGGTCCAAAAATCCTATTTTTGGCCTTTTTACACTATCTTTGCCTAATTCCTTTTTAGGCCTATGAGATATGTTTATGGGACATTCCCATTGTTATATCTCACTCCCACTATTCATATCCTAGATCAATTTGACACTCTTATGTGTAACCCGTTGTAGGATCCGATCGAAGTTAGCCGCGAATTACTTCGTAATTCGACGATCGTAGTTGGTCTCTAGCTACAACTCTACGATCCCTGAATCAATCGGACTTGATGATCTTCCACATCAATTGTCCTATCCGACAAATTGTTCGCATTGTCACCTTGGTCGAAGGACATCTCCTTCAACTCCTTCATCAACTTCATCGCTGGAATATAATTTTGTTTAAGAAGTCAAATATTGGATTAGTGGGCAAAGATTTTTATACTTTGATAAGTTCACCATTCCCGTCTTATCCTGTTTTGTTTGTTAGTTTCTTCCAAACTTACAACATAAAAGAAATGTTCGAAATGAATACCTTAGACGGACTACATATTCTGATGCATATTCGAATGTTTCTCATCAATCTATTTTCTTCACCTTTCAAGTTTTGTGTTATTTACTTGGTGTTTTATGCAGATCTTGGAATTTTCTCTGGGGGGCTTTGTCATTGGTTGTTGTTATTTATCCCATAACATGTTTATTTTTTGGGTTCTCATCTCTTTAGATTCAAGGCTCTGAATTTTGTTTGTTTCAACATCAAATCAAGGTTAATTCTGTTTAATATGTTTCTATAACAATAAGTTTTTTTCGATCGAAACAAACCTTATTTGTCTGTTTCTAACTATGTTCTTGTTCAATCTTTGGTAGAGTTCAACATTTGACAATAAGTATTAGAACATTTTCATGTTGACATTTTCCTCTATGTAGATTCAATCATAGATTTTGACTCCTCTTTAAAAACTTTCTTATATTTTTTAGGTCGTGGCCTTGGGGAATAAAAGACAATCTCGGGGGAACAAAATTTTAGTCGATTAATACCTGACTTGGGCACATATTTTGTTTTTAGTCCAAAAATTGATTTAGTCAGTCATTGATCCCGGATCTTCATCTTCTTTCTCCTATCTCTTAGTTTTTTTTCTCTCTCTAGTTCTCTTACTTTACTATCTCTTTCACTATCTCTCTCGCGCTCTCTCAAGACTAAAATATGTTTCCTTATAAAGTTAAAATCACTCTACTATCTCTCTTACCTGTGTATGAGTTTTCGATTCATAGTTTGGAACCAAATGCCTGAAGAAACAGAGATATGTATTGGAAAAGAGAATTGAAAGGATTACATACATTTTACCAGAGTCACTGGAAACTGAGAATTGGAAGGATTACCAACATTTGGGATGGGATATGGGCATTTGGAAGGACTAAGAAGAAGAGAATTGGAAGGATTAGAATTATGGTGGCAGAGATATGTATTGGATTCCCATATCCCATCCCAAATGCCTGCAGAAAAAGAGAATCCCTCTTTTATTTTCATTAAATGATCAATAGGGGTGTTATACCAAGATCAATTAGGGTTACCTACATTTCAACAAAAAAAATTAGGGTTACCTACTGTTAGGGTTACTTACTGTTACTATCTCTAAACCATGATCATATCTTTGATGTCGGATTTCTTCGGCTAACTTAGATGTGAAGTTTTGATTAAAATAGATTTAGGGATTTTTTTCTCTCTCTAGAAAGCTTAACCAAGTTATGAAGAAGAAAGCTAGGGATAAGGATGATGGGATTTATAATGAAGTATAATTGTAAAACAGAGAAGGTAACATTTAGTGAAAGAAGAGAAGAGATGAGAGAAAAGAGGTGGCAATGGTGGTGGTGGGAAGTTGCGGTGGTGAAGGTGATAGAGAAGATGAAGATTAGGAAGTAATATTTGATCAAGTAAATTTTTGGACTAAAATAAAATATTCCTCCGAGAATGAACAAAAAAACATGAATTCCCTAGAGAATTTATTCCCCGGAGATTATTCTTTAGGGTCCGTGGGTATATAGACCAAAATAATGTTCAAAAAAAGTTTATGATCCAATCTTCCCAGAATATATAAATATTTAGTCCTTTTACATTATGGACATAGTAACCCATTCTTTATGAAATAACTACCGTCCATGTCCCTCCTAAAAAAATCGCGGGATTTTTAATTTTCCAGGGTGAATTCGGAAACTACATCTAATGTGGGCGTGATTTGGGAGATTTAAAGCAGCTAACGTATAAATCCAAAATTGATTTTTCCCTCTCTTCTAACCATTTTGTAAAGCAAATCTATTTCCTAATCCATTCAAAACAAAAATCTTAACCAAATCAGTTTTCTCTCTCTTTACAGATTTGGAAACCAAATCAATTTTCTCTCTCTTACTATGTAATTTTTTTTCGATTCAAATCAATTTTCTCTCACTTAACTTTCAGATTTGGAAATAAAATATTTTCTTGAATCAATTAAGCGTGATTTGGGGATTAATATACATAACATATATATCACTTTCTCTCACTTAACTTTCAGATTTAGAATTAGTAAAAATTTTTGTGAACATTACAACAACATTTGTTTTAGTTTTTACTCATACATAAATACACATCGAATACAAATTATGAAACAAATACGTAAATTATGTGTTCTTTATGACGAGGAAACCATCATTTGTCATGTATACAACGTAATTTATCAAACGTATGTGGGTCATGTTCAATAAATTACATATAATTTCTTTTACATTATACATCGTTTACATTTTGTTACAAAAAAAAATACAAAATCTTCTCTGGTTCAAAAATGGTGCCCATCCATGTACTCTCCATTTGTAATCTTGAGCAGGACACACAACAGTTACACTATATGTCGAAGAGCTAATCCAAATGCTTTTGCACCACCAGGAAACAACTGACCAATTTCAGGAAATATTTTATCCCAGCCATCCGATTTTATTTTCGTTGACTTACTTTGATGTGATGATTCTGTTTGAAATTCCATCTGTTATATCAAATCTACACACATATTTACACATACGTTAAACAAAAAATTATATATTGTATTATAAATTACATGTACAGTTCCGTAAATTATGTATAATGTTTGTCAAATTTTAACAATATTTGAAGGGTTTGAGTGGTTTGGTAAGCTTAACAAGGCTACTGTTTTGGGTGAAAAGTACGCGTAATGGTAAATAAATAATACATAATTTATGTGCACTTATACGATGTTTTACAATTTTCATAAATTATATATAATGTATAACAAATTACGCGTATTTTACACTCTCTTATAAAAACATTGTACGGAAGATGTTTGCGTAATGTACTAGAGAGTATGCAAATTTACTATAAATTACCTACAATTTATTTCAAAGTACATGAGATTTGGTAGTGAAGCGAAGTTGTTCTACTAATGAAATGAGTACTGTTTTAGGTTTAAAGCACACGTAATTTTCAATAAATTACCCATAATTTATGAACATTAATATAATGTTTTTGATATTGTTGATAAAGTATGGATAATTTGTTACAAAATACATATATTATGTTTTTTGTTATAAAAACATCGTACGGAAGATGTTTGAGTAATTTACTATATATTATGAGAATTTATCAGAAACTACATGTAATGTAGATTCTGTTATGAGGAACCGTACGGAAAAACGCCGGTTTCATAAATCAGTACGGATTGAAAATGAAATCTGAAGAACAATGTGAATATCATTAAGCTTAAACAACAATCTAAAGATATATGATATGATGATCGATTGCAATAATAACATACTCGATTTGAAGGATTCAGAAAAGAAAATAAACATCAAACATTCGAAAAATAATGAATTAGTACACAAATCTTTGAAACTTTTACTCAAAATCATATATGATAAACTTTAGAGAGAGAGAATCTGTTATAATAAACTAAAACAGAATATAAAAACTTATAATGAAGAAGATGATTTCAGCAGCTCTAATGAATATGAAAAAATGTTTCTGATTTAATGGAAGATTTCCAGAAGATTAAGATGTAGAGAGAGAAAGAAACCACCATTATTTTGGTTTCGATTACAAATTTATAATGAAGATCACGGTTTCTTTGTTTAGAAACGTGATTGAGAGAGAAATTGGGAGATAAAAATGGAAAAGATATTTGGTGAATAAGAAGATAAATGTGTTTTTATATTTAAGGAAGGTTAGTTTAGGTATTAAAATTTATTATATATTCTAGGGATTTGTGTTTTCTCTCTAGATGTATACAAATGGACTAGATATCTATTTGTATTAATATTTTGGTTTTTAAACCCTTTATGGGATTAGAGAGGATTAAAAGTGTTATTAGGGGCCGTGTTTTTGCCGTACACTCAAAAATTCTATTCTTTATTCCCCAAGCCGCGTCCATTTTTTAATGTTGTCCATAATACTCAAATCTTCTTTCTTTCTTTAACAATATTTTTGGTTTTGCAGATAGAAGTTACAATTCATTCATTTGTGTTGGTCCATTCCTCCCAAATTTTAAAACGGAATAGCTTGTTGATTTCAAGATTTACAAGTTTTTTTTAATCAAGTGATGGCGATGAGAGTTCACGCTCCTCCAAACCTTTGCAGTTTTTATGATTAGAGTATTTATTCTACCGTTTTATTTTTTATTATAATTTTTGGCAAAATTTTTCTTTTGAGATTTTTATTCTTAAAAAAAATGATAAAGAACAAGAAAATCCAGACATACTCTAGAAATACATCCTATGTGGCTTGCTGTCATTCGTGTTTTGGATGATTCTAATTCACAGGACAAGGATCACAACAAGCCACACAGGATGTATGTCTAGAGATGTCTGGATTTTCTTGTTCTCTGTCATTTCTCTATTCTTAAATGGCTCCACAACTTTTTTCTTACTTTCGGCAAGATTCTATTAACAGTTGTTCAATTATTTATCTCATCATGTATCGACCTATTAAGATGGGTACATTTATGATATTATTTGGTAATTTATCGCAACCCAAATGTCCGCGCCTAATGGGTACAGGTTATACCTAGTTTATTAATTCTAACAAAATACTTAAACATAATGAAAACCGATATTTATTTTTCTAAAATTTTATTGATTCTATTAACATAATATGCGTAGTGATGGGCCTAAAAGGTTACCCTAAATAGGTCTACACCCGCAAGTGCACGGGTGTCAAGTTGTAATAATTTCCGGTAAAACCGGTTCGTTCCTCAGAGACTAAGTGAAATCTATTCTAAGACTTGGAAGTAAGACGGTTTTGAAAATGATTTGGTTTGGTTTTTAAAATAAAATATTAAAATAAAATTACGGAAAGAAAATAATTACAAATGATACAAGGAACTCAAATGGGGGAGAGCCTAGGGTTTTCTGAATCCGTTCTCCTAACAATTCTAACGACAATTTGTTTGGATCTAATTAGGGAGTTCTTTGTATAACTCAGGTTTTCAGTCCATGGATGGTCTAAAAACCCGGAAGATATTATCGTTAAAATAAAATAAAAAACTGTAATAAATTAATCATTAGAATAATTATTGAAACTTCATCTAAAACCCTAGATAGAAAAATTAGTTACTCATGGACATTATATAAAAGAAATTGGAAAATAAAGTAAAGAATCGGAGAAGAAAACGTAACTTTTTCGCTATTTCAGAACCAAACAGGGCTTTAGGGAAAGATTTTCCTTCTGTTTTCCCAAAATTCTGCCAAACACACCCTCAGGGAAAATTATTTTCTCGTCTTCCCGGAAACGATTTCCAGGTGAGAAAATAATTTTCCTTCCCTGGTTTTTCTCTGTCCTTCTCTGTTTTCTCTTATTTCTCTTTCCAAACTTCTCTTTATCTCTCTAAACAAACTATTCTAAACTCCCTTTATGTTTATAGCCGAGATAGATGAAGAAAGAACAAGAAAAAGATGAAGTTTTAATGGAGTTTAATATTCAATCTTTCTGTCTACAGTATCTCTCTCTCTCTCAACTCTTTCTATCTAACTTTCTCTTTCTCACTAAAAGAAGAATTAGAAGAAGAAGAAGAAGAAGCAAAGAAACAGAAACAAAAACTCAAATTTCTCTCTCTCTCTCTCTAGCTCTCGGTCTCTCTTCAATGATTCCTTTCTCTCTGTTTCTTTCTCTCACTAAAAGAAAATACAGAAAAAAGAAGAAGAAGATGACAATAGATGATGAAGAATTAATGGTCTCTAACTTCTCTCTCTCTCTCTCTCTCTCTCTCTCTTGTATTTCTCTGGTTTGGTGAGCTCGAGAGAGGATGATTCGACCCCCAATCCGAGATAATCCATCAGTTGTTCTTCTCTGTTTTTTTATATTCCATGGCCGACTCCCTCTCTCTCAAATCTTTGAACATGGTAAGAAATAATAAACCCAACTATCTCCTTGTCGGTTTTCATTCTCTCTTTCTAAACATTTAAAAACTTTCCTTCATTGATCTCCTCGGTTAGGAAAGTCTTCATCAACACAGCTCTCTCTTTCTACTGTTAAGAGAAAGATTTCATCTTCTCTCTCTCTGAATATCTTCTATCCATTTCGGTTTAGCCGAGAGATTATCTCTCTAAATCTCGGTTTGTGAAACGTTCCTTTCTCTTCTCATTATTTCCTTTTTCTTCTTTTGAATTGTTGAAGTCGGTTTTTGATGGAGTCGGCTAAGAAAAAAAATGGAAACTCCCAAAAAATGGGAAGTCTCGGTTTTAAGCTGAATAATTGGTGATGAAGGTGATGATGCTGACGTCATGATGACGTCAGCAGAGGCTTTGACTCATGGTCCACCTATTTTGACCCGAACTTTGACTTGCTCTAATTTGCTCATCCGGACTCCGATTTGACTTTCGTTTTCGCCTACGGGTTCGTCTTGATCTCTACTTTCCATCCGAGCACTAATCTCGATATCAGAATCAACAAATGACCAAAATACCTCTCGTTTGCGTTTTTCCGACTTTTATCCGTTTTGCACATATAACTCTGAAAAAGGTACCTGAGTAGAAAAAGAGATAATTCATGAGAGTAGCTTGCCCTAGATAGACTAACTTGTCCAAATTAAGAGACTCAGATGGGACATTTTCATGCCTCATCACGTAGCATATGTTCTGAATTAGTTAGAGTAGGTGAATAAAAGTTTGATTATTTATCTAGCATCTTATTGATTCTAACAACATTCTTAGATATAACAGAATCTTAAAAAAAATATTCTGGCATTTTATTGATTTTAAAAACACAATTATGGAGTTACACTAAAAAATACTTCTGAGTTTTTAAAACAACTTATATAGGTGATGAATCGATGTAACAACAAAATAATAACGTATGATATGTTTTCTTACTTACTTACATTATGTTAACCAAAATTTTAACATTTCTCTAGCATTTCCTTGATTCTCCTGTATTACTTAAACTAGGAGAACAACATTTTTAACATTTTTCTAGGATTTTCTTTATTCTTATTACACGTAATGTTTTACATTTTTTTTGAACACCTACTCAATCATTGAATGAATTTTAGTGGTGCAAATTTTCACCCACATCGGTCAAGAATTTGAGGGTTGGGTTCAAGCCTTACGAGATGCTCTCGGTTATTAATTTATTGTACCATTTTATTGATTCTAACAACATAATATGCATTGTTAAAATTTCGCATAAATTTTCTTGTAGCATTTCTTTGATTTCTGCAGAAATTTTGGTAACTCTACCAACATCTTCTAAACTCAAAAAAATCCATCATATTTTTACGAACATAAATAAGTTAGATTTAACAACATTAGAAGTATAAAGATTTCCCGCAAAATTTTACATTTATATTCTTTTAAATCGGTGTTTTTGTATCATTCAATGTTTATTTATTATGTAAATGCATATGTTACGCGACCATGAGATAGATGTTAGCGAACAAAATACTACGGTCTCTTATATGAAATGGGGAATAACTAAGAAACAGTAATGTGATCTTATCTTTACCCATGTAGGCCAAACATTATAGGGATATACTCAAAGATAATAAAAAAAAATTGTCAACATCGTTGTGGTAATTCTAGTATTTCTGTGATATCTTCTAGCATTTTCCATCAACTCTCAACATTTTTATAGTATTTCACGATATTTGTACTAAAACTTATAAGAATTAAAATTAAGAGAAATCCATTACAACATAATCCATTACAAGAACTAATGACTTAAAGTTTTTTTTTTCCATTTACCCTTCAATTCATCCAGTAACAACCAAGTTAATTCAACCCTCTTTCTTTGCGCTTGTACTGTTAAATCTATGGCTAACATCCCGTGTGAAAAATGCTTATAGTTATACTCGACCGCAAGTTCATCCACATGCAAAATCACATACAACCACAATCTCGTCTGTAAATTTGTAAAATATATTAGAGTTCAAACAAATATTCGTAATTCATGGAATGATAAAATAAAAAAAGGTAAAAGAATCGAAATGTAAAATTTTACGGAAACTCTGTACAGTTTTACTACCGATAAAGTCATTTTGAGAGTAACGTGGTTATGTTTGTAAAATATGTTATGTTTTGTCAGAGTTTAAAAAATATTGGTAAAATTTTCACATTTTATGCAAAATCAAAGAAGTGCTACAAGAAACTTGAGGGCATTGTTGATTAAAAAACAAACTCACTCATTCTAAATTACAAAACGTAAATGATTTTCCAGGTAAGTCAGAAAATTACAAAACGTAAATATGCTGTTAGAATCAAGTAAATGCTATGAGAATATACTAAAGTTTGCAAGATACATAATTACCTTTCATGCAATTTTATGGGAAAAACGGAATTATAGAGAGGGGAACAGTGAGACAAGATCTGAAAGGTTTTTTTTTAAAGAAAAACATTGATATCCTAGCTTTAGGAATAAGAACAACAAAACCATGCACGGCGCAACTATGCATCGTTGAAAAAAAAACGAGAATATGGTAAAAGAAGAAATTTAATCCATTGGGCATCATATTCTTGTAGGTTTTCTCCAGGTGAAGACTAAAAAGCTTAGATGGGTTTATTCGGTGACTTCTCTTGGTTTTTTCTTGGTGAACTAAAGAAGAGAAAGTTCGATCTGGTCGATATTCTTTGGGTCAAAAGATTAGGGAAACATTCCTTTAAGCTGAAAAGATAACTTTTTGTAGGCATATAAACTTGTTATTGAAGAATTATTTTCTTGAAATTGAAAAGATTATTTGTGTCTTCTAATATGGGTAATTTTATTTAACCAGAGATAGGTCAGGTAGTAGTAGAGAAAAGAGAGGTTAGACACGTACATTACTCCTAATGAATTTATTTTCTAGTTAATATTATCTTCGGGCTCTAAACCCATTGACCCTGTAATTTTGGACCTAAAACCCATCTCCCCTATAGTTGTTCATGTATGCATATATTTATGTGTTGATTTACTTCTTAGTTATTTTGTTGCAATATTTTTCCACTTGCAGATTCTATATCTATGGAAAAGGACAGAATAATTGATGGTTCTCATAACAAGAATAAAAAACTTGTGTTGAAGCTTGGAGCGAGGTATTTACAAACATTGGTCAAATGTTTCCCGGTGGTGGGAAAACTTTTCGGGAAGCTCTTGGACGATATACCATCTTCACGAAGAACAATTTCAAAAATATTAAGAATGAATCATGCAGTGTAATTGTTCAATGCAATTGGAAAGTCCATGCAGGTGGGCATTGGGATGTAAATCGGTCTTTTTATTGAAAGAGTTTGAACCGAAACATGATCGTTCTGGTGTTGTTCTGAAACCTAGTGATCCAAAACCGAGTCCTTTGCCAAATCAACAGGCAATCTCAATGTACACTTGAACTGGACATAACTCTTCTCTTTGTCTCCCTCAGTAGCCACTATCCCCCTCTCATCAACATTTTTCTCCATTTGCTTGTAGCAGTAGGAGCCTTCATTCAGACATAAATAGTTATGTTAATACATTGCAAATGTGGTCCAAACATTATCATGTACTTCGTAAACATTTTTTGTAAAATACTTAGTTAACTATTTAAAAGTGTCATGAATTTTTTTTTAGAACTAAAGTTATTTACTAAATCAAGACACATAACTGTTACACTAAAACATTTGGGAAGTTTTATAGGGCCTCCCATTCTTGTTAAAAGGGCCCCTCCTTGTGAATTCGGTGGGAGCGCACCGAATTTACAAGAGACCATTCGGTGCGAACCCACTGAAATTCATCCCAGTAGGCTATTTTTATGAATTCGGTGGACTCGTACCCAATTGTGAATTCGGTGGACTCACACCGAATTCACAAGAGGGGCCCTTTTAACAAGAATGGGGGGCCACAATAAAATTTCCTAAAACATTTTACAAAGTGCTTATCTAACTACTAACTTTGCCACCAACAGAGGTATAAGTGCAGACATAAAATTATTTAAACTCTATTCGGATCTAAATATATTGAGAAAAAATAAAAATTTTGTAATTTATTTCCGACAAATAACTTTATGTCTAAAGATACTGAGAACAAATGAATATTTCATAATCTTTTTCCAACAATTAGGTTTATGTTTAAAAGTGTTATAAATTTTTTCTTATAACTAAAGTTATTTACGAAATCAAGACACATAACTTCTATACTAAAACATTTTACAAAGTGCATGTATAATTACTACTTTTACCACCAACAGAGGTATAAGTGCTTTGAAACTCTATTCAGATCTAAAAATATTGAGAATCAACATTTTGTATTCCCAACAAATAACTTTATGTTTGAAGGTCGCCGGCCAAATTTTTTTTTAATGTTTGAAGGTCGCCGGCCAGAAAATTTACCGGCCGACGACTTTCGCCAGTGAAGACGATGAGATGACAAGAAGATGAGGTGGCAGAGAGAGGTGATGAGATGGAGGAGAGAAGGTGGTGATTAGTTAACGGTGCTATAACGGTAATTGAAAAAGGGGGGTCATCTGGGTATTTTTGAAAAGTAAGGGGCTAGGCAGGAACCCGATCATAAAGTTGGGGGCTATTTGGGAAATAACCCTTAAAAATACTGAAAACAAATGAACATTTTAGGGTTATTTCCCTAATGGCCCCCAACTTTGTGACCAGCTTCCCGCCTGGCCCCCTACTTTACGAGAAATACCCATATGGCCCCCTTTTTCCGTTATCTTTAACGGTCCGTTACTCTCTCTCCTCCATCTCATTTTCTCTCTCTGCCAAGTCACCTATCACGCCACATCATCATCTTCTCCGACCTAAGTCGCCGGCCGGCGACATTCAAATTTTTTTTTTATTCTCTCTCTCTCTAAAAAAAAAATATATATTTTTTAATT
This sequence comes from Eschscholzia californica, assembly GCF_041429995.1. Taxonomy (NCBI): domain Eukaryota; kingdom Viridiplantae; phylum Streptophyta; class Magnoliopsida; order Ranunculales; family Papaveraceae; genus Eschscholzia; species Eschscholzia californica. The sequence continues at coordinate 35,834,320 of NW_028238472.1, forward strand.
TCCTCTCACATTTCTCTCTCTAAACTCCGGCGAAGGGGATTTCCCTTCGCCGGAGGTCTGTTCGTGATGAATTTATTTTATGTACGTAAGATATCATTTTTCTTTTTAATTCATTGTGAACAGAAAAATGATTGTTATCACTTTTTGTGGCTTCCTCGTGAATTTATTTTATGTACGTAAGATATCATTTTTGTTTTTAATTCATTGTGAACATAAAATTATATCTTATGCACATAAAATAAATTTTACGTATGTATCAAAACAAAAACTTACCACGAGGAAGCCACAAAAAGCAGAAGGACAAACACATTATGAAAACGAGACAACATAAAGCGAAAAGGCGACCATTGTGATAGTGAGAGGACTCTTGCCTATCTTATGATACTCAGAAAGGTAGGAGCGTGCGTCATTTCACGGTGTTGAACCTCAACACCTAACTAAAATCTCGTACGCACTAAAGAGTAAAGATCCATTATTTATTGAAGTCGAAATGGATTTTAGCCCAACAAGAAAAGAAGTTAAGTATTAATGACTTCACGCATGACAAAACCTTTTCATTTGTGTTTTATTTTCTTGTTTACTAAGTAAACGAGTTGTTTATGAATTCGTTCACGAAGACACAAATAAGTGTTTCTAGCTTTTAGTTGCCACCCACTAAACCACTCTAATGAATCAAAAAAAGAGGGAATTGATTAGGAGCACTAATTTACTTTTGAGTTACATCATTTTTCCATGAAATGGATTATGAAGAGATATAATTGTATATTTATAGAGCTCATATGTCTACTTCAGTGCGTTTGTGACAACCTAAATGGATGCCACTGTCTACCTCTGTCTTATGTTGTGCTTTTATATATATCAAACTTTGAATGAAGTACTACTATAATTTTGAATACAAATTTGACTTGCATGCAAGTGCTCTATCACTAATTTAATAACAAAGGTGCTATTCTCATCTCTTATATAAAGTTTAATAAAATAAAGGTATTATGTCATAATAAGTTTTTATTACTTTCTCCCAACTTAAAGGCCATCCAGTTCAACAAAAAGAAAATAAAAAAACTTAAAAGCCACCCATTATAATATTTGTACTATGTATTACCCGAACCAAAGTACTTTGGTGATGAAATTGATATTTAATCTCAAGCCATATTATTCGTCTAACTACACACGGAGGTTAAAGTTGTTAGAATAATATATATATAATAGTTAGGGCTTGTTTAGTAATTTGCCCTTTGAGAGCCTTTTAGTCTTTTATCTTTACTATATATTGTTATCTTGTAAACTTAATTTATCACTAATGAAATCCCTAGCTTCCTTTAGAGTGTTTCTCTTCTTCTTCTCTTCTCTTTGAATATTGATTTCTACATGGTATCAAGAGCATTAGAGTTTGATTTTTCTTTTTTGATTTAGAGAATTTGGGAGTAGCTTTTCTTTTGGAATTAAAGTTGGTTTTGTGGGATTTGATCCCATTAATACGCAGGCAGCAAAGAAGAAACTATTGGACGGTTTCGGTCAAGGGATTTGCTTGGTTTTGGTGGGAAAGGATTTATAGGTAGTTTTTTTTTTTTGAGAAGTGGTTTTGGTTTTGAGTGGGAATTAAAGGATAGGTTGAAAAGTGGGTACTGGTGCTTGCTGGATTTGGTTTTGAGTGGGAAGGCATTAAAAGTGTATTTTTTTTTGGAGAAACAGCACCTACGTTTTGGGGGAGCTGGTCATTAAGGTACGTTTGGTTCTTTCGCTAGCCTATTTGGTGTTGCTTGGTTATATTTTGTTTTGAATTGAGAAAATGGATAGTGGAAAAGATGATTCATTGCAAGCTATTAGTGTAAGATTGAATGGTAAAAATTATTCTTATTGGAGTTTCTTGATGAGAAATTTTTTGAAAGGAAAATATTTGTGGGATTACATTGATGGTACTGTTGTTAAACCAGTTGATAGATCGAAAGAAAACTTTGTTGAGTTATCTAGGGTTTGGGAAGCAAACAATTCGAAAATTATTACTTGGATTAATAACTCTGTGGATAACACTATTGGATATCAGTTGGCGAAATTTCAAACTTGTCGTGAGATGTGGTTTTACTTAGCAGATATGTTCCAACAGTCGAACTTTGCAACACAATATAAGTTAGAAGCCGATATTAGAAATATGGAACAGAGAAATATGAATATTCAAGAATTTCATGCTGCAATGACTGATCTTTGGGATCAGTTAGCTCTTACAGAATCCGAAGAGTTGCAGGCTTGTCCTCCTTATATTGCTCGTAGGGAGGAAGGTCGTTTAGTTCAGTTTTTGATGGCTTTGCGTAGTGATTTTGAATCAATTCGTAGTACAATTTTGCACAGTAAGCCACTTCCGTCTATTACTAAAGTTGTAAATGAGCTTATGGCTGAAGAGACACGTCTCAAGTACCAAGCAAGAAAAGGCATTCTGCAAACACCTACTGAAACAGTGTTAGCTGTACATTCGAAGTCAAATCAGAATCATCAGAACAAATCCTATACAAAAGTTGCTATGGATGAATGCAGCTTAATTTTGTAAGCAAAAGGGTCATTGGAAGGCTCAATGTCCCAAGTTAAAGAACAAGTCACAACAGAATCAGAGACCTCAGAAGCCTTATCAGCATAACACAACAGCCGTTATACCGCCATCTGACTCGTCTGGTTCTAGTGGCTCGTCTTCTTATATGCCCAAAAGTGATAATGTGGTTGATCAATTTCAAATGTATCAAAAATTTCTTGCTATGCAGCCACATGCTATGTCCACCTCTGCTCCGCAAGGCTCTTTAGCTCCAAAGTCTTCTAGTACTACATTAGACTCACTATCAGATCAGTTTCAGAGATTCTTAGCTATGCAGGCCCATGCCTTGTCCTCTTCTGAAGGTTTGTTTTCTCTTATTTCTTCTTCAGGTATGCCTTCTTCAGTTTGGATTTTAGATTCTGGAGCCTCTCGCCATATGTCCCCTGACTTATCATCTTTTGTTTCATTAAAGCATATATCTGATCTTCCAGTCCGAACGGCTGATGGTACACCAATGTCATTAGGTGGTATTGGTTCTGTTGTCACACCTAATCTATCTCTTCAGAATGTTCTTCATGTTCCCGAACTTACTTTAAATCTTGCTTCTATTGGTCAGTTGTGTGATTCTGGATGTTTGGTTTTATTTTCTTCCACTGGTTGTTATGTGCAGGATGTACAATCTCAGAAGCTGATTGGGACAGGCCGTAGGCATGGGGCATTATATTTTGTAGAGGAGCTGAAAGTACCTGATGTTGCAGCTGCCACTCTTGACTTGTCATCTTTCCGTTTGAGTCCTTCATCTTCTAGTTTTTACTTATGGCATTCTCGTCTTGGTCATGTTTCAGCATCTAGGTTGAAATATTTAGTGTCAACTGGTGCATTAGGAGATTTGCAGGTTAAGAACATTTCTGATTGTAGTGGTTGCAAACTTGCAAAATTTTCAGCTTTACCTTTTACTCAGAGTCTGACTGTTTCAGTTAAACCTTTTGATTTAGTACATTCTGATGTATGGGGTCCTTCTTCTGTTCCCACAAAAGGAGGTTCTCAATACTATGTTTCCTTTATTGATGATTGCACTCGTTTTTGTTGGATTTATCTTATGAAACATCGCTCTGAATTTTATGATATTTATCAACAATTTCAAGCCTTAGTTAAAACACAATATTCCTCTGTCATTAAGTGTTTTAGATGTGATTTAGGTGGGGAATATACTTCAAATAGGTTTCGTGAATTGCTTGCTATGGATGGAACTGTCCATCAATCTTCGTGTACAGATACTCCTGAGCAAAATGGTGTTGCTGAAAGAAAGCATCGGCACATCGTTGAAACTGCTCGTTCTTTGTTATTGTCTGCCTTTGTTCCTAGTGAGTATTGGGGCGAAGCTGCTCTCACTGCGGTAAATTTAATTAACAGAATTCCAACTTCCCACTGTTTAGGTTTGTCTCAATTTCAAAAATTGACAGGGCATGCCCCTGACTACTCGTCCTTAAGAGTCTTTGGGTGTACTTGTTTTGTTCTTCGTCCTCGTGTTGAGCGTAGCAAGTTATCTTCTCGTTCTGCCATGTGTGTGTTTCTTGGTTATGGTGAAGGTCAGAAGGGTTATCGATGTTATGATCCAGTTACTCATAAATTTTATGTCTCTCGTCATGTTGTATTTTTAGAGCATATACCTTATTTTTCTATTCCTGCCAATGCTCATGATGTGACTCCCTCTAACCTAATCCATATTGATCCTTTTTCTGATGTTTATGATACTCCTACTGCCGATGTTGAGCCTGCTGCACCTGATGTTGTTGATGCTCCTCTCACTTGTGATGTCCCTCCAACCCCTACGGCTGACCAAACTCCTGATGAGATTGCACATCCATCTCGTTATCCTCATTATGTTCGTAAGTCCACTCAGTTACCTGACTATGTTTATTCTACTTTTTCTCCTTCTTTTACTTCTTTCTTGGCATCTATTCATTGTCATTCTGAGCCTTCTTCCTATAAGGAGGCAGTTGTTGATCCTCTTTGGCAAAAGGCAATGGCTGAAGAACTCTCTGCTTTGCATAAGACTGACACATGGGATTTAGTACCTTTGCCATCTGGTAAACGTACTAGTGGTTCTCGTTGGATATACAAAATTAAAACAAAGTCTGATGGGTCTATTGAGCGGTACAAAGCAAGACTAGTTGCTAAGGGGTTTTCGCAGGAGTATGGGACGGACTATGAGGAGACTTTTGCTCCGGTTGCAAAAATGACTATTGTTCGTTTGCTTATTGCAGTTTCCTCGGTTCGTCAATGGCATATATCTCAAATGGATGTTAAAAATGCTTTCTTAAATGGAGATCTTCAGGAAGAAGTTTATATGACTCCTCCTCCTGGTGTTTCACATAAACCTGGAGAAGTTTGTAAGCTTAAGAAAGCATTATATGGTCTCAAACAGGCACCACGAGCTTGGTTTGAGAAGTTCTCGACTGTGGTTACATCTCTTGGCTTCGCTTCTAGCAATCATGATTCGGCTCTTTTTGTCAAATGTAGTGTTGCAGGTCGCATTCTTTTGTCATTGTATGTTGATGACATGATTATTACTGGTGATGATGTTGATGGTATTCGATCTTTGAAGTTGCAGTTAGCTAGCCAATTTGAAATGAAGGATCTAGGCACTCTCCGTTATTTTTTGGGGATTGAAGTAGCCTCTACCCCACAAGGCTATCTCCTCTCTCAGTCCAAATACACTGCAGATATTCTTAAACGTGCACGTATCAGTGATACTTGGACGGCCGAATCTCCTATCGAGTCTAATGCTCGTTATTCTTCTACGGATGGTACTCCTTTGGCAGATCCTACACTATATCGCACTATCGTTGGCAGTTTGGTTTATCTCACTATTACTCGTCCAGATATCGCATATGCTGTGCATGTTGTTAGCCAGTTTGTGGGTTCACCTACTACAGTTCATTGGGCAGCTGTTCTCCGTATTCTGAGATATCTTCGAGGTACTTGTTTTCAAAGTCTCCTTCTTTCATCGACTTCTTCTTTGACTTTGCGAGCATATTCAGATGCAGACTGGGCGACCAATTGCACAGATCGCAAGTCTATTACAGGTTATTGTGTATGCTTGGGAGATTCTCTTATTTCTTAAAGGAGCAAGAAACAGACTGTTGTATCTAGATCATCTACTGAAGCTGAGTATCGTGCTATGGCATCTACCACAGCTGAGATAGTCTGGTTACGTGAGTTACTTGCAGACATGGGTTTTTTGATTTTAGAGCCTACTCCTATGTATTGTGACAATCAAAGTGCTATCCATATTGCGCATAATTCGGTCTTTCACGAACGCACCAAACACATTGAGATTGATTGTCACTTTACCCGACATCATTTTGCTCAAGGCACCATCAGTTTGCCGTTTGTCTCATCAACTATGCAGATTGCTGACTTGTTCACCAAGTCACACTCGGTTCCACGCTTTCGTTTCTTAGTTAGCAAACTCTCGATGCTTTTCAACAACGCACCGTGAGTTTGAGGGAGGGTGTTAGAATAATATATATATAATAGTTAGGGGTTGTTTAGTAATTTGCCCTTTGAGGGCCTTTTAGTCTTTTATCTTTACTATATATTGTTATCTTGTAAACTTAATTTATCACTAATGAAATCCCTAGCTTCTTTTAGAGTGTTTCTCTTCTTCTTCTCTTCTCTTTGAATATTGATTTCTACAAAAGTCTAATAAGTTTCTCTGCATAACTCAAGTTGTGCATGGGTTGCGTACGCTTTTAAATATTTTAGGATATTAGAGTTTGAATTTGGCCACCTGAAAATATTTAAGTCCTAATTTAACGTAACTTTCAATCAAATAAGTGTGTCGCTAACATACCACGAAATGAATATGATATAAAAATAGGGCATACATGTGTTGGTACCACATCCACAAACTTCGCACACTCGAGATAACATGATCCACATACTGTAGAATGTAGATGGGAAAAGAAACACCTACATTCATTAATATTTAAATTTATTTTATGTTTTGAATTAAATAATTCTATATATATATATATATATATATATATATATCATGCAATGGAAAGTTAGGTAATGACTATTGAGCACTAGTATATCATAATATAAAAATTTCGAATATATAATTAGAGGACTTGCATGCACTAGGTTTATAATCATTGATTTAGCACTGTCTAGCAATATCAATATATTGGTTTGCTGATTAGATATAATTTTTATTTTTTTATTTTGGTATAAGAAGGTGCTATCCTCCTTGTTGTGATCGAATTGTACTTCTATTATGCTTGGAACTTAATGGCCTTCCACCAAAAAATGAAGCTTGATTTGCCCCTGTTAAATCCTAATTGGATTTCAACCATCAAATTGTGCCGCATGTATTTTACACCAAAACAATTGAATTGTGGTTTGACTTCAACTCCCTAATTAATTCATCACCCAACTAAGTAATGGGTCTATTTCCTTCATAAAAAAAAAAAAAAGGGTTAATTCCGTTTTGGCCCCCATATTGTGACCAACTCACCGTTTTGGCCCCCAATTGTGTCCGGCAGTTCGTTTTGGCCCCAATTTCCTATTTGGCCCCACCATATTTTTGTAAGCTTCTCCATTATACCCTTATGGCAAATTCGTAATTTAAATGTGTTTTCTTTCTCTTTGTCCACCTCACCAAGCAATTTCCACGTCACATTTGTCCACATAAGGTCGCCGGAAAATGTCGCCGGCGACATCATTTCCGGCGACCACCATTTTTTTTTTTTTTAACTTCTTCTTCTCCAACCATCTCCTTCTTCTTCTCCAACCATCTCCTTCCTTCTTCTTCTCTCTCTTTCTCCTTCTTCTTCTCTCTCTCTTCCCCTCTTCTCTCTCTCTCCCCCTCTTCTCTCTCTGTTAGGTTTCCGGCGAAGGGAAACCCTTCGCCGGAAACCGTCTGGATCTGGGGAAAACCCCAGATCCAGACCCCTCTTCGTCTGGAAATTTCCAGACGAAGAGGAACCCCTCTTCGTCTGGAAAATCCAGACGAAGAGGTGTCTGGATCTGGGGTTTTCCCCAGATCCAGACGGTTTCCGGCGAAGGGTTTCCCTTCGCCGGAAACCTAACAGAGAGAGAAGAGGGAGAGAGAGAGAAGAGGGGAAGAGAGAGAGAAGAAGAAGGAGAGAGAGAAGAAGAAGGAGAGAGAGAGAGAAGAAGAAGGAAGGAGATGGTTGGAGAAGAAGAAGGAGATGGTTGGAGAAGAAGAAGGAGATGGTTGGAGAAGAAGAAGTTAAAAAAAAAAAAAAAAAAAAAAATGGTGGTCGCCGGAAATGATGTCGCCGGCGACATTTTCCGGCGACATTTTCCGGCGACATTTTCCGGCGACATTTTCCGGCGACCTTATGTGGACAAATGTGACGTGGAAATTGCTTGGTGAGGTGGACAAAGAGAAAGAAAACACATTTAAATTACGAATTTGCCATAAGGGTATAATGGAGAAGCTTACAAAAATATGGTGGGGCCAAATAGGAAATTGGGGCCAAAACGAACTGCCGGACACAATTGGGGGCCAAAACGGTGAGTTGGTCACAATATGGGGGCCAAAACGGAATTAACCCAAAAAAAAAAGTAATGGGTTTATTTATTTTTTTGTTATTTTGTATTTTAAATTCTTTTGCTATTTGGCTATAGAAACTAATATATATAAGTAAACATTCTTCACCTTATTCATGAATATATTATTTAATGTTAGAAGCATTATAATTGATGGTGTCGATATTCAAAAAGAAAATTGATGATGTCGAAAAGTGATTTTTTTAGTTATGTTCTTGATGACCGAGATCTTCAGTTAGATGATGAAATTCTCTCAAGTAATTGATGAAACAGAGTTATTCTGATACTCAAGTCATTGAGGTGGTTTTGTAGTTTAAAGAAACAATTCAAAGTCTGAGTTAGGAAGATGAGCTTTCACCCCTTTTAGGGCAAACTTAATATGCTTATATAGGTTCAGGTAAGCTGTAATAGTGTACCGGTCTTGATGTTAGCCACGTGTTGAGGGACATTACTCTGACTAGTGCGTATCTTCTGACACTGGAAGATCTTCTGACACATAATGGTTCGTTTATGAAAAGTGGGTTGTTGGCTCTATCTTATAGTCTTCCACGTCATTGGTGTTATTTTCAGGTAGATCTCAGTTCGGGTAGACCGAGCCCTCTTCAGATGATCTCTCTGCTCTAGACCTCTGGTCAGAGCTTACATTAGGTATATCTTGGCTCGTGTTCACCTCCCAGGGTCGTGTCTGACATTTTAAGGGTCTTGTGCCAAACTTCAATTAAGACAGTTTCAGAATACGAGAAGTAAAAAAGAAAAAATTGTCGCAGGCGAAGTAAAAAATCTATCTATAGATAATTTAACTACAATAAAGTATTAAATTATTAATGAATTCAAACTCAATGTATGACGTTGCTGTATGATTTGTTGATTTCAAAATTGTCCTTCTTGGTATCAGTCAGAATAATGAGACGGTGATGTTGATTCCCGCTTTTGTTGGTGAGACTACTACGTTGAATCCCGCTTTGCTCCTCTCGATCTGGAGAAAAGACCTGCAAGGGGCTCGGAAACCTATCTAACGCTCAAGAAAGTCAGGTTGTCCTTACAGTTTAAATATTAATACTGAGTGAACCGTAGAGTTTCATATTTGTTTGTATAAACGTGAGATCGTATGAGTATACCTTCTTTTAGGTGAGTCAATTACCTTTTGCAGGGTGTTTTAACTGACTGTAGAAAGACAGTGATGATGAGGGCTTGAGATCTCTTATATTTGATATTTAGAAGTTCCCTCGTTCAAGGATTCTCGATACATCATGTTTCCGAGTTGATAGATTCTTAAGGAGATGTTTCCTCTTTGAAAGACTGTTGAAGCCCAAGTTAATTAAATTCTTAAGATACTCACCGTCTGGGATCTTTGATAGGATTCGAGTTAAGTCGGTAAGCATTAGGCACAATTCTACTCCCCCCTCCCCATGTTTCGGGATTAAGGTATCGACTCCGGTTTACGTGGACCCCCTAGCCTTTCTCGTGAATCCTAGGGCAGACCTGATTGAATTTGAGTTACGGCAGGGGTGAGGCGCCTAAGATGATCGTACCAACCCCCCAGTTCCGGACTTCAGTGGCAGAACTCTTTCGGGCTTAGCTGGCATGTTGACTTGATACGGGTTGACCCTTTGGACTTTTGGTTATTTCTTGATTATTGATCTTAGTCAACTAATGTCCAATATTTGGATCATCACGAGTCCCGATACTCTTTTTGAAAGTAGAGAAACTAAGGAGTAGAAGAACTTATAAGTCTTTTTTCAGAAGGGCTATTTTTTAAATGGCCCCCTACTTTATGACCAGCTTCCCGCGTAACCCCCTACTTTATCGAAAATACCCAGATGACCTCCTTTTCTGTTACCGTCACATGTCCGTTAAATTCTTTTTCCCTAGCGCAAAATTACCCTTCCGCGTTGTCAACCTCTCTCTCTTCCATCTCATCACCTCTCTCTGCCACATCATGGCTCCCGCCGCCTCATTATCTTCTCCGATAAGGTCGTCGACCGATCAAAATTTCCGACGACCTTCATACTTCAAAAAGATAATTCTTCTTTCTCTTTCTCTCTCTCCACTGGGGTTTGGGTTTTTCCAAACCATTTTATCTCTTATCTTTTTTGATAGGTCACCCTAGGGCCATGTTTGGCGCGCGGGGATGGCGTGGGAATGGAATGTGATTCCCGGGAATCACATGCCAGATCATTGTTTGGCTTGTGGGAATGGCGTGGGCCCGGGAATGTGATTCCCTCAAAAAGGGGTAATAGCAAACCCAGGGGGGAGGTGGGTTTGTGATTCCCATTTCTCCGAAATCATATATATATTAATATTTATTCACAAATATATCCTTAACAAAATATTGAATTACCAACTTAATTTTTTTGTGGGATTTGGTATTAATGAGTACTATTTAGGTTTATGAATAAAATTAAATTTTAGATAAATTTCTATTTAGGTTTACGAACAAAATATAATTTTAGATAATTTTTTATAAAGACATTTATTTATTATCTTTAAATTCTAACCCTTTGGTGTATCATGTTATTATTTCATATCTAAGAATTCGAATAAATAATACTGATTTTAATATATAACAACGTTGATGTGTATTTTATGTAGTTTAAGTCAGGGTAAAAGTGAACTTTTACAAATATTTACCTTCCTAATCCTATTTGAACCAAACACCTAATTAGGAATATGTCAGGAATCAGATTCTCATTCCTGGTCGAACCAAACATCAAATTACAGTAATCTGATTCTCAAAAATCACGTTACGGGAATGTGATCCCCAGGAATCACATTTCATTCCCGCGCGCCAAACATGATCTAGGAGTATTTTTCTCATTTTCCTTCAAATAACTAAATTCTGACCTAAAAATCTACTTAGTAGTAAGTGGATCTCGCACTGAAATATATGATGCAATACTACCAATATAATATAATATAGTATATGTATATATATTGGTTTCATTACCCAACGTTTTAAAGTTAAATAATTAAGAAAGAAAAGATACTCCTATATTATTCCACATGAGAATTTTCATGGCCTCAAATTTCACTTTACTTTTATTAATTCCAAGCCCAAACACGACAAACTTAATGAAGAGCACCATTAACTAAAAACAGGAAAAGAGGAACAATAAAGAATACATATTTGTCCATGATTTGGTCAAGGGACGTGCACTTATAACAAAAAATTGTTAGTGTACATTAATATAAACCTAACAGTTTCAAATGATCAAGTAACATATGCTGGAAAATAACATGGTTGGGTTTTAGTATCATGTTAAGTGTTTTTATCATAAGAACCAATTTCTACAATGTTTATATTAATATTGAAATTTTTTTTATGAAATTTGACATTATGATTAGGTATTTGCGTATCAGTTATTTTCCAAAGTTACGTTCACTAACTACAATAAACAGGTCACACGATAGTACTCAAACACGTCATTGCAAAATTGTGAAAGAAATATATATTTGCTAAAAAAAAAACTATCAAATACTACTATTTTTATCGTGGAAACTCTGTCAAGACATTTGCGTACATTTGTAGGCTTGAAGTATGTGTCAATCTTTGTTGTAACTAAAAAACATTGAAAGGTCTACCTAAATCTACCCAAATCCGAGATTTCTTTTCTATTCCTCTTTCGTTCCCCTTGTTTATTTATATATACTAGCTAAACCTAAATGTCCACATACGTCTATAGTTTATGGAACACATTTCTCTCCAGTATAATATGAATGACCAGTTAACCACATCTCTAGAAATGTCTTTAAATGTCTATCGATTATGGTGTACATCTAAATGTCCACAAACAATACCTTAGACAGTCATAGCTTTCAAATTTACATTTGCATGTATTGTCCACAGTGTGACATTACATCTTGTTGAAATCAATTCTTCAATCATTTCTACAAATATATTACATATTAAAGTGTCAACTTATACACTTTTTTTGCAACAGTAGGATTCGAACTTTAACCTCTCAGTCGAGAATATGCATGTTACCACTCAACTCACATACTTATATTACACATTCTTCTTCTCTATATATAGGTGTGATATTGGCTAATATATTTCATTGAATCATTACAAACATCACACCAAAATGAGTTCATTTAAGGGAAAGAATAAAGAAGAGAGTAGAGAAAAGAAAACATCATCAATAATAGTAATATTCAGATATGGGGATTGGATTGATCTTGTTCTAGTTGTGTTGGGTACAATTGGTGCAATAGGAGATGGTATGTCTACAAGCTGGTACTTGCTAATTTACAGTCGTTACGCAAACAAATTAGGGTTTGGTAAGACACATCAAAACCAAGATACTTTCATGGCTGATATTGTTAGGGTACGTAGAATCCTAAGTACCTACAATCTTTTCCTCTTTCTATTCCATTTTTGTTCAAATTTTCTTTTTCTTCTTCTTACTTAATTTCTTGTTCTTTTGTAGACAATTATGCCATTTCTTTACTTGGGGTTAGCACTCATGGTAGCTGGTATTATGGGTAAGTTCATTATTGATTTGAAGTAAAAGCTATATACATAAACAATCTTACTTATCAAAAGTCATAAATGATCGATCGATACCATTAATATTATCGTTATTATTTGCAGAAGGGTATTGTTGGAGTTGGACGAGCCAACGACAAGTGATGAGGATTCGACTTAAGTATCTAGAGTCTATTCTTAGACAAGAAGTTGGATTCTTTGATTCACAACAAGCAACTACTTCTGAAATTATCGAAAGTATATCACGAGACACGGCACTTATACAAGAAGTTCTAAGTGAAAAGGTAAAAACAAAAATAAGCTCGCTAATATTCACCGAAAAAAACCAATATATATATATAAGTTTGAAGTATAAATAAACTAAGATTAGAACCATGAAGATAACGAGCATAGACAAAATTACTTTTTTTATTTAATTAATTCTTTTATTTTATATACCAACTTTAAATATATCTAACGTGTCCGACGTAAATAAAATTATGGACTAAGAAATGAAATTCATGATTTTCAAATAAGATTCACTTTAAATTACTTTTCTTATTCTTTTTGTCATTTATAATTTTGAAAATAGTTGTTTGCAAATACAGATATTGTACAGATATATGTTTCAAAAATAGTATTTTTTTCAACATATCCATTGGCAAATGACATGAATTCTACGACATTCGTTGTTGAAAAAGAAGTTCAAATAGGTGTTTACAAAACTATAATTTTTGCAATTGGAAAAATAGAACTTCTGCAAGTAAGTCATTTGAAGAAGCAAAAAACAGTAAAAAAGAAATGAAAATTAATCTTGTTCGAAAGATACAATATTGTAACATTGATCACATTACAATGATATAATATTGTAAATACAATATGAAGATTGAATAAACACTAGTGGCGTGGGTGAGAAAAACGGGGCCCGGTGCGAAGTTCTATTCGGGGACCTTCAATAATATAAGACGAAAATAATTTCTTGTACGTATCATAGTTAACAAAAAAAAATTAACTTTAGTTACTAAATCTATTTTTGATATATTTTAGATGAATGTGAATGAATATAACAATTCACTATCTTTGATGCTTCAAAGTATTTAGGACAATTTAAAAAAATATTTAGGACAAAATAATAACTTGGCAACCGATTATTTTTTTTCAAGAGAAAAAACATTAATTTTAATTCTATACAAATTTTCAAGAATCATTTTTGAAAAAAGATGACGAAAACAATACTTATTAAACTTCCTTTGAATCATTAGCCTAGAAGCATATATTTGTCATTAATACTTAGAAAAGAAAAAAAATGAAAGTAGTGAGATATGAACTCTTGACCTCTTGTTTGTAAACCAAGGAGGTTATCAAATGAGCTACAACTAAGTTATGGTAATGGTTAAGTCCTTCAAATATTTATACCAAAATAAGTTATTCGAGGGGCCCCAATTTCTTCGGTTTTTCTTGTCGTTTAAGGGGGGCCCGGTGCCGTCGCACCTAGCACCCCCTCTTCCACGCCTCTGATAAACACATAAATGTCATAAACATGACATATGGACTCATGAAGGCTCTTATAGGCCACCGTGGGATGCCACCCATCTAAATTGTCTTTACTTTATTGAAATTTTTTTGTTGAAGTATTTTATTGACACCTTATTAACAAAAGTCAATAATTTTTTTTTTTTTTTATTAAACCATAATTCCATTCATAAGTGATAACAATCACAAGATTACACGATAGATTATTCTTATTCTTCTGAGAACTACATGATAGTTATATAAGTAAATGTAAAGTACCTCATGAAGGAAAATAAACTGACAAGAAAAGTCAATATATTTTAGAAGTTTTACCGTGAATCGAATATGTGACTTTTGAATTTTAAAAGTAGATACACAATTACTTGTTTCTAAACCAATTAAGTATAACAAAATGACATTAAAAAGAAAAACCAGAAACAACACTTTATTTCTATCACAAGTAGGTAGCTTTTCCTTGCATATTATACCAACCTTTTTCACCTATCTCACTAATCCATTTCATCACTTGGATGGAAATAATAATTATATAACTTTCAGATTCACATATTCATCATTTTAATTGTTTTTAGATTCTTATTTTATGAGACACTAAACTACCTAAGCAAGGAGTTTGGTGCATGCCAACCTCACTACTTCATTCAAACAGTTAGCCACGTGTAATAATTTTCTTGAGAGAGTCCAACCGAATAATTAAAGTTGCCATCAACATCTAGATTTTAGGACTTCCAAATATGTTTGATGCTTTCATGCTATCTCCTCAATCTTTATCAGTATGACCCATTCCAAACTGCCTACCCTAACACTCATTAAAAGAAAAGAAATGCCTACCGTGACTAAAGTGGTACTGTACTTTATTTTCTTATTATTTAGGACTATTTTTGTTTTCTTTTTTGGTGTCTTAAGTTTAGTTCAATTTCTTTTTGGAAGAAGCAAAATAGTTCATTAAAAAATAAAGAAATGGTAGCCGAGAATGCTACCAAAACTCCCTACAAAGAAACACGCCAATACCATGAAAGGCTTAAATCCTAGATAAAGCATCCCAATTACAAATAAAATCACTAAAGTTTGTGTTCTTGATCCATGATTGTTTGATTGCCCAATGGAATACCAACCCCTTGATCTTAATAACTATGTTTTCTATCGGTTCTTCTTTTTCATTTTTCGCTTCAAGCAGTCTAGTATTTCTTTCACTCCAAATGGTCCAAATTGTAGCCGAAAGGGTGCATAGGTTGATGAAACTCTTCCTATCTTTGTTTTTCTTGTGGTTCCATTTTCTAACAACTTGAGCAATGAATTGTGTAGAGTTAAGATGGATAGAATGTGTTAAAGAATTCCACACCTGCTTAGTAAAGGGGCAAAGGAAAAATATATGATCTTGTGTTTCTCCATCTATTTTACATAAAGAGCATCTATTTGGAGTAATCAGCCCTTTCTTGATCATACTATCAATTGTCGGAATTGAAGAATGTTCCAAAGGCCAAAGAAAGAAAGAGACTTTTGAAGGAATAACCTTATTCCAATAGAATGTAAAAGTGATGGCCATAGGGTAGCTTTCCATTTGTTCCAATGCTTGGTAGAGGGACCTAATCGTGAAGCCATCTAGGCGAGGGGTCCAAGTTCTTTCATCTCTGGAATATAGTGAACTAGAAGCCTCTATGGTAGCTTCAAGCATGGTCGATAAGTCAAGAATCTCAGATTCTTTTATAAGCCTGGTGAAGTGTAAATCCCATGAATCATCGGAAAAATTACCTCCCATATTATCTGAGACAGAAGCATGCTTCTTTTTGGAAGCTCTCCAAAGAGATGCGTATTTCGTTCTAAAGACCCCTTTCTTCGTCCAATCGTCAAGCCAGAAATTAATCTTGTCTCCTCGATTAATATGAAGCTTTGTTAGCTTTTGAATCTCATGAGTCATAGTAGAGATGTATTTCTAAGGACCACATCCTTTGAAGTTTTTCTCCATCTTATGAAGTTTTTCTCCATCTTATGGAACCATCAGCCCGGTTGACCTTTATACTTTTCATCTATTATTTTCTTCTATAGACTGTCTGGTTCTTGACCATAGCGCCAAATCCATTTACCAAGCAAGGCTCTGTTCATCAATTCCAAGTTCAATCTAAATATACCGGATCTAAATTGATTGAATTACTTTACAAGTGAGTTTAATCTCTACATCTAGATCACTAGGGGAGATTTAATATTTTGACACTTATATATCCATTGATTGATCTTATTAACAAAATATTGAAAATCTATTTTTTTTTTATTCCTTCTCCTATATACTCTCTCCTGGTCTATTTGGTAGAGCCTCCTCTTTCTCTCTTTCTCCTTTAATCTCTCTCTAGAACCTAAGATGAGCCATAACTAACCCTCGCAAAACCCAGTGATGGTTTTGAACAAAATGACCTTTGCTAGATCCGGCACAGGTTCAAACAAGATTACCCTTGGCAGATCTGGTGAGGATTCGCAAAGAACAGTGGTGGTAGTGTGTGTTGTGGTGGTGGTGGTGGTGTTTGTGGTGATGTTGTTGTGATGGTGGTGTGGTTTGTGGTGGTCGTGGTGTGGTCTATGGTGATGGTGGTATTGCTGGTGGTGGTCAAATATTTGAATATAAGACAAAGAAGATTTTCCTATTTACGAGGGCATAAGCGTCCTTTGATGCATTTCAGGAGTTGGACCTTTGTTTCAGATTTGTATTTGAAGTCTAAAATAAGTAGGTTCTTTTTCAGCCCACTAAGACAAGGATCCAATAAGTGGATTTTTTTTTTCTTAAATTGAAAAATAACAATTGAAATTTAAAAAACAAAGAAAACTAAGTTCAAACCATTTTACTCTTGTCTGTATTTTAATCATCCTAGTCAAATGGACCTAAAATCAATCCTGATCAGTAACATAGATGCGTGAGTCAGTAACGATAAGCTAGACAAAACCACATTTCGGAATCCGATCTGAGTCAATTGAAACTTCGTATTAGAGTTTAGATCTGACTTAGAAAAAAACAATCACTACCTAATACTTGCATCCAATCATATGCAAATTTTACTTTTAATGTAACACTTACACCAACAGAGTACTTCTCTAAGAATCAATGATAAATGGCTAAGTCAAATCTGTTCTTTTTTTTTTCTATAACAGGTACCCTTATTCTTGATGAACACATCAAAGTTTGTATCAGGACTAGCATTCTTAATGTACTTCTCCTTAAGGCTCTTCTTGGTAGCCTTTCCCCTTGTTACTCTACTTATAGTTCCTGGAATTATCTATGGTAAATACAACCATCACCTATGGAAGAAAGCGTCGACCGAATATAATCAAGCAAACACCATTGTAGAACAAGCTCTAAGCTCTATTAAAACTGTCTACTCGTTCACTGCGGAGAAGACGATTGTCGAGAAATACTCAGTAATCCTCAAGAGGATTTCGAAGATTGGTGTTAAGCAAGGCCTTGCGAAAGGGTTGGCTGTTGGTAGCACTGGGATTATATTTCTTATTTGGGCTTTTCTTGATTGGTACGGTAGTCGCTTGGTAATGTACCATGGAGAGACGGGAGGAAGAGTTTATGCAGCCGCGCTTTCTTTCGTTGTTGGTGGGCGGTAAGTAGCTCTAACATATTTTCCACGTTTATATCGCATGCTTATTAGATATATAGTAGTTATTCATGTATTTTTATGCAAGCAGATCGATCGGAGTGGCACTTCCAGACGTTAACTATTTCACAGAAGCATCCGTCGCAGTGGTAAGGATATTCGAAAGGATAGATCGGGTTCCTATAATTGATGGAGAAGATAAAAGGGGTATCATACTAGATCAAATTCGTGGCGAACTTGATTTCGAACATGTCGAATTCACATACCCTTCTAGACCTGAATCTATTGTTCTTAAGAATTTCAATCTCAAGGTCCCAGCAGGAGAAACTGTTGCACTTGTAGGAGCAAGTGGATGTGGTAAATCTACTGCAATTTCATTGTTACAAAGATTTTATGATTCAGATAATGGAGTAGTAAGAATAGATGGAGTAGACATAAAAACATTACAACTTAAATGGGTAAGAGAGAAAATGGGTCTTGTTAGCCAAGAACATGCACTATTTGGAACATCGATAAAAGAAAACATCTTGTTCGGTAAACCAGATGCAACAATGGAAGAGATAATAAGTGCAACAATGGCAGCTAATGCGCATAACTTCATAACACAATTACCAGAAGGATATGATACTAATGTAGGCGAACGAGGAGCTCTTCTCTCTGGAGGACAAAAACAAAGGATTGCCATTGCTAGAGCCATCATCAAGAACCCTGCAATTCTTCTCCTTGATGAAGCAACAAGTGCTCTCGATTCAGAATCTGAAGTACTTGTTCAAACTGCCCTTGATCAAGTCTCTATGGGAAGAACAACACTGGTATGTATACTCTTACGAATTTCTTCTGCTTACAGTGCTTATGATATTGGTTACTCATTCGATGATAAAATAGCAATCTCAGTTGAGTCGGATATGTATTCCTGAAGTCAGACTTCAAATAAGACTGGAATGGTCCAAAATAGACTAAATAGCTTTTGAGTCGTGTGAGTCGGAAAGTTTGAAATCAGACTCGAGTCGAGTCACCGCTTTTATGAGACTTATATCATATCTTCGTGTTTGGTGAGCAGGTCATTGCACACAAGCTTGCGACAGTAAAAAACGCACATCAAATTGCAGTTGTTAGTGGTGGTTCCATTGTTGAAATTGGCTCTCATAATGATCTCATTACTAGAAGCAATGGGCATTACTCAAAGCTAGCAAACCTTCAGAATCAAACAAGCAACAATGATCAGGAACAAATAACTGAAGTTCGAATATCTTCAATCACAGGAAGCAACTCGAACTATCTAATAAACTCGTCAAAATCAAGCCCCGATACTTCCTTTGCTTTGTCATCGCCGATAGAGAAGGCTGGCATTATCAAATCCACTTCCCCTCCTTCCTTTATCCGGCTACTATCTCTGAGTATTCCTGAGTGGAAACAAGGTCTAGCGGGTGCTTTCTCTGCCATAACCTTTGGAGCTATACAACCCATTGCCGCTATAACAATCGGAGGAATGGTAGCAGGATTCTTCGCCCAAAACCATGACGTGATTAGGGCCAGTATACGAAGCTCCACTCTAATATTTTCCTCTCTCTCGCTGCTTTCTATCTTAGTAAGCCTCAGCCAACACTTGAATTTCGCCTACGTGGGTGAACACTTAACTAGAAGAATTCGTTTGAGAATGCTCGAGAAGATCCTTACATTCGAACTAGCCTGGTTCAATCAAGACCAGAACTCCAGTGCTGCATTGGCTTCTAGACTTAGTAATGAAGCTTCTATAGTTAAGTCATTAGTTGCTGATAGGGTTTCTTTACTACTTTATACTGCTTCGGCTGTGATAGTAGCGACATTGATGAGCCTCATCACAGCATGGAAGCTCGCGTTAGTAGTAATCTTCATTCAACCACTAACAATTCTGTGTATATACACAAGAAAGAAACTACTATCGAGTGTCACATATAACATCCTCAAGGCGCAAAATTCAAGTACTCAAATAGCGGTTGAAGCCGTATATAATCACAGAATTGTAACTTCATTTGGGAGTATGGGTAAGATTCTCCAGCTCTTTCAAGAAGCCCAAGAAGAGCCAAGGAAGGAGGTTATTAAGAACTCATGGTTTGCAGGATTAGGAATGGGATTTACAGAGTGTTTCTCTTTCATTTCATGTGTTTTACAATTCTGGTATGGAGGGAAACTAGTCGACTTAGGTCAGATATCACCAGGAGATGTCTTTAAGATTTTCATCATGTGGAATAACACAAGCAGGATTATCTCCGACGCAGGAAGCATGACATCAGACCTAGCTAAGGGTACTATTGCTGTTGCATCAGTTTTCGAGGTTCTTAACCGTGAATCCTTGATACCCGTTTCTAATCAGGTAACTCCTAAAAAATGTTTTAGGTAATTTTCTGAATATCAAAACAATTTATATCATCGTGTGACACCAAAAAATTGAAAAACATGTCTAACAGGAAGCTGATGAGAAAAAAGGAAAGAAGTTGACAAGAATAAGTGGTGAAATAGATATGGATAAAGTCGATTTTGCATACCCAAATAGGCTCGAATATCCAGTTCTACGTCAATTCTGCTTGAAGGTGAATGCAGGCACGAGCATTGGTCTTGTTGGAAAAAGTGGTTGCGGCAAATCAACTGTAATTGGATTGATTCTAAGGTTTTATGATATCCAGAGAGGTATAGTTAAAGTGGATGGAGTGGACTTAAGGGAACTTGATTTAGGTTGGTATAGAGGACACACAGCCCTTGTTAGCCAAGAGCCGGTGCTTTATTCAGGCACTATAAGAGACAATATCATCTTTGGAAAGCCTGATGCATCAGAGGCCGAGGTGATAGAAGCTGCAAAAGCTGCTAATGCACATGGCTTCATCTCGTAAGTTTACTTCACCAGAAAATTTGTCAGGAAATTGGGCCGAAGATCCAATTCTAAGTTTTTTTTAAAGTTAAACAGACGTATTATATTTTGTGATTGAAATATCTTTCTATATTGCAGAACATTAAATGAGGGTTACGAGACACAATGTGGTGAAAGAGGAGTTCAATTATCAGGAGGGCAGAAGCAAAGAATCGCGATAGCAAGAGCAATCATTAGGAACCCTACAATTTTGTTACTTGACGAGGCTACTAGTGCCCTTGATGTGCAGTCAGAGAAAGTTGTACAGGAAGCACTTAATCAGATAATGATCGGAAGGACGACAATCGTAGTGGCACATCGGCTTACTACAATCGAGAAACTGGATTCTGTTGCCGTTGTTGCAGATGGAAGGCTAGTTGAGCGTGGAACCTACCAAGAGTTACAAAGTAAGAGGGGGCCTTTCTTTGAACTTGCAAGCATTCACACATGATTGAGTATCTACTTCTTGTGGTGTATATCCAAATAATAAAGGCTACAATACTGTACTCATGATATATTGTACAAGATAAATTTGATATGTTGTTCTAATTTGCTATCCAAAAACGTTCTAAGATAATTGTCATTTTATTATTCAGTCGTTAACTCGTTATATCATGACAAGAAGTCAAGAACAAATAAACAAAACCTTCTCTATCTTTGTGGACATCCAATTCAAAACCAATTGAGGATGAGTATTGACCAGAAGACTTTCTCGTTATATCACGACAAGAAGTCTTTTGCTTACGCGGTGAGAGTTTTTTGAGGAGAGAGAGGCTCCCAGGTGACGTAAGCCCTTCTCTCCTTTCCACTCTCATCGCCGATCGAGTCCGAGCTATAGAAACCCTAATCTCCTCATCTTCGAGCACCCAGCTGCCTTGAGAATCACTCAAAATCCACCTTGAAACTCAACAAAATTAAGTGAGGCAGAGGATAATCACGATCTCAGACCGGGTGATTATCTCTCTACCCAATCGTTGCCGGCGCTACTCCCACCCACCTTATTATTACTTGCATGCAGGCGTGCTGCCCTCAAGAAGGAACCACGCTCGTTGGTGGAGCATCAACTCGAGGTTCATTCAATGCAGGTGAAGTAATTGACTCAAGAAGTAATCACTCACGCCACAGATTGAATTCATAGGTACGTCACTCAAAAACCTCTTCGTCTTCTCGGTCTTAATTGCTCTCTCTCTCTCTTATTCTTCTTTTGTTTGGTTCTTTAATTTGTCGTTTGGGTTTTCGATTGAGTTTTTTGAGTCATCTCTCTCTTCTCTTCTTGTCTGAGTCTTTATGTCTCTCTGGATGTCTCTCGTCTTATCCGACGAGTAGACTAGACGGGTGGTAGGCGTCGGCCAATCCTTGAGCATGCACGGTGATCATTACCTCTTTTGGACTCTCAGCTTCTCGCCCTTTTTAACCCCCCTCCTTAATCTTTTCTCCCCCACAAACATCTTCTCTAAACTCTTCACTCTATCTCCTTCTTCTTCTCACTACAGACTCTCCTTTTCCCTCTCACCCCTTACCCTAATGGCTACCCATTTTGCTATCTCTCCTCGAGGTCATCTCTCTCTCAGGTACCAAAAACCATCTATCAATCATGAACTTCAAGAGACACCACAGGGTTGGGTTGCTCGGTGGTGCTGTCCGGAAAACACCTCCCTTGCACAAATCAGGAGGATGTTGTTTCCTCTATCGGTGTTCTTCAGAGACTGTTTCTATTCTCAGGTGGAGGGGCCGGTCAATACATTCCTCATTAAACCTAAAAGCCTTTTCGTCCTAAACACCCTTAATGCAGGTCGTCCCTGGATTCTTAGGGGGAGACTATTAGTGCTTAAACAAGTGGAGCTCCCTCTCGAGGAGGAGGTGGACGATTTATTTTTTGAACCTATGTGGTGTACACTTTACAAGCTTCCTTTAGCCATACAAAATAAGGAAGATTTGGATGTGATTTTTGAGAGAATGGGCAAAATCATCGAAATAAAACCTCGTAGTTTAGGGTTCATAAACAATAAGGTCATCAAAGTTCACTTCCTTTATGATGTGAGAACTCCATTACTGGCGGTCATAAACTTTCTGTTTGCCGATAGGGAATGCTCCATTAATATCAGTTATCAAAAATTCCCGGGTGCGATCTGCCAAACCTGTCGAATTATTGAACACCCTATCGGACCTTGCCCTGAACTAGCTCCTGTCCATCACTCAGACGATGGAGATGACTCAAGTTACGAGCCTATGGAGGACGACGAAGTGGACCCACAAAATTTCAGGATGGAAGAACCAATTCTAAGAGCACCCCCACCATCTCCTGTTAGAGACCATCACCAAGTTAGTCTGAGGATCAATACCACGGGCAAGAGAGTCAGACCCGGCTCATCCCACCTGTCCATCAGCTCTTCCGACGAATCCACCCAATCCCCTCGGCTTCGGGCCCGGTTGGTGGATGATGCAGAATCCAGAAGCCTCCTAGAAGAATCCAACGTGCTGTACCAGAGCCTTGAATTGATCACTGCTCAAGGGGAGGAGGGTGCCTCTATACCACCTGTCTAGTCTTGTTTTAGTTTTGTTTTTTGGTTGTTAAGTTTGTGTTTTAGTCTTTGTCTTGTTGCTGTTTTGTTCTTGTTGGTTCCCTGGTACACCCGCAAGAGTTGGTTTTGTCCACTTGGGTGGTAGTGTGGTGGCTCGGTCCCCACCTTTTTGCTACTCTTGCCTAGTGTACCAGGTTATTTGTTGGCCCCTGTGTGGTTTTGGGGGGTTTTCTTGTGGTGTGTTCGGCGAAGGTGCCTCTAGCTAGTAGAGGGCCTTCTTTCTCTTTTCTGTTGGTTGTTCTTGGCCCGTTTCTAGTAGATACTTGTTTGGTTTATTTGTAGTGGTGCCTTTAGTTTTTATTTGTTCTTTGCTGTCTTGGTCCTGTGGGTGAACCTTGGCCTTAGTGCTTTTAGGGATGGCTACTGCCAGTCTGACTCTTGTGCGAGACCCGGGTTCTACCTTTACCAATAACCCTAACCCGAGCCCATTAGCCATTTTGGCCTGGAACGTCCGGGGGTGTGGAAGCTTTCTCAATCGGAAACACCTTTGGACGTTACTCAAAGAGCACAATCCAGATCTAATCTTTCTATCCGAGACTAAATGCATGAACATGAACATCGACAAATTGCTCAATCTCCACAAAAGCTACAAAAAGGTTACAGTTGAGCCGATAAACAAAGCGGGTGGTCTGGTTCTTTTCTGGAAAACGGATATTGACCTTACGGTGCTACAGGCCACTCAGAACATGATCCATGTGTCTTTGAATTTTGAAGATCAAAATGAAAACCTACTGCTCACTGGATTTTATGGTTGTCCCTATAACAAAGACAAACTCAAACCTTGGGAAGCTCTTCAGAATGTCTCTACAGCCCAACACACCCCTTGGTTAGTGATCGGCGACCTGAATACCATCATGTATCCTTCTGATAAAAGTGGTCCTCCCAAACCTATTCCTCTCATGGCTAGGAAAATAGTATCCAGCATTCACGATATGGGTCTTCATGACTTAGGTTTCAGCGGTCCTCAGTTCACTTGGTCCAATCGGCAATTCCACGGTACATTGATTCAAGAGCGTCTTGACAGAGCGCTTGCAAATTTGGATTGGCTCTCCACCTATCCGTCTTCCCGCATTACACACCTCCCGGGGGTGGGATCTGATCATCTACCTATTTTACTTTCCACCCATCCCCCATCACATCTGAGTGCCAAACCCTTCAAATTTCTTAGAACATGGATGTCCCACCCAAACTGTCAAAATTTTATCCTTGAAAACTGGAACCCGAACAACTACTTGATTCAACAAAAGCTCAACCAGCTCGCCATCAAACTGTCTCAATGGAATAGAAACGTCTTTGGTCACATTGAGAAAAAAATCAAAAACCTTACAACCCTTCTTCAGTCTTCGACAAACCCAGAGTGTTTTCTTCACTTCACATCTCAGCTGGAAGAGGCTTATAACCTTCAGGAAAGTATCTGGAAGGAAAAATCCAGAGTGGCACACGTTCAGCTGGGCGATAGAAACACTAAATTTTTCCACGCCAAGGCAATCACCAGAAATCGGAAAAATCACATATCATCCATCAAAAGAGAAGACAACTCGTGGTGCTTGGATATCCCGGAAATTTCCAATCTCTTCACTTCAAACATTAAAAATATCTCCACCACCACCTCCCCTACCCCCCACTAGCATTATCAAATCCCTGTTCACCACCCAGATTTCTGCCTCGCAAAACACCTTCCTCATTCAGGCCCCTAACGAGGAGGAAATCCGAGCATCCACTTTCTCCCTGAAACCCGAGGCCGCGCCAGGGCCGGATGGATTTCCACCCTTCTTCTACCAAACCAATTGGGATACAGTAAAGACAGATGTCCTCCAGATGGTCAAAGCCTTTTTCCTTACCGCCACCCTCCCTCCCTCCACTAACCATACTCATATTTGTCTCATCCCCAAAACCAAAGCCCCCCAATCCACAGCCGATTTCAGACCCATTAGCCTTCTCAACACAACATATAAAATCATCACCAAAATTCTGGCTAATCGCCTGAAAACTACTCTCCCGGACATCATCTCACCTTTTCAGGCCGCTTATGTCCCGGGGCGACAAATCACGGACAACATAATCATAAGCCAGGAAATATCCCACTCTTTCAAGAATAAACGCGGGTCGAAAGGCTTCTTTGGATTAAAATTGGATATGTCTAAAGCCTTCGATCGGGTAGAATGGCATTATCTGGAGGACATCATGGTTAACCTGGGGTATGACACACTTTGGATCAAAATGATTCATGCCTGTATTTCTTCTTCCTCGATGGCGGTTCTTATAAATGGTAGACCTGGCCCGTCTTTTAATGTGTCTAGAGGCTTAAGGCAAGGAGACCCTCTTTCGCCTTTCCTGTTCGCTTTAGCCATGGAAGGCCTGAGTCGTCTGCTTGACTCCCCTGATAGTCCTCACAAATTTCTCGGTTTCTCCACCCCTCGATCCACCTTCACAATCAATCACCTGCTGTTTGCTGACGACTGCATCATTTTTGGTAGGAATACCCTAGACAACATCACCAATCTCATCACCATCCTCTCATTATTTGGGTCGGAGTCGGGTCAAATCATCAACTACAACAAATCTACTATCTTCTTCTCAAAAAACACCCACCCCAAATTTAAAAGGTTAATCACCAAATCACTCAAAGTGCATCAAGCTTCGAGCTTAGACAAGTATCTGGGCACACATCTGTTCATAGGGGCCAAGAAACAACAGACTTTTGAGCCGTTGCTGGCTCAAATTCAGAATAAACTTTCGAAATGGCAAACAAACCTCCTCTCTCAAGCAGGCCGCACAGTAGTCATCTCGTCTATTACCGCGGCGGTTCCCCGATATCAGATGCAATGCTTTGCCATTCCTAAAGGCATCAGCAAACGCATAGAGACCATTCAACGGTCATTCTGGTGGGGAAAAACAAAATCCATTCATACAATCAACTGGGCAGCTATTTGTTGTCCTCGTAAATTCGGAGGTCTGGGACTCCGAATGCCTGCTCTTGACAATGTAGCTTTTTTATGCAAACTGGGATGGCGCCTTCTCAAATCTCCTAAAGCGCCCTGGGCCCAACTCCTAAAAGCCAAATATTTCCCAAAAACGGCAAAACCAACCTCTCCAAAACAGAATCATTCTTGGGTCTGGAAATCGTTGGCAGAACCTATCGGCAAACTTTCAAAACTTATCTTTTGGGATGTAAACAAAGGCACCAAAATCAATATATGGCAGGACTTTTGGATTCCAAACCAGGAGCCGCCGCTACAAAACCAAAATAACTGCCCATTGAACACGGTGGACCAACTGATCGACAATAATACTTGGAAGACGGATCTACTCCAGAGATACTTTGATGATGAAACTTGCAATGCAATACTTAGCATAAACCTTCACCCGACAGCGGAAGATGAAATGGTATGGACTCTCACTACTTCTGGTCAATTCACAATAAAATCAATGTACAGGTATTTGAGCAATGGCACAAGGGTACCCGAAACGATGGAATGGGCGTTCATTTGGAACATTAGAACAATACCCAGAATCAAACTCTTTCTCTGGAAATGTTGCACCAACAGTCTCCCGGTCAAAGACAAAATAGGTAATTACATAGGCAACAATTACAGCTGCGCCTTCTGCGAAGAACGGGAAACCACAACCCATGTCCTTCTTCATTGCAATTTTGCCCGGGCAATTTGGTTCCATTACAACATAAGAACGGATGGAATTGGCTCGGTGATTGAGTGGATCACGAATTGGTCTTCACTGGATGACGCTACGACGGAGAATCTTGCAAAAATCATGTGGTTTATTTGGAAAGCTAGATGCGAGAAGTGTTTCGGAAAGAAAGCAATCATGCCTATGCAGCTTATTCGGCAGATTCAATGCTATGCTACAAACCTACCAGAGCAAAAGATTGCTAAAAATAACGCAGTCAAGCCCCAGTGGCTGCCACCTCCACCACCCTTTCTCAAAATAAATGTTGATGCTTCTTTCAAAACCTACACAGTCCTGGCAGGTATCGGCAACATTATCCACGATGCAAACGGCGAATTCATGATTGCTAGAGCAGAAAGCATCAGGGGACAGACAGCGGAAGAATGTGAAAGTGTAACTATCCTGAATGCAGTCAAATGGGCGGAGGAGCTTCACCTTAACCACATCATAATTGAAAGCGACAACAACAATTTGATTATGAATATTCGGGACAGAAACAAAGCCATCAACTGGCAGTCACTACACAACATAGAACAGATCAGGGCCCGCCTAAACCATTTCGAGCAAATTCAATTTCAGTTTAGCCCGAGGAAAACGAATGGCCTGGCAGACGCTCTAGCGAAGTGGGGTAGGAAACACAGGGTCAATAGGACGTGGCGGTCTATGGACAATATGAAGTGGGATCTTAATTTGTAATTTCTTCGTTTTGGTTTCATTTCAACAAAAAAAAAAAAAAGATGGAACTATCTTCACATGTGGTATTATTTGAGCCTATAGGGTCTCTTTTGTTGGGTAACGTGGAGCACATGTGACCATGGGGCCTAACTCTATACCAATAATAAGTTTGTGGGAGTCCACATGGACAAAGTTACTGATTAGGAATATAATATGCGTCTTCGTCTCTCCACTCATTATCAATTGGTTTCAAGTTGGATAATCACAAACTTAAAAAGAGACATTAGACTTCACAAAATATGAAACAGGATTACAAAAGATTATACTGATCCATAAAAAAAAACTATTTTCTTCAATTTGTCTCTTAATTTATAGATTGATCTGGATTATACAAAAACAAATCATCTGAGCTAATCAATTTTGATGGAACCCATGAAGATACTATTTCAAGTAAATTAGTAAATAACAACTAATGTTAATCAAAGAGGTAAAGATAATATACTTTGTCTTGACAATCAAACAATTATGGAACTACAAAATTTGTACTTTCATTTACTTTTACAAAAATGTGAAGATTAAATCTACAGCTGGGTGGATGGGAGGGGGTAGAGGGGTACCTGGTCTTTCTGGTATAACAACATCAATCTCCTTCAAGCTCTTTCTAGCATTGGTGGTGCGGCTGCTGGATGACTGTGGTGTTTGTGGCGTAGTGACTGTAGAGGGAAGGGGAGGAGGAATACTGCACAAGGTGCATGTTTAGTATAGGGACAATGATATGGTACAGGGACATGGCCAGAATATCATATTTTTAGATTGGAGGTCCCTTTACCAATTAGAAAATAGACATGATTTTTAGATATTTATATTGAATAAATTAATGTTTATTTGGATAAAAATTAAGATTGAACTAATACAAATATCGAAGTTTTCTTTTATTTTCATGTCCTTCCTTAGATCTACATATCTTAAAACAAAATCATTTTTTTAACCTAGAAACAACGATCACCTATAGACAACATATTGTATAAATCAACCATCACTTATAAACACTACATTCTTATTTACATTTAAGTTGTTCCCGTCTCTCTCTTTCCTATGTAACACATTTGTTATTTAATCTTATTAGTGTATAATGTTGATGAACATTTCTCTCAAAAAGTAAACATTTCGGCTACTGTGATAACTTTTTTTTTTGTCGCCAGAATTTCGGCCACTGTGGTCAAAATATGTTTAATATTTCGACCATCGTGGTTCAAATATGTCCAAAATTTCGACCAATATTCATGTTTCGACAATAATGGTCGAAAGTTTGTGCATATTTCGACCACATCGGTCGAAATTTTGGACATATTTCGATTACTTCGTCCGAAATTTTTCTGTTAAATTTTATTTCACCATTTGTTCCGTGTTTTTCGATATAAAAAGAAATTTTTTCTATTAAAATATTTTATCTTTTTGTGATTAATTTTAAATATTAAATTAATATTAATATTGTCATTTGAAAGTAAATATATGATGATTTATTTGTTTTTAAGATAAAAATGTCTACTTACCAAAAGGACTAATGTCCCTTTACTAATCGCGTCCCAATAAAGTATAGACAGGTCCCTTTACCAAAGACCTTTGGGAAAACAAAAAATATATTTTGTGACCTTTCAAATTTTGGGACGGAGTCAACATTTGGTAGTGCGAGTGGCAAAATAATGTTCGACGTAAACTCCAAGACTCTGGAAGTCCCAGGTTCGATTTCCGAAGGAGGTGGATTTCATGATTTACTAAATTTGAGTTATTAAGGTGTAAACAATGTAGTTGAGTTTTAGGTCATAGTTTAGTTGGGTTTTAGACCCGTTCTTATAAGAATTTAAATCAGACACTTATTATGTGTATCGCATCTTTAGTTAAAAAGACAAGTTACACTTTTTTTTTTGTTAAAAACCCGGATTTTATATATATATTTTTTTTTTGTTAAAAACTCAAATATTTGTATTTTGTTTAGTTAAAATCCAAAGGTGTTGCAAGACATTGCAAAACGTTGCAAAGCTGTTGTAAAGTGTTGCAAAGCGTTCCAAAGTTGTTGCAAAGCGCTCCAAAGTTTTTACAAAACAGTTGTAAAGTTGTCGCATGACGTTGCAAAGTTGTCGCAAGGCACTGCAAAGCTGTCGCAAGGCGTTACAAAGCTGTCGCAAGGTGTTGCAAACTAAAAAAGTGTCCAGGGAGCTGAAGACTAAAAAAATTGACTGATCCTTTTTAACCGAAGTCCGAATTTTTTTGGGCATTTTGTCCAAATTTTCTAGAATTAATACCTCCCTATCTTCATCTTTCCACCACCCACAAAATCATCACCACCAAACAACCACCACAGAATCAGCACCACTAAACAACCACCATCACCATCACTACCACCACCACCAAAGAATCAGAACCACCAAACAACCACCACCACCAGACAACCACCACCACCAGGACCACTTACCACCACCAAAAGAAACATCACAAAACAACCACAGGAAGGTCACCTCGCAGAATCTACGAGGATCATCTTGCTCGAAACCGTCGTCGAATCTGGCGAGTGTTTAGGTTTCTTGGGGCGGTTTTGACTTAGCAGTGTTTTTTTGTACAAATCACGGCCACAGGTCTTCGTATTTAGAACTCAATAATCTCCATTTATTAATCTTCTCTGTACTGCAAGAAACACCACGAAGACCACCGCAAGAAACACCATAAAAAACAACCGCATGAAGGTCTACCGGATATGGATAAGATTTAGCATTCTGATCGTCGGTCGTATAGAGAGAAAGAGAGAACAACATCAGCAACAACAATCGTTAGAGAGAGAGAAAGAGAGAGCACCAATCGTTTTGGACAAAAATAGAGGCCATCCCTTATGGTTTTTGATGGAGAGCACCAACCGTTTCTGGGATGAGAACAAATAAAACGGGACTTAAGGTTTCTTCTGGTTAAAAAGTTGAGTAATGGTATAAGTGTCAAGAAAATCAATTCCAGGTCTAGTATTTCGTATTCAAAAACAAACATGCTAACTTGTTATTAATCCCATTCAGATTCATCCCATTCAGATTCAGATGCAAAAAAACAAAGAAGCAACACCTCAGTCTCTTTAAGCAGAATTAAGTACTCATTATAACAGAAAATGAAATATTTGCAACACTATTCACAGTTGTACAGAAGATGGTGGAACATACTATCCATGATAAATTCTTTGATAACAACACAATCACTACAAACTTGAACATAATGTCTATGCTAAAATAAATGGCCGTGATTCTCACTCCATTCTAACTTCCATATGTATGTGTATACATATATAGGTTACACGAAAAGAAATGGAAATAATAAAAAAAAAAAAAAAAGATATGAAATAGTATTGAAGTTAAAGAATACAACCACAATAGAGAAAGAACGTTACATATTTGGATGAGCTTCACCATTGCTCCTATCTGATCCTCCCAATTTCGTAGTTTCTCGTTAAAAATAACCCTAGGATGATTTGAACGATCTCATACTATACTGTGAGAATCAATCAAACTATAAGAAGAAGAAAAAAAAAGGTACCTACTAAAATAGATGAGCTTATCATTTTCCTCCTAGTTTCCGAAAGAAATCTAAAAGGAAAAAAAGTAAATATTGGAGATCAACCCAGCTAAAATTTCGGATTGATCTAGTGTTTCAATAGATTTCAGTCAGTCAGATCATGATCATGGAAACCTTGAAGAAGTTCTAGATAGACAGACATTTGTAGAAGAACACTAGACCATTCCCCATCAATTAAGTTTCAAAACCACCTACTTTTTTTTGCCCTTTTCTTTTGTGATGTTCAATAAGAGGATAACAGGATTTGCATGATAAAACAGAAGAAAGAAAGAGAGAAAGAGAGGGAGAGACGATATAGGATCTCACTATCCAGTTGATAGTCTTTGTTGCCTTCTTCTTTTCGATTTAAGATCGACAACAACAATGGAGATATTATCAGAACTGTTCTTCCTGATAGCTATATCTGTGAGTTGGTCAGCAACTGTTTGTGCTGCTGGAGGTGAGGTTTCATCAGCCATTGCTGATCTTCTTCTTCGTCTCAATAGGTGCCGTGCAACTTCTCCTACTTCATCGTTAGTCATCACGTCCCAAAGCCCATCACTAGCAACAATCAGACACTCATCTTCTTCGGTCCTTGTGGTGAAAGTAATTTCGGGCACCGGAATAATCCATGGCCTTAAATATCGATCTCCTGAAGAAAAAACACAAGAAGAGTATAATCACAGAAAAGAAATGGAGAAAATGTAAAGTCCCACCGAAAGAAACTTCAAGAGGAAAATGAATTAGATGATGAATATATGACATAATGTGATGTAAACATGTTGGCCGAAGTTTGAACAGAAATTTACACTACATAAAATTAATAAAACTCGACTAGAATTTCCATCTAAAATAGTTCCTAAGCTACTAAAACTAAAAATCGAAAAATAACTCAAAGGAACATCTTAACTTGGCAATCTAGGGTTGGGAAAGACCTGGATGCAAGAAAGGAACATATTTCTTCTCCTTCTAGGCGTCTAATTTCTAGTACTCCTCAAATTAGGAAACCTAATCAAATTAGGAAACAATCTAATACTTGTATAACTTTGAAGCAACAAATAAACAATAAAAGAATAACAGTGAAAGCAAGTAGTACTAGGTAACAAACAATATTGCTTGCCTGATACCCTTATTGAGCCAGGCTTGGCAATTGGACCTGGTTCTCGCAACTAGACTCGTTCGCAATATCCACATGAAAGTTCGTTCTCGAGCCTTGCCCTTGTACATAGTTCCAAGGCTTAAACAATTCCTTCATTGTTTCTCCAACTCTTAGATAACTTATTGTGAGATTGCTAGTGAGGAAGCCCTAAGTGAATCCTCAATATTCCCGTCAGAATAAGTTACCTCTGGTCAAGAAGCACTACACACACACCAAAGAAGCAACATATAATTGTTGGTATGGTCTGTGATTCTAATATACAATCAGTGCTGTGGGTCCTACAGACGCCCACAAGAGAGACCAACCTAAAATCTTCGATTATGATTATGAGACAGAATATGATCCACGTGGGCACCCACGCGAGAGGTATCGTCATTATCATGATTAGGGATCGTGGGATGATAGAGATTCTCCACCAAGCTTTTCAGCTCCTTAGCGACTTATGGTAGATGTTCCTTCTTATGGTGGAGCCACCAACATCAAAATGTTTTCCGATCGATGGTTCCATCATTATTACAGGCCTCGACGGGATGATAGAGACTTTTCACCGATCGCCTCAAGCTATATATTCCTTCTTATGATGGAACCATCAACATCGAAAGCTTCTTCGATTACTTGGTACGTGTTGAGAACTTATTGTAGTTATGCAGTCACCCAGTGAACACAAGGTTTGTTGTGTCACAGGTTTCTTCTCTAAATCTATACTTACATGGTGGCAACAAGAAGTAAAACACCGACGCTACTAGGTAATACTGAAATCACCCCATAGGAGCAACTACGTCCTTTACTTCGGCACCGTTTCTTACCTCCTAATTATGAAACCCAATTATGTGTTGAATATCTATGCTGTAGAGTGTAGACAAGCGGCGATAGATCCAGGATTTCGTTTATGGGGGCGAGGACAAAAGATTTAAAACACAACAAGCAAAGTACTAATATCTGTTTGCAAGATTAATATATTAAGCATTACAAACTCAGTTGACCTCTACTAGTTTTCATATTTTCCAAAATGTAGTCATAACAAACCCGTTCTCAATTGTGTTAAAATAATAGGTTTCCAGAATCTATGCTTTATCCAATCAGAAAGAGGCCCTTGTATCCCAAATATTCAATGAGCAGCATGACAGTTGGGATTTGTTCCTCAGGAGAAACTTGAATGACTGGGAAATTCCTATCTATTTGCACCTAATGGGTATCTTTAGCAGTAATAAACCTACGGATAATGTGGATTCTTAAGTGTGAAGAGCAGGAGGGAACGATGTTCTATCAGTGAAAAATTGGTATCAGAGATCAATTAACAGTATGTGGGGAGCCAGAGATACAAGCTTATAAGTTAATTTGGAGTAAGCATATCCCCACAAGAGTAAGTATAACTATTTGGGCTGCATGCTTACATAAAATTCCAACTGTAAGTCAATTTAACCGCAGGGGTTCCAATTCACAAACCGATGCATTATGTGCAAGTTTGATGAAGAATCGACAGATCATCCTTCCCTGCACTGTAAGGTCGCTGCAGACCTTTGGAATTACATTCTGAAGTCTGCAACACAGACTGGTGCCAGCCACCGCATATTCAAGAAGCTTTGGAATAGCGGGATCTAACCAGGAAGAGGATGAAAAGGAAGAATCTATGGAATATGATTCCTGTAACCATAATTTGGTGCATTTGGAAGGATAGAAACAACAAAATAATAAACAGAATTGACAGTGGACATAATTCTCAACCAAGACGAGAGCAAAGGGATGCTATATCACTGGAGCAAAAGAATGAAGTATGTGATGTCAGGGTCTTTTTATGATTTTGTTTTCAATTGGGGAATAGCATAATGTAACATAAACTATAGTCTCTATGTATCTTCGGTGGGCTATCCGCCTCCTATTTTATTATTAATTCAAATGATTAAAAAAAAAAGTAGATTTTGGGAAGATATATCTTATTTAGCTGGAGTTTTACATTTAAACCCAAAGGAAACCAAGAAATTAGAAATATTTCGGTCGAAATTTCCTTTTTCATGCTTACCGAAATTTCTATTGAAACCGAAATTTAACTAAGTTTCTCTTAACAATGCCTTGTCAAGGAAATAAATTTCGAAATATTTCTGTAGAAATGACCAAAACATTTTATTTTCAATTTTATCAACTTTTTTCAAATGATCAGTACCCAACTCAATAGTATAATCTGGAACATTAGATCTAATAATGGTGGGAGTACGTAACTTATGAATTTCGTTCAGAACTTAACAAAGATGGAATTCTTCAGCAAC
Source organism: Eschscholzia californica (assembly GCF_041429995.1). Classification (NCBI taxonomy): domain Eukaryota; kingdom Viridiplantae; phylum Streptophyta; class Magnoliopsida; order Ranunculales; family Papaveraceae; genus Eschscholzia; species Eschscholzia californica. The sequence continues at coordinate 35,868,854 of NW_028238472.1, forward strand.
TCACATGTCCACACTCTAAAGCAAAATGGTGAGGCCGAACGAAAAAACCGCCACATCATTTCGGTATTTCGATGTCTTTTATGTGGTATGAGTGTTCCCAAATACTAAGACACTTAGTAGTCTTTGCTAGAATCTTTCTTATCAACTGAAATCCTAGCCGGGTGTTGAAAGGGATGGCTTGTTTCCATGTCCTTCAACCAGATAACAACTTGTTTCCTAGCTTACCTTGTGTGTTTGGATTTACAGGCTTCATCCAAATTCTAGAAGTACCAAATTTGGAGATAAGGCTATTAGGTGTGGTTTCTTAAGATATTACTCACGGTTTAAAGGATATGGTGTTATGATCACATCAAATGTCGTTCTATCACTACATACCCATCACCCATGTAACTTTTTTAGAAGAAGTTCTGTTTTCCCTAGGCCTTCTAAGGAGGACAATTCTTCTCTTCCACAACTAGTTCATTTCCCTGAGTCTGCTCCACTGTTCTCCACCGCTTCCTTTAACCGAATCCTGACTCCAGGTTGCCGAAGGTATTGTTCCTCTATAAGTTTACTTTCGCCAATCGCGCTCTCAAAATCCGGTGCCCGTCTTTTCTCCGCAAATAGGTAACCCTTCATCTCGCTTTGTTTCTTAACATTGTCCCTCCTAGATATCTTACTCGGGACTTGGGAGCGGGTATGCCTTCTCGATACCTTTTTACGTGTAGCACAATTCGTCCAATTTTTGGGTATCTTTCTTATTATTGTGTTTATAATCAATACCGGTCTTTTATTACTCATGTTGATTTAATTTTTATTCCTCGCTTTGTCCATTAAGCTCTTCAGAACCCTAATTGGATGGTTGATATGCAAGTCGAAGTGGATGCCCTTCAACATAATCAGACGTGGGAACTTGTTGTTTTACCTCCCGGTGGACGCACAGTACGGTGTAAGTGGAACTTTGGTATGAAGTACATGGCAGATGACACTATTGATAGATACAAACCTGCCTTGTTGCAAAAGGATTTACTCAAGCACCTGGAGAGGACTTCAGCGCTATCTCTGCTCTTGTTGCTACTGCTCTTGTTGCTAAAGTAACCACTGTTTGTCTATTAGTATCTCTTGTTGCGTTTTCTTTTGTATCAAATTGATGCCAAATGTGTTTCTAAATGGCAACCTATTAGAAACTACATACATGGATCCTTCACTGGGATTTCATGCCTAGGGGGAGTTTTCAGGGAAAGTATGTCTCCTTCGAAAATCCCTTTACAGTCTCGAGCAATCTCCTAGAGCATGGCTTAATCGCTTCAGTGATGTGGTCCAAACTTTAGGATTTTTGCATTGTCACTCAAATTACACATGTTTCATTCGTCGCAATCATCAAAGAAAATGCATTATCCTCTCAGTCTTTGTCGATGATATCATAATTACTGGAGATGACTCGTTTGGCATTGTTCACGTTAAAAGGCCCTTGGGAAATTTTTAGAGATCAAAGACTTGAGTCTACTTCGATATTTTATTGCCATTGAAGTTACTCGATTTACCCATGGAATACCTATATCTCTACGGAAATATGCTCTTGATCTCCTTCAAGATACAAGTATGCTTGGATCCAAGCCCGCCTCTACTCTTATGGACCCAAATCTTAGCCTAACAATGAAGAGTAATTACCAAATCCATCCATGTCAACGGCTTGTGGGTCGCCTCATTTATTTGACACAAGATCTCACATATGCAGTGACGGTTGTAAGTCAGTCCATGCACACACCGCGTACTGCGCATTCGGATGTCTAATACCACATTTTTCGGTACCTAAAGACACACCCTGGTCTTGATCTCTTCTATGTCACAGGTGCACAGTCAGGTCTCTCCTGCTTTACTAATGCTGATCATGCATGATCAAAAGATGATACGAAATCCACTTCTGGTAGGTGTGTTTCACAGTGGTCATCCTATAGCTTGGAAAAGTAGAACCTACCAGTTGCCTCACGATCTTCCAAAGAATCCAAGTCTTCTTACTAATTATGCTCAAATAAAGAGGCCATGATCAATCTAGAAAACAATCTAATATGTACGAAACTTTCCTAACTTTAAGGAAACAAATAAAAAAGTAAAAGATCAAAAGTAAAACAAGAAAACCATTACAGAAAAATGATGCTCTAGTGCTGCTACTATGGAGTTCGGATTCGGCCTGATGCTTATGCGGCTGATTCCCGTTGGGGTGGCTGTGAACTTGCACAGACTCAATAAACTTGCATGTTTACTAAATAAAACACTTGCGCGCCCATTACAGCTCAAACCTAAAAACCTTTCACGGGTACAAAACTACAAACTATAGTACTTGAATAATAAATTTAGTTACACATAAGGTTTTTGTTCAAGCTCTTGTGATCTTTCTAGGCGCCATGAAGCGGATAAAACCATGTTTGGATTATTCTTCTTGTTTAGAGAGCCAATCCAAGTTAGTTGCATGCATTAGAAATACGAGAATTGAGAAGGTGAACGTTTCACATTCTCACAAGTTATGCCACTGATGACATTTTCTTGCCGGTTACCACTTGTCCTACCTTCTACAAGGTTCCATATTCTAGGCAAGCAGGTGGAAATATCATAAGGAAGGAGGGGTATACAGATAACCCGAGTACTATTTTACTTTTCAACTTACATGCATCCATTTTTAAATACCTCACCAAAGTATGATAGACGTACGATACTGAGTCAATGTTTACCAACTTATATAAGATGTAAAGGAATTATAAAAATAGGATAAATAAAAATGAATACCTATTGCTCTAGACATGGCAAGAACCCCAAATACTCTAGCACCATCCCAATTGAAGACTTTCCCTCCTCCTTCTTCTATCCTTACAAGCTCATCTTCTCTATCAGGCTGTAAAAACATCCACCGCACGTATCTTGAGATTGTACACCAAAGCACTGACACGGATATAGATATGATTTTGAAACCGATGTAACTTTAGAAAATCGATTTTAGCATACATATAAACATTACACATTCTACAGTTTCATTTTCGCAGGAGGTAAGTTTGTCTGAACAGCAAGCTCAGCTCAACATCGTTCTCATTTGGAGGTATAATATTTATTATTTTCATCTTATGGGACGTGTGACGTTCCCATTCTGCACGGAGACTTGAGGATAATTATTTGAGCTTCTTCCAACAAAAAGCATAATCTTAGCTGAGGATGCCCCTATTTTACTCCGAGCATATGTTAACTGAAAAAGTGATGCATCGAAAAGAATGATGTAACGTGCAATCTACTTAATTACAGGTATCAGAACCAAGTTTTAAGGTAGTAATCTACTCATGAAGAGATCATCTTGGTTCTGTTTTATGTAAGTTAGATAACCATTGTCATAGACGTTTTAATTTTAGAAACCAATTTACCTGGCCCATAAAATTGTATGTTATTTATTGCTTCATTTTAGTTATCTAGTCATGCTTAATGTGTCCATATATAATAAATGAAAAGGAAAACCAGTATATCTAGTAATACCTTGTGATCAACAGTCAAGGGGATTGTTTGAGTTCCTCGACAAAGAATTGCTCTTGAATCGCCACAATTGGATGTAATAATCTGACAACTTGATACTGCCACAACAACAGCAGTCGACCCAACTATTTCTGGCGCTATCGACTCCGACGAAATCTCATTGTCCACTCGCTCAAATCCTGTTGAGAATGCTGTTTCCCACCTTGTGCGCCATTCCTCTACATGTGTTCCTCGCTTCTCCCACTCCTCTGCAACAATATCATGGATCCGTTCGGCGCAAAATTTAGCCACCTACATAAGAACGCTACAGAGTCAGCCAGTGTAAATCGGAGAATAAGTGTATGATGACTCTGCCATCTATGCTTACAGAACATCTACCTACGGGGAGAGCTTAACTTTTTGACAACAATAACCACCCCCTTAATACAGCTACGAAATCTAGGAAATAGCTAAGAATAACAAGGAGTTGAACAATCGCACTTAGTGATAAAGCAAGACAGCTTGACCTTGAGACTAGGAAGAAGGAACTAAGGGATCCCAATTATATCGACGCTTAATTAGTTGAGCCATTTGGCAAATACTTGTCGATTATCCAATCCTAAGTGAAACTAATCACAACAGATTTGGTCTTAACCACTAGAAGTGGAAAAGTTCTTATAACGAATCATTATTTTATATTTAGACAAAATCTAGGTCTAATAATGAACATTAGAAGATATATTTTAGGTCAATACCCCTCATTAGAAGCAAAATTGTATGTAAAGTTCCAATCGCATTCTTCAATTAGAGCACAAAGCTCATCCGAGGACCCAGGCTACCCGTGATCCACTAATTATCTGAAGTATTAGTTTCTCACTTCTCTTATTATTATATTTTAATAATATTTCCTCTTCCTCCTACCACAGAATCATTCGTCCTTCATATTTTGGTAATAATAACGAATGTATCTCCGCTATTTTGTCAAGTTTGAGAGTGACACGTGTGGATGAAGATTATTCACGCTAGATTTTTTTCCCCACCGAAATAGTAATCATATTAAGTGCTTACTCGGGTAGTCGCATACAACCTCTAAACAATTTAACTCCACCCAACTTTTAAACATGCAGCCACATAAGTAGGCACTTAGTGTACACAACATGACAGGATAAAATAGATGCACCGAGGATTGCGGTCAATTATTTACTCTAACCGTCGTGAAGATCCCTTATTAATACTTATAGATAGCCTACATATAATTTTATAATAGGTGGCACGTCGGCACATTTTTCGATAAGCTATTGATTTACTTAATATTTTTAGTACTAGCGAAGATGAAGCACGTTCGAACCACGTGAGCAGTCCTTTGCTATATTTTGTTGTAAGCTATGCAATATGATTGGGAAGTACTTTAGCATAAGTTAAGGATTTTAAAGTTAAGGGATCAAAATGGACACTTGGTCAAACTTGTAACTAAGGTCGACGATTATATTGAGGAGTTTGAAGTACGGAAAGCTAGCATCCCTCATTTTTCCTACTTTTCCAATTCGCTTATCTAAACAAGATCAACCACGAAATTGGCAATCGGTCCTTAAATGGAACTTTAAAAATGCGAGGTCTTGACGTTTGTTTTGTAGTTGTTGTTTCAGACGTTTGCGCATAGTGAGAGTAATACTATGATATTTGGAGGTAACCTTCCATTTAGGCGTAACCACTCATATAGGGACACTTTTTCCACCTAAGACTACATTTTTGAAATTTTGAATGAATATATAGATAATAAATGTCTGAAAATACAGGTTACAATTTACATAGTTGATCGGATGACTGTGTTAAGACATTATTTTATCCCAATTAAAGACAATCATGATATGACATTGTTTTTGCTCCTTCTATTTTCCTAATCCAATGATATGATAGCCATTTTACTTCTTCCTCCTGCAGTGAGCTCTCCTTATTGTTCTCCTTAATTGTTGCTTCTATCCTTCCATAGACACCTCAATATGTCATGTTCCAGATTTCTTTGCCTCTTCTCCTCGTGATAGGCATTGCCCATTGCTCGATTGTGTCTTGGAGAGATGAAGGTTGACGCCAAATGACCTAAGAGTACATATTACGATACTAGACGACAACCTTCCATTTAGGTGTAATTGCTTGAGTCAAATATGGCCAATTTTTGCATCTACTTAATTACTTACAAGATATCATATCTTGTCCATGCCATTGAGGAAGTATGCAAGAAAAATTATGTGCACGGTAACCAATCTAGATATCCCGTGAGGTATCTTTTGCTTATAATCAAATACTTGAGAGATGATAATAGAAATTTAAGCCTTTTCCTACTTATGAGCAAATGTCATGAGAATTATTATTTACCACTCGAGAAAGTTGTGTCCTCCCGAGAGATAGCAAAACAGTTATTCATAACAAACTTCGAGTGGGATGAGCATAGTCTTTATCTAAAATAGATCTTATACAGTATATACTCTTATGATGGAATACCAAAACATTCTGATTCTAGAGGTAACGTTTTAAGGGAAGGAATTGACCCGCCTATTGTGGCCAAGGAGAATATACCATTCCGCCGGGGGTTCTTAGCAGATTTGTACATCAACGTTTGCCCATAAAGATAGATGCTTCAGGGTTTATTCAATCTGCTTCCTATAGTTATTTGTGAAGCAAATAGTAATTGATAAGCACACCTTTCTATGGAAAGAAGATTTGAGCAACCGAAACAGACAAAATCCATGAAGATGAAGCAAAATAATCTCTGTTACCTCAAATAGGTGAACAAGCCACTAAAGACAAATACAATCAATTCTATTACATTATAATAAATATAAGAACCAAAAAAAAAATATGTATGTCAAAGATAGCATCTTCGAGAAAAGATGAGTACAGGTATTTTACTAAGACTGAACGGTGTGTGGGAGATTTCAGCAAGATTTCAGCCATAGATGAGATATACACATTTTAATGTATGTACAATCTATTGAGCCTCAATAGCAACAAGAATTTAGATAAATCCCTCATCCTTGATCTTTGTTGTGTGTTGATATTCCATGATATTTTGAGAAGCTCCTGAAAGAACAGAATTTTGCTTCTTGGGCAATTGAGGAATTGTTGAAGGATGTAAGGCCGATTTTCTTCGATTACTAGCAAAATAGAAATTTTAATGCACTAAATCTTATGAGTTATAAATTTTTTTTCTTATCTAAGTGGTTATGGTGTTTCTCAAATGAAGAACGTCTAAAGATTAAATAATCAAGAAGTATGGAGTCATTGGGGAGCACGTGAGTTGGTTATCCATATCCGACTGGCGGGAGTTCAGGAGCCCTACATCGTTTACGATAGGAGATGGCGTTTGTATCAATCTTTGGAAGGATACTTGGAATCTAAAATAGGCAATTTTAATCAGAATTCCCAAGCATTTGCTATATCCAACAAAAAGTACGCATGTGTTTTTGAATATTACGAACTTGTTGATGAGGAAGTTACTTAGGATCTTCATCAGAGAAGAAATTTGAACCATCGGGAAATTGAGGAAATAATTACTTCAATTAACATTTTGAGTGGGTAACCCCATCAGTTGATGGGGATAGGTGGATATGGAAACCGAAAATGAAAGAAGAGTTTTGAGTCAAATCGTGCTACAAGACTTTATCAAGGGCTAGGTCTCATCTTCTATCATTCCGGTCAAATGGATTTAGAGTGGAGTTACCGCGGACCCCCAAGGATGGCTAACCTTAAAAATGCTAAGGTATTTGGGTAAGCTGATCCTTTTTTTGCAAAAAGGAGGAAGAGTCGGTTAATCACGTACTTGTTTATTGTGAGGTTACTTGGAGTTTCTTGTTAAGGTTACCAAGACAAGTTAGATGACTCCGCGATTGTTGAATGACTTGATTTGTTCATCAAGTTATACTATAAGCCCTAAGAATCCTAAGAAACTATGGTTTTTAATTCCTTATGCAAATTTATGGGGTGTGTTGAAAGCGAGAAACTGGGCAACACTCGCTAAAGTTAAATTCGACAATATTATAACTTTCTATTATATCACTTCAGTTGTTTTGGGCAAAAAGGAAAATTTGGCATTTATCGTATATCATTTACAGATTTCATGCGAATCGCCAAGCAATATGTCAAGTGAAATTGATGGCGGCCATCCACTTAGTCGGCCTCTTGGCCAGACCACTAGTGGCCCTAACGGCCAGGATCCTATATTAACATAGTTTCCAGTTTAGTATTTTAAGGTTTTCATGTTTAGAGTCCTACCAATCAAGGAAAGTATCCTTAGTAGTTATCTTGTTTCCTTATTTGAGTCTAACTAGGAAAGGTATAATCTCTATATAAGAGAAGTCAAGTATGTCTTGTTAAACACAATTGAATTATCAAATACAAAAACCCTTGATTGCATCTTCTTTATTTACAGTTATTCTAGTTTATCTTCCGTTTATTATTGTTTATTTATCGTTTCTTCTTAGTTTTATTAATGGATTCTATTAGTTTTACGCTTCCGCTAAAGTCTACATCAGCTGGTATTCAGAGCCTCAAGAATCGGGAAACAAAGAAATTTTTTTTAGATATTTCTCATCTTGAATGTTGGAAACATCTTCCACGTTTAGGTTGGGATCCTTTTCGAGATTCACAACAACTCTATGTTGATCGAAAAGATCAAAACAAAATTAACGTCGTTTCCAAAATCCCTATGTTTGATGGTCAATATCATATAGATTTTTGGATTCAACAGTTGGAAGATTGGTTCATAAACCAAGATGTTAGCGACAATAACATAGATGAATTCTTTCAGACGGAGGAAGAAGGAAACAATTCGCAGTTCTCCAGTCCAAGCCCTAATTCACATGCAGAAACAAAGATTGAATCGAGAAGGCAATACTCCAAAGTTAATTCTATCTATGTGATCAATGGTATTGAAGAAGAAGTGCTTGACAAGATGAACAAAATTTTCTCAATGGCCGAAGAAGAAGAAAGAAGTAATTTTCCATCATCAAACCCAAACTTTGTTCTTGATATGAAGAAACCATGTTCGGAACAATTATTTGATTTGTATTTAATCCCTGGAGAAGAATTAGTTGTTTCGAATCATAAAATACTTCCCTCTCAATTACCGTCGTCATTGATTTCAACTCCTAAACATCATACTCCGACCACTATGAATAATGATGTTGAAGAAGAACCTCTCCACAAAAGAAACAAAGTTAGATTAGGTTTAGGAACAACTTACAGTTGTGTAGAAGTTTGGCAAAACGATCGAGTTGCATTCACTGATACTGAAAGATTAAGCGGAGACGCAGCTAAAAATCAAGTAGTCATGAATCCTCAAAACACAATCTTCGATGCTAAACGATTGATTGGAAGAAGATTTACTGATCCTTCTGTTCAAAGCGATATGAAACATTGGCCATTTAAAGTTGTTTCTGGACCTGGTGATAAACCTATGATCGTAGTTAATTACACAGGAGAAGAAAATCAGTTTTCAGATGAAGAGATTTCATCAAAGGTTTTGGTGAAGATGAGAGAAATTGTTGAAGCTTATTTAAGTCAATCGATTCACAATGCCGTCATTACTGTTCCGTCTTTTTTTAATGATTCTCAGAGACAAGCAATTAAAGATGCTGGATCGATTACTGGATTAAACGTTTTGAGAATCATCAATGAACCGGCTGCTGCTGCGATTGCTTATGGATTAGACAAGAAGGCGTCAAAATCCGGCGAATCCAACATCTTGATCTTTGATCTTGGTGGAGGAACTTTTGATGTTTCGTTGTTAACAACACAACCAACAATTGAAACCAATTCTTTATCTGAAGGTATTGATTTCTATTCACCTATAACTAGGGCAAGATTTGAAGAATCGAACGTGGATATGTTTAGGAAATGTATAGATCCAGTTGGGAAGTGATTAAGAGTTGCTAAAATTGATAAAAGTTCAGTTCATGAAGTTGTTTTAGTTCGTGGATCAACAAGAACACCTAAAGTTCAACAACTTTTACAAGATTTTTTTTAGTGGGAAAGAATTATGTACAAGTATTAATCCAGATGAAGTTGAAGCTTATGGAGCAGCTGTTCAGGCTGCAATTTTAAGTGGCGAAGGCAATCAGAAATTTCAAGATCTTCTTCTTCTTGATGTTGCGCCATTAAGTTTAGGGCTTGAAACAGCTGGTGGAGTTATGGCTGTTTTCATTCCATGGAATACAACAATTCTGACGAACAAAGAAAATAACTTTTCAACTTATTTAGATAATCAACCTGGGGTTTTGATTCAAGTTTGTGAAGGAGAAAGAGCAAGAACAAAAGATAATCGAACAACACCAGGAGGAGTTCCACAGGTTAAATTTTGTTTTGATATTGATGCTAATAGAATTTTGAATGTTTTTGTTGAAGATAAAACAACTGGAGTTAGGAACAAGATATCAATTACTAATGATAAACAAAAGATTGAGTAAGTAATTGATTATGTTATTAGTTGGTTAGAAGGGAATCAATTAGATGAAGTTAATGAACTTGAAGATCAGTTGAAAGAATTGGAAGAAATTTTTAATCCAATTATATCGAAGATCATCAAAGAAGAAAAATTCCTAAGCTCACTGTCAAAATCCTTTGTTTTTTTCTCTCTCTACTTTCAAATTCTTCGCATGACAACTTATGATAGAGTTTTGGTTAATGAACTTCATGAAGATGAACGTGAACACATAAATCAAGTTGTTCTTAAGAGGGAAGCAAAAGAGAGTTTTGAAGTGGATGAAGAAATTCAAGATTAATTTCTCCATGACAAAGAATGGGGTATCTTTATTCTTTTTCTTCACATTAAAAGATGACAGGAGATGCAGAAATTTATTGGATTTTTATTCACTATTATTGATTTTGCGACAGTCTTCGCATCATGGGTTTCGGATTTTAGTCGGTGATTTTCTCCATATTTGTCTTCTTCGACTTTTTGACAAAATTCGCGCAAAGTGGGAACTAAGGATTGCCTTCAAAATCGTCGCCAATGTTACCTTCCACATTGTTGATATATATCTGGATTACCTGGACAACCCGCTTTATGACGACACCAACTTGAGGGCAAGTTGTTCCACAGCGGGGGAGTATGATGGCGGCCATCCACTTAGTCGGCCTCTCGGCCAGACCACTAATGGCCCTAACGGCCAGGATCCTATATTAACATAGTTTCCAGTTTAGTATTTTAAGGTTTCCATGTTTAGAGTCCTAGCAATCAAGGAAAGTATCCTTAGTAGTTATCTTGTTTCCTTATTTGAGTCTAACTAGGAAAGGTATAATCTCTATATAAGAGAAGTCAAGTCTGTCTTGTTAAACACAATTGAATTATCAAATACAAAAACCCTTGATTGCATCTTCTTTATTTACAGTTATTCTAGTTTATCTTCCGTTTATTTATCGTTTCTTCTTAGTTTTATTAATGGATTCTATTAGTTTTACGCTTCCGCTAAAGTCTACATCAGAAACCATCTAAAGTATATAATATTGGATCCTATTATTATAACTATACTCTTTTGCCTTGCATAACATTCTTGTTCTTATCCAAAAAAAAAAGGAAAAGTTGACTGGTCTCTTTTCAGAAGAGACTATCATACCCAATGTTCTTACACTCTCAAACCGTAGTTGAGGGAACTTCTTGCGTACTGTTTTTCAAATATTATACTTGTTCTTCCAGATGTAGATCCCTTACTATCTTTTCTGCTTCCAAAGCCACGAGTTCTCTTAAACTTCTTACAGTTCCACATATAACAATAGGAGCTTCGCCGTGTTTGCTTATCAAATCTCGTTCTTTTGATTTCTCAAAATACAGTGCCAATGTTTACCGTGACCTCCATCATCGATTGGGTTGTTTCTCATGATAACAAGCCACCAATGTGGACCCCATGAATGCCTATGGAGGAGACTCCCATTTTTTACTTTATCCTTATGGTTGGAGCTTTTAAACCTTCATTGTGCAGTCTTTTAGTGTCAAATGATGCACTCCAACCATCTATAGGTTATAATCCAAGGGAAGATGGCCAATCTCCAATGAGAAAAGAGAGGAGCTTTGGGAGATATTCCACATGCAATCATTTAGACGAGATAAGAGCACACAAAATGTAAATCAAGTACGCCCTTTGTGCCTTTTAAGATTGACCCCATTAGACTAGAGGTAAAGCTTGTGGAAAGGAGATATCAGATATTTACTAACAAATACTTTCTTGTGTCCAGGGCAGTAGGCAAGACTCTTGTAAGAAATTTCTTTTCTTTCTTTAGATACCTATTTTGTAGACTCATTTTTTCTGTTGATGGATTCATTTAACTTTCAAATGGAGAACGTGTCAATAGGGCAGTCCCACCCCCCATCTCTAAGTAGAACTAACAATAGATAACAATCGGATTCGGTTAGTCTCAGTTCGGATAAATCTCTAAGCGAATCATGCTTCTGTAAGATCAAAATAAGGGATCCCGTTTCCACGTGGTACTAGATGGATTTTTAGGCTGACCCAGAGCATCGCCAACAATACTTCCACCGGTGACGGTTAATTAAACACGTGTACCCCAAATAATTGGGACAATCCTGAATGCACTCACCCATAATCAACTCAAAGCGAGGATGGGAATCCCCTTTAAAAGGTGGCTCAACCCTGGTGGACTAACCGGTTTACCACTAGAATTGCGTAACATGTACCATACTTTAGAAGTATGACAAAACCATACGCAAGTCCTATTAATCGTGGCCATCCAATTCCGTTAGATGTTTACGACATTGAAATGAAACTCTGTGCAAAATCAAGTAGTTTGGTCCCACTAGACATTTGAGCAATACCAAAGAGATAATATAATTTTCACTTGTATCCGTTATTAATGACAAGTGTTAGCAAGACCAACCAACCCAACCAAAATCCAATATTTAAAACTTAAGCACCCATATCCACTTTATTAAACTTACCCACCAAAATTCACTCCAACAACCACCCAAATCCACTCCCACCAAAATTTACACAACACTGCCTGAAAGATTGTCTCTTTTACTTTGTATATCCTGTATACATATCTCCACCGTCCAAAAAAAAAGATTCCAAATACTGAATCATCTATTAATTGCCAAGTGCAAATAGAGGGGACCCACAAGTATTTCCCCTTTTCAACAAACAAGGGACCCACCAAGAGAAACGTGGCTAACAACAATTATGTTAGTTCAGCCTAAAAAAGTAACAGAAAATTCAACGGTCCAGATTCATCCAAGTGGTAAACATACTCCAGAGGATGAAACTGACCTCCCGTCAATATCAGATTCCTATCTATCCAACAAACGAGAAAAAGAGTGGACTATTCAATCCTAGAGTCTTCGATTCGTATCTCCATAATAATCTAACGGTCAATTTTAGCTACGTCAGTTGACCCAATAAAAGACATGCAAACGAGATTTTCATTTTCTCATAATTTTAGAACGAGAAGATTCAATTTCTCGGTTTTAATTTTTTATTTTAATTAATTGACTTCATAACTCCATTTCTACTTGAAAATAATATTCAAGAAACTAAAACAAGAAGAAATTAAAATACCTGAGAACCACCGTGACCGTCGTAAACACCGAAGAAATGAACGGGTGAGATCTCACCGGAAATTCTAGAACCAGGAGCCGTACAACCACCGATTTGATCGCACTTACGAGTCATAAAACCAGGTATAACGGCGACGGCATCTTCCATCTCTTTCCGTCTCCCAATTACCGAAGCAAAACCCCAACTAACACCTTTATTTTTCCTTCCTATACATCCTCTGGCCGTTACTCCACCGTTAATCTCCGTTGCTACTCCGTTAGTCTCCGGTGATACTCCGTTAGTCTCCGGCGCTACTCCGTCAATAATATTACCAGTCGAAGTTGTTGCAGTTACTGCAGCTGTTGTTGTTGTTGTAGTTGATGCTGTTGCAATTAGGTTTATCAGATTTGGAGTTACGACAACCTGAGCTACAACAGCAGCCGGAATCTCACCGGAACTACTAGTACTACTAGTTGAGATATCACAAGAAGAGCTAGTATTACTCCGACTATCATCAGTAAAGAAAATCGAAGAAGAAACACCTGAATCTGTTGAAATTAGGTCACATTCTTGACGAGATCCATCTACTTGTAGTAGTAGATCTTCTTCATCTGATGGATCCATTTCTTATTAGATTAAAAACTAAAACCCTAAAATTCAACTACAATTTGACTGGTATTTGTTGAGAAACTGGAAGAGCAATTACAACAGAGAGGAAATTTAGAGAGAGAAAGAGGAGAGAGAGAGAGAGAGAGAGGAAAAAGGGGGGGCGAAGAAAGGACTAAAAAAGGATGAGAAGGGAGAAGGGAGGAGATGACACGTGTGAAGGTTATGAAACAGATGACACACGCATCTGGTAGTGTGGTTTAAGTAAACAAGCTTTCCTTTTTCTCAATTTGGTGTCGTATTCAAACTCTTCTTTTTCTTTGATTTTCGCCATGTAACTTCAAATTTAATCCGACGGTTCATATCTCGACACTGATTTTAGTCTTTTTCTACTTGTTTTATTGGTGGTTGGATGTGAAAGAGTTTTTCTAAATTTACTTAGGGGTCTGTTTGTTACGTTAAAAAAAAATATTTGATGTGAAAATCATTTTTGTTCCAAAGAGAACCAAAATTTTCATATAAAATTTCAGATTTTTGTGTTTGGAACGGCATGAGAAAAATAGAAGAGAATTTCTAAAGGCCGATGATGATAGTAGGACACCATTTGTTTTGACTAATAAAGGGGCGCCAGATACAATAAGTTAGGTGCCTTTAGAAATCTCCAAATTAATTCTCATTCAAAAATTGACACAACTCTCCACCCCAAAGTCGGTTGTTGTTCTCAGGTTCAATTTTAATCGTTCTCATTTTCGAAAACCATATAATCTCAAAGTAAATCTAAATCAATGGCTCTCGAGTTAGGTACGGGTGTTTCAATTTACATTCTAGATACATCAATTTAGTATTTGGATATGTGAATTTAGGGCTTGGTTTCTCTTCAGTGTCCACCAATCTTACCACATCAACAAGTGGTGCCAACACTTGTCACGCGAACTGCACATTACCCCAAAAGCTATTTTTAGCCACTATCCTTGCACATCTATTACCATTGATCTGACACAAACAACATTTGTAAATGACCCCTGTTCTTATGAATACTCTTGATTGTGTAGAAAGCAGTAGCAAATCTAGTCACGCAAGATCGGTGCAACTCTTTCCCACCAGTAAACCTCCTCATCAAGTTTAAAACTCTACCATGATTATAGATGTAAGTTGTAACGGCTTTAGACTCACTTAAAGCACTCTTGATCTTCGGCAACTTATCACCAATATCTTGCAACATTAAGTTGACACAATGTGCCGCACAAGGAGTCCAAAACATATTAGGATGTTATTCCATTAAGATCTTGTTTGCAGCCTTAAAATTTGAACCGTTGTCGGTAATAAACTACATAACAAAAAAAAAATTAGTTTAGTAATTGATGTAAGGAGAATGCAAAAATAAATGACAATTAACATATATACCTGAATAACATTCTCCTCGCCTACATCTTCAATAACTTCATTGATCATGCCTACAATGAGATTTGCATCCTTAATGTATTCAGATGCATCGATAGACTTTAGAAAAATTGTTCCTTGCTCACAACTAACTAAGAAGTTAATCAAACATCTTCCTTTTCCATCAGTCCAAAAATCAGACATTATAGAACATCCATAAGACTTCCAGTGTGGTCGAAAGGATTCAATGAAGTCATTTGTTTCCTTCAAAATCTCCTTAAACAAGGTTGTTCTCACATGGTAGGGAGATGGTGTTGGCAACCCTCTTCCATACTCACCAACAGAATTTAAAAATCTTAGGAAACTTTCACCTTCACAAGCATTGAAAGGTAATCTTTTCTCGATTGCCCAACGAGCATACCTTCCAAGCTCGGTGCTTTAATCCAATTTTAATCGGATTATTCTGCTCTAATTTACTTTGCTTCATTTTTTTGTAGTCCGGACTAAAGACAGTATCCAAAGGACCTCTAACATTACTTGATCGCTTCAGACTTCTTCCACTAGAACCACCAACTACCTCAGGTTGCTTAGATTTAGTTCTTTCATCTTCAATCTCTTGACACTCAATGTCTTCTTCTTCAATATCGCCGCTTACCAAAAGATCATGATCTTGAATTATACTACTAACTCTAGCCTTCTCTAATCTTTTCTTTGTTACCTTAGTCATGGCTTTTTGATCTGCTTTCTTTATCTCTTCAGTAACCTTGCCACACCCTTCACATTCCCTTTTCTATGAGCAAGATGCTCTTTCAATCTATAAACGCCTCCGGACATCTTCTTGTTACATAGTTTGCACCAAACTAAATTCAAATTATTAGCATCCCGACATTCTCCCCATTCCCATGCCATATCTCCCGATTTTCTTACCAAAGCAGGAGCACTCGAAGCACCAGAACCAATAGAATCCATTGATGGAAACTAAGAAAAATACCTAAATAACCAAAAGAAACAAAGAGAGCAAAATCAGTCCATAAACCTATTTTATATCAACTATAAACATTGTTTATACATTAGAAATACAAAACAATAAAGAATATCAACCAATTATAGAAGTTAGAGAATAAAATTAGTCCATAAACTTATATTATATCAATTATAGACATGATTTATACATTAGAAATACAATCCTACAAAGAAAATCAACTAATTATAGAAGTTAGAGTCTTAGAGAACAAAAAATCATAATTATAGAAGTTTGAGAGCAAAATCTATATAACAAAACAGAGCTTGTTTTGGCTGACTAGGACAAAATAAATGCCCCCATTGCTGACTAATCATCCACCTAATGTATGACAAGGTTATCCTATTCATTGACTTAACGGTTATCCTACTCAAAACCCATCTCCTACCACATTCACGTTGGATTCCTCTCCCCTACTCAATTTCATTTTCTCCCCGTCTCTATCCCACCAAGCTTCTCCATTCATTGCTCATCAAAACCCTTCTTCTCCCACCTTCACAATTGATTCACTCTTCAGTTTCTCTCTTTAAATTTTAAGGGAACTTCATCAGTTTCTCTCTTTAGATTGTCTGACCAAGTACGGCTTGTTGCTCAACTTTTTATCGATTTTATCTCCTTCTTCTTCATCGTCCTTTTACTCTTGTGTTAGGTTAATTTGCTTTGGTATTTTAGATGCTTTATTTTAATTGTTTTTACTCGAATCCAGTAGCAATACACAAGTTTATAATCTTCCTTTTTCTTCCTCTATGTAGGGCATTCTTTTTTTTTCTAGGGGTTGCTAGATCTCTCTGAATAGTTTTAGACCACCGAAAGGAAGTGTAAAGACTAAGCAATTTGCAGCTAAACTCATTTCGAGGTTTTCCAAGCTCTTCCACTCCAAGTAACAGGTTTAGATTTTTTATAATCTTCCATCTTTTTCGTAGACGCTTTTCCAGGTTTGAGTTTCTTCTGAATTTTCATATTAGAATGTACTTTCATATTGTCTCAATCACTAAACCCCTTCATGTGCAATTCTTTTATTTGGACTATTATTTAATGATTTTTATAAGCTAGAACACTTTTCAGATGTTGTATATAATCAAGTTCTGAAGATGGAAAATTTGAGGTTTCTTCCGATAGTGATGCTTACTTTTTGATCCTGCAAAATCTCACCTATTACTCTCTATGTGTCTCTCTGCAAGATGAATCATTGATTAGAGATTTAAACCCACTTGCCGCTATTGAAGCTTATTTCTTTGAGGTCGACAGAAGTTACGCAAAAAAATTTAGTGTTCTTCCCTTATTGAGTTAGTGAAGAAGACGACCAATTCACTAGACTAATGGAGTTCTTCTATTGATCCATGTACGAATCTCTGAAATTTTGTGTTTATCATCTCATGTTGGTTATTGGATTTTGTGATATCTTTGATAATCGAATTGCTCCTTACGCTCTTAAAAAGTATATGATCTCGATTGAGTTAATTTAGAAAGTGAATCCTTTATTGTTTGATCTTAATTTGGCGGGAGAGTTGTAAAATTGTATGCTTTCGTTGGACTTTACAACACTCTCTAACATGTTTTGTTTGTTAAGTTTTCATCATTGAAGGAATTTAGGACTCTTGGTTAACTTAGATTTCTTTTGTCTTCACTCTTCAGTTATTCTTTTATGTCTGGTTGATCTCCATTTATAATGGAATATATGCCGGAGATAAGAAAATATGTCTAGCGGCAGTAGTGGTAGTGAAGAAAACAAGACGAACATAAAGATAAAAGTCGATGCTCGGTTTGAGCGTTTAGAGAACATATATGCAGGTTATTTTAATTTTTCAAACTCTTTGTTTAATTTAGTTTGTTTGTTTAATTTTTGAGATTCCCTAAAATTAGGGTTCACGAGACCTCTTAACTTTTACCTGATTTAGTTCATTTGTTCGATACTTCTATGCTAATAGATTTGTTATGAGCATTGAGCAATGGCCAGAGTGTTAGAAACCAAAAATGGGTCTCCTTGATGAGCTGCGACTGGAACAATCTCAAGAGCTCTTTTCTCCGTTGTAGTTATCGAATCTTCTAATCTACTTGGTATAAAAATTTGGCTTTTCTTTTCCTTCTACATTTGCTGATGAATTATAGAATTTGATCTCCATACCTGGAATATTTGTAAAATTCTTTTATATTCATACAAGTTATTGCGGGATATAATTGGTCCGGATATGCTTACTCCAGTTCAATGTGGGGTAATCAGAGAGTAGAACATTTCAAATCTATCAATAACCATCAAAAGAGGACTTAATGAACTCGGCGTCGGACTGTGGTTCCTTGACAGCGAGCTAATAGTCATCTCTCGTGTATCTATTAGTATCTAATACTCCTCTTCTGGTATTAATCTAAATTGCATCATAAATAACTAACAGTTATTTTGCTTCTCTTTTCACGGTTACAGGTACTACTTGCACCACAATCTTTACACCCGCTACATTATTAGGGGTTCAAGTGCAGTTGTTGGAAAGAACGAAATGGACCTTGGAGGAGACATAATAATGACATTTGATTCAGTTGTGACAAGATTTAGAGAGGAGATAACATACAATAAGTGCATGTGAAGAAATAACTCAGGTATCTTTCGGTTACTCTAGGGATATGTCTTATCAATTATCATCAGAATGTTTATATGATGATACTGCAAGAGGAAAAGTTGTCAATAAACAACCTATTTTGGTTGCCCCCTCTGTAGGTAGTTATGATCTTATTTAGCCGATGGGTCTGAGTACGAATAAGTTCTTTATTTCATTTGATACTCTATTTTCTATAGAAACACTACTCTGGGTAAGATTTATAACTATCTGTTAGAATCATATTGAGTTATCAAAAAGCTTAGTCGTTCGCGATTCACAATTCCACATTGTCGTTTTATCATTACTTTAACGAATTTTGAGGATAATGACCATCATCCCAGTCCTTTGACCCATTCAAATTTCACTGCCTTTATGACATTGCACATAAGTTCTGGATTTTCGGGCTTTGTTAACTTTTTCGACTATGTAGTCTTCCATGGAATTTCATACTCTTACTTGGTACAATGGCAAAAGGTTCACAATTTTCTTGTTTATTTGGCAAGGCGCGAAATGAACTACTGAATTACTTTATTCTTAAGCATCTCAAGTGATGACCATGTCAAACTTTGA
Organism: Eschscholzia californica; assembly: GCF_041429995.1. Classification (NCBI taxonomy): domain Eukaryota; kingdom Viridiplantae; phylum Streptophyta; class Magnoliopsida; order Ranunculales; family Papaveraceae; genus Eschscholzia; species Eschscholzia californica. Next base: position 35,888,035 of record NW_028238472.1, read on the forward strand.
TAGCATACTTGGACTTGGTTTTCAAGAGATCTTGGTTCGCAATATTGTTCATGTATGGTAAGTTATTTCATCTTTAGTTATTACTTAATCAACCAAGAACAAAAAAAACTTAGTGCAGACTCAAAGAATATGGACTGTAAATATAACGTGGTATGATGGTAAAACATTGACTTTAGAGGAAGCCTGTTTTTTTTTGGTTTGTGTTCAACTCCTAAAAAAAATAAGAAAATGTAAGGGGTGAAATTGGTTTTGGATGAATGGATCATAAACATTGCAAAGACTAACACACCTACGTTCTATGTCGAAATTGGTGCAACCCCAAAGAATATGGACCATAAATATAACATGGTACGGAAGTGCCTTGTTAAGAACCCTAATTTTTGGTTTGGGTTGAACCAGAAAGAAGAAGAAAAAAGGAGGGTGAAATTGGTTTTCGAGAAATAGATCATAAACATTGCAAAGGCTAACACACTTATGTTCCTTCAATTCAGAAAGGCTATTGGCACGTGGGTTGTCATGAAATGTTGAATTCCTTTTTATATTGGAAATGCTATCAATTTTATGTTTAGGATCATTTTATGCCACTCATTTTTTTTTACCTTCTATCAGTTCAATATAGGAAATTTACTCATTGGTGGGAGACAACTGGTAAGTTATGCGAACCTACGACTTGCTTCTTTTATCGTTGTGATGGACAGGTTTGAAGCACTCCTTATTGTGTTCTAAGATAAACGTATCGATGGTTTCAGGGTTATGTGCTAATAAGTGTGCACCAATGGTATTCACCTCTCTTTTGGCGCCTCCAGTGTTATGTCTTGGTGCTTATATTTGCAAAACAATTGTGCAACATTAGTATTATTTTGTTGTTCTATAAAAAATGAAGGGTTGGATTTGTAGAAGCAACATAAATGAATCCGCTGAACTCCTCCGTTAGGGTTACAATAATAATGGTCCCATTTTGATTAGGAGACCTAAATGGTTAATGTAAATATGCAATTTGTTATGCTTTCAAATCAGTTGGGCTCTTATGCATGTGAGTTATACATGTAATAACTTGCTCAGTTACAATGTAATGTGAAAATTGTAATGGTTGAAAGATTTCCTTCATCGTTGTAACTTGTGAGCTCAGTTATCAGTTAAAGAACTTCTAATTCTTCTTCATTTTCGGTTTGGAAGTGGTTTGTCATTTACATGGAAGTAAAGTTTATGTTTTAAAAAATATAAACGCCAACAAAACATGAATATAATGTAGAATATAACATTACTTTTGTTCGCGTAAAAATATTTTACCTTTAAATAGTTTTTTTTGTTGAGACCTTTAAATAGGTTGGAATTCATGCCATATAATTGTTCTATCGTCAATTTTCTTTACTCTTCATATACTTCAAACGTTTTATAGAATTTATCTAAATGACTATTCATAAGACTTTCTTCCTATTTCGAGTTCCTATTATTTTCGCCGTGTCGGAGGCACGGGTTAATACCTAGTTAGTTCATAAATCATAAACCATATAAAGAATATCAACTAACTATAGAAGTTAGAGAGCAAAATCAACCCATAAACATATATTATATCAAATATAGAAGTTAGAGAACAAAATTAGTCCATAAACCCAAAACCCTATAAATAATATTAACTAACTATAAAAGTTAGAGAGCAAAATCAACCCATAAACCTATATTATATCATTTATAAATATGATTCAACCATTAGATACACAACGCAACTAATTATATATATTAGAGAGAAAAAAAAAATAGAGAACTAAAGATGAAAAACAAGTATTAAGTTGTTTAGAGAGAGAAAAAGAAGAAAAACTACTTCTAGAGAGAGAAACTTACTTGGATGGATTGAACGGAGGTTGTGGAGCTTCAAATCTTTGTAGAAGTTCAAAGATTTAGCAAGAAGTAGTAGAGATAAATAAGGGGGCGGCTGGATTTGGTAATAAATTAAAACCCTAAGTTTTTTACTTGGGTTTAAAAAAAAAAAAAATACCTGCTGTGTGGCCAAGTTAGTCGGCGCCTAGCCGACTCGGCCCTATTCGGCTTCCAGGCGCCGGCTAACTCGGCTGCTGAAATCGACTAGGACTCTGAGTCCTAGTCGATCGGCAGCTTGCCGAGTAGCATGTAAGCGGCGACTAGGCGCCGCTTTATAAAGCATAAAATCGCGTCGAGCTTATAACGAGTTGTTCGAGCTTGACTCGAAGATCAACGAGCACGAACTTAACACGAGCCCGAAATCATGTTCGTTTATATTAACGAGCCGAGCTTGATCATTCTTTATTGTATCACGAGCTACTCGTGAACAACTCATTTGACATATTATGTATAATAATGTAGTACATAATTATGTATTTGTATTAAAACTTGTACATGAAATACCAACCATCAAAAGATTATTGGAATGTGAATCATTAATCATTATTGTTTATGTGCCCAATGAACATTGAAGTATTTTGAAATTTAGGAAGTTGTTTTAATTTGAAATATTATAACAAATGAGCTTAAACAATGCGAGCTCGAGCTCTTTGAAACATAAACGAGTCGAGCTCAAGAAAGTGGACATTTACTCGACCGAGCTCGAGCTCGAGCTCGAGCAAACAGTCAAAGATACTAGCCGAGCTTGAACATCTTACTACTTGCATCGGCTCGGCTCGGCTCGCCCTTATTGGGGTTTGCTCTTAGGGTGAATTAGTTGGTCAAATATGAGGGCTAAATTAACCAATTGTTTACATATGGGGGGCCTTGAACGAAATTAGCCCATTATATTATAAATGTTATGGATATATTAGCTGCCCATATTAGTTTCCTTAATAACTAAGGCAAAGTGTCACCATGATGTGTATCCCATGCAGGTTAGTTAGTTGAGTCATGAGACTTTGGAGCATGAGGTGCCTAGAGCATAAGTCTTTGCTCCCTATGTTCTCCACCTCATTTGCCAACGTGGTAACCATTTCTTTTTGACTATAAATACACATTGGTTCCTTAGTTGTTGTATGGGTGTGTGGAAGTTATGTGTATACAAAGAGAATTACTTTTACCATAGTATTACAGTAAAGTGTTTATCAAATCTTGAGAAATAAAGTGGGATTGATTTCTTTCATTCTTAGTTAGCTTGGGTAACTACTAGAGAAATAAATTACCAACATAGTTACATTAATAAAGGATTTTTTTTCTTTCCACAAAAAAAAAAAAGTCACCCAGAGGCCAGAACCCTCATTTTTTTCTCTTTTCAGCCCGGACTCCATAAGTTCACTGTTGGTGGGGCGGGGCCAATTAGCAGACCACCCCAGCAGCTAGGAATAGTTGTGTTAGTTTTTCAAATGGATAGGGTTACTTCGGTAAAAGCAGCCAGGTTTTTTTTAGAGTTAATTCCTATATGGCCCCCTATTTTGTGACCAGCTTCCTTTATGACCCCCTTTTTTTTGTAAATTCAAATATGGCCCCCTATTTTCAAGTAAATGTCATTACTACCCTTCTTAATTTTAAATTTAAAAAACATTATTTCCACCTCACCCCTCTCTCTCTCTCCATCTCATCTCTCTCTACAACTCACCCCTCTTTATCTCTCCAATTCACCTCTCTCTCTCTTTCCAACTCACCTCTCTCTCTTCCAACTCACCTCTCTCTCTCTCTCCAACTCACATTCATCTTCTCCGATTAAGGTCGCCGGCCGGGAAATTTTCCGGCCGGCGACCTCCAAAAAAAAAAAACCTCTCATCTCTCTCTCTCTCTCTCTCTAAAAACTCCGGCGAAGGGGGGTTTTCCTTCGCCGGAGCCGTGAACAGACCAGATCGGTCTGTTCACGGCTCCGGCAAAGGGAAACCCCCTTCGCCGGAGTTTTTAGAGAGAGATGAGAGGAAATATTTTTTTTTTAAGGTCGCCGGCCGGCGACCTTAATCGGAGAAGATGAAGGTGAGTTAGAGAGAGAGAGAGGTGAGTTGGAAGAAAGAGAGGTGAGTTGGAAAGAGAGAGAGGTGAATTGGAGAGAGAGAGAGAGGTGAGTTGTAGAGAGAGATGAGGTGGAGAGAGAGAGAGGGGTGAGGTGGAAATAATGTTTTTTAAATGTTTTAAATTTAAAATTAAGAAGGGTAGTAATGACATTTACTTGAAAATAGGGGGTCATATTTGAATTTACGAAAAAAAGGGGGTCATAAAGGAAGCTGGTCACAAAGTAGGGGGCCATATAGGAATTAACTCTTTTTTTTTATTACTTTTTTATTTAATTGTTGAACAAGGAAGAACTAGAGAGAGAAAGAGCCGTGAGTTTAAGTTGCGAAGTTCTGGAATCCAAGAGAGAGAGATTCAGGCTTGGGTATCTACTGTCTAAGTAACTAAGGTAAGTAATGTTTCTTTAAGCATTATTATGCCTATAATTTACATTTTGCCCTAATAATTGTGTACAATTTGTTCTTATACTTGTCAATTTGTTCATTCTGCCCACAATCAAAATCATTAGAAGAACTAGTAAAGAACCACTCAATTGTTAAGTTAGTATCATAAATCCAAATTCCTCAATCTTTCCTGTTCCAGAGTAATTATTTGAACCCAGATTTGATACTACAGAAGTGTGCCCTAAAATCCCTTCTAATCTCTATGTTTCAATCTGTATATCTTGTACGATAGTCTAGTTTTCGAGATCATTGTTAATGGCATCTAGTTCGAACTCAAACTAATCAATTTTTTCCTGGTTTTATTTGTTTCTAGGTCTAAAAGGTTACTAATCGAAGATGGTTCACCAATCTACAATGGATCTTCCTTCAAAAGTAGGGTTTAACTTTGATTTGTGTGTTAGAAACGAAATGCTCTTGAAGAAAGGTGTTCATCCACCTTCTTACCGTAAGACTGGAACTACAATCGTAGGTCTGGTTTTCAAGGTAAGTTTTCTTTTTTAACTTGTTTTGTTCGTTAATTTGTGTTTACCTTTTGCATCGGATTCGAATAGGAGCTCTCTGAGCTAATGTTTGTATTGTGAACTAATATTACCTACAACTTTTTGAATCATACTTGCGTCCTCTTAATGTGCTAGAAATCAATTTTTCTTTTAATGGTTTATGAAAGGTTAGGTTTGTTTTTGTAAGTTTAAGTGATGAACTATGAACTTACTTTTCATAGACATCAAAAGATGACACTTATTGATGGCTCCAGAATATATGTGTAGCGCCATAAGTTAGATTAGTGGATTTACCTTCTTCGGTTTTGTGATTGTTAATCGTCGGTTTTATGATGACGGGTGTTTCTTGGGTCAGTTAGGGCTCTTGGTTGAGAGTCTGACTCTTGCGACTATGGGAAGAAAATTAGACAAGTAGTTTCTTGGGTTCGTGATGATGCATAAGCTGCTGTGGTGGAACACGTTTCCAAGTAGGAATTTGTGCATAGTAAGTCCACAATTTGAATGTCATTATTAGGGAAATATTGATAAAACGGAGAAGAAAAAAGATATATAATGGGGTTATTGAATGGTTATTACAAAAGATTAATACAACTGATTCATATATGGATCACCTATACTACAAAAGAATGAGCTTCCACAAATACAACCTGAAGGTATCTATGTAACTTAAAGAGAGAACAAATGACATACTGCTAGCAGAATCATGTCAATAACATAAAGGTCTGGCAATGTCATGCATTTCGTTGTGTTTTCCTGAACAACCGGCACTAGGCTCAATCCCATGAATAGATAGTATCTATGTTTAAAAAAGTGTTTTCCTGTTCTTACACCTCAATGCAGTTTTCTTTGACAATGTGTGGTGGTGCCTCGAAGTGGTAAAGAGGTTTAGCTTCAATTTCATATATTTTGATGTAGTAATAGTATTTTACTATTTTATTCTATAATATATTTTTTTGAATTTGTTTATAGGACTCCAGAAAATTAGTTTTTTAAACAGTAACAAGTTAAAGGATATAAATGTGTTTGTCATTTCTACCCTTTTAACTACCTCTAGAAGTTAAAGAAAACATAGGAAGTCACAATAAAACCTAGGCGTAAATGCGGTACACCTATACTTCGACTCGAGGCGTCTGCACCGCTGTGCATCTTATGTGCCTATCTAGACATTGTCTTAGTATGTAAAACATTTGTGCAGTGTTACTCTTTGATGATGCTTAAAGTATATAAAGATGTTATACACTTAAGCCTTAAAGTCAAAGAACGCAGTAGAAGCTTGTGACTGTTGCCTTTTCAGAAATGTTTCAAGGTGTGAAACAGACTTCCAATTTAGTTTTAACTTCTCTGTACACTCGTTTATTTGACTTATTGCAAATCATTTGTTATACTGATGCGCAGGAATACATTTGTATGTGCTGTCTCTCTTTCTGGATAACCATTTACCTTTGTATTAGTCATACGAAAAATTCTTTAGAACATATAATGGTCTTATTGTGTTTGAATCTTCCTGAGAAAGTAGATAAAAAGAACTCTCTCGGAACTAATGTTTTTGGTATTCTATTTTCTAGTACTATGTGACAAGTATTCTTAGTAAAATTTAAGCTGTACTTATTAAGTCTTGTCCTGATTGGGTTGTGCAATGCTGGGCACTGATCATGTGTATATGATGATAAGTAGCTCATCGTTTGACTGTGTTCTTGAAGTTTCAATTATTTATGCCCATATTTTCTGAACTTTTTTTTTCAGGATGGTGTTATTCTTGGGGCAGATACGAGGGCTACTGAAGGTCCCATTGTCTGCGACAAAAATTGTGAGAAAATTCACTACATGGCTCCAAACATTTATTGTTGTGGAGCAGGAACTGCTGCTGATACAGAAGCGGTGACAGGTACTCCCTCTGTCTCTAATGTTGTCCCAGGTCCTCACCATGTGGCAGCAACTACATTGAAAGAAAATGCGCTCTCTGGCTCCAAGCTATTCATGTTCAGTATGAAAAACAATATTTTCTTTTTAGCTATGACCTTCTCAAAAGTGCTTCTTTTTCAGACATGGTCAGCTCCCAACTCGAGCTACACCGACATGCAACTGGCCGCGAATCAAGGGTTGTAACAGCTCTTACGCTTCTAAAGTCTCACCTTTTCAAGTAAGTTTTAGTGTTTACTGGGTTTTTGACCGACGATCTTGGCAAAGTATTTAAGCAAAAACATGGATAATACTGAACATTTGAAATTCTGAACTCTTGTCCAGATACCAAGGTCATGTAAGTGCTGCTTTGGTGCTCGGAGGAGTTGATGTAACTGGACCTCATTTGCATACTGTGAGTTAAACTACTTAAAACAAATATTGAGAAGTCAATTTGGTCGAATATCTTATTTTATCAAACATGTTAGATATTCTGAGCTAAATTGTCTTATCCTTCTGTGTAGATCTATCCTCATGGTTCCACTGATACTCTTCCATATGCGACAATGGGTTCTGGTTCATTGGCTGCTATGGCAATGTTCGAATCAAAGTACAAGGAAGGCCTAACAGTAAGTTGGCTAGCTGCTATTTGGTTATGCACTTGTCTTAACTCTAGACGACTGCATTTGCTGCTAATTCTGACTTTACACTATCTCTCACTTATTACCACATGATCGATATCTATCGTTCTTTTTCTTTCTGCATCCTTACTGTTTGACATGCACGAGATCTTAAATAGTATTTGATAATTAGTACAGTGAAGTACTCACTGTTGGTCTTTGGTTTGCAAAGAAAAATTAGAAATTTGGTTTTTAGTACTTGCTTTTAGAATGACCTCTATTAGTTTGGAGTCCGATGTTTTTTACTGTTTTCTTGCAGAGGGAAGAAGGTATTAAACTTGTAAGTGAGGCTATCTGCTCAGGTATCTTCAATGATCTCGGAAGTGGTAGCAACGTTGATGTCTGTGTGATAACCAAGGTATGTATGTCGATCTCCTACTCAATGAAAACTTGACTTGGCACACAGTCATCTGATTAATGCTTGCTATTTCAGGGAGGGAAGGAGTACCTGAGGAATCATCTCTCTCCAAACCCTCGTACTTACACAAGTTCGAAGGGATACTCCTTTACGAAGGGTCAGACTGGTTAGTAACTTATCACCACATTATCTGTCGCTTCTTGTTTATCTGTCGCTTCTTGTTTATCTGTCGCTTCTTGTTTTTTCATTTCAGAACAGTAGTGACTTCTGTTGTTCTTCTAGTTTACTTGATTTGTGTGGAGTGTGGGTATTAAGTAGTGGAGTTGATTTAACTATCTATTCAACTTAAAAATGGTTCTACTTAAATCTCATATATGATGTGGTCAATTCTATTTGAGACTGAAATCTTGAAGTCCTTTGAGTGGACTATCCCCACAGCTCAGTAGAACTTTAGGGATTGAGGGTCAAGGACAGCCCATTCATAGGTTTAAGATTTCAAAATACTTGACTTAAGTTTTAGAAGGGTTAGATTGTCTAATTGGGTTTTGATTTTATGTTTGCAGAGGTTCTCTCAACTACGGTAAAGCTGTTGAAAGAGAGAGAGGTTGTGGTTGAAGGAGGCGACGCTATGGAAGAGTGAATCTTGCCTTTTCATATGAGAAACCATTTGATAAGCGTGGAATCGGGATTTAATGTTTAGGGGGTTTATGAAGTAGTTATAAATACTTTATTCACGATTCCAATATTTGCAAAAGATAATTTCAGGATAAATATTTTTCTGTTTGGTTGGTTGCTTCATTATCGGAGCTATTTCCCAATAACTAAATCTTGAGAACAACTTTTGCCTTGGTCTATTGTTCTGGTCCCCAAATGTTCCACTTGTGCCCTAGTCTATTGTTCAGGTCTCCTAATGTTATTTTGTCCTCATTGCCCCAACCCTGAGTGGTTGAGCCTAAACGCAGCTAGCTATGATAGATTGTTATTGCTTTCTTTCTCATCTCAAGAAGATATTAACTCGAGATCTCAGATGTTAAGTCGGAAATAACATACCTTCAGCAAACGATCATGTATTTCTCAAGGCATGACATTTCTCGGCCTTTGAGATGTAGGAATCCCGCTCTGTTGGCCAATAATGCTGTAGTTAGTTTTGTTCCCGAACGGCGTGCTTGTAACCTGGCCGTGCTTTTAACCTGCATAAATAACGTCCAAAGCGATTAGTTTTTCTGACATACATCCTTCGGTTAACACAAAAACTCCAAAAACTCAATTGATGCTTACGGATTTCTTCCGTCAGATGATCATTTGAATTTACTTACATGCTTGATGTTCCAAATGTAGTAAAAGAATGTCGACTTCTTTTTGCCACCTTGATTTTAGGAAAAATCATGACAATCTAACATCACCAAGTACCATGCACATTTCGCCACAAGGTTCATGTGAAAAAGCATACAAAAATGAAGGTGCAGGAACTGCAATTTCAGAAATACAAACCTATTTGTTCCCCATTTAACATATCGGCCACCCTTTCTACAACATTTTGCCTTTTGAACTCAACCCACCTACAGACATGATAGATCGTGACAAACAAATAAGCAACTAGAAAATGTAATTGAGAAAACATAACAATATTTGGAAAAATAGAAGATACACAAAAAGTGAAAGACTTGTAGGTCGATCGGAAGTTCGGAACCATTTCCGATATTGACGAGAACAAAAATTTCCGATGTCCAAGATTTTAAGATAGTTTATACAACAAGCAAATGAAAGAATCGGGTATGTGGTATTCATTAACATAGTAATTCAGTGTACATACCCTTCTGAAAACACTTAACCTCGAAAACCACCTGCCTGTTTGTGCTTCACTTGAACAGCCGCTTCTGTCAGGTAGAAAAACACTTATCTTCTTATTTGGTTAACAACAATCAGAAAGCCGTCTTGGTTTATAGCATTCACAGAGAGGCTCGTAAGGAGTTCAAACATATATGCAACATAACAAAAATATTCAAATTCCAATTTTGAACTAACAACAATTTGGAGTTCTTATGATTTCAAGATATATACCAAGAACCAGTGAAGATTTGTTCACAAGCAATGGGCACAAGTACGAAGTAAAATAACCTCGAAAAATCGAAAAGGGGAGACTGGTGACAGGTCGGATTTTATCAGATTATATACATATAACTGACATTTGTGTGTTTTGGATGAATTGAAATTGGACCATTTCAGCGTGTCATCTTTGCTGTGATGGTCGTGCTAATTTTTCCTTAATTCGTTCAAATATGACTGACATTAGGATGTCCTCCTACCTCATTGGCCACGTGGATAATAGGATAAGAGGGGTACAATGACGAGATTGCTCGTGGAACCATGTTTTTCGGTTTGTCCCATCGAACGAAAGTAAAGTAAGGTGTACCTGGATCAGTGTTGTTAAATCTACTCTTTTAAGTCCACACCATATTTTGCAATATCTAAAAACTCATACTTAACCCGGATCAGTTGTCCGCTGAAATTGTTGTTGGGTTGGCTCTTATTGAACTGATTCGAATGAAAATAACGAACCCGACTTCTGCATGTTTTTGCTACACGACATGAAGTGATTGCTTTAAGAAGAAATCCAATAAGACTTCTGATTGGCCATTCACTTATGTCAGCTTCACCAATACTTCTCAGGATCATCTTAGAGTTGCTTTACTTTCTTGTGCTATAAAAACTTCCATGGCCGGCCCTTGCTTTGGCCCCTACACTTTAGGCCCCCAAATTTCCATTTATTGGTCTCAAGTTTTTTTATTTAAAGGCCACAACCATAACACTGTTAAAAGAATGGGCCACAGATTCGATATTTTCCAATACATTAATTTTTTGGGGCCCACATCAAACAAAAGACAAATATCTCTCATTATCTCTCTTGAAGTATTTCTCACCTTCCACGTCTTTCACTCTAACCCAACCAGACAACCATTATTTGTGTTATATAATTTTTTCATCCCTATGCTCTTTCATCTTTTTTAAAGTGGTGCTCTTTCATCTTTTTGCAACAAAAGAAACTCTTTCACCTTTAGTTTAGACAAAAAAAAAAAAATATCTTTCAACTTTGGTCACATTGTTCTCAAAGGTGGCCCTGACCAAAGCGAACAAAGCGTCGTTTCGGGTCACCGACTTTTAGGGGCCACCGAGACATTAATTTCTGTAAGAAATATATAAAAAGTCGAATTCTCTAAGAAAATATAAGGGCCCCATTTAAAAAATATTAAGTAAAAAGTGCCACTAAATTTGATGATCTTTAAATGAACGATGGGCCCAACAGTTTGTTTGATTTATGGGAAAGTAGAGTAGATAGTGTTGATTCAAAAACTAGTGGAGACAAGTGATGATTACGAGAAGCTTAACCCATTTAAAAAATGTGAAGTAAAAAGGGCCACCAAGACATTAGGTTTCAAGCTCCACAATTACGAGAAGCTTTGGAAGAATTGGTGAAGACAAGTGATGATTCAAAAACAGTTTATGGTGCCGAAAATATATTAAAACAACACTTTGAAAATTTTGAATTCCTTTTGAGCATGATATTTGGCATAATATATTGTTTGAGGTAAACTCTGTTAGCAAAACACTTCAAACTGAAGATGTAGATATTGATGTTGCTTAGAGAAATTGAATGGACTCATTCGTTATCTTGAAGATTATAGAGAAGTGAGATTTGAAGAAGGCATGGTTGAAGCTAAACAGATTGCCATTAAAATGGGAGTTGAAACAACATTTTGGAAAAGACATATTATTCGAAGAAAGCAACAGTTTGACGAGAATGTGTGTGAAGATCCATCAATGTCACCTGAAGAAACATTTAGAGTTAATTATTACATATGCATATTAGATCAGACTCTTTCTTCATTTATGAGCAGATTCGAGCAAACTAGAAATACAAAGAAATATTTAGTTTTCTGTTTGAGTTAAACAAGTCAAACTCACAAGATGATGGTGATTTGAGATATTCATGTGTTCGCCTTGAAACCTTTTTCAAACATAATGAGTCATATGACATAGACAGACTAGACTTATTTCTGAACTGAAAGTGTTGAAGCGTCTTTTACCAAAAGAGATCAAAAGACCAACTGAAGTGTTAGATTTTTTGAAAGATATGAAAGGTTGTTAACCGAACACATGGATTTCTTATAGAATTATGTTAACCATACCAGATATTGTTGCCTCTGCAGAAAGAAGTTTTTCTAAGTTGAAGTTGATTAAGTCTTATATTCGACCTACTATGTGAGAAGATAGGTTAAACGAGTTAGCTATATTATCTATTGAGAAGGATATGGTTGACGTCTTGATTATTCAACGATTATTAGCGACTTTGCATCGAAAAATTTAAGAAGAACAAAAATTTCAGTGATTGTAATTATCAAAAAAAATTATTTTGTTATATAAATATTATGAAAATATTTTGCGGTACCTATTGTTTCCATGTAAATACATTTATACGTTTTACAATTTGATAGAAAGGACCACATTTTCAGACCTCGCTTCGGGCCACCGAAAAGTCAGGGTCGCCCCTGATTGTTCTTCATCTAAAAAAAACTTTGGGTACATTGTAGTTATTTTATTATTAACTGTAATAATATAATACCTAATTCACAATCTCCTTAAAATATGAAAGAATCTATTCATGATTATTTGATTCATTTATATAATTGTTTTACCATTACTGGTTAATAATAACAACTTATCCATGTCATTGTCAATGTAAATTAGTGATCAACAAACTAAACACCTAATTCAGGGTCTAATCATTTTATCACATAATAAGATTTAATTTTTTTGTATTTCTCCCTAATTTAGGCATAGATAAGTTTCTCAAAAAGAAAAACTAAACAAGAGTCAATTTAAATTCGGACCTTGGGACATCGTTGATCAAATTATGAGACGTTTCACAAGAATGACTAATTTTGGCTTTCTTGAATAAATATGTTAGACGGTTATCTTGCATATTATACTCGTTGTGATATCAATGATGATAAGTGATAGGACATTGCTCGTATATTCAATTTCGAAAAGTTAAAGTCCGATAGAGATTTAAGAGTTTCATGTGTATTTTTGAAATTTTCTTAAGTTTAACGAGTTATATAATATAGATGGATTTGACTTGTTCTAGGAACTGAAAATAATGAAACGTCTTGTAACGAGAAAGATAAAAAACCGACTGAAGCGTCAAATCTTTTTCCAAAGGTATAAAAGGATTTTATCCAAATGCATGGATTGCTAACAATTTTTTGTTAATTATACATGTTACTGTCGCATTTGCAGAAAGAAGTTTCTCTAAGTAAAAATTGATTAAATTTTATGTTCGATTTACTATGCCACAAGAATATTTAACTATTTAGATACTTTGTTAATTGAGAAAGAACTTATGATTTCAACGATCGTCGCTAATTTTGCATAAGAAGAATCTAAATAAAACAACAACATTCAAGTGACTGATACCATTTTGCATAAAAAGAATAAAAAAGAAAACAACATTCAAGTGACTGTAATAATTCATACCATTTTGTTGTATTTATAAAGAAACGGATATTGTTTGAATTTTCATCTACATACGGGACCACATTTTCTGAACTTGCTTCGGACCACCGAAAACTCAGGGACGACCCTGGGGATCGCATCGGTGTGCCAGCCATTTCGAGTGGGGCGTGCCAAACTTCTGTTTTGGCAAGGGATGGTATCTCTGCGCACATTTGTGGCCCGTGGTGTGCCAGCCATTTCGAGTGGGGCGTCTCAAACATGCCTAAGCAGGCCCAAATAAGCCGTGCCGTGTAGACACAGTCCTTGGCCGCCACTATAACATGGCAAATTTTATCTTGTAAGGACAACACATCTCTCGACGGATTGTATCCTACCTAGGAAAGACACCTCTGTACTATCCTTAGAAAGTGACGAAATGAGAACAGCCGAGGAAGTAGTACTTTTTTAAGGAATGCACAACTAGTGGAAAGTCGACTTCACTTTATATCATAGTGAACATCACAGGCCGGGTGAATATTCTAGGCGATACCCGATGAGAACACAACCGGTGTGCATAGGTACATCTAAATAGATAAGGTGTTTCTCATAACATGTTCGGAGATACCCAACAAGAATATAACTATGCTTCAGTAGATTTTAGGCGAAAGTAACAAATGGAGACCAACGCAGAGAGAGACAGAAACCCACTTAAGCATTACCATCTCTTTTCTTATTCGATCTTCAACTAATGAATAATCCCGCTAGCTCAATAAGAGTTGGCCATAATGAGTATCATAAAACATGAAACTTTAAGATAAAAAATTATTCAACATAACTTAAAAGATGAATGAAGTTTTAGTTAACCCAACTACCAACACAAGGATTAATCTTAAATAAAACCTAGCAATCTTATTTTTCACGATCATAACGAAAAACGGCTTATAGTTGAAAGGAAAAAAATAGATAAAAAGTAAACCCTACATAAATAGAAAAAGAAAAACAACAAAAAAATTACACTAAAACATCTTCGGATGAAACAAAAACTGCCCTATGATTTACCTATAACTTCGGTAATCAGGACTGTACATACAGCTCTCAGCATACTCCACCAGATTCTGTGGTTGAGGAAGACGAGTAGCCAGACCTAGAAAGCAAACAGATAGATAAGTTTACGAACATCGTTTAGACTAACATTCATTCTATGGACCTTGTTTCCATAACAAGTAGTTTTCTTCTTTTGTCAAATTTGGACCTGAAATCAAACTCTGAAATCTCAATTAACTCGAGTCAGACTTCAGGATGCTCGTGAGTCTGACTTGTCTGAATGACTAACTCGGGCTGATTTTTATCCATTTGAGTCAAACATAAATAAGTTTACATTAAGAGCTCATTGACTAAAATAACTTGGAAAGATTAATGTACCCTTGACATGAACAAGTCAGACACAGATTACTAAGATTCAGACAAACCGAACTCGGGGGGACTCAGTTTAAGTTAAAAAAAAAAAACACCGCCTAAGACATTAAAAAAGAAACTCACCAAGTTCGTATGCCTTGGCTGCCACTTTAGCTGCAATCTGAGCGGATATCTTTCTGATATTAGAGAATGGTGGGAAAATCAATCCATTGTCATAGTTCTCTTGGCTCACTTCCGCAGCCAAAGCTTCCGCTGTTTGAGGAAGAGAAAATAAATAAACTAGTACAAAATGGCTAAAAAATGAAAGGCAATGTAAACTTCCATCAAAGGGATCGAAGAGCTAAATAATTATAAGCCATGCTTGGCCAAATCTGAGTCCAAGATGCAACTGATCATGGCTGAGACCAGACCACAAGTTAGATGTGACTGAGCATCTGACTAGGTTCTATAGATAGGTTGAGTTTTAATGGGTCAATTGTTCAATCACTGGTTAACAATTGTAAGAGTAGTGTATGAAGTGTATACAGAGTGTAAGAAAGAAAATAAATTTCTTTTAAGATACTCAACAAAAGCTAAATTAATCTATGATTTCACAACATGGGTACTTACAAGCCACAAGTAGCATATCATCATGCACACGAATTGCACCCGAGATGATCAAACCCAGACCAAATCCAGGGAAAATGTAAGCGTTATTTGCCTGAATCAAACAAATAAAGAAAGTGAATGATGTTATAAAAAAAATTTCGTTAGGAGAACTTTCAACAAATAATTACAGTACTAAACCTGGCCAGACACGTAAACTTTGCCCTTATATTCTACGGGGTCAAATGGGCTTCCACTAGCAAAAATTGCACGCCCCTGAAAAGTAACGATGAAATATTACTCAAGTCAGTCGGTTACTGTTTAATACTACGTATTTCTTTTTTGTATTGAACATGAATAAGATATCGTTTCTTTTTCTTACGTTACTCCAATTGTATGCCTGTTCAGCTGTACACTCGGATTGAGAGGTTGGGTTTGATAGTGCAAGAATTACAGGTTTCTGCAAGTCATTTGTCACATTAGTACTTGTATGAGAGAGAGAAAAAGAGAGAGAGAGAGAGAGACAAGGAGAGACAGACAAAGAAAGAGAGAGAGAACCTCATTAAAGGAGGACACTGCCTCAACCACCTCTTTTGTGAATGTTTGTCCAACTCCAGATGATCCAATCAATACAGTTGGCTTGATTGCCTACACGAGAACAAATAATAACATCACAATCTTTTGACAGAAGATTGGGTCAACTCTAGAAAGGATAATAAGTTCCCAACCTTAACAGCATCTAAGAGGTTCTTAATGGGTTCATGGTCATGAGCCCACGGCTGCTTGAAGTGTTGGAGCGACTGCTTTCTAGAGCTAACAATCAAACCCTGCAAATAACAATCAAACTTCTAGTTGAACGACTATAACAAGAAAAGTGATCATATCAATAGATTTTAAAGTTAAAAGGTAGAAGACACGGATTGAAATGAATAAATTTGCGACTGCAATGGAGAATTAATCCTCTGATACCTTTGAGTCTACAAGCCAAATCTTTTTCCGGGTCTCTTCGATTGGAACTTTTGTCTACAGAATGAAGCAAACATGAAAACCCTAAAAGAATTCAAACTCTATACTAAATTGAATTGTTTTCATTTATAGAATACCAATGTGGATGTTTCAAGTAATTACATACCTGTTTGGACATCTCAAGAGCAATGAGTTCGGCTATACCTGTCCCAGCCTGATACCATATAAAAACGAAAATCAGGAACTTTATTTATTCACATATTCCAAAGTTCCCCAACCGGAACAAACACAACTAGTTAAACAGTTCCAGACTAAGACTAAGGTGCATCACAAGTAAAGGATAAGACTGAAATAAGCAAGAAAGGCCCATGTAAGATAAGGGATGTCCAAGATGGGCCCATTTCGCTCTATAATCTAGACAATCTTACTCATCAAGTAAATATCCTTATCCCTATTTCTCCGAGAAGGTTCTAATCTTATCGGCGGACTCCACTACAATAGGCCTCGTGGTCCACGGACAGTCGTGAGGAAATATGATATAAAGACAAACAAGAGTCACCTCTCCAGCACCAAGAAACAAAAACGTATGCTCAGCTAACGTCCCACCAACTAACTTTAATGCTGCAACAATACCAGCAAGGACCACAGATGCTGTTCCCTGCAAAATATCGCAATCCACTGATAAAGATACGCAGATCCAAGAAAATCCAAAAACAATGCCCTTTATAATGAAAATGCCAGTAGAGAGAAAATTTTACCTGTATATCGTCGTTGAATACCAAATGGGTTTTTCGGTATTTTGCTAACAGTTCAAAAGCATTATGATTTGCGAAGTCTTCAAACTGCAGAATTTTATCAATAGATGGAGCTAAATTTAACAGAAACCAGTCCAGTAAATCAGTAAATTTCGGAGTTCTGGAAGTGCTGACTAACCTGTATCAGGACCTTCTCCCCATAGTGCTGCTTAACTGCAGACATGAATTCATCTAGAAGCTCGGCATATTCCTACACAATAGTACAAAAAAAACAGAGAAAGAGTTTCTTCAAAAACACTGTATTTTCGGTTTAGATGGTCATAAATAAAGCTTCGAGTAAAATATGCACCTGGCCAGTTGCCCTCTTTTGCCTGAGTCCAATGTAGAAGTCATCTTTCAACAACTTCTCATTGTTAGTCCCCACGTCAATTGTTACGGGCAAAGACTGCAATTATTAAAACAACTAAATAAATATAAAGCATAATCAAATTTTAGAGTTTCAGATCACGCCCAAATTTATATTTAGTTCACTGATCAATTCCGGCTATTATAGGAATGTGCTAAACGAAACAAAAAGATGTAAGAAAATCAAATTAGTGCTTACTGAGGAAGGACGCAGACCACCAAGTGCTGTATAGAGAGCAAGTTTCCCTACAGGTATACCCATTCCCTGAAAACATTCAGAAATTTACGATAATATAGAGTCAGCAAGGAGCCGAAGAATTAAAAATTTAACTGGCCAAACATAAAGGCACAGTAAAAAAGAGGGAATAAATTCATTTCGCCATACATATTTTTTTGAATTATATATCTCAATGCACTCCAAAAAAACAATCTAGACATTAAACAGTTACCTGGCAACCAAGATCACCAAGCCCCAAAATTCTCTCACCGTCAGTGACAACAATAACTTGGATATTCTTCTCTGGCCAGTTCTTCAATACCTCAAGAATTTTCCCCCTGAAAACCAATAATTCATCAGCTTCCAAATGACTAAGAAATTACCCACGAAAGTAGAGTTAAAAGAAATTAAAAGAAAAACATACTTCTCTCTCAAACTGATATAAAGACCCTGAGGACGCCTAAATATGCTTCCATATTTCTGGCAAGCTTCCCCAACAGTTGGGGTATAAACAACTGGAAGCAGTTCTTCAACATTGTTGATTAGCACTTTATAAAACAGTCTTTCGTTCATGTTCTGTTAAACCAAGTAAATGCAAAAGCTAACTAAGAAAGTCCTATAAAAAAGAATCCGCGATCAATTAAGATTTAACTTATATTCATGTAATCAAACCTGAAGATCCATCATGGCCATGTATCGTTGTAATGGAACTTTGTATTGACGGATACTGTGTATCATTTTCTTCACCTGATTAAAAAAATTATCAAGAGGTTAGGAGAATTTATTCATTATTTGGTTGATCAAGTAAAAAAGAAAATATGAATTGACAAACTAATTGAAACCTGAAGATCTTGAGGTACAACAACAGGAGGGAGAAGACCCCGTAAGTAGTGGGCATCTCTCTCCTTTTCTGAAAAGGAAAGCCCTTTGTTGTGGTGTGGATCTCTCAACAATGAATACCCACTGTTGCAAAATAAACCATTTCAGATACAAACAATATCAAAACCGCAAATATATGGTCTAGATATTCGACGAATTGTGATAAATCGTTAAACAAAAAATTTACTACTTCATGTTTAGGTTTCAACCTGGATGAAATTGACAAACGACTTCTGAAACCAATACAAAGAAAAAAAAAAGTTTTGGCAATGTATACAAAACCACAATTAGACAAAAACAAAAAAAGAACAGTGAAACTCAACCAAAACAATCCCTTCAATCTTTTCTTCCTCCAAAAGTTATAAGACATAACTTTCATATAGCCTCTCGAAATCGCTGTCAACAATCAGATCTGTAAGAATTATAACTAAATATAACTTAAAAGCATAAACACAAACCCCCTGATCAAGATAACTTCAATAAGCTCCAAAATACCCACAGAACAAACTCAAACATCAAGACCATCCAAATTCCCTAAACAATCAATTGGAATATAAACAAAAGCACCTAGAAATCACAAATGAAAAAGAACAGATCCAAAATTTAAAAAACAAATCAAAGCATAAACATAGAAGTTCCAAATATAAGATGCACTTAGATCTAATTAATGGAAAAAATAATGAAGGAAGTGAAAAAGAAAAACAGAAGACCCACCATTGTAATCATCAAACACCCATGAAATTAGAACCAAACTATAAAAATTATAAGGAAAGGAAACAGTAAATGGAATAAAAATCAGACCTAGCCACAGAAGTAGTCCAAGGGGTGACAAGTTGATCAGTAGTAGCTTGATCCTCACCATACACATCTTGGGTTCCTCCACTAACATCAGATTTGGTGTCCAAAACAGAAGAAGCAGAACCATCTTTAGTATCTAAAATAGCCCCAACCTTTCTCTCTCCTCCTCTACGATTGTTAGATGAACCCTGAGCCACCATTACCACCACAGGGGAGGAACATTTTCTCCTTGGTTGAGAAATTGTTGAAATCCCAGACAAGGAATTGTTCTATTCAAATCAAAAACAAAAAAAAATTAGTACCCAAATTGATTTCATTTCAGATTCATGAAACAATTAGAAAAAAGATCTTAAATTTCAAACACAACAATTCCAACTACAAATTTGTAAATGTTAGGTGAACTAAACAAATCAGACCGAAAAATCCAAGGCAAAATTGAAGACTCAGAAAAAAAAAATAGATATTTAATAAATTTTTGTTCCTTTTTTTTTTTTGAGAATTTACGATCTGGGTATTGTTTGAAATTGAAATTTAAGAGTGGGTTTAGGGTGAATTACCACAAAACTGCTTCCATTCAATGAAAACATGGTGAAAGAATGAGAAAAAGAACTTTTCTTTTGCCTGCAAATAAAACTCCAAGAAAGAGAGAAGAAGAATGAAACTTCCCCTTCTTCTTTTTCTTTCTCTCTCTAATGAGATTCAGACTTTTTCGGTGCTTGAGGATGAAACAAATGGAGAAAAAGGACTGAATCACACCCCCATCACCATTTTATATGTTCATTACAAATACACGCATCTGAACAAGGAAGGCTTTAACTGATTTGGTGCTTTTTAATTACTAAAATAACCCTTGTATTTAGAATGAAAATTTGGGTTGATTCAGAATTTCAGATCTATCCGTCCAATCCCAACAATGATATGGATTCGGTTCAAATTGTCATGTCTTATTATGGGGTATTTGAAAAAAAGATGGTGGGCCTCTAAAAAAGATGAGTTAATTAGGGTTTAAGGCTCAACAACCATGCCAGTAATACTAATGAATTAGGTGAAAGTAGATGGTTGTGGATGGTTAACCAAGAAACTACACATTTTGCCACTTGAAACCTCCCCCAACACTACTCTTAACCAGTAAAACCCATAATATTATGATTTAGGAATTCATTTTCTAATACAATAATATTAGTCTAACCGTGGAGAGAGGAATGAGTATTTTACCAGCTCTCAGTTAACGTAAAACACTCACTAGTTAAAGTTTTACAGAACATTTAGGATTTGAACGTATAGGAAAGGGCAAAACTTCATATGTGTACAAACACCAAAAAAGTTCTCAATTTTGGTGTTGAAATCGATTTTGTTGTTGAAGACGAAGAATATAGTTTTATTTTGAACTTTCGGTGCAAGTGTGGAGTTACTAAAAGTAATCTTCACTTAAAAAGAAGACAAAGAGGAAAACAAAAATCATTAAGAAGATCTTCTATCTAAATTCATCATCCTTTTGGTCAAAGGCAGACGTTTAGTTTTCATCGACAAAAGAAGAAAATTATTTGACGAAAATTGAAAAAAAAAATGTTGAAAATTAAAAGAAGGATTTGACTCTTAAATTAACTAAAAAGTATATACATGGTGTTGATGGATTTTTAGAATGTAGGCTAAAAGGTAAATTAGATTAGGATTTGAACCTAGAATCTGATACACAACAAGCTTGTAATCTTACCACTGAATCCAGGTGCGGATTTATACGAAGACTAACCCAGGCTATAGCCCCCGAATCCTTAATCTTTCCGGACCAACTACTAACTCTCAAGTACGATAGCTTGGATGGGCCCCATTTACTTTTTGAACTACCCTTTTAAATGATAATTGCTTTTTGGCCCTCAATTTATAAGGAAGTCATGATTTTAATCTTAATTCGTAACCAACTGTCGTTTTGGCACTCATTTTTGTTCAGACTTCTTTTTTGACCCCATTTATTTTTTGCACTTATTTTCTTGTATTTTAATTGTTTTGTTGTCTTTGCATATTTTTTTATGTTTCACTTCATCTTTTTATCTTCCTCCTCGTCTTTCTTCACTTTCCTCTTTTTCACGTTTTTTCTCTCATCTTAGTCTTTTTCCACTTCTATCTTTTGTCTCAGTTAGGACTGGGAAAAAAGTCTGCAAACCCGAAATCCGTCACGGGTATCCGAGTTCGTTAGAGCCTGCCGGTACCCGAAACACGAAGGCGGGTTTAGCCCGACCGACCCGATGAAATCAACGGGTCGGAACGGGTTTTGAAGTGCTACCTGGTATCCCGTCCGAGCCCGCCCCGATAATTTTTACCCGACATAACCCGCTTAATAATGTCATCCATTAATACGATAATACCTATGCACATTATATGTATGCTTGCTTGTATGTATGTATTTATGTATGCATGTATAACATATATATAGATATATTTTTAAAGTATTTGAAGTGTATAATATAGATATATATACATATATTGTTGTCCAAGTGCGGAGTGCCATTGACACAACATTGTTAAGAGAAACTTAATTAAATTTTAGTTTTGATAGATATTTCGGTACCATCGAAGTAGAAATATTTTGGTCATTTCGACCGAGATATTTTGAAACTTTGGTGATAACCCGATAGTCGACCGTCCGATACCCGAGAAACCCGAAAAATTTGACGGACTTAAATTTCTAATCAAACTTTGGTGCTAAATATCCCTTGTATTTTGGTCATTTCGACCGAGATATTTTGAAACTTTGGTGCTAAATATCCCTTGTATTTACGTAGATTTAAATTTCTAATCAAATGTTAAGTTTGTAATCGATATTTTTTAATGGAATTATTTAAGTAAATTGAGAAATTAAAAATTCAAATTTAAGGGCTCGAGACCGACTAGCCTTAGAGTTGAATTTTAGGGGTTGAGCTGAGGCCCTCAAGTTTGAATGAAAAAGTGAAATTAAGAGTCCGGGACCGTCTAGCCTTGGACTTGCTCTCACGTCGTGAGCTAAAAACTCTCATGTCAACTCACATGCTCTCAACTTGTCATAAGAGTTCCCAATCACTAGACTCCAGTCATCATGGTTGGCAGTCTCACTCAATTTCCCAAAGGATCCCACGTCCTCACATCTCTTGATCTCCCAACTTCACACTCTATTGGTGTCAAATTTTGCTCACTCCATGAGGCGCACCATACTGTTACATCAGGGTCAAGGTGGTACATACACTAACGTACTATTCTATTGATTTGTTATTACTTTGTACCGTTTTCTCAAGAAATTAATCCCACTGTCTAATCCCATGAGTGCATTATCTTGGTGTTCTAATAATCATGTTGGTCTAGTCACTATTTTGTTCGTGCACACCCACCAATTTCGTAACTTTTGGACTTCAGATCGTCCACATTACCTACAAAGATCCACATTACCTACAAAAATGACCCATAACACATAGGGGGATTGGGCTGGACGTCCAAAACGAGGCCCAAAATGGGCTGGACGTCCACGGTTGCCCATAAATAAACGAGAGGTCCAATGTGTCAGGCAGGGACTTAAAATTACGGAAACAGCCTCCGAGTTCATCGAATTTACGACCCGTGCCATTGAAAATGGTGCCTCGGAATCCTCAATCTTTCTGGACCAAGTGCTAACACTCAACTACGATAGCTTGGATGGCCCCATTTACTTTTTGAACTACCCTTTTGAAAAGATAATTGTTTTTTGGCCCTCAATTTATAAGGAAGTCATGATTTTAATCTTAATTCGTAACCAACTGCCGTTTTGGCACTAAATTTTGTTCAGACTTCTTTTTTGACCCCCATTTATTTTTTGCACTTATTTTTTTGTATTTTAATTGTTTTGTTGTCCTTGCATATTTTTTTATGTCTCACTTCATCTTTTTCTCTTCCTCTTCGTCTTTCTTCACTTTCCTCTTTTTCACGTTTTTCTCTCATCTTAGTCTTTTTCCACTTCTATCTTTTGTCTCAGTTAGGGCTGGGAAAAAAGTCTGCAAACCCGAAATCCGTCACGGGTATCCGAGTTCGTTAGAGCCTGCGGGTACTCGAAACACGAAGGGGGGTTTAGCCCGACCGACCCGATGAAATCAACGGGTCGGAACGGGTTTTGAAGTGCTACATGGTATCCCGTCCGAGTCCGCCCCGATAATTTTTACCCGAAATAACCCGCTTAATAATGTCATCCATTTATACGATAACACCTATGCACATTATATGTACGCTTGCTTGTATGTATTTATGTATGCAAATATAACATATATATAGATATATATTTAAAGTATTTGAAGTGTATAATATAGATATATATACATATATTGTTGTCCAAGTGCGGAGTGTCATTGACACAACATTGTTAAGAGAAACTTAATTAAATATTAGTTTTGATAGAAATTTCGGTACCATCGAAGTAGAAATATTTTGGTCATTTCGACCGAGATATTTTGAAACTTTGGTGATAACCCGATAGTCGACCGTCCGATACCCGAGAAACCCGAAAAATTTGACGGATTTTGGACACTAGGATTTTTTAAATAACCCGCCTGATTAAACCCGAAAGCCCAAATGGACAGAGAGTTTAAAAGCCCGACCAGCCCGACCCGATGATTGACATGACCCGACCGGCCCGACGAGGACCGATTGCTACCCCTAGTCTCAGTCATTGTGGCGAAATGAAAGGTCCCGTTGTCGGAACATTTCCTGTTTGTAGATAGGTAGCTTAGAATTTTATCATATGTGTATTGTTTCATTTATTTGGTTAGACAAAAGTGTTTATGTCCTACTTCTTTTTTGTTTTATCTTAAATGTAGTTTAAATTATTATTTTTTCCCTTCTCAAATCTTAGACATGTTTATTAGTAGAAACAAAAAAACACAAGAAGCAATTGTAATTGAATAAAGAATGTATTTATCTTTCAAGCACTGATACTTTCTACGAACAAATTAATACACAAGTTTTATTTAAGTCAGTTCCTGTCTAGAACAAAATCCTAGCTCCGCCCTTGACTGAATTGTACCACGTTTTATGCGTTCTGTTGTACAAAATATAAAGTTACAAAATATAGAATTGTTTTCTAATATTAAAAATACTACTTTAAAAATGGGTCGGATTAGGGGTGCGCCTGTCCCCCTCGCACCCCCTTGGATCCGCCCTTGATTCATAACATATTATATACAAAAGCTTATATTGATTCATACCATAACTCTATAATTTCATTCACCTTTGGTCTCTAACAAGGTATCTTGAGTAGGTTATTGTTGAGATTCACAAGTGTAACGCTAAAAGAAGCAAACTACCCTGAATCTAAGAGTTAATGTCAAGTCAATAGTTCAGAGAACGTCCAAGGGGGAGGGGGCCGGCTGAACCTCCCTAACAGACCGTTGGGGAGCTCCAAACGGTCATGTTGGGGGGGCCAGATCTGTCGTTGGAGCAAATCCAACAGCCAGATTTTGGGTTCAACCCCTATAAATAGGGGTTGAACCCAAATCATCCTTCATTTCTCTCTCTCATTCACTCTATTTCAATTCTTTCTCTTTCATTTTATCTCTCCAACTTTCTTGCCAATTTCTTCAATCTTTTTCAATGGATTCCTTCAATGATAATGAGTTATTTATGGATCTCATTCAAACTCCCCGTTATCACTCTAGCCAATTTGAAAGTGATGAAACTTTTAGTGATTCTTCACGCGTTCCCTCGGTGGTAGATGAAATTTTAGATTATTTTTGCGAGCAAGAAGGCACGACTTCAACCAAGAAAGTTAAACGGGTTGCGTATACTACCAATGAAGATATAGTACTTACTAATTCTTATTTGAAATTCACGTTTGATGCGGTTGTCGAAAATTGCAAAAAATCTAATGCATTTTGGCAAAAAATAACCGATGAATTTAATGAAATTACAAACTCTCAACGCACAAAAAAGAGTTGTAAATCTCGTTTCAGTGAGATAAATGTCGATTGTCAAAGTTTTATCTCTACTTTGAGGATAGTAAATAAAGTTCCAAAAAGCGGGGAGAACGACTATGACCAGGTAATTTTTCTTACTTTTAATCTATATATTTTTATCTTTTGATTTCATAATATCCCTTTAAATCAATTTTGATTATTTCAGATACAAAGAGCACTTGATGTTTATAAAAACAATCACAAAGGAAAAATGTTTAGATTCCAACATGTTTACAAAGTTTTGATGTCGCATAACAAGTGGATGACATGCCAGGAGAGTCAACATCCGGGAAAAGATATTCCAATACCAATCCATCGGAGGAAAGACCAATGGGTCGTAAACAAGCCAAAGCAAATGCAAGAGTCAGAGAAAATTCAACAAATTATACCGCTAAAGACAAAGTAGTAGCCGGTGACGCTCCGCCAGAATATTGGCAAAATAGAATGGAAGAATCTCAACAAAGATCGTTATCACTTAAAGAATCTATAGAAATTCAAAAAGGGTTTCTCGAAACCGATAAACAAGCAAAAGACCGACAATATGGGATAGACTTATTGAGGATTGATGTTAGGTCTCTCGACGAACATGGTGCACGGATGCTTATAGCGGCGCGAGAAGCTTGGTTCGCCAGTCATCCACAAGAACCAAGAAACCCCTTCTAGCGATTTTTAACTTTTCTATTGTTGTTTAGTTGTATTTAGGGATATTTAGTGTTTGGGTCAAGGATAAGTACCGATTTTAGTGTTTAGGTCACAAGTTTGTCCGTTATAGGGTCTGGGTCACGGACTAACAGTTGACCCCTAGACTAATGACGATAGCTAACTACCGTCATTAGTCAACATGGTCAATGGTTAGTCTGTGACCCAGACCCTAAAGCCGGTATTTATCCTTGACCCAAACACTAAACACGAGCTGATGTGAGCCGTTCTAAGTCCCATTTGTTGCTGCCATGAAAACCGAGTTAGTCCCTTGAAATCCCAAACTCGAGGGTGCTTCCATGAACGTCCAAGCTGCTGCCACCTTCCATGAGCCGAGCTCAACTCCTTCTTCCCGTGTCGGCGTAAGCATTGGCCGATCGGCCAAGCTTTTGCCTTCATCTCTCTCTCTTTTTCCCTCTTTTCAAGCTCTCTGAAACCCTAACTCTCAAGAACCCTGGAAAACCCCCAACTTCAGAAAACCCTAGCTTTTCCCCCCTTTTCATAATAAAATGTGAAGATCTGTTCATTTACTCATCTAACAACTTTCGATACAATTGTCATGGATTCACATCTAAAAAAACAAGGTAAAATCAGATCTAGAATCTTTTATTAAATTAAAACAATTTTATCATCGATTACGTCTTGTTTGGAAACAAAGCTATCTTCTTCGGTCTTCCATAAATTGGAAAATCATCATTCATTTCCGCCATGGCTAAATTCCAGAACTACGATATCTACGATATAAATATATCAAATGTTACTGATGATTCTGACCTAAAAATGCTTCTTCTTCAAACAACAAAACGATTAGTTATTTTTATTAAAGATTTAGATCTATATTTGAATGAGAAATCAACATCTATAAGTTTATCAGGAATTTTGAATTTCATGGACGAAATTTTCTCTACTTGGTTGAAGAAAGAATCATGGTGATTACTATGAACAACAAAGACCAAATTGATCCATCAATTTTAAGACCTGAAAGAATTGATGTTCAAATCCTTTTTCTGATTTTAATGCGTTCAAATTTATTTTCGTCTTTGGAACGGCTCACAGCAACGCTATTTAGTGTTTGGGTCAAGGATAAGTACCGACTTTAGGGTCTGGGTCACGGACTAACCATTGACCCGTTGACTAATGACGCTAGTTAACTGCGTCATTAGTCAACGTGGTCAATGGTTAGTCCGTGACCCAGACCCTATAACGGACAAACTTGTGACCTAAACACTAAAACCAGTACTTATCCTTGACCCAAACGCTAAATATCCCTTGTATTTACGTAGATTTAAATTTCTAATCAAATGTTAAGTTTGTAATCGATATTGTTTAATGGAATTATTTAAGTAAATTGAGAAATTAAAAATTCAAATTTAAGGTCCCGAGACCGGCTAGCCTTAGAGTTGAATTTTAGAGGCTGAGCTGAGGCCCTCAAATTTGAATGAAAAAGTGAAATTAAGGGTCCGGGACCGACTAACCTTGGACTTGCTCTCAGGTCGTGAGCTAAAAACTCTCATGTCTACTCACATGCTCTCAACTTGTCATAAGAGTTCCCAATCACTAGGCTCTAGTCATTATGGTCGGCAGTCTCACTCAATTTCCCAAAGGATCCCACGTCCTCATATCTCTTGATCTCCCAACTTCACACTCTATTGGTGTCAAGTTCTGATCACTCCATGAGACGCACCATACTGTAACATCGGGGTGACACTGGTACATACACTAAGATACTATTCTGTTGATTTGTTATTACTCTGTACCGTTTTCTCAAGAAATTAATCCCACTGTCCCATCCCATTAGTGCATTATCTTGGTGTCCCAAGAGTAGAGGCTTGTTCTAATAATCATGTTGGTCTAGTCACTATTTTGTTCGTGCACACCCACCAATTTCGTAACTTTTGGACTTCAGATCGTCCACATTACCTACAAAGATCCACATTACCTACAAAAATGACCATGACACATATCAACAACTGCTAAATGAGCACACTCTCTCACCAATAAGTACTTTTCTACTTGTATATTCATAATAAATATGTGTATACCGTCAAGGGGTTGTTAGCAAAGCACTTGTCTGTGAATTAGAAAAAAAAAATTAAATTTTTGATTTTGGTGAACGTTTCAGCCAATCCATAATTAGAAATGTTTGAAGGAAATATTTTGGCTGAGTGAAAATTTTACAAATCTACAAAAACAATATATAAAATCTATATAACAAAACAGGGTTTCTTAGTGATGACTGAGACAAAATAAATGTTCCCTTTCGCTGACTAGGATTGCACATGTGGTGCACTTGGTAACTAGATAGAATGTGTCCTTAGCAACATAAATTGGGGGAATAATAAAGGAAATGATGAAAATGTAATTTTGTTTTACCTACATGAAAATCGAATTTATTATCTCTAAGTGGGAAATGAGAATACATATTCATTCCTATGTCAGTGTTACAACTACTTTGAATTATAAACCAACAAACAACAAACTCTGACACAATTAAATTTAAATTACAAAATTAATATTGAAATGAAGAAGAAAATAATAAACATCACTCATTCACATAGTTCGAATAAATCCACCTAAATGCAATACATTAGATGGAAAAAATATTTTGTTCACTCATTTATAAATAAACACATTATTTTTACTTGATTCAGTTTCAAGATTGAACGAGGCATATATTTGTGATGATCAATTCTAAATTTAACATAAATGTCGAAGCTTCGAAACATTTGGATAGAAATACCAGTATTCGAAATAACATATGATCAATTCTATAGGTTAAGTAAAATTTACAACAAATTTAGTATGAAGATTACTTGGAAAATACAACAGTCACCTTTAACTATATTTTTAAAGAGATGGGATTAGTTAGGGGTAATATTAATTACAATTAATGACTACTATTAAGAGTAATATTAAATGATGCTTTAAGAGCATCCGTTTCTTTTTTTTTTGACAAAGAAAATAAGACTTCGTTAGTTTGTCTCACTAAGGAGAAAAATTACAAATTGTTCGGGAATAACCGAATAATCCCAAAAACTTGAAATGTTATGCTTGAGAACATAAGAAGGAAAGATATAAGCAGGAGAGTTACATTCCCTAACGCAGTGGCTAAACAATGCCGATAGAAGAAAATTACATTTATGATTAATTACATTTAACATTTTATTCTAGCATCCATTTCACTTCCATTACCATTCCCATTTCCATTTGTTCTTTCTCCTTCCTTCATGTTCTCTTAATCTTCTAACTCTAGGTATGTGTAATTTAAAAAAAAAAACTGTCACTATTTCATGACATTCACTTGCCACTAAAGTCTTGTAACATTCTATTCTAGCAGTTTTCTTCTTCTTTAACTAATTTATCTTCTTTAGCAAGATGTTTCTCTCTCTTCAAAACATTAACATCTCTTTAATATGAAATTCAATTAGTATTTTAAAATCTATAATTGCCCATTATTTACAGCAGTAATGACAGAAAATTATCACCAATCAATCTTCCTCATCTACGCCTATATAAATGGGTGTCTAGCTTCAAAGCTCTTCACTCCTTCTTTCAATAGTTTTGAAGTTTTAAATGGAATCTCTCTTTATGCTGCTCAATATCTTCTTTCAATGATTGTAATCCTTATTTGTATTTCCCTTCTACAAGCTAAGTTATATACACCCTCTATATAGTTTTATGTTATGGCGGAGACAATTGAATCATCAAATGTCTCTTTGTTCTCTATTAATTGCCCATTTTCACCAGCATCTTCAACATCTTCTTCACCAACAATCGTTCGTCAATCTTCACCTACACCATCATACTCATCTTCATCATCCGTCAACCAATGTTCATCACCAATGTTAGCGACAATCTTGGTTCCTGTACCACCACTCCCCAACAGCACCCAGACACGAATCCCTGTTTATAAACGCCACGTGTGCCCCCGTTGCCATAAAAAAAGTTCGGATGTCGGAACTGTGAAAGGTGTATTGCACACCATGCAACCAAAATTTCACTATCATAGGTGTCAATGTCATGACCAAACAACTTATTTATCGCTCAAACGCGTTGTCAAGTTTGAATACATCAAAACGGCGTTGTGTATAACGCACTCAATCGACCTGTTTTATTTAATGTTCAATTATATAAAAAGTTTATTTATTTCTTTCTTACTTATGTTGTCGAAGTTTCTTTTTCTTAAATTTAATATTTTTGCATCATTCATACCTTACTTCTTGAAGTTTTTTTTCGACTAATTTGTTATCCAGAATAAATGTCAATTACATATATATATATATATATATTTTTATTCCAACCATTTCGTTGAGTTAAACTAAACAGGCTAAGCCTTCACATATCCAATTAAAACGGGTTTCATTCGAAGTCTGTTATTAATCAAAAATGTATTTTGTTGGCCTTAGGGATAAGACTGAACATGGCGTTGTTTAGTTCATTAGTTCTCTTCATGCACACATGATGTCCCTAGACATTGTTTTTTTTTCAAATAGGTCAATAGGATTGAAATTGGTTGGACGGGTTACATTTACAGTAGATTGTCCCAACTCTCAACTGATACAAAGGGTGTAAAATATAGTACCTTCAATAAATTGTTATCATGAGAATCTGTCAATATTGAAATGAAAATATGATGTAGTTAGATAAACAAATAAAATAACTTCAAAATATGATGCAGATATATAAACAAATAGAATAAACTAACGGTGGGCGTTTTGGCAGTTCGAAAAAGTGGGAAATAATAGGACAACTTGTAAGGAATCCTTCCGTATGGGTTTTGGTTTCTTCATTTTCCATTACACAATAGTTTAAAGACAAGTAAAATTCTTTGTCACATAAAGTGCTATAAATATGGTCGTCAACATTTCTAAATTTTATCTCATCAAAAAAAAAATTCTAAATTTTTTCCCTTCATCCTTTCTATTTATTAAAAAACTAAAACAACGTTTACTTCACAACAATAAACACAACAATTCAACAATTGACCATTCCAACTTTCAAAAGGATTACAAACCTCATCACTGTAGACGGTGAGAAGTCTACGGGTCGGAAGTCAGAAGGTCGGTAGCGGAAACGTCCTCTGGAATTCCAAACGTCGAGTTCTTGATTGATGGGCACCAGCAACGTGTGAAAGAAACCTGCAAAAGAAGGTGAACAGACACAAACAAACCCGTGAAGGCTTGGGGGGACACCGGGATGGTGCCTGCCAAGGGCCCTCCGACGGTCAAGTCAGCAAAGTATTACAGTGAATAATAAATGAAAAGCCGAGGATGTAACCGTTGATGCGTAATCGGAGAGTGGCTGGGCTCGTAGAATGACCGGAGTTCGAATCTACGGGAGTGAAATGATCAGAAATATGAGAGTAGATGTTACCAGTAGCGTCGAGCAAGAAGAGGGTTGTGATCTCCTCGAAGACGTCTGGAAGCGTCGAGCAGGAAGCGTCGAGCAAGGATAAGCTTCAACACCCTTGAGGCGTCTAGTAGAGTCGACGACCAGAACCAGGTGAACTTGTATGCAAAATGTCTCGAGGACAGTCGAAGAACAGAGAGCGAGTGGAGAAGAAGAAGTTGTATGGGTTGCTTTGCTCTGTATTCGATGTGCCTTTTTCCTCCCCCTTCTGAAGTGAAAGAGCTCCTCTTTATATAGGCGTGAGGAATGATCCGTTGGGAGGAGTAAATGCTGACCGTTACGGAGTAAGTGCATGGCAAGATACCTGGGATATGGTGACGTGTACACTAGCTGTACATGCACAACGGTTGTGCATATTCTCTGGCAACTACTCTGATTGTGCATGCGCATGGTCTCACATTTATGTGAGACGTTACCATGTTATGCATGTCATTGATGGGGGATAATTGTCTCTGAGGTTACGTTGACCAAGCTTGAGATCTATGTCATTATGGGCATATGTGACATGTCGAGGATCTCATCGTCAAATGATCTTTAACACGTGGTGCATGGAGATCTAGACGTGTCAAGCGCCAGACGTGTGGAGACTCAGGCGTGTGGAGTTCTGTGCACGTGGAGACTCTTTGCACGTGGTTGGGCTGGACACGAGTTTTAGGGTCTAGGCGACGAGGTCCCATTAAGAGACTTCTGGGTTGGGCCCGAGGGTGTTGCGCTGGGCTTGACGTCTTAATGGGCGCTTTTAGTGTCGAGGGCCCTGGTGTGGATTTTGGTCAACACAATCACAATAACAATAATAATCACAATAACTAAAATAGTAAAATCTCATTATTTTTTCAATACTTTTACAATAATGTGCCAAATACGAATTTGTTCCTGCCGAAACCACGGGTGATGTCTAGAGAGGAATGAAAAACCTTTTTCATTTGCAAGCAGATAAGCAAATCTTTTTCATAACATATTTAGGAAGATAAATAAAACATCTGACTCAAAACCTACTAGTGATGACTAATGAAGGAAAAAACTAACATGTGAACAATTCATATTTCTTTAATTTCAGTGAAATCTCATTGTTTTACGTTAAATCTGCTAACATTTGAGCTTACTTTGATCCTTCTATCATCCATTTCAGTCTTCCAGTGGCAATAATTCCATAAAAGTGAGCCAACGACCCTTCTTTGTAGTGGTGACACCTTAGAGGTCAAGGGTTCGAGCCACGCTGACAATTATAAACAACTCCATAAAAGTGACCCTTTCAAGACCTTTACGATATTAGAATTAACAATAACATATCAATTAAGTATGTCAGGTCCCTCATATACATCTACATCTAACATTTATTTTATAACTACAGAGTGTATTCTTGCAATGTTTAGTTAAAAATTTTAAGGTATTTAAAGACCGTGCCGGAGGCACGGGTCATACCTAGTAGTTCTACATAACAAGACTTTTAAACCGTAAGCATTAAGAAGATGTAATTGTACTTTTTATTGTTAACCGTTAAAATAGTTACTACATGGTGCAATCATGAAAAAGTTGACGAAATTTTAATGGAATATGTTTGGGGAGATATCGGCATTCATACCACTAATTTGAGGTGTAAGTTATCAATCTATTGGTTATATACACTAGAAAGCAAAAGAAAAGAAAAATTAAAAATGACATAACTTCTCCAAGTAAAATATAGAGCAAATAAATTACGATTCAGGTGACATGCCAAACAATTTATTCTTCTTCTTCTCGTTGCCCAACTTCATCTCTCTAGGATTTCAACTTATCTCATATCTTCTCAAATTAGATGCAGTTTTCAAGGGGTTTTATGGAGAAGATGAAGAAAAATTAAATATATAGAAGAAACCGAAATGAAAGTTTAAGAAGTCCAACAAAAAATGGAGAAGAAAAGATGAAGGTATGTATTTTTGTCAAAAATCGAAATCTGAATCCAAACATCGTAAGATTTGATGAAAGTTCTGCACGACATTGCTATAAGGTCTTTTGTCTACCTAATCCGAAAAATCGACATATTTCGACTGAAAATATATATATTTACACCTTAGAAAAAATAAGTCGAGAATATAAAAAAAAATGTCAGAGAATACAGAAACCTAAGAGAAGAATGTTGTTATTTTAGGAGTTCTCCCTCTTTTTTCCTGTCGGGAGGGTTCCTTGGGGTTGACATGGTCTAATTCTATATGTGGCAATACCACATGTATAATCCTAATATTCGATGTCTGTTGCACGAAGGGTGGTCAGTTTTTTTTTAAGATTTCCGAAGTAAAATTGATCTATGAAGTTGAAGTTGGGACATAGTAGATTGAAGAAAGCAAAAGAGTCTTACCCATTCTATATCTTATTATTTGAGGCTAAATTCGAGACTTTATAAAAAAATATCATATGATTGCTTTCATAGAAATGTTTCTTGAATTTGAATTTTAAGAGAAGAGTTTTCGTCAAAAAGTTCAAACCTAAATCAACTCAAACGATTTCGATTTATTGAAGAGAAATTTAAAGATGGAAATTCGAGAGAGAGGCGAGGGAATCAATGAAAAATACAAGAAGACAAAGAGAAAGAAAAAGAAGATAGAAAAAGAGAACTTTGTTAGAAGGTCATGCCCCAGAAACATGTGTCTTTCAAAAATAATTATTAAAGAGGTAAACTTAGAGGAAATCCAACCCCAAAGGTCTAAACCTAAAATCCTTTTCTTATTATAAATAAATGAAAAGATTCTGCAAAAAAAAATCAACTCCAACCATGAAGGGGCGTGAGCCTAAAATTCTGCATGTGCGAAACACTTCTTTAGTATTTTGTGGATGTGAGAAAAACATGTGTGATTTCCTTCTTCTTTTTTTGAGAAATCGAATACGATCTACGTTAGTTGTTACAGGGCAGTGATACATCGAGACGATGTGATAAACACGATAACTGTTGAAATACTACTGGACTAAAGCCCTGCGAGTTAAATGACCTATAGTCTGACTAACTGAATGCCAGCCTGACGAATTAAATGGCCTATAACATGCCGAAATACTACATGCGTGAAACACGTGTATGAATTTCTTAAAAAAAAATTGACCAAAATAGGATCGTTGGATGAACCCCAACTGTCCAAATTTACCAGATCTGACCCAACATATGACCATCATTGGAGCTCTCAACGGTCATATGTGACCAGCCCAAAATGAACTCAGTCGACTCTAAATCTAAAGCCGACTGAACTTCTTTTTGAATTTGGGCCTAAGTTCGGTCTAAAACTAGTCGGATCTAGGGGTTGAGGCCCCTCCCATTGGACTTGCTCTTGGTGGGCAAATGTCAAAAAAATCGGGGAAGAAATCAAGAGAAGGCTAAGAGGAGAAGTTGGGCAGGTCGAAAGACGCCCAATATTAATGATATAGACACCCTTACTGCCTTACACAGCAGCTAAACTGACAAAAAAAAAAAAACGGGGCGTCTACAGTAATAACATATAGTGCCTTTAGCTTCCTGGGGATTTGTTCAACTTAAAAGCAATATCAATGTTTAGGAACACGTGATAAAAGAAACATGTTCGGTCTACACAAGTACACGTCGGTCATGTAAGAGAATGTCTATTTTTCTCTCTCAAGAATTGATTATTCAAATTTCAGTTGAGCTGGAATCATGTCATATGATCCCACCCATACACATAGGTTCGTGGAACCAACCCTCGCCACACGCTCAGTCAATTACTAAAGAGAAATTCCTAAATAAATCAAAGGAAGATTAATAGGCTAAAATGTATCAAATATTTGGTAGTTATTATTATTTAGATCAAAGTATCTATACAAATTAAATTAGGTTTTTAAGTAAAACTTTTTCAATTGATATATATATATATATATATATATCAATTGAAAAAGTTTTACTTAAAAACCTAATTTAATTTGTATAGATAGTTTGATCTAAATAATATATATATATATATCTTTTTTTCTTACAACGAATTATGTATGCAGATGCAAAATAATTTTGTAATTACTAACTCAATTTGCATACGTAAAAAGGTTTCACGAACCTTGCAAATCGGATTGACAAATATTCACAAATGCACTTTGCAAATACAAGAAGATTCAAATCCAAAATCAGACAAAAATTCAACAAAGAATATCTACACCTTAAATATCCCTAATAAGCCCTAGCTTTTATGGCCACTCATCAAACATTATGATATTTTGTATTCCGAAAACTTTTCTTATTTTGCCAATAACATCGACCTTCTTTTTTCTTTAGGTTTGTTTGTTGGAGTATTAATTCAAAGTGGGTGATTTGGAGAAATAAAGAAATCATCAGGGATACTGAGTTTTGGGTAGAAACAAAACATTTTTGGAATTTGTTATTTTCTCCAAACACTTCAACCTTTCAGCTTCTTTTTCCTCCAAATATTCTGGCGACCTCACCAGTGACACCGACGATCTCCACCGCCCAGTTTGTCTCCTCTTGCTCTCTCTTTTCTCCCCTCTTCCTTTTCTCTTTTCTCTCTCTCTCTCTCTCTCTCTCTCTCTCTCATTCTTGATCGCCAAGTTGCGACGAAGGGGCTCCCCCCTTCGCGGGAACGGTCTGGTTTTCCAAACGACCTTCGTCTGGTTTTCGTCTCTGGAAACCAGACGAAGGGTTCCAGTGAAGGGGGCTCCCCCTTCGCCGGAACTTAGAGAGAGAAATAGAGAGCAGGGAGAAGGGATGGAGAGAGAGAAAAGGGAAAGAGTATGACGACTCTCTGCTGACAACATGAGAGGTTGTGTTTGGCAAACTTTTTTTTGTTTTTCACCCTTCAAAATCCATTGCCAAAATTAACTTAAATCCCTTGTAAAGGTTCACCACACCTTGATGTAGTGGTAGGACATCCCTCTTAAGCCCATGAGGTCTTGGGATCGAGTCTCGATGGAAGCAGTTTATCACCAATATTTATCCCATGTAATTTAGGCACTAAATAAAGTAGATGTTGTCGGACTTTAAGCCTCCTTAATTCCTGGTTTAACTTAGGCGGTTATCGTGCTCATCACATCTTAATGATGTATCAATGCCTTGTCTCGCCTAAAGTAGATCGTAGTCGATTTTTCAACCTAAAAAATAAAAAATCCGTGGAAAAGGACTTTTGCTATTCAAACTAAAAATCCCATGGTTCTCCAGATTATATAGTTTCCAATTCTTATAATCTTGTTAATCCACTTGATGAACCATCATCTCCTTCTTCCATTCCATAAGTATGAATAAATTAATCTCTATAGTTGTTATAGGTGCTTTCTCCTTAGTTATCTCGGCCGTTCATTAATTCAACAATCCAGATCTTCCTTCGCTTACATCAGGATGCTGCTGGAATATTACTATAGTAGAGGGTCCTTATTATGATTAACACAATTCGAACTTATTCTTCTCCACTTCCTCTACGCCGGCCACCTCCATTCTTCCCCACTACAACCATCATCAACCCATAAAATTTCTAGTACCACTAGTGAGGACCAGTTCTCCACATTATTTTCAGATCAACTATTACACCCCCAAAAGCAAATGACCATAAAGGGGGGAAGATTCAATTATTCTTTTTTCTTTCATGATAGTTCAGATCGTTATCCTAGTCAAGTTTATCCTCGCACACTTCGCACAAGAGTAGAAGATTGGCACGAGATAAAGTAACACTAGGTTTACACCGTGGCCAGTAATAGTCATCAGTCGACTGTGAAATTACACTCAACTAGCATCGTCTCATTTTTTATGGGTAAATGACAGTAGTATCTCTACTTGTACGTACATTTACACCACATATACACTCCCAAGTGGTTAAAGTGTTGACATATACTCCAAAAGTTCCTTGAGATTATTAGGGTATAAATAATGTGGATGAGCTTTAAGCCATAGTTAGTTGAGCTTTAGGTCATAGCGTACTTGGGCTTTAGGCATGTTCGTGTTAATTTGGCAGTATCGTGCTTATCACTTCTTTGATGTATTAATGTCATTGTAATGACTAAAAAAAATACAGTAGATAATAGACTGCAACACTACCACCATTCGTTACCAACATTTACAACAACACTGGCAAGTGGCATCCATTTACTTTTACTACCACATCCTTATGTACTAGCTAGTGTATATTAATCAACCATTACATAATTAACAAGTACTTCTCAAATCCAATTACTAATAAAAAGCAGAATTTCAAATTAGGGCTACATCGTGAATGCTAGTCAAAGCATCTAAACCAAAATGTGCCCTGCCCATCAAAGAGACTGAAAAGGAAGTTGTTCAGTAAGTCATGGTTTTAATTAAGAGTAAATTATCTACCTGAAGCCATCAAAAAGGCAAAGACATTGACAACTTGTATCGTTCCATGGGATCCTACAAATAAAACATAACAATAAACCGTCACCTTCGATGTTTTAACAGAAATAATATTCATTATAACTGCTTTCTGCCAACATGTGCAGTATTTAACAATACATAAATCACAAAAAGTTCCATACTTACCTATATTGCAAAATCAGGCAGGTTCTAATATTAGTTGAGAAGTTCGCGAAGAACAGACGGTGAGCAGATAATTGGATCTTTACATAATGTTTTGGCATAGAGTTCACAGAGGGCATGGCCAGCGACTCTCCAAGCAAAGCCACATTTACCTACTCCACTGATTTTTGCATAATCATAAACAATATGATATATTGCTAAAGCCTCGTTGTATATTTCCTCTCTATTCTTCTTACTTTCGGAAAGCTCTGTTTCGTTATATAACATCTACATTTAAAACAATAAACAACTGGTGATGTCTTTTTGTCCGTTTTAAATAAAATAGTCCAGAAACAAATACAGAAACAGTTTATACTTTATGTCAGTTGTGTCCATTTCCGAGTTGGTAATAGTTATTAGTATCTCTAATTAACAAACTGTTTTGTTTATCTGATATTTAAGTACCGCTTCAAATTATAAAAAGTAGTCCCTAGAATAGTAGCTTGTCCAAGTCTCACACACACACACACGCGCACACACACACACACGCGCACACATATATATATATAGAGAGAGAGGGAGGACCTTCTTATATTTCAGCATAACTTCTTCTGCAGCTTCATCTCTTACATCATCGGGAAGTCCTAAAGCATGAGTCATTTCAACCCTGTACTGATCGTATCGCTCCTTCCATAACCACACACATGACGCTGGAACTTTTCCACTGAAGAGAGGAAGTTTCCACACTTCTGTAGATCATAGAGAGAAAGAAAAAACCGTAAACAATCTACAAGAATATAAGATAAAATTGAAGTTAATTGTTGTATACAAGATTCGGTTATAACTAAAAGCTGAAACAGAAACCCTTTCCTTTCTTTTCGGCCTCTGTAGTTTGAAAAGACTCCACCTTATCATAAATTTGTCCTAAAATTGATCTAGAATGATAAGAATCTGCCCTTCCCATGAAATGTGGAAATTTGCTTAGTCTTAAATTCCTTGGAACCTCAACCTGTTACAGAAAGAGAAACATTTTTTTGAAGTGGACGGAAAGAGAAACATACTGAACTAACTTCATATGTTGCAACTTTATGATAGAATTCAAATGCTGGACATCTTCCAACCATTTTCTTTACTTTGATGTCTTCGGGTCCCTATTCGTAAACTTTAAATATTCAAAAATCAACAATCTTATGCACGCATGTTACTTGACATTGGATGTGAAGGTGCAACCATATGAACTAATTAACAAAAGCCCAAAAGCCACCTCCGATCGAGCTTTCTTATGCTTATGACTGGCATTCTAGGGGAAAAATAGAGAAAGAGAGATGGAATTTTTCAAATGAAGACAATTTTTTACACCTTACTAAATTCATCTCAGGGGTATTAGTAAATTAAGTGTCTTGATTTCTTTATACATCTGAAACTAAATATGATTGATATTTATTTGTATATTACATGTTTTAGATAAGTTTATTTAATGTTTTCTCTAAAATATAACAAAATCTGCAAAAACAAGTCCTTTCTTAAATTCAGATAAGCTGAATACTTGTGGATTTGAGATTGATAATTGCTTTAAGATCTAGATGTTTTCCTCTTTGCACCCAGAAAATTCTAGGTCGGAAATCTGTTTTTATTGGTCCCCTCTTGTGCTGGCAATATTTGGGGGATCAGACTCTGGGCCTAATAACTTTATACCTAACAAGTTAATTACTAGATTATTGAATAGGGAAATATATAAAGTGTATCCAGAAGTAAATGATAAGAGATAAACACTTACTAAATGGACCATTTTCCCTGTTTCACATCCCTACTTAATAACAATTCTAGGAGAATATGATAATCAACTGACCTTCTTTCCTGTTTTTGGAGCATCTAATGCATCATAATATATGTCAACTAGCTGAAGCATCTTCTCTTTCATACATACTTTTTCTTCGACACAATCTTCACCTAGTGTCAAGAGTCTATCCATGAAGCCCAACCAACATTCTGCTGCTTGACCTGTACTGTAGCTGAAAGCAAATAAAAAGCAGTTCAATTATTAGTGTAATGGTCGCTAAATATTGCTATCAGATACAAGTTACGACGAAATCAAAAAACGTATTTAGAAAATTTATCAGTCTGCTCTGATAGGTAAACCATTATTGGTCCCCTTAGCGGAAGTAGATTTCATGGGAAATTAGAAGTTTTAACAATCAGCAAGAAATAGAGAGTCAATACCTCGGATTAAATCGAGTCGTTAAGAATTGCTGAAAGAGTTCATTTTCTAATTCCTCAGGGGAAAAGTCAGTCACCTTCCGATGGGGCACACTTTCTGACATATAAGTTTGTAACCATGGGCTACTTGGTTTGAAATCCAGTAACTGAAGAAGAAGAAATCTAATTTAGCTTTAAGCTACAGAGCTTAGTCACCATCTGTCCATATTACGAAGTTGCCCAAAACTTGTTGAAGCACATAATCAAGGGCAACATTACAAACCTGTGGATTTCTTGAAACCCAATACGAATCACCGTCAAAATCACTATTTGCTATTTCATCTGCCACTGATCGTGATCCTTTGGTAGGAAAAAAAATAGCATACTTAGCATTGCCAACAACTTCCTCCAACTCTTTCACATAGACTGCATTTAGCACATGGATATCCCCAAAGTGTAACCCAGGATGCTTGTACACTAACACCTTCCCCGAAATTTGGCCATCGTCACTGAAAATCAATAGATAATGAAATGGCTAACTGAAACATAAGGCAATTACGTTCATTAATAGTGACCGTTCTATTCACAATATATAATATATATAACATATATATATGTATATATACATATATATATACATATACATATACATATACATATATATATATATATATATATATATATATATATATTGATAAAATGGCCAAAAATTAAATGACTAATGAACTTACAGAATGACACAAACTTGATCTCTTTTTAGAAGCCCAGTTGGATCAGCTGTTCCCATTAAATTATAACACTCAGTCACAGGAAGCTTCCCTCCTTTAAGACTCTTTTTTTCTTCCCTCAGTAGCACTGACAAACGTTCTTGTAAATATGGTTCATCAATAGGAATTCCAGATAAAAGCATCCTTGGTACAAGAAAATCATCCATCTCCCCATATCTAAGAGACACTGGAACGAAGTCAAAGTCATTAGAGGAAACCAAGAGCAAGAAAATCAGGGTCGATAAAATCAAACAACACAAATTCCATAAGCAAAATTGAAAGATCTAAAAATGGAAGGTATCTCAGATGCAACAGGACTTGACAGAAGTCAATATTGATTAGATTAAGAACATATGGATGATGTACTCCGACAGTAAGCATTACCTCTTAATGCAGCATGCTTGTTGTAGTGACCATTTTGAGCATCGTCCAAAGCATTGGTCAAAAGGTTCAGAAAGTACTCCCTAGGAACTCCTCCATACGTAAGATGTGCAATCAAATACTTAGATAGATATGCCTTCTTTGGTGGATTGCTGGAAAAAAAATTGAACTTCTTTTCAGCATAGATTTCTCAGGTTCGAACACCCGAACTCGGAGGTCTCAGGTAACCTGACTGAGGTTCGATTACGAGAAAAAGTATAAATCCATTATTTATTAAACTTGGGTTATTAAGGATATAAATAAAGGTATAAATAAATGGACTTTAGCCCCCAAGGTGGCTTTAAGGGTCTATACATGGCCTTTAGGGCCCAAAATGTCTTTGACGATGGCAATTATTGGGCTTATTCAATTCATTGTGTATCTAGATATTATATATTCATGATGTATCAATGCCATGTAATGACTCTAGGAGTACTTGTAAAAAAGTATGTATTAAAGGGAAAGAAGCGCCAGTTTATGGTGCCATTATTTTATCAAATCAACAATCTAACTCTGGGCCTCTAATTTTAAGAAATTGACACGATATTTCGACCTTTCTTAGGTGTGAAAGATGGAACGGTTGGTGTGATCATATTCTATGGGAACTTAAGAGTTACTTTAATAGAATGCATGCAAGGATCACATGCCAACTAGAATGGTAAAGAGGCGCCAGTAGATCGTGCCAATTATAAAATCAAATCAACTATCTATTCCTCTGATCTTAAGAAATTGACATGATTCAATTTCCATGTTTTTATATCTAATTGGCATGTGATCCTTGCATGCATTCTAATAAAGTAACTATGGGTGCCCATAGAATATGATCACATTCCATCTTTCACACCTAATGAAGGTCTGAAAATCGTGTTTCCAAGGTCCAGAACATATTAGAGTTTCTGGTCAAGAATAACGAAGATCACTTGGTCGTTCCAATACTAGGCCAACCCTCAAAAATTATATCTGTTGGTGATTTTGATCACCTCATATCTTTTCCCTTGCAACTTATCGAAGCCCTTCGGGCTCTCTAAACCAGAAATCAGATTGTTCTCTGGTTTGTTCCTAGGAGGCAAAATATTAGTGTAACTGGAAATCTTCCATGAACAGTGACTTCCCATTTCAAATCGACTTTTTTCTGCTACATCAGGAGAGAAAAGTTCTTCACAAATGACACTACATCTCACTAGAAAATTTCCTACCAACTCCGTTCGACCTCAATCGGTCAGAATACACCTCCGACTGCACTCAAAAGTCGTGGCTACACCTTGTCGGACAGTTTTCGCCTTTATTTGCCCAAGTGGGATAATCAACTTGCCTGGCGCAAGCGAGGAAACTAACATGCCATTTGTTTCTTCGTTGGACTTATGGCTCTATATTAGAGTACGCAGTCTAACGATTTAGGTATTGTTTTTGACCAGAATATTTGGACGCATGTATATGGACGGTTAAGTTTCTTGCATGAATGGTAAAAATTGGGCCCACATCTGGTAAACTATTTTTGATAAATTTGGCTTTTTTAAATGTGAGGACACGTATATGACTTGCTTCCATATAAAGCAAAATCTAAGGTAGGTTTTCCTTTAAAATTTCGCCCATGTAAGAAATTTCACCGTCCATATATGGGCGTTAAAAAGTTCAAAACATAACAATTTCCAAGTTTTTGCTGATTAAAGAACAGTAAAGTAGTAAGCTCAATAAGGTTATTTTCGTAGAATTTGATCTTATATCCAGTAAGTCATGGTTCAGAATTACACTTTTTAATAGTTACTTGATCAACCTATTATGTTTGTTTTTGATCCATCATAATCACCAGACATTTCTCTGTATATGATTGACAGAGATCATACTTTGTTTAACTGGTGTTAAGTAGTTTGACAAAGAGATGAGTCATTGAAGAAACATGTCATGAATGTATTGTGGTTAGAGGTTAAACATGGTAAAAGTCAAACATTAAATAAAAAGACAAGATATTCTTTTTACACCATAGTGGGGAACCCACGTGATGATGAATGATGGCTTAACATGATCTATGAGATGGAAACGTTACAGCTGCAAAAAAATTGTTTGATAAGAAGAACCTTCTCCAAAAAAAAGAAACCCATGTAAAGAAAATGAAAATAGAAACAAAACGTTCATTTGCTTTACAAGATGGAAGAGATATAAGTTAGACACAACAAAGGGATACTTAGGAACTGCTATTCCTTTCGCTATATGGTGGGTGTTGTGGAAGGAGCGAAACACAAGGATAATTAAAGATATTTTAAGTTTAGTTGAGCAAATAATTTTAGAGGTCAAGACATTAATTTATTCACGGGCTTTGCCAACTAGTATTTTCATGGGGGTCGATGTTATCTTATATGTAAATTTCGACTTTTTGAGTGTTGTGTCGGCACAATAATCAATAAGGACCCAAAGGCGGGATAAAATGGATCAATTTGCAGACACTCGTAAGCCTCATTGTAATAAAGATAAGACTGAGTCAATCAGCCAAAGTATAAAGATTTTGATCATCTGTAAAAGAGAGAATCAGGTTAAGCTTGTCGATGCATACCTTGTTGATACGATCTCCAAAGAGTTGGCAGTTTCAGCATTTAGAAGTTCTGGGTCGCTCTCTACTTTAATCATTGAAGGTCGTATCTGAATTGTGTTACGGGGTAGCTGCGAATTTTGAGAATGGGCTTAGCAAGGAGTGTCACTGTTGGACTATGGCTGAATAGTTTACTAGAGTTCCACATCATCACTCATATTTTTAGCATAAGAGTTCTACATAAATTATGATTATCATATATTCAGATACACAGACACATTACGTTAGAATAATGCCACTTTACTTTTTCGTTGTATATTCTTTCTTCTTTCTATATATTCAATCTAATCTTTCAAAAAAAAATTGGTAACTCTTTTCTTAACGAGTAAGAGTTATCATTCCAGCAGTCTCAAGCACATCATTAAATTTCAACGCGCTTCTTTATATTTTGTTTTATTTAACTCCCAAAAGTTCATACTTAGTTATGCATGTAATAACTCTACATTCATACTTTGTTTTATTGGATCGGTCCATGTGGCCTGGTGTGTGCCGGCCTCTATTCTCCTAGCGATGGAGCAATGGAAGACGGTTCAAGTAAAAAAAATCGAAGAGGGACCTTTGGAATCTAGTTCCTTCTGCAATCTGTTGGTCTATATGGAAAGCAAGAAACGAGGGGATTTTCAGGGACTCCACAGCGAGCTTTGCTGTGGAGAGGGAGGATGTTCTAGGGGTACTGTTTGCGTGGAGTAGACAGTTAGGCCGTGAAAATATGTATTCTTATGCTGATTTTGTGTCGAATTGTGGGAGTATCTTTGTGTGAGTTGTACCGGAGTACCCACCCCCCCCAAAAAAAATAACTGTACAATTTAATAACACTTTCATCCTTCCACCATATTCCCCTTTTTACAAGTATTTCCATTGGAAAGACAG
This sequence comes from Eschscholzia californica, assembly GCF_041429995.1. Lineage (NCBI taxonomy): Eukaryota > Viridiplantae > Streptophyta > Magnoliopsida > Ranunculales > Papaveraceae > Eschscholzia > Eschscholzia californica. The sequence goes on from NW_028238472.1 coordinate 35,932,718, forward strand.
ATTTTACAATTTCCTTTCCTTACAGTATACACCAGGAAATTCTTTTATTCCAATGGATGTTTCTAATAACGAGGACCCTAAACAGTTTATGATCTTATTAGTTATTATACAATTGTTCAGATATGTTGGTCTCAGACTGACCAAACTACCCTGACTATGAGCTCAGAATCCTTTCAAATGATAATTACAGTGTCCATGCCACTATAGATAGAAAGGATATAGTTGCTTCATGGGTGAAATTAGCAATATCTGTGGATAAGAGTGAATCAATATCAAATGAACTAATCCTTTGATGGATGTAGTGCATTCCTTATTGTAGACGGTAATTCTGGGACGAAACTAAGTAGATAGACTGTGTTTTCATGGTCAGGGATCATCAAATCAGATTCCTATCTTCTTCACTGGCCTCTTCCTGTTGGAGGCTGAAACAGCATTTCTCATACTGATGATGATCTCTAGTAACCCAATCTGACCAAACTAAGTAAGGTGGTTCTCTAATCCAACGTAAATGCAAAAGTATAATTCTCTACACCCCTATTTTTATGCTTGTCTCGGTTTCTTTTTCTCTTTTACATTTCCTAAAATCTACACAATAATCAGGAAGATTCTCTTCTTCTATTTTTAAATGATTTCAGAAAAGATTTTTAGCTGCAATATTTACTGTTACGTCTACTTATTGCATCTAAATTGCACTAACCTTAGAACTTCACTTGGAAAAAGAAGAGAGATTATAAAAGATTGCAAATTCCTATACAAGCAATTAAATTTTGGAGTATACCTTCTTATTAACGAGAAGGGTTCCCTTGACCGCAGAGCCATTGTAGAATAAACGAAACTGGATGAGCAAAGGCTGGACATATAGAAAAGGATATATGTGTTATATAAATATAAGGTATGACAGGATAAGACATGTCAGATATGCGAAAAAGAAATAAGATTTCTGTACCGGATCGCCAAAATAAGATCTTGAAGGCTTGTCTGGTGAAGATTCTTTGTCAGATGCAATGCGATCTAAGAGTCTCTAGACACATAAAAAATCAAGTACAAGATTATTTTGTACATATGACATCCTTAAGTAGCAGGTTCCATACTTCCATTTACTAGCTTTAACACGAAACTTTATTTATGTTGAGATTTTTTTAATTTCAAATCTCTAACTAACCTGAAAGTCACCCTGACTGATGTACTTTCCTTTAGCAATATGTCTTGGACATTTCAAAGCCAAGTCTTCCGAGATAAAACCGGTTCCATCAGTGTGTATTCGAGCTTCCCCATCTTCATTATTAACAATCTTACCATTTTGATCCTGCAATTTGTGAAAGATTTGCATATTCATCTTTCTCAAGTAGACTTCAAAAAATTGGACGGGAAAATAAGCACATTAACCAAGGTAAGCAGAAACAATATACCCGGCAAGGTTGATCTTCGATTCTTTCAATATGTACAGATGCCAGGTCTATTTCTAACTTTATGGTTTTAGACAAAATAAGTGAAAACCTGCAACACCAAACTTTTGGCAATTTTTCAAACCCAACTGAATAAGATACAAATTCAAATCGTAAGGGTCATCCCCGACATACCTAGCCATATATTTTGCAACGGTGGAAATTTTGTGTATATGCATGAATACTGATCGCGCTTCAAAAATACATTTATTGAATAAAAGAGAAGGTGGGTTTCTTTCATCCAAAGAAGAACTAGATCCCATGCACACAAAGTAACACTTGACAGCTGAGGAAGTGGAATTTTTCTTCTTCTCCTCTTTGCCTCCATCTTTATAAACTGATCCAAGTAAGACAATGTAAATTATGAGAAATAATCTTACATTCCTAAAATCATATCCAGAATGCGAAAAAAATGCAAATAGAGTAGAGAACACAGAAATTAGTAAGCATGAAACTAACATAAGTTACAGTTCACTTTTGACAAGGCATTTTGAATGTACGTGTACCATAACACCCTGTAGTTATAGTATTTATATTTATCTAGCAATTAAGAATTAGAACATTTAAAATATTTTATACCTTTTTCTACCTTAATGGTCTCTTGCAAGATAAGTTCTATCCCAAGAATACAACTAGAAGTTTTATCCCAAGAATTTCACTATTTCAATTCTGCTCGTCCTTGGAAACGTAGCGACGGCTAATTCAGAATCAGATAGGACCAGTCCAGGGACCAGGGTAACTAGTTGTTTAATAATGTACAAATTCTGGCTGCACTTTTATCTTCCTCTTTAATTTCTTGCCTCTTTAAATTCTTCTTTTACTCTGCTTTTACTCTTTATTTTGAAGCTCTCACGTGTTGCTACATTAAGTGGAATCGTAAGCCACAAGATTTTTGGGACAATAAAGGTTACCTATACATCATTGACAGTTTGACGCTACTAACTTCGGTCGCTAACAAGACTCCAACTTTCTTATCAGAATTGAGGAACGCTCGGAAGGGTCTTGACAGAGTCTAAGGTTGAAGCTTATGATTCTAAGGTAGAACATTTATGGAAGGAGATGATGGCATCTTCAAACAAGTTGACATCGACACCGAAAGTGATCAAACTTCATAAACAGAAACCGTGAGACCTAGAAGTACAAAATTTTCATCCCACTTCTTCTCCCTCTACCCTCTCGACCAACCATCACTCCCATTCAACCATCCAATTCGAAAACCGTAATAATCTCCCACATCATCCCATCCAGCTGTCAATGGAACTCCTCATGAGCGATGCGGGCCACTCGACTACTGCCCCTTTCCACAACAACCTCTCGGCTGACCAGTTACCTCATCCAAACATATCTACCTCTACCTCTATACACCAATACATCACAATGTGCTGTAGCCAAAGCGAGAAGAAAAAATATTCATAGAATAAATAAGATAACATTAACAAATCAGTGCAGATCGCAACATGGCCGATGTCAATAACTGCTCTAAAAGGAAACACACACGCATACACATTTAAGGGTTTATGGGAACAAGGAAATGATTCATATATACCAATCTCCTCACATTCTCTATAGATCTTCAGTTCTAATGTCATCGAAACTACCACTTGATTTTTAAACTCAAGCCGTCAAAGGGAGTATTAAATTATCAATATATAATACGATTTGCAGGTCTAACAAGGAGTAGATAAAAATCAATTTATCAATATGTAACCAGAATAATGTTCTACCTCCCTCTCCCTATATGCACTCCCCGACAACTTAAAGCACATGTTGAAGACCTTCTGACCCTTTTAAGACACTTGAACATCTTTATGAGAAGCCTTTTTAAGTTCTTAACCACCTACCCATTTACTACAAATTTTGCTCTTCACATAACAAAAGTTAAACCAAGACAAGTGTGTTGCTTAGGATGCAGGTCACTTTGGTTCGTGTTACGAATATCTGATACCAGGCACGCTGGCACGCTGCCATTTCATTATTTGATAAGTTAGGGTAGCATAATTGTGCACTACTTTAGAGTGGCGTACAACTGTACACTTTAGATTATTTCCCTGCCCAGTATAAATTAAAATCTCAACTGCTTCAACTAACAACCAAAAACATCTTAAACTTCATTACTCAAATCTATATACTCATACAGAGAATTTGGGTAAATAACTGATCAACGATCCACAAGGAGGGTAGAGGTTCTGGTAACATTATTCTACTCAACCGGAAAATAATGTAAATTCATACTGATACCGGAAAAAGTAAAGCCATGAAAAAAAGATAAAGTAATATTGAAATTTAAAATATTCTTAAATGTCACCCAACAAAATGAATTAACTTGTCACTCACCGAAAAAACGATAATGACGCAAACCAACAAGAATTCCTTCTTTTCCAACCCTCTGGTACACATTATTTGAACTATTAGATATAATCGATGAACTATTAGCACCCACTCTTCTTTCTTCAAACTTGACAAGTAATACATTGTCATCCCCTAAAACCCTGTGAAGGTGAGTTTTTCCTGGTTGCAGATATGGTCCCTGTACATGAAGAATACAGACTATGTAAAGAACAATTTAAAAGAGAAGAAAAGTAACAGTAAATGTGAGTCTTTAAAATTAATATCTCCTTAGGTAACATGACCGCCCAAGTGATGTGGATATTAATTAGTAGAGAAAATGAAATAATTACACTTTTACACCTTCAAATGCTAGTCATTTACTTCGACTGGAAATAATCCAGCGAACCCTATTTTCTCTTGGTCTTCGTAAAAAAAGACTGGTCAATACTTTTTTTAACTTGGTCGAACATGTGCAAGCGATGCAAACTATGCAAGCCTGTACTACTGTACAAACTCGTGTAACACTGCCTGCAAATTGTACATAATGTGTGCAAACCAATAGGCAGCTGAAACCATATTTGACGTGATTGTTCTATTTGCGTTTAAACTTTGAACCAATATTTGGGTAACAGGAGAAGCGATGTCTATTGTTGTGATTCTTATCACAGGAAAAAACTGTCTTTATAAAAATTTCCTCATCAAAATGATTACTATTGCGAAATAGAAAATTGAGAAAAAAATCAAAGCCGACCAGAAGACGATCATAATGGAAAAACTTGGTCATTACTCATCATTACAGTACATCATTTTCTATTCTTTGTGTTTAAAAAATAGTTATTAAGCCCGAAAAATTGTTATAACAAGAAAACAAATATAACATTTATAAGGGCAGGGAAGTCAAATAGCAGAAAGTGAAAGTGATAGTGTAGGACAGTTGCACGAGTTAAAAAAAATTGTTATCTTTGTCATAATATCCACGTTTCAGAATTTTCCATTTTGGCTTCAATGCTGTTGCATTATTATGAAGATATGAGTTTCGAAATCTATATTTGAACTCCAGCATACTATTTATACTAATTTTACGGGCGATGTATCGGTCGTTTCTACTTTTTCTACTGATTTTGACCAATGTGATCAGGCACTCATATTTAATGAAATGCATGCATTAAACTGAGGCAACATTGAAAGAGGTTTGAGCATCCAACTTGGGAGATTTATTGGGTATTTGGCACTCTATTGTTGGAGACGTGGAGCATAAGTCAAGTTGCTCGGAGTCTTCAATATTTAGCTGAAAATTAACTGGATGTAGTATCACTCAGGGAGGTCTTTCAGAAAATTTGAGAACAGGGAGACGTTTCTTATTAGACTCGTAGGAGAGTAGATACAACAACAAGTTCCTAAATGCTAGAACTAGACTTTTTTGCATTATTACAACATTTACTTATCGTTGCATTTCAAGTGACCATAATGGCACCATGATATAAAAAGTTTCTGCATTTCCGAAAAAACCTTGTAATTTTGTTGAGCTCAAAAGTAACCAGTACCCAACTAAAGCATAATGTTAATCATAAGCATGAGGATAGTGATGGCCCTCCGGCATCTTTTAAAACTTTATTAAACAATTGCAAAGAGATTCAAATAATCAACATCTTTTATGCGTTTTTGAAACGCTTGAGAGGCAAACATGTACTTCGGAAACATTATGCAACCATATAGATGAGTTTCCAAATTATTTTCTTGTGAGTTTAAAAATTTTGACCCAGGGGAGGACGAAAGATATGGCGTGGAGAGAAAAACTGAAAAAGATCCAAAAGTTCACAAAGAAAATGAAGTATATATGGATATAGTGTAGAGAAGAAATGCATACCTTAAATATGTGATTCCCAGCTGGATCCACGTGGCAGTGGTACATAAATGTGTTTTCTGAGTTCCAATCAAGATTCTACAGGAAAAAAAGGATACATTTTTAAAGCCTTCTATTTATTAGATTGCACGGGAGAGAAACACAATGATTTTCCTGCTTGATCCTAGTGAGGAAGAGACCGAGGTCCTAGCCGAACTACTTAGGTTAAAAGCCTAGCATTTAGTCTTCTCTTCCTATTTTATCAAATTATTATTCTCACTCAACGATGTGAAAATTCGAAGATTTGTTTATTTCATAAATTAGTCCCCTTTATGCCTATAAACAATGGCTAATTAGCCATTAGAAAACATTAAAATGTTAATACGCAATTCCAGTTAAACTGCTTTGAGATAACAAAGAGAAGTTGTTCTTCACTGTATGCTATGCTCATGAATTTGTAGTATGTTTCTCTAGCTGATAATAAATTCGTTGTTTCGCTATAAAAGTTTTACTTGGCAATCACAAGTTCAAAATCACATAAATGAGAAATACTGATGGGGCTCTCGATTCTTCTTCAGTTGGCTTTGGTGCAATATTAAGGGGCTCTTCAGGAGACCCAATACTTGCTGCCGCGACTAAAATAGGGAAAGAGTCGGTACTAGCACATGAACTGCTGGGAGTACATGTGGGTTTGCATTTTGCAATTGGCATTGAAGTATGGAAGGAGGCAGGTAAGATTGCAACTGATTCTTCATTCACCGTTTTCGTTCTGACCAAAAATGTGAACGAAATTCCTTCGAAAATTACCCGTCTCTACCGTGAGATTCGAGCACTTTGGTTGCAATTTGACGAATGCTTGATAATACATGTGTACCATGAGGTGAATCAGCCATCAGGCGGCATATTATCTTTCTAAATGCAAACAATAATGGGGACTATTGAAATGTTACCGGCTGTGTTTCTAGAAGACCTAAAGAGGATATTATGTGATGTTAAGAGGGGTGTAATTAGAGTTCGGTCCTCTTGAGTGGATTGTAACTTTTTTCATTCGTTTATTTTTTTTAGTCCTTTTTGAATTATTTCTAATTTCCCATTGTTAGTGTTCCAATAACTTTGTAAGGGTCGGGCCCATCAACCCTTTTGACAATTTCAAATAACAAAAAAGTAGTAAGAGAGCGATCAATAGAGTAACGCTTATCAAATAAGAACTGAGGAATCTCGAAAAGGTAGTTTCTACGACAAGATAAAAAAAAATTTACACTGCACAGTATGCTTCAACAATATACAAATGTATGCTTTATACCACACAAGATGAATACTCTGTGAATGACACATACGCTAAATCATATTAATAGTAACTAGAAATACAAGCAAATTAGTTAGTGATAATCACCTCCCTTCTATCTGTTTTCTCCACACATCTACAACCCAACACTTTCCAAAGTTCGGACTCAAACACAGTCATCGGCAAGTTTTTCATTCTTTGAATTGCCTCCAAAGTTAAGTAATCCTCCAGCTTCTTCCTGAATAAAAGAATCGCAAATATTAACCACGTTAACTTATTCAACCACAATGAGGAAACCAGACAACAAAAATAACTATGGAAACTATTGGAGAAGGTCAAAATGAATCAACCACCAACTTACTTCCCACAATAGCTTAATATCAAAAAGGACTTCCTAAATTCAAGTTCACTCAAAGCTACTAAGTGTGGACTACATTCTGGTCTCCTTAGCTTCTCCAAGCTATGTGAGTTGAAGCCATTCTGCATCCTTTGCCGTTCCCCATTCAAAATATGTGATTTCCTTCCTTCCTCTGAACTCGAGCCACGTGCGCCAGCATCAGCTAACAGAATGAAGCATATAAGCAGATAAAATTCAACTATCAGGCAACACAAACTAGTACAAACACTTCAGAGATACCATATAAATCTTAAAACATCTAACAGACTATGGCACAGAAAAGCTAGTATGTTTTGTGTAAACCACCAAAACTTCAGGACACATGCTCCTTTAAAGTTGAAAATCTAAATGGTATTTGTTTTTCTCATTGTATGAATCTGACTCGACTCAAATGACCCAAATAGCCAGTCAGACTAGAACAAACATTCTGAAATATGAGAGTCAATTCAGACCTTTGGTGTTGTTTGTTTTTCTTTGAAGGTCTAAATCTGACTCTGGGTTTTATTTATGTGTAAATTACTTTTATAATTTAAGTTCTTGCATGCATTTAATTCTTTCTAAAATCAAACCTTAAAACAAGCCTACTTGTCAAATTCAGACTTGTTTTTACAGCTGAAAACACATGCATTGAGCATAAACACTTTGTTTATGATCTAACTCCATTAGAATGATAACAACAAGCAAATAAACACAAGTTTGACACTGGGTTATCTCCAGATTTAGACCACTATCTAAGTAGGGCGTGAAATGGTCCGTAACTCCCAACTGCAAAAACTTAGAACCATATTAAACCCTAGCTCAAAGAACCATGATAATATACTCCGTTAAAAAAGTAACAATAACTTTACCCTAGCGCAGAGCCGTAGAGGGATTCAAGAAATACCAAAATTTCAAAAAATAAGTAATCTTTCCTGACACAGAAAAAACGTAATCGAACCGCAAAAAAAAACTCAAAAGTACAAAAAAAACGAACAGATTACATTGAAAGAAGATTACCTTTCGGAGGTGGAGAGATTGAACAATCGGATTTCTGCATTTCACTGTAGAAGAAGCTTTCTCGACTTGGATCACAAGGATTTGATGTTGACGAAGCGTTTTTAACACAATTAGTGAGGTTTCGAGCTCGTTGAAGTGGTTTCAGAACAGAATCGCCTTTTTCTTCTTCTTCTCCGATCAAAGCAAGTCCGGTCTTTCCTTGATTATCCGGTTCCGATCCTACAAATAAATCTTCTCTGTATATTTTTTTGAACATTTCTTCTACATGTAGAGATTCTTCATCTGTAGAAGGGTAATCTGATGTTATAGAAACTAGGGTTTTGAATCTTCAAATTATCTGATGCTTTAACTCTTATAAAGTGTTTTGAATAGTAAGAAACTATTTTTGTGAAAGGGGAAAAGAGGATTCTTTCATGCTTTAACTCTTATAAAGTGTTTTGAATAGTAAGAAACTATTTTTGTGAAAGGGGAAAAGAGGATTCTTTCATTCTCGGTTGGTGAATGACTTTTCTTTTCCCGCTCTCCAATTAAAAGGACGAACTGAGAGGGGTGCGCACTGCGCTTCCAACGTCCCATCTGAAGATTTTCAAATCTGTCAAGGCATGGTTTCAACTGACAAATTATGGGCTGTACACTTGGCATGATTTAGGGGTCAAAGATATAGATACTTGTGTACATATGAAGTGTGCCCCCCTAAAGGCCCCATTCGTTTTGCTCTTAGTCCCATACCATCCCTCTCTTAGCACTTCTGTGGTCATGGGTCTCGGATTGAACAGTTGGAGGGTCACGGATGATGTAGTCCGAGGGCACTCGGGTTGTGCCTAATATGTGTCGTGCAAACTCCTGCACGGATTAGGTTCAATACGGATGCCATCATTAGGTTCAATACGGATGCCTTGATATTACCCCAATCTATAGAGGCGCTAAGAAAGAGGTAGGTCCAAGAGTAAAAAGGAAGGGACACCAATATACGCACCCACATTTGAAATTCTCTTAAAAATCAGTATTTTAGTATGCTACATTTAAAATATCCACCCATGTCTTGATTTGAAACTTATGTTCTTGAATATCTATATTATTAGCTCGAGACATTCTAGACGTTCGCTTATGTATGCATCATTACTTAGGAATATAAAATCATAGACATTTTATTTATTTTAAATCCACTGATGTTAGGTTAGTGATCACTCTCCTTAACAACACCTTGCGGTTCAACATGGGTGGAACAATGTTGACCTTGGAACGAAGAAGTGTGAACAGAGAGGTGAAGAGTGGCCTAGTCAGCAAGTTGATCTTGAGTCGAAATATGTTGAACCTCTAACTTCTTCTTTACCATGTCATGGACAAAGTGATAAGTGATTTCAAATATGTTTCATTCGTGAATGAAAGATGGGATTTGCAGTGAGGTAAGTGGCACTAAAGTTGTCACACAATAGAGTGAGAGGTTTTATTCCAGAGATATGTAACTCCTCAAATATAGATCGAATCTAATTTAGTTCAGTCGTAGCATCAATAAGAGCCTTGTATTCTGCTTCTGTACTGAGACGAGCCACGGTGTTATGTTTCTTCCAACACCAAGATATCATATTAAAGCCCATCATAACCAATAAACCTCCAGTTAATTTATGATCATCAGGACACCTGCCCAGTTTGCATCAGAAAAGGCTTCATGGTGAGGATGTGTTTTATCAGAAAAGGCATGAAGAGAAAGATGTGATCGCGTGATGGAGAAACCATGACCAGTAATATGATTTGAATATGATTCTTTTAACAACCTCCCAATGATCTTGGGGGTTGTTGAAGAAATCAACACACTTGGTTAACATAAAAAGATATATCATGTCTGGTAATAGTTTCACATTGGAGGGCACCAACTGAGTTGGGATATGGTTGAATGTCTGATGTAGATAATGGTTCTCCTTCATTTCTTCTAAGTGTTGTATTAGGTGTCATGGGGCTGGATACAGACTTACCCCTTGTCATCTTTGTTTTAATTAGAAGATTGGAGATACATTGGCGTTGAAAAAGGGTCAAACATGTAACTATTTAGTTGGCTTGAACGTTAAAAAAAGAAATTAAGCTCACCAAAGTTTGTAATGTCAAATTCAGTTGATAATGAGGAGATAGTTTGGTGGATGGGAGTAGGGGTACCCCCTTTGATAATTACATCATCAACATATATCAAAAAATAGATGACCGGGGAAACTACATGTTTGATGAATAAGGGAAGTATCTATTTTGGATGCAGAGAAGCCTTGGCTAAGTAATAAGAAGCTCAATCTGTCAAACCAAGCTCCCGGTGCTTGATTTTGACCATATAGTGATCTTTGTAATATACACACATTATGTGGCTTAACCAAATCAACAAATTTTGGTGGTTGGCTAATATAAACCTCCTCTTTTAAGTAGCCATTATGAATGACATTCTTAATATTAAGTTGCCTTATATCTCAATTTTGTGAAACAACCAACGAGAGAATTACTCTAATAAATATTGGCTTGATGATTGGACTAAAGGTGTCTCCATAATTAATACCTTCTATTTGATTAAAGCCTTTAAACTAATTTAGCCTTGTAAAGAGAGATGGATCAATCTGCCTTCTTCTTTATTCGAAATGCTCATTTGCAGCCAACAATGTTCATATTTGGAGAATGAGGAGTGAGAACCCAAGTACCATTGTGAATAAGAACATTAATCTCTTCAGAAATAGCTCGTCTCCACTCAGGGTATTTAGAGGATTGAGAGAAAGTTGAGGTAGAAGCTCTTCACATTCAAATCATTGAAGATTGATAGTAAACCTTTGATTTTCTTATACCATCCCTTATTCGAGTAACCATAGGGTGAAGATGGGTGGTTGGATGAATGGAACGAGTGAGGAGCTATATGTAGTGCAGTAGTTGGCATCGGTACCTAGCTCAAAAGTAGTTGAACCGGTATTTCCTGAATTTGAAGGAGCTAAAGTTATCAAAATCTCGATCATGACGTCTCGTCGCGCTCTCGAATCTAAACCTAAAGTTTGTCCGAGTCTGATTCCACATGACGAGTTACTAATAAATTAGTTTGGTACGAGCAGGGGCGGTGCCACATAGGGGCATGTGCCCCCACCGCCAATCTGCCATGACGGGTTTCTATTCTGACATATACTGCTACCGAATATGAATAGTAAGGCTCCAATTCATACTCGAAGGCAAGCCACAGGGTAATGGTAGGATTCATTGCCTACGTCCCAACAGGTACTGGTTTCAAATCCATGGGTCCTCTAATTATTTTTGGAATTCTTAACCCACTAAGCTTTTTACTGCTTATTAAATTATTTAATTTATGTCAAAATTTTCATTTGAAATATAAAAGCATCTTTATAATTTCTCCGTATTGCTATATCAAAGCAAGACGATTACAAAAAGAAAATATTCGATTTCTTCTTGCCTTCATTTATTAATAATTGTATCGTTTATTTCAAGTTGAAGCGGACAACATAAATACTTTACGCCAATAGTTGTTTTACATCTTCTGTAAGTACGGACTCTAATGTGTAAAGATCTTTGTGTCTGTCGCCACTTTCTTTAAATTTTAATTTTCTTCGGCTCCATGGATACTGTATAAACAAAAGTGTTTGTTTGTCGCTCTATTGATATTTTGAAACTCAAAACAGATCCACCATTATTTTAGGTATGAACATTGTTTAAACTAGCCACGAGATCGAAAGATAAATGTGTAGATAAATAGTAATTTGCACTTATGATGAAAAAATGTAATGGTTTGATAATTATTTAGAAAGATGTAATGATTTAATAATTGTTATAGTGATAGTAGAGGACCTAGTACCATAATAGTCATGTATTAGATTTGAATGAACCCCTCACGTAAACTTTTCAGTAAGTTATGACTAAGAAGTGCCCCCATTGACATAAGTTTCTGGCTTCGCCACTGGGTACGAGAACAACTAACTCTAAATCAGGATTTTGAGTTAGTACACATCTAAGACTTATGATAAGCATTAATTCTTTATATAGACTATTCCATATATTTATGGTATATTCGTTGAAATGGAAATGTGCTTTGCGTGATATATTTATGATCTTCTTCATCAATTGTTCTCTCCGACAAATAGCTCGTATTGCATCTTTGGTCGAAGGACATCTCATTCAACAAAGTGTATCCCTATTTTCATCAAGACATGAAGATCAAATTCTTGATTTTTCATAATACCAGAGAAACAACAACTACAACAACAACAACATGAGAATTAGAAGGGGAATGAGGGGTTGAAAGCTGACCTTGAGGAGGGTAATTTAGGAGATAGGAAGAAAATGAAGAAGGTAGAGGAGTGAGAGGAAAAGTAACAGATGGAGTTATAGATGAAGAGGATAAAGGAGATGAATACGGGAAACAATTTTCATCAAACACTATATTTGATCAGGTGATAATAATCTGGGTGTTGGTTGGATTGAAAACTTATAATCATCATGTTTAGGACTATAGCCAAGAAAGATGTGACAAGATGATCTGAATTCAAATTTATGATGTCTATAGGGTCTAAGACATGGATAATTAACAAGCACAATAAAAAATCCTCAAGGAAATGTAATCTAGTTTTGTATGAAGGAGCTTCAAGAGGAGATTGGTTCATAAGCACTGGTGTGGGAAATCTATCGATAAAATATACTGCAGGTTCGAGAGTATCCCAAAAGAGAAGTGGAAGTTTAGCATCACGTTACTTAAAACGCGGTATGTTCCGGTACAAGTACGGAGTATGCTAGTTAGACGTTTTCGATCCGTTACGGTATAATTATTTCAAAATTTATGCAAAATATATATCACGTAAAACTAAGATTTTTAATCATAAATTATTTATTGCAGAATTCAAAACGACGAAAAACAACCCACTAGTTTAATACCTCAATCTTCAATGATAAAACTTTTTAGAAAAATATAGATCTAAATCTTTAACAACTCAAATCAAATAACTAAATTGTATTTCCCAAACAGTGACAGTGTATTGATGAGTGTCTTTAAGACACATTTATGACGATTATAAGCATAATGCATCCTTGTGATATATCCAAGTCTATTGACGTGTGATGTATGATTGCCTATTGTACTCGTGTAATCATGTTTCTTTAACAAGAGGGGGTTGTTTATGTGTTTTTTGAGTGTCAATCGAGAGTTACTATGAGCAAATAATTAAGATTATTCTTATTAGTGTTTCTGTTTAGTGTTTTTGTTGGGGTTATTTTATCATTTTTTTTTTGTTGAAAAGTACAAGATTAACTAGCAAGATCAAGATTCATCGAGATTCTCGAGTGCCATTGTCGCTGAGTCCTCTGTTGTCTTCCCCATTTTGCCAATTTGTCTGCCTTCATATTCAGGGTTCTTGGCACATGAGTGAATCTCGTTTCCACGAAGTTGGATATAAGAGCTCCGAAGTTGACCAAAAGCTTTTTTGTTTGCCACTCGATTTCCCATGTATTGTCATTGAGGTAGTTCATTAAGTTGAGGTTGTCGCTTTCGATATGGAGATGTGAGATTTTGTAATTTAAAGCCCATTGAACTGCATTTAGAATAGCTAGGCATTCACATTCCTCCGCCGTTTGTCCTCTGGTTATATCCGTTTGTGCTGCAATGAAGTCTCCATTTTCATCATGTAGGATCCATCCAATTCCTGCTGGTTCCGTGCATGCTATGAATGATGCATCCACATTAAATTTGAGAAAAGGAGGTTCTGGTGGAAGCCAGTTGGTGTTATTTTCCTCCTTCTCGCCTTTGGTTGGTAATTTGATAGATGTAGTATAATTTTGGATCATTTTGATAACCTGCATTGGATTAGTTTCTTTCGAAGAAAAACATTTTTCGCATCTCACCTTCCATATAAACCACATTATTTTAGCCATCATCGTCATACTATCCACATTCATAGTTTTCCAGTAAATTATCCAGTCAAGGATATTGGTAAAGTTATCTGGTTTGAGACCAAAGTTCAGCCAAATTGCACGAGCGAAGTGGCAATGGAGTAGAATATGGGCAATCGTTTCCGTCTTATCGCAGAACAGACACGTATAAATATTTCCTATATATCTGCCAATTTTTCCTCGAACTGGTAAACTGTTAGCGCAACATTTCCATAAGAATAGTTTAATTCTCGGAATGGTGGGGATTTTCCAAATAAAATTCCATTCCGTATGCGCATAGTCTTGAGAACCATTCAGATCATTCCTTAAATGATTATACATAGATTTAATCGTAAAATTACCTGATTTGGTGAGAGTCCAGATCATCGTGTCCTAAGCATTAGGTTGGATATTGATACTGGGTATCGCTTTGCCTACATCATTATCAAAATAAAGATTTAACCTGTTCATATTCCATTGATTGTCCAAAATGAGATCAGCCACTTTGTCAAACGGGCAATTGTGCCTATTCTGAATCGGAGGTTTATGATGTGGGATCCAATAGTCCTCCCAAATATTGATATGAGTACCTCTATTGACATCTCAGAAAATGAGATTAGTGACCTTTGGCATGCTCGCCACTATAGATTTCCAGATCCAAGAGTTAGACGGTTTAGCGGGTAAAGGTTTCGAATTCTTCGGAAAATACTTAGCTTTGAGTAATTGAGCCCACGGAGAATTCGGGAATTTGAGGAGTCGCCACGAAAGTTTGCAGAGGAAAGCTTGATTATCTATGATCGGGTCTCGGAATCCCAGACCACCGAATTTGCGGGGCCGGCAGATAGTAGCCCACTTAATGGTATGAATAGTTTTGGTTTTTCCCCACCAAAAAGACCGTTGGATGGTCTCCATGCGGTTGCTAATCCCCTTCGGGAGGGCAAAGCATTGCATCTGGTATCGGGGAACGACCGCCGTAATAGTCGAGATGACTATGGAGCAACCAGCTTGAGAAAGAAGGTTGGTCTGCCATTTGGAAAGCTTATTCTGAATTTGGTCAATAAGAGAGGAGAAAGCTTGTTTTTCTTGGCTCCAATAAAGAAATTGGTGCCCAGGTATTTATCAAGAGAAGAAGCTTGCTGAACTTTGAGAGACTTGATAATCATCCGCTTAAATTTGTAGTGGGTGTTCTTGGTGAAGAAGATGGTGGATTTTTTATAGTTAATGACTTGACCCGAGGCTTCGCTAAATATCTTAAGGATGTTGAGAAGAGTACTGATATTATCCAGAGAGTTCAGCCCGAAGATGAGACAGTCATCAGCAAAAAGGAAGCGATTTATCATGAACTTAGAGCGGGGGATATTTATCCCAATGAATTTATGAGGACTGTTTTGAGCAGTCAATAAGCGACTCAGCCCTTCCATCGCCAAAGTGAAGAGAAAAGGAGACAGAGGGTCTCCTTGCCTAATACCTCTAGTAACATTGAAGGTGGGTCCCGGACGACCATTGATAAGGACCGCCATCGTAGAGGTGGCGATACACGTATGAATAAGCCGAATCCAATGATCGTCAAAGCCAAGATTGGCCATAATGGATTCCAGGAAGGACCATTCAATCCGGTCAAAAGCTTTAGACATATCGAGTTTAAGACCAAAAAAGCTTTTCGAACCACGTTTAGTGCGGTAGGTATGGGACAATTCTTGACTAATGATGATATTATCAGTGATTTGTCTGCCTGGAACATAAGCTGCTTGAAAAGGGGAAATAATATCAGGAAGCATCAATTTCAGACGATTGGCCAGAATTTTAGTAATAATTTTATAGTTGGTGTTTAAAAGACTGATTGGCCTATAGTCCCTGTGGTTT
This sequence comes from Eschscholzia californica, assembly GCF_041429995.1. NCBI lineage: Eukaryota > Viridiplantae > Streptophyta > Magnoliopsida > Ranunculales > Papaveraceae > Eschscholzia > Eschscholzia californica. Next base: position 35,948,764 of record NW_028238472.1, read on the forward strand.
GAGGGGATTTGGTTTTTGGGATGAGGCAAATATGAGTGTGATTTGTAGCGGGTGGGAGGAAGGAAGTAGCGAAAAACTTTTTGACCATATCGATAATGTCGTTCTTGACCGTCTCCCAGTTCGATTGGTAAAAGAAAGGAGGGTAGCCGTCCGGGCCCGGAGCTGCATCAGATTTCAGGGAAAAAGTCGCTCTGCGGATGTCATCTTCATTAGGCACCAAATTCAAGAAAATATTTTGCTCCTCCGATATCTGCTTGGTGAAAAGATTGAGAATTTGACTCGAGCCTGAGGGATTCGTGGTGGACGAAATGTTGAGGAGGTGATCGGAAAAGAGCTGAGCTGTATCTAAGGGATCACCACTCCACGTTTTATCAGTCTTTAGGATTGAGGTGATATGATTTTTCCGATTACGAGTAATAGCTTTGGCATGAAAAAATTTGGTATTCCTATCTCCCAGCTGAATATTCATCACTCTCGATTTTTCCTTCCATATGCTTTCTTGAAGATTATAAGCTTCCTCCAATTGGGTATTGAGCGAAAGAAGCAAGTCTGCATTCTGAGTCGACTGTATGGCATCGACGAGCCGTTTGATTTTATTGTCAATATGCCCAAAAACGGTTTTATTCCAGTGAGCCAAATTAATGGCAAGGGAGTTCAGTTTGTTTTGGATGAGGTTAGCAGACAAAGACCAATTATCTCGGATGAAATGCCCACAGTCCGGGTGGGCCATCCAAGTTCTGATGAATTTGAAAGGTCTGCACCCTCTGAGATTTCTGGGTTTATTGGTAAAGAGAATGGGGAGGTGGTCAGATCCCACCCCAGGCAGATGGTGGACCGAGGAATCCGGGTAGTCCGAAAGACAATGCATGTTCGAGAGAGCTTTATCTAATCTTTCTTGAATCAGATTTCCTGAAAATTGTCTATTAGACCAAGTGAAGGGAGCACCATTGAAACCTAGATCCTGCAGACCAAGATTATTAATATGAGAGCGAATTTGTTTAGCATGAGGGGGAAGAGAATTGTGGGATCCGCTTTTCTCAGATGGATGCAGAATAGTGTTAAGGTCGCCTATGATTAACCAAGGTTTTTTGGGGTTCGGGGCAATGGTGTGAAGCATATCCCATGGTTTCATTCTATCCTTATTGTAGGGGCAACCATAAAAGCACGAAATGTAGAATTCAGACTGATAACTGTTATGAGTACTTTTAATATGAATAATATTTTTATCAGCGAACTGAATATCTAAATTATAATGGTGATTCCAAAAGAAAGCAATGCCTCCCGCTTTGTTAGTGGGCTCGACCGAGAAGAGTTTATAGTCCGCATGGAGATTGAGAAGTCTACCTAAGTTCGTATTCATACATTTAGTCTCGGAAAGAAAGATGAAGTCCGGCTTGTGCTCCTTGATAAGCGACCAAAGGTGTTTTCTATTGAGGAAATTTCCACAACCCCTCACATTCCAAGCAAGAATGGAGAGGGTTTCATTGGGGGGCCTATCCATGGGACGAAAAAACGAAAAGGTCCACAAGGGAGGCCCACGCCTATCCGCTAAAATTACTAGGAGCACTACAACACCAAAAGAGCAAAACAGGAACCGTAAAGGCCCAAAACTGGTCCACCCGGGGCACGCCTCTAAAATTAAGAGAGAAACCAAAAAGGCACCTCACTAAACCGAAACACACACACAAAATGAACAGGAACATTAAAAACCGGAAATAACAAGCACTAAGATATCTTAAACAAAGCTAACCAAACAGGATCTAAAGCAAGAAAACAAGCCCATAAACACTAAGAACGATTACATAACACTAACTTAAGTAAACCACATAAACAAAGATCCAAAAAGACTCAGGTACACTGAGCAAGAGGTAACAAAATAATCCCTCCTTCTACCAACTGAATCAGAAGGGGGGAGCAACTTCTTGCGATTGTACCTGAGTAGCCAAAGACAAGAACAACGACCGGACTAAGACAGACAACAAACTGAAAGAAAACCAACTAAAACAAAGACGACCTAATCAACTACAGAGACGAAATAGACTAAGCTGGTGGAATTACGGCACCCTCCGAGCCCTGGTTAGTGAGAATTTCCAGACTTCGAGACAGAACATTTGATTCTTCCAGTAAGGTTCTAGCTTCAAGGTTGTCAAGCAGCATAGATGGATAGTAGTGATGATCTTGAGACCCATCCGATGAGGAAATAGAATGATGAGAAGAGTTAGACCTTTGCCTTTTGCCAGAAGGAGTAAACAGTTGGTGGGGTGGGATTGGTCGATTGACAGGAGAAGGAGGAGGGGCTATCAAAGTGGGTACCTCATCTTCATTGTCTTCCATCGGTTCATAATTGGGATCTTCTTCATCATCAGAAGAGGAAATAGGGATGAGGGGTGGGCAATGACCCAACGGGTGATCTACTATTCTGCACGAATGACAAATAGCTCCTGGAAATTTTTGATAGCTGATTTTTATGTTGAATTCCTTGTCCACGAACATGAGATTGATAACAGCCAGAAGAGGTGATCTAACATCGTATAAGAAATGCACCCTAAACACCTTGTTGTCCACAAAACCTAAGTTCCTAGGCTTCACCTGAATGATTTTGCCCATTCTCTCAAATATGGTGTCCAAATCTTCTTTGTTTTGAATAGCCATAGGGATTTTGTACAGAGTACACCACATGGGCTCGTAAAAGAGATCATTGATCTCCTCCGTGAGTGGGAAGTCTACTTGTTTGAGCACTAGCATCATTCCTTTCAGTATCCAAGGTCGACCAAAAGTCAAAGCGTTAAGGATAAAAAGGCTTTTTGGCTTGATTAGGAAAGTATTGACCGGGCCCTCCAAGGAAGTGTAGTGACAGTCTCAGAAGAAGATGGTTAGAGGAAAGAGCATTTTTTTTTATTTGAGCAAGGGTGGCTGCTTCCGGGCAGCACCATCTTGCCACAAATCCTTGGGTAATGGATTGCAGCTCTGGGTTAGTGGAGGGTTTGGAATATTTCAAAGAGAGATGACCACGAGGGGAAACAGCAAAGTGAGTAGCCATGAGAATACGGAAATAGGTTATGTAAGAGGGTATGAAGGTGGGGAGATGGGTAAGATGGTTGATCGGAAAAGAAGCTGAACCAGGGTTTAAATAACCCAGAACTGGAAGGTAGTAGAAGATGAAGCACCAGGAAATAATCACCATGCATGCCCAGGGATTGGGTGGTGCCACCCACCAGCCTTGTCTACTAGTCGGAAGCGACTGTTGACATGCTAGAAAGAAAGACAGCAAAGACCAGAGAAAGAAAGAAGAAGAGAAATCGAGAAGCAAACAAAATAGAAAACTATAAAACTCACGCTAAACCAATAAAAGAGGGAAGAGAAAACGTTAAAAAACCTAAATGAAGTGGTTGAGTGTCGCTTAGTTACCTCAGTAGATGGGGATTTGCAGTTGATTATACCTTGATCTGATTAGTACCCCAATAGCATTGCTTCCTTCTTGAAGTTGCTGACCTTGCATGCACTGCCGGTGAAAGGAGAAGAGAGGAGTGAATGATGATTGGGTAGTGGTCCGATCGAGGGTGAGTGGAGGATGAGAGACGACAAAATTAAATGGGAGAAGTTTGAACGGTAAATTGCGCGTGAGAGACGGTAACAACTTGATCTAGGGTTCTATGCAGGAATTGAATGATGATGACGGTGCATTTAGGGTTTCTGGAAGGTGGAAAGGAGAGGGGAAAGCTGACGTCACAACGGAGCTTCTCTCTCCTCAAAAAACCTCCGCACTTTCATAGAACTTAGTGATTTTATCATTCATATAACACTTATGCGGGATGCGGAAAGGGAATAACAATCCTATAATAATTTAAAGAGAGCTAAATCTTCTACTTTTTGAGCAATATTTTCTTTTATAAGTCTGGAAAGGAAATTATTTTAAAGGGGAGATGGTTAAGTTTTACAAACCAAATCGTGATATTGAGGGCTAAAGTTTATTGCTAGACAAATATAAGGACCAAATTATATCAGGTGGACATAAACCGGGGGCCAATATGAACCGACGAAACAAAAACAAGGGTTACGAAGCTTTATTCTGGAAATTCTCATTCTGTCTTCGAAGGTTCTTCTTCCTTTTCAAATCCCCTCCTTTTCTTGTCCGTCCCTTCATTCTTTCTCATATTCGTGAAGAAACCATCTCTTCTTCTTCTTCTTCTTCTTCTTGAGGAATCAGTAACCCCCCGCTCTAAAGTTCCTGCAATGCCTCGGCTTCGACCAAGAGAATCTCCTACATTTACGAAATCGGAGGTGAATACTAACTCTCTCTCAGTCTCTCTCTCTAAATGTTTTCTACTGCTTTTATATCTTCGTCAAAATTCTAGTTTCAACCTTCTGATATATGGGGATTAGTTTATTGTTGTGTTTGTATTGGTCTATGAGTGTATGTAGTTGAGTTTCCTGAACCTGATTAAACGGAAAAGATTAATGGTTGAGTTATAGTTTGTATCTTTCATCCCTTTCATTTTAAACACCAAAAATTGTTAGAACTTAAACTGATTTTATGATATTAGAAGAGCTTCTACTGTTTAATGACTGTAGAAATCTTACCTAGGTTATTCATTGCAATAACAAAAATATATTGGACTAAAAAAGTCTTAAAACTTACATACAAATCGGACATAGCAGTTTTGTGATGCCCTGTTGCTTTCTTTATTATCAAATGGGTAACTGAATCGCTTCCTGTCTTGTTAAGTGCTGGCATTTCTATTTTCTTTCCACCCCATTATGCTGAAGGGGAGAAAGTACGAAGGCGGGAAAATATCAAGTCGTTTGATTTTGACTGGTGAAGTTTCATTTAGTCGTAGTTCAGCAACTGATTTTGTTTTGTCTCTTAACAGACCGAACAAATGCAAAAGCTACTAAAAGATGCAGGAGAAGAAACATTTAGTCAGAAATTTTGTGAAAAGGTTGCGAGAAAATTTAGGTGAGCTCTATTGTTGGTAACCCTTTAGACGAATATGAGTATAACAAATTTGGTAGCTTTTGAATATATATCATATTGATTTGGTAGTAAAATTGTTGAAAACTGTCCTTTATTGTAGCCGTGATGTGGGTCGTGCTGGAAAGCCTGCCATACAATGGACACAGGTATTTTTTTTTAAAATTCAGAAAATCTTGATAATTATCTGTTTGAACATTCCAATTATTTATTAATCGAGTGATAATGATATAAATATACCCACGAAATGGAAACCGATTTGGGAGCCACAAATGGACTGCCAAGGACCCAACCTCCAAAGAGCAAAAAGTAACGCCAGGCTGAGGGCAAATTCTTTCCTATCCGAATCCCCAAGAGCCCCAATAGTATTACATAGAATTCAGCATGCCTTCCAAACTATAATAAAGTCATTCTTAGGTAGAAACTTAGCCCAGTCGTTTCCCCTAGACCAATTGCATAGGGTTCTTTAAACCAAGTGGATGGTCGTTTCGATAGTAATCCTTTTGGTTTTTAATGTCGCTTTATTTCTTGAAATCCATATGCTCCAGAAAATTGCCTGTGGGGTAATTCTCCACATATCCAATACCCTCTTTGGCATCTTTATTATTCTCAATATAGCAGAGGCCAAAATGTCTTCAAGAGTCCCCTCTATGGCCCATGAAACGTGGAAGGAATTCGGGAAAAATCTCCATATTTTGGACGAAATTGGGCAATGAATAAGAATGTTACTGATTCACCATCTCTATATTGTAATAGTTTTTCTTACCATGGTTGTGTTGTTTCAGGTGCAAAGTTGGTTCCAGGCGAAGTATCGAGCTTCCCAAGACAAAGTTACTCCTTCACCTATTGCCCCCAAAACCAAGGTTTATCCAAAACCTCCATGCGCTCCGATGAGTGAACCTGAGAACTTGTGTTCCATCCCTACAGGTAATCTCTTTGTCTATTTGCGACAATAACCACTTATAATGCAATCTTGAAGCAGTCTCCAAGTTCCCTGTCTAAGAACAACCCTAGGAACATCCGGTGAGTGGCAGTAACACTCTTCATCATCTATTTGCATCTGAATGAGATGAGATTCGATCTTCTGGGGTGTCTATTGGTATCATATAACTTTCTGATAAGAAAAGAGTACTAGCCTGCATCCAGTTGTTTCAGCTTATGTTTTATTTGTTTTATCTGGATGATATGGTTAGTTTCCATACATATTTTCAATTGGAAATATTTGCGTTTTCACTTTTGTCTTCACCGTTCATTTAGTGATGTGGTTAGTTCCATACTTATTGTCTATTGAAAATATTCTGGGTGATCTTTATCTTTTCATTTTCTCCAGTTTAATCTTCAACCATCTTTTGTTTTATATTATTCATTTTATTAGTTATTACATTATACGAGACTAAAGCATTGTTCGATAACGTACCCTAGAACAGATATAATATTTAATCCCAAGGATTTTTTTTTATATTCATTCTGATATTAATTTTACAATGTATTCAACTTTTTCTGCCTGACAATAAAAACAATGCTTTTCATATCCTATAATTTTGACTCAAAATGTAGGTGAAAAGATCCCAGATATATCAGATGTGGATTTGGAGTTTGAGGCTAAATCGTCAAAAGATGGGGCATGGTAAGCATGCAAAACTACAAGGAAGGAGTATATAGCTTTGCTGTTATTTCAGGAATCTATATGCCTCCGTCAACAGTTTGGTTTATCCTTTTGTATCAGCCTAATGGCTCGATCTCAGTTGAACTAAACCTTGAGAATCAGAAGTGTTTGAGAGTTTGGAAAAATGTACTTATTTTCCTAAGTGACTAATTATATGCCTTGCGTCAATAAAGAGTAGAATGATCAAAATCTCCCCAATAACTGACTGATGTTTCATGTTTGTGTGCCCATTACTACAGTTTCCCTTAAAAGTAGCTGATTCAGTTTGTGTGCCTTTTCTAGATCTTTAGAAATAATCCTTTTATAAAAGTATCTTTTAGTTACTAGTTTGTAAGTAAGATATGTTTAGGACCAGGTGCTGTTAAGTTTCGCAGTTAGATAGAGGGGATTGTTACTCCATAAGATATGGCTGTACAAGGAAGCTATAAACAGGTTTTGATTGTCTTAGTTTTTGAGTTAATAAAGAGGGGGGGTTTAGTTAAATTAACTTCTTTCGCTTATGTGAGTCGCAGGGTTGATCCAAAATCTTGCAAGAAATATTCTCAACTTCGCAAGTTACCTTTTGTGTCGGTTGTTTCTAAAACCGAAAAATTTCGAGCGAAATTTTATTCCTTGCGAGGAACATTTTATTCCTTGTCTTAATACAATTAATTCAAAGTTTCAAAAAAGAGGTTGGTTGATCATTTTTGGGTTTCCTCTTTTGAGTTAAATAATACGATTCAAGTGAACAGGACTTGGTCGTCAAGTTGATATAGAAAGTAGGAACTGGAAAAGGAGAAGTTAGATATTATAGAATAAAGAATTTGCTCTAGTCTTCTATGGTTTTGCATTTTACTTCAACTATTTCATACCTAAATTCAAGTGATGGTTTTTTGAAATTGATATAGTTTGTTAAAGTCATCCAGTTCACATGCGATGCCATTTAACCTGTCTTTTGTTTTGCAGGTATGACGTTGCTTCATTTCTCAGTCACAGGGTTCTTAGTTCTGGCGAGCCTGTAAGTGTTCTTTCTGAATCCTTCGTTATGTGCATGTATCTGGAGTAGGTCACTTTTTTCTGCATGCACTAGATAACTTGTTTTCACTTGCGAGTTTCTAGAGCAGTAATGTTCCTGAGAATATGTTTTTAGAGCAGTAATGTTCCTGTAGCTTCTAACTGGTAGGTCCCAAATGTAGGATTCTGTTATTTTGGATCACACTAAGGAGTGTTGGCACTGGTGCTTTCTTGTTAATTATATAATAAATGTCCTGATCTCCTTTTCTTGGTTTACCATATGTTCCTACGAGTGACTATCTTATTACATACTATAACTAGATTAAATACACATTCCCAATGTGGAGGGCCGCCCTCTTACAAACTTCGATTCTGTTAGCCTACCTTACTGCAAGACTATCATGGTTCTGGAATCTCGATATTGTATTTTTCAGTAGTGAGTTTGCTGCCTTACCTGTCAAGTCTTAGCTACTTTACGTGCTTCCACAACAAGGGCTTTAAATAAGAGAAACGAGAATGTGCATCACCAAATCTCCTATAGGCCTCAAATAGCGTCACTTCGTCTGATTGGTAGTCGCCTTGGGCTCTTAAGTGTTTTCTCATTACGCTTTCTAGAAGTAACACAGCTATTCAAAATAGCTTCTCCGACTACTATTTCTGATACCCCATTCGACCCTGTTTAACCACAAATTCTTAATAATGTGGAGATCCTTAACTGGGACCATACCCATTCCTGTAGTTTATGTTGTTTCGAGCATGAGATGGGGTGACACAGTGAAGCTGTCGCATCACATGTGAGGCAGAAGGTCTCGTTCTCCTTCTCTTTTCTTGCATATCTTTTTTCATTTCAGGTTCATTAATGACCCTGAGCTGAAGAATGGGAGGCGTTGAACAAATCGAAACAAGGAAAAGCTATCTGAATTTGATACTAGAAAGCGCCCTATGGTGCATATGGAATGATAGGAATAATTTTTTTTTTAAGGAGAATATCTATGAGGAGTACATTTGCAGAGGATGTTGAAGGAAATCTGTTCACTTGGAGCAGAAATATAAACTGGGCTAAAACAATATCGTCATATGACTTCGTTTGCGATTGGGAGGCTTTAATGACGTAACATAAAAACATAGTTTGTTTTCACAACTTTTGTACAGTTCCTTTTCTAATATATGTTAATTCAAATTTCCAAAAAAACCTAAGCTGAAGAAGAAGTTGCAATGGAGGCTTGGAGCTTGGAAATCGACTAGCAGGCATGCTTGAAGCCTAGAGATCACGACCTGCTGGGCATGCTTGCTGTCCGCTGTTCATTTATTTTGGTGGAGATTCTCTTTCCAAATTACTCTTTTGCAAGATGAAGTTGCAGTGGAGGTTTAAAGTTTAGAAATAGGCTAGTGGGCATGCTTGAAGCTTAGATATTGACTACCTGTTGGGCGTGCTTTGTTATCCTCTGTCTATTTTGGTGGAGATTCTCTCTCCACATTACTCTTTTGCAACTCTAAATATACAAATATTAATTGTTGGGGCTCGTAAACAAATTAGGTGGGCCTAGGGAAACCAAGGTAATTTCTTCTGAAGAGAATCCACTACATCTTTAACCCATTGACTAGCTCCACTAGCCGCCCTTCTCCTCAAAACATCTTACAGCATATTTATAGGTCTTAATATGACAAACGCGTCTGGGGATAGACTGATCGGCAGAGTTTTCTTTTAGTTGGGGATAGACTGATCTTACAGCATATTTATAGGTCTTAATATACAAACAGAAAGTCAACAAAATCTTCAAAGAAACAAATCTAGATTGCGCTATCAAGGAGGACGAGATTAAAGGCATGCTTTATCTCTGGAGCAGAAGAATGAAATTTGTCATGACAATTTCATTTTTTTTGGAAAGTTTGAATGAATATATATTGAAAGAAGAAAGATATGTACAGAAAAGGTTAGAGCATTCGAGATTTGTTACATCATCCACGCCTTCTACAAAAGCCACATGTTTGAAAACCTTTATAGCCCTAGACCAAGCATAGACTGCCTTTTACGTCCTCGGTATCTACCCTGGTGCTAATATTAGATTCTTTGAAATTTTGTTGTTTCTGTCTTTCCATAAGTTCCATATTATTTCTGTCGGGATAATGTTCCAAATGCGCCTTTAATTGGGAGAACAGTATTATGTAAAATAGTCCATATCCTCGTGTATCTCCTCAGGGGTTTTGCTTCCAATTAATTCAAATGATTAAAATATATATATATATATATATATGTATGTATAAACAGAAAGTTGTATCTTTCATTTATTGCAGGAAGTACGTGTACGATTTGTTGGCTATGGTGCTGAAGAGGATGAGTGGGTAAATGTGAAGAAGGCGGTCCGTTTGCGCTCAGTCCCTATGGAGCCATCAGAATGTGAGAAGGTCCAAGTTGGGGATCTTGTTCTCTGTTTTCAGGTAATTTCTTTTAGTTATTCTGTGTTCTTCTATGCCTTCTTACTATCTTGTCTCATCAATGTCGGCTATTTCCAGGAGAGAAAAGACCAGGCAATATATTATGATGCCCATATTGTGGAAATCAAAAGGAGATTGCATGACATCAGAGGCTGCAGGTGCCTCTTCTTGGTTCGTTATGACCATGACAAAAGTGAGGTAATATTAATTTCATGTCCTTATCTTAATGCAAGTCTCCAAAATTAGAAAAGCATAGTATCAGTTAGTGTTTGTTAATGTTTTCTAGTTACGCCTGATTCTGATTTTCACGCTATGTTTATCTATGACATGACTTGGTGCATTCTTTTATCTCTTTAATAACATCAGATCCCAAAGGAAGTCTTCTTCTGAAATCCAAACAAATTTTATAGCTGAAAATTTGTGTACTTTTGAGATCTAATGCCCGCTAGATACATGAAATAATGCAAAAATCTCATGTTTACGAATTACGAAATACGTTACATGCTAATAAATGCAAATTTATTTCAGAGCTAAAAAGAAAAACAAACACTACTAATGTTTGGTTTGTGATCTTTATACGATATGCTGGTGCGGGAACAGCTTTGTATGTGTTTCTGATATAATGTCCCAATACCAGTCACATTTAACTTGAGGGAAGTTTTTTACACAGAGCGAGTTATTGTTATGCACACTGCGAGTTATACCCAGAACACACAAAACACACAAAGCACACAAGACACACAAAGCACACGCACACGGGCCTGCTTAGTATTTACTACTACTGTAGCTCTATCCTTTTCACAGATTAAAATAGAAATCCAAACTCGGCCTCATATTTCTCTTCTGGTATATTCAATTTTAAGCCAGATTCTACAGTGGATCATGTCATTTATGGATTTCCAATTGATCTTAATATTCGTAAAATTCTCTTCTTTATGCAGGAAAGTGTTCGTCTGAGGAGAATATGTCGTCGACCCTCATTTTAGACTGTAGAATTGTCCCTGAATTAGCAGTAGTAGTCGTGGAAAAAGATGGAAACTGAAAAAGGATTCTCCCTGACAAGCTCCAACCAAACGATGAATTCGAGATCGTCTGGGGGTCCATTGCTTTAAGCAATATCTTCTGTGGCAATTTTGCATATAAATATAAACTTGTACTTGCAGATCTTAAAAATCTGAATAGAACCTTGTTTTGCCCGAAAAGCTTTTAGATGTATGAAATTTCTCAATGGTTATTGTATAGAATCTTGTTTTGTCTGAAAGCTTTAAGGTGTATGAAGTTTCTTCTTTTGTATTATGATTTTCTTTTCTAACTTTGGCATAGTCAGTTAGTATAAATACATACTAAATTGGAAAGTGACACAGATGAGATGAGAACTTTTTTAGCGTGAATTGTTATTCTGCATTTTTGGATTTGACTCTATAAACTATAATGAATAAGTTTTTTTTTGTCATTCGACAGTACAAAAATAAATAACTCTTGTTTTTTTTTTTTGCTGAAAGTGCCATAAATTAATACATAAAAGAGTTATTACTAGCGGTGGGAAAAAGATCCGGAGGACCGCTATCCGACCCGTTTGACCGAGATAAAAAGTGTCCATGGACACCTGATGGTCATAAGGGTCAGTGTCCGACCGGCCCGAAAGAATTGGCGGACGGTCACGGTCAAAATTCTATGTCGAAGGACCGACTGCTAACCGACCGGTACGAGTGACCGAATAGGTTGACCGACTAAACTGTACCCATTTTTAGAAGTTGACCGTTGAATTTTATAGGGAAAATGGTTAAGGTCAAAAAAATATTTATAATAACTAAAAAAGCAAGTAACTTTTTATATTAACTAGAAGTGTCAAAATATCATGGGTATTGACACATACAGTTTAAAAGAATATCACAAATTATTAATCAGGTCATTTCTTAATATTTAGGAAAGAATATCACAAATTATTAATCAGGTCATTTCTTAATATTTAGGTTCCCAAAATACCCTCATACATTAAAAGTTCCTTTCTCTCACAAAACCCACAAATTTGGGGAATATTTTTCTTTTTCTCAGTGGTTCTTCTTCTTCCTTCTATGAGTTCGTGGTTTCCATCATGAACCTCTTTCAATCAACAGTTCTTTTTTATTCTTCATGAGCCTCTCTGAATCTCTGATCATCATCTTAGATTTTTCAGTTTGGTCTAAGTATGTTGAAACCCTAATTCATCTAGTTCAGAAATTTATTAATCCCTCCTCTCTCTCTCCTCATGGTGTCACCGACTTCAATCTACTCATTTTCTGTAATCATCTACGCAATACCAACAACAATGTCAACCAACATCAAGAACAACAAACCTAATCTCAAGAATAAGAAGAAGAATCCATCATTTCTTGTTTTGGTGGTCAGATCTGTGGATTTAAATTTCAAGGTTATATTGATGACAACAATGATGGTAGTCTTAAAGGTTGCTTTCTTATTGCCTTATAGATTGCTTTGTTTTAATAAACTCCAGTATTGAAGAGTTTGTTTTCCATTTCAATCTTCAATAATTGCTTTTCTCAACCCAATTGACATAGTTTGAGTTTATTTGTAGCCATGGACGGCTCTGTGCCTAATATAAAGAAATGGGTTGTGATTTATCCTGTTTATATTAATTCAAAGAAAACAATAGCTCAAGGACGACGAATAAGTGCAAGTAAATCTTGGGAAAATCCAACTTGTATTGAGATGAGATTGGTGATTGTTGCAGCGCTCTTAAGCTCCATTATGAAATTGAGGTGACTCTCTTATTATCTTATTTCTTGATAGTATTATTTCTTGGTGATTGTCTTCGATGTTCCATGGCTCGGTAGTTGATTTAATACGTCTCCTTGTTGCAGATGGATAAAGCGTATCCGCGTGATTACATGCTAGTAGGGAGAGTAAGGGTGCAGCTAAAGAGAAAACATGGCACCTTGGATATTGGTTCAAGTAAGCATTAGTCATGCTTATACGATTATACTTTGCTTGCTAAAACTAGTTATATTTATGGATAGAGTTCATTTGTCTATCTCTTTTTCACATGGTTGTTAGATTAAAATCTAAGGCACCATAGTTAGATAACCGTTAAACTCCGGGCTTAAGTTAACTACCTTAGAGATATACTAACATTTCGGAGTTCGGTAAGAACTTCAGCTTAGTGAAGTTTTTTTTTGTTGGAATGCAACTTTACTGTGGTCTTATAACTCCATTTGAATTCTTCCCATTCAAATTATCTTCTTACAACCCAAGATGCAATTCAGCTTAGTGAAGTTTTTAATGCTTAGTGAAGTTTCTTATCTTCAAGCTTATTAAAGTTTCTTGTTGAAATTGGACTAATTTGGTTGTTAACATGATCTTCTTCTCTACTACTCTTTGATGGATTAATTAATTCTAGAAATTACTGTAGAGTTGTAATTTAAGGTGGAGGAACTCAAGGTTTGCTCGAGGATAATGGCAGTATACCTGAATCATTTTACACAAATGGGGGTCTGAAACTAAGGGTTATGTGGACAAGTAACTCGTTCATCGTTGCTTCAACGAGGTAATTCTTGTTAGAACCAATAATCAAGGATCACCCAACGTTGAAGACTATAGTTTTGATTCTGATAGGCAAGGGACACTAAGCATGGGGATAGAACAGATAAAGGAGAAGGAGGAGGAGGAGGAGGTGGTGATGGTAGCGACTGTGGCGGTATACTACTAATTCCGATGGATGATGAACCAAACGGAACTAAATGGGCCAAATGTAACTACTATTTTGTGTTGGTATATAAGTATTTTTGAGTGATGATAGACTTCATGAATTTTATATGATGAATGATGAAATCAATTCCAAACTCAAGATTTCGTAGACATGTACTTTTAGTTTATATTTTCGATTTGCAAATCGAGTTTGCAAGATATGCAGCTCAAGATTATATTCTGCAAGCTTGCAAATCATGTTTGCAATCTATATTTTGCAAACACAGTTTGCGGTTTACATTATGCAAACACGTGTTTGCAAAACAAATTGTTGCAAACACTTGTTTGCAAAACCGATTGTTGTGAATACGTGTTTGCAGAAGTTGTTTGTAAACCAGATTGTTGCAAACACTTTTGCAGAGCAGATTGTTGCAAACACGTTTGCATAACAGATTTTTACAAACACGTTTGCATAACAGATTGTTGCAAACACTTTTGCATAACAGATTGTTGCAAACACGTTTGCATAACAGATTATTGCAAACACGTTTGCAGAAAAATGTAAAGGAATTTTTTTCTGGGTTTTTTTTTTTTGAAAAAAAGTATTGAAAGTGGATCTTGTTAGAAAGCTAATGAAAAATCATTTCTAAATATACAATTTTTATAGAAATCCGACATCTCAAACAAAAGTTATATCGATTTCAAGTTTAAAGAAAAATGAAAGAATTTAGTTACACAAAATGACAAAAAGGGGTATTTTAGTATTTGCACACTTTTTGACCTGAATAATAATTTTCAAATGTTTTGTGCTTTTCTACTCATTTTCAATATTATTTTGACCTTTCTAGAAATTACCTCAATTTTATAGACATATGAATATATGATGTCGTTGGCTATAGTCATATAGTCCTCTGGAAGACCAAATTATTAGTGCATGGCTTAATTATATCTTGTCAGATGATGATCAATTGTGTTTTTTCTTTTTTATATTTACTTTTGATTTCTTGGATAAACATCTTCATTTGTAAATAATTTTGTTTGTCGTAATAAAAATAAAGTTCTGAATTAAGTAAATTTGGTGAGAAGTCCGGACCGAGACCGTCCGTTGTCCGACTGGACCGGTAAAATAAACGGTCTTGGACGGTCAATGGACAAAGAATTTTTGAGAGTGACCGTCCGAGTCCGCCGAGTAAATAGGTGGTCACCAACAGTTTATGTCCGAATCGACCGGTTCGATGAAGTTAGAGTCCGGTACCGACCGGTCCGGACCGATTCCCACCGCTAGTTATTACAATACTTATTACTAATTAGAGATGGAATAACAATCATTCCATCTCTAATACATAAAATAGAAATACTAATAGGAATCATTTCTCATTTAGCCAGAATACTTGCTAACTCATTTCCTTTGCGAGAGATATGAGAGAAAATGATGCATTGAAATTGCGGGGGAAGTTTCTTGATTGATGCAGCATGGACATTGGATTGCTAGTTTATCGTTTTGTTAATACATAAAAGGGTTATTACAATACTTATGACTAATTAGAGATGAAATACCAGTCAAAATAAAATTACTAATATGAATTCTTTCTCATTTAGCTAGAATATCTGCTAACTCATTTCCTTTGTGAGGGATATGAGAGAAAATGATGCTTGAAATTGCAGGAGAAGTTTCTTGATCGATGCAGCACGGACATTAAATTGCTAGTTTATCATTTTGTTAATACATAAAAGAGTTGTTACTATACTTATGACTAATTAGAGATGGAATAACAGTCGAAATAGAATTACTAATATGAATCCTTTCTCATTTAGCCAGAATATCTGCTAACTCATTTCCTTTGCGAGGATAGGAGAGAAAATGATGCCTTGCAATTACGGGAGAAGTTTCTTGATCAATGTAGCATGGACATTAGATTGCCAGTTTATCGTTTTGCTCGGGGGTTTGGGATGATTGATGATTGCATACTTTCCACATGGAGGAATTTGATCTTTAGGTTAGCGGCCCACCTGATTCCCAAGAGAATAAATATAATTTTGTTTTCTTCAGCATTCCTGTCAGTGTTCGTATAAAAGTCTTTGCATTTATAGATTGAGCTCTATGATGATGAATGACACAGCTAATCCCTCCAAGTTCATTGATATCTATAAGCAAAGCATCAATGTTAATTTTTACGTACAGATTAGTAGGTGGTGACAATCTGATATCTTTCAGTCAAGATCGTCTGGTATACTAATACCATTAAATTGTGGGAAAACTATAATTCGATTAATCACGTGAGAAGGTGTCAATATTTGTTGCTGAAGTTAAAATTTGACTTTCTTTTAGGGTTTAAACTTTTGACATTTGATTTCGGAGTTTAAATTACTTAAATTCAGCAATGCATGCTTTGATCAAGTTTTTTCCTTGTCTACTTCCGACCGAAAAATAACAAAACCTCTACAACAATCACCATCATTGTACCTTCACTATAACCACCAAGACAGAATTTCCACTCAATCCACCATCTTTAATCACTTCATCACACATGCAACCTCTTTTCCCACCAACATACCATCGATAATCACCCGACACATATCAATTTCAACATCAGCTCATCAAATCAACTACAAACCACCCAATCTTCTATAGAAACCAGCTTAAAACTTGGCTTGTTTCCTGGTTACCCCTTCACCCAAACCACTAGAACCCTCTTCTATAAATCACTCAAACCACTAATTTTAGTTTTTTTTCGTGAAGATGCAGCAAGCACTTCGCAAGGTTTTGGAGAGATCATCTCACGGAACGTCGCGTGAGATAGGAAGCTTCACGTGAAGTGATTGATCATAGGAATCCATGGAAAATGCTTTGCAAGTTGGTTCCCCCTTGAACGACGACTAGAAGACAGTAAATTAGCAAAGGGGAGGTAGCGAAGAGAGTGGATTTGTGCTCATAACGTCATAAATCAAGGCTTCTTTCAATAATCAGGGCAGTAATCTCTATTTTTATTAGTTGCTTCTTAATATTATTAACCTTTTAGTTGATCTTCTTCTCTTATTAGCACTTGATCCAGAGCTTTTTGTTTTATTTAATCTGATGCCTAACTGCCCTTGGTTCAGGTTCTAATTTCCTTTATAGGTTAAGAATTTGATAGATAGTTAGTTATCAATCTTGCATGGCTATTTTTACTTCACTTGATCATAAGTCTTGTATCTATAGAGGTCGAGCTTAAAGACCGTCAAATGGTGGTTGTTTTCATCCCTATACTGTTAATCGAAGACCATACCCTAGGTTCAAACATCTCTTCTATCTCTATTGAACACAACTTAAACCTCAGATCTTCATCTACCATCCTTCATGACGGCATCAAGAATGTTTTTAACGGCAGAGATCAAATTATGTTTATTTGGATCCATAGATTAACCTTGTGGCTCATGAGTGTCTTATAAGAAGTTTAATATTTTAACTTACCTTTCGACCCAGGAAGGCACTACGATTCACATAGTTGTGTCCATCTTCATAGCCCACCTTTTGTCTCTCATCTCTCAGCTCAATCTCTGTCGATTACTTTTGTATTTGATTTGCGAATAGATTTAACTTCTTATCCATATTCCGTAACAAGATCACTTCCACCCCTCTTCGCAATTCATTTGCGAACATTTGTCGGATTAGCAGGGTATTTATACTCGGGCTGTAACAGCGATCCCATTTACCAGGTGTCTAATCAGAGTATACTTTGTGGAACTCGAGCGGATATGGTCTCTGCATATGGAGAATACTGCCGGGATAACTCGGAATCTTCATTTGGTTCCACTTTACAGACATCCGCATTTCGTTCTGAAACTTTGGGTGTCTGTTTAACCCATCTTAAATGTTACAGGAAATTCGGTACTAGTTTCATTTTTCAATCAACCGGAAGGACTCTCAAGACCACATTACATATCATCCTCTTGCAGAGTTGGCAGGATTATAAGCTACAGAATGAAGGAAGCTCCACTAATCGAAGCGATATTATGCAATTCCTCAATGCTGTAATTTTGTTGTTTTTCTTTATTTACGGTTATGTATGTATTTTTTCTAATTTGAATCTTGTAATTGACTCTTAAGTTTAATGCATTTGCTTTCAACAAAAAAAAAACACACCATTGTCAAATCTCCAACACCACTACAACCATCACCGCTGAATATCCACCATCACTACAACCACCCCCATTGAATCTCCACTAACACTATGACCACAACCACCAAAGCTCAACCACCAACACCATATCTCCACCACTGACGCAGCGGAAAACTAACAAAAAGCCTTAGAACTCCGTCTAAAGACTATAGAACCGAAACTTCTAAGAATACTAAAATACTGAATTTTATTGATTGAATGAATGACTGAAACAACTACTAGACCCTCTTTATATAGGCATAGGGTTTCCTAATCTTAGTCAAATTCAAATAGCAACTCCTAATAAAATAAACACTAGAATAGTAGTAACCCTAAGCCGATACAATTTCCAAAAATAGAAAAACTAGTAAAAGTCCGTTTTGAGGCCCTAAACGACGGAATTTGCCCCTCAAAGTGGGCCCGTTGTGGCGACGCGACAACAAATGACCAGAACGCTATTTCGCACCATCCCTCAAAATTTCTTTCAATTCCGACACCCGTAGCTTAGTTTTAGTCTGTCACCTTTATACTTGGCCGCTTCTATTTCCTCCATGTATTTCTCGGCCAATTCCTCTACATCAACCACCACATCTCAACCACCTCCTCCAAAATACCTCCACCATCACGCATCAACTACATGGGAACATAATTTAAAAATGAGTTAATTCCTATATCCTACTTTGTGACCAGCTTCCTTTATGGCCCCCTATTTTCATGTAAATGTCGTTACTACCCTTCTTAATTCTAAATTTAAAACATTAAAAAAATTATTTCCACCTCACTCATCTCTCTCCCTACACCTCACCTCTCTCTCTCCAACTCACCCTCTCTTCTCCGGGAAGGTGGCCGGCCGGAAAATTTTCCGGCCGGCCACCTTCAAACCTTAAAAAAAAAAAAAAAATTCTCTCTCCTCTCTCTCTAAATTTTTAAAAAAAAAAAAATCTCTCCTCTCTCTCTAAATTTAAAAAAAAAAAAAAAATCTCTCCTCTCTCTATCTAAAACTCCGGCGAAGGGAAACCCCCTTCGCCGGAGTTTTAGATAGAGAGAGAGAGTGGAGAGATTTAAAAAAAAAATTTTAGAGAGAGAGAGGAGAGAGAATTATTATTATTTTTTTTAGCTTAGAAGGTGGCCGGTCGGAAAATTTTCCGGCCGGCCACCTTGCCGGAGAAGAAAGGGGTGAGTTGGAGAGAGAGGGTGAGGTGTAGGGAGAGATGAGGTGAGTTGGAGAGAGAGAGAGGTGAATTGGAGAGAGAGAGAGAGAAGGGTGAGGTGTAGGGAGACATGAGGTGGAGAGGGGTGAGGTGGAAATAATTTTTTTTAATGTTTTAAATTTAGAATTAAGAAGGGTAATAATGACATTTACCTAAAAATAGGGGGCCATATTTGAATTTACGAAAAAAAAGAGGCCATAAAGGAAGCTGGTCACAAAGTAGGGGGCCATATAGGAATTAACTCTTTAAAAATCCAAAAGTTGGGATATAATAGGAAACTTGTATCGGTTTACATTGGCAATCTTTAAAGATATTACAGCAGATCAAATCACTCATTAACAATTTCGAAAGAACCATGTTCACCTATATTTCTAGGGAAGGCAATGCTCCAGCTGATGCGATTGCGAAATGGGGAAGAAAGAATGTAGATAGGAAAGAATGGAATTCTGTACCGTCTTTTATTTTGCATTTACTTTAGTTGGTGGGCTTGTAATACTCTTGTTGGTTTAATGCAATGTTCCCTCATCAAAAAAAAAAAGGAAACTTGACTCAACTCCGGATAATATTTGAAAAAACAACATTTTGTGAGAGTACAATTTTACTCACGAAATCAACGTAAAGAAATATTTTTGAAAACTTGCGAACAAATTTTAGTTCGATATCAACATTTTTATAAATTTCGGAACAAATTCTTTTTGGCTAAAAAAATTATCTTGCAAAAATGTTTCACATTTTGGCTTTTGTATTTGACAAACACTGAGACTAATATTTTGGCTAAAGCATTTTTTTATTTGTCTTGTAAAGAAAAATATATTTACGCATTTTTGTTTTGTTTTTACCAAAAACATTTAGACTAATGCATTTTTTTTTTTTAATTTGTCTTTTTGCAAAAACTAAAAAAATATACATTTACCCTTTGTATTTGATAAACCTATTAAGAGAAAAATAATATTTTGGCTAATGCATGATGATCAGGGGTTTTTCCTTGCCGTTAATAGGTTTGTCAAATACAAAAGGTAAAATGCATAATTGTCTCTCCTCTCGGCCTGCTTGTCGCCCAAGAAATTGAAATCTCAGTACAATTTAGTTCGTCATAATATAAGTGATGTATCAAATTTATGTAGAAGTTTTATTCTTTGTTTTACAGAATGATTAAGAATCTACACCCTTTCACATTGTAGATCCACTATGAATGAAATGAGTTGTATAAGAAATAAAAATTGTTTGGAATAGAATTTAACCGAAGTAAGAAAACACACCCTGCCTGAGAAAACTATCTGGTTCTGACAGGCTATGTGCCCTATAATACATAACAGTACCTGCCAGATTCAGCCCGATATCACGAACCATATAATAAACATGTTCCTTAAAAGCAACAAATGAATATCGAAGTTCATTTAGTTCCCCTTATCTTGCTTTTGTTTTGATAGTTTTCACATGACGAACAACTTAGTATACTAACAAAATGTTGGACCAGGTAAAACCCAGAAGCAAACTTACTGTAATGATAATTTATCTCTCATGGCAAAGCTGGTCTGGATAGTCCCATGGAAGCTGCCACTTCATCAGCTGAAAAATTGTCGGCTTGTTCCTAATGTTCCAGAAAACCATCATTAGATCCTTCCAGCATAATAGAATAACATAGTATATAGAGTATAGTGTGATTCCATACCTGAAGGCGATGTAGCAGATACATCAAGAAGAGATGTACAAATACCTGCACTCAAAAAATCAATAAAGGTGCTTTAAAGCCATGTACACGCTTATGCAAAAAAAAAACCATGTACACACATTTGCCTTGTTTCTGAAACAAGGTTTAGGCCAGGCGAAGACACCCACCACGTCCAAAGTCGGCCCGTGGGTCAGGCCAAACCGCCTATATACACAGGCTGCACCGACCAATGGAACAAATTATAATGTAATCGGTCTCGATAGGCCATTAAACAGACCGGCCCATCGAGCATGCCCGCGCTCTAGACACACATGGGCTTGGGCCACCCGACCCATTTGACACCACTGGGATTATGTGTCTTTGTCCAGGCAGTTATAAACTTATTGCTCCAACAATAGTTTTTTTTTTATAAACTTATTGCTCCAACAATAGTTTTTTTTGCTTAAACGGGATACAATTAATAAAAAAATCAAGAAAAGGTAATTAACCAGTAATAATAACACAACTGTAAAATAAAACAGTACTTTTTTTTTTTGAGAATTCGACTACGATCTACGTCAGTCGTTACAAGGCATTGATGCATCATGGAGATGTAATAAGCACGATAACCGCCTAATTTAAACCGAGAATGAAAGAGGCCTAAAGCCCGACAAATTATTACATTATTTATAGCCTAAATTACATAGGATAAAACAGTACTTAACAGTAAAAATAGTACAATTTTTTTATTTTTTGAAAGTGATATTATGTCATAGGAATAAAGGATAGTCTTTTCAATGAAATGTTTTCCTGAACTCTAATATGAAATTTGGAAACCATGTATTCTCACCAGGTAGAAGAGTAGGAGTACTCTAGCAACTGGATACCGCCAGAGAAATCGAGTGGCTCTAACAGCTCCCGAGTCTAAAAGCTTTGCTGCCCTTTGCAGCTGTACAAAGGAAGTATTCAACATAAATGAAGGAAAAAATGTTAAGGGTTAAAGAAGAGGATGATTTGATTAGGTACAAAACTGGGAGCTATTTTACCTGTAAGCTTGCGCCAGCCATATGTCGATGATATAAAGGTAGAGTCCTGCAGTTGGTTAATGAGAACAAATGAGATTCTGGTTTTTTTACTTGTCAAAACTCAAAAAAAGACGAGAATTTGTAGTGAAAATGTTCTCCAGTAACTGAAGGTAGTTTATGTTTCATTTAAGAGACGAGGCATCAGGGTATCATTTGATTCGCTAATGCCTAGGATGGCACGACCAGCGATAGAGATCCATTAACAATGGAGCCACAGCTTGTGTTTCACGAGAATCAAGATGCGCCGGCCAAAGTAAGCCCTGGCACATGTCAAGCCTCCATGCAGGGCATGGGGCATTGGCACTCTAGGTGGAACCAGGCTACTCTTACCTAAGTTTCCTGGTTTCTTAGGGACTCTTAAGTTTGTAAGGAAGCAAAAGTGAAGAGTCTTCCTCCCAAAGAAATAGTCACTCTGAGACTGGTAGTAAACTTATGATAATAAGGGCAAGTTCAGTGTCGGGAAATCGTGTCAAGTACTTTCTGCTTTTTCAGAAGTAGCTTCTGTGCTGCTTCTTAAACAGAGAAAAAGTTGTTGCTTTTGAAAAATGAGGTGTTATTTCAGGCCCATGGAAGGCCCAGTGCGGGCAGGGCAGCCGCACTAGGCCCCCACTATTAGGGCCCATTTCTCTTAGAGGCTTGTAATATAGAGAGAAGCTAGCTTATTAACACGTTTAGCATCTTTGCTCAATTGGAAAGCCATCCTAAGTTTCATGTTTGTAACTCAGGTTCAAGTCCCGTGATCTCCAAATTTTCCTATTCTTTTCTATGCCTAGCTAGAGTGCAATTGTTAATTGATTCCTAATTTCTGCTCCATTACACCTTTTTTGTGAATAGATTGTTTTTGGCCTCTCTTATTTAATAACTTGTAAACAAAATATTCTATATGATATTATATTAAAATGCAAACAATCCATAAGTATATGAAATTGTATTGTGTTATTTGTAGTTATAAACGTATAATCTAACATATAATAAACAAATTTCTTTTTAATTTGTTCACAAGTAATTGTGGATTTTTAAACTAGATTTCATATATTTGGAAGTTTTGAGCGTATAATCTAACATATTATAAACGTATAATCTAACATATAACAAACTAGATTTTTAAACGTGTAATCTAACATATAATAATCTAACAGTAAAAGAATTTTTGAATTTTTTTTACTGCAACTACTTCTTTTGAAATATATTTGGATTCATCTATAATTTTCATATAATGTTAAATTATCTTGTACGCTCTTTAACTTCTACTTGTAATTTTTTATTATACGAAAAGTCTGTTTCAAATTTGGCACAGGGCCCCCAAATTCTCAGCCACGGCCCTGTGTTATTTCAACCAGACACTTGGGGGGCCTACATTTATTTAAAATAGTAAAGAAAATCTACTGTTACTAGTTTATTCAGTCAGATATCGGATATCAAATATAAGAATATTGTAACATGGATATAATCGATCCGTTAGTCTACCATTTACTCCCTTAGGTTAATGTTATTTATTTACAATTTTATAAAGGCCGACTCAGAAGTATATATTTAAAATAATCTAAGAAAACCTAAATACTGATACAGCCACCTTCTCTTATTTGTATATTAAGATGTCAGATACTGATATTGGTACTTCAGGTGCCCATGTTAAAAGGATTTTCCATATTTCTACAGGTTGACGACTATAGGAACTTTTGCAGTTTTGCGTACAGTGCTACAGTACAGAATGGACTGTAATGGATCCAGAACAACTAAGGGTGTCACAAGAAACTTGGAGAAACTTTAATGGGCAGGGAGAGTGCAAAGTCTGTGCAGATTCAATTGTTCTGAGAGATGGAACAATGAAAACACTAAGACAGACGTACTAAAACGCTTATACTAGATAAACAGAGATAAATAACATACTCGAGAGTTTTGATATCAGTATCTTCTTCCCAAGATGATGACGCCCGACGAGACACTCGACTTTTTTCTGCTTCTACCTGCACGGTAAAGCAGTAACTTGTATAACTTGAAGAAGAAAAGATGCCAAATGTACATGAAAGAAGAATACATAAATACATTGAAATACATACTTGCGCTTCTTGAAGACGCTTTGCTTCTTTCTCCAATTGAAACTCTGCTGCAGCTTTTTCACTAGCCATAGTTTCTAATTGTGTTTGCTTGTAGTACTGAAAGAAATGATAGCAGTTTTCAATGGAATTGATTTCAAGTTGTTACCTTACTAAATCGTACTTGGACGAGTTCTAAGTATTCTGAAGCCTGAAGTCGGACGTACCAATAAATCTGTTAACTCACGGTATCGCTTTTCTAATTCCATATGCTCCTGTTAAAGATCGCAGTAGGTAGAAATGTATGAAGCATTTACTACAGATTATGTACGTAGAATAGAAAATATGGAATTCAAAGAAAAAGTATGTTTAAGCAGAGAAGTCCAGACAGACCCTAGGATATACTGGTTTTATTGGTACAATAAAACAGAGGAAATGATTTGAATGTTTGACCAAAATCCCTTTCACAGAGGATTGGAAGTTCTAACTTCAAGTATTTATTGTCTTTTATTTTCTCGTGTAGGACATTTTTAAATAATTCTAATTAATAATAAAGAGATGGGGAAAATCTACGTCCTAAAGCTAGTAACCAAGGGACTCAAACAGATTAGGCTTCTGCTGGCCAAAAAACAAAAGCTACATTGTTACTATAAGAGCATCCCACGATAAAAAGAATCTAAGGACTTCAATTTGACCCACTTGTCAGCCTGCTCCAGCAATAAAGATATGTTTAAATATCTTCTATGATCTTCTCAGCCTTGACTTGCCCTTTGAAGATCGCATTATCCCCCACCCCCAAACCAGGGCTTAAGAAATAATACTCCATATCTGCCTTCCCTGCTTAGAAAGTTTGATGTTCTCCCATTGCTCAAAAGTTTCTTGCGGAGGATTAAATGATCACTATTTTGAATTTCTGATTAGATTCTTCATTTGAATCAATTATGTCCCATAAGCTGATCATATAAGTAGATCGTCAATGCTAACTAATCTTTGACGGCTCAAAGTTTTTATCACATTGTTATGTACCTTGGTCAGTCTTGCTCTACTCCAAACATAGAGCGGAAACAATCTACTTCTTTTATTGAAGTTATGATCTACAGCTAAATGAGCCGTAACGAGATGGACATCTCGCATGTCTGGGCATGTGCTTAGGTGTGCTCTTCAGAATTAGCTTTTCGTAAAGATTAAATTGTTTCCTCTTTATTTCCTCCTTGTAAACATAACATTTCAGTAGATACACATGGTTCTTTACTCCTAACAGATTGCAATCAACAATTAATAGTACATATATGGGTAACCAATGTTCAGGAGCGACACTGTATACCCAAAGGATGGTGGAACTGAGGTTGAAAAAGGTGAGACCTAGGTTACAGAAGGTCATTACCAGTAAATCTGTAAATAATGGTTTGCTTGATGAGTTACTGCTTGAAGGTGGTACATTTGGGGATACACTCACCATATAGCAAACTAGCAAAGGGTAACTTTTGTAAACTAATTCATACCTGTGTCAGGGAGTTGACCAGGGTAAATATTAAAAATTTTAAAAATTAAAAACAGTGCAGAAAGTGTTTTTCGTTGACAGATGCTCCAAAAAGTTCAAGAGTTGCCAAGCTGAGCCTGAGCATATGAGATAGACAAATAAAATAAGGGGGCATTAACCTGCCGTGAATAATGTTCAGCATCCCTTTTCATGCCAGCCATTTCCACTCTCATCTTTTGGACTTCAGCCTGAAAACATTTCATTGAATTCACATAACGAAAAAAAACATTGAAATGACATGTATGTATCTATTTGACTCTCTAATAGTAATAACCTAGAAACAAAGAACATGAACGGGTTTACTTCTAAAAGTACTAAAGTGCTAATTTCTCTCATCCAACTTATCCAAGTAAAATATTTAAACAAATGATTCTCAACCAGACCAATAAAGTTCAAGCTAGAAAAAACTTGCCTCCAAAGAAGATAGCTTGCTTTCTGCATCTCTTTGAGCTTGGCGTGCACGTTCCACTTCTTCCTGCCAGGCCTGCATCTACATGTATAAACTTTCTAATAAATAACATTTTTCCTTAGAGGGGGTAAAATGACTTTGATAGTCTGATATATGTAATATATAAAACAAAACATTGACTTCAACTCCAATGATGTGGGAAAATCCTTGGGCCCCGCAGGGGCAGTGAAGAAAGCTATACCGGCAGCAGGGCATAGCATTATGGTGTATTGGGTGATATAGTAACTATAGTAGATAAGAAGCTGTTAGGATTTATGGGCTCTAAGTTTATATGTATTTTATGTTGGTAGAAAGTCTTCCCCTTATTCAGTTGCTAAATGTTGAAGATAAGGTTGTTTTAGAATGAAGTTTAATCCATTTAGCAATTTAGAACTCTTACCATTCCCAAGTTATACTCACTAGTCAATGTTAAGAGTTAAGACTATAAGTAAAGATTTTGCTTGTTAAGGATATTTTCTGCTTGATGAAATATAACAGTTGCCAAAGTTATTTCTCTTTATTGCTGTACATTATTTATCTCTTTCATGCCTTCTACTGATGCTTTCTAGATTTTAAATATAGATCTTACTTTAAATCATGGTCTAACCAGCGTTACTTTATCTAAGTTTCATCTTGGATCAAATGAAAAATTGGAGTCTGCTTAAGTGTGATTTCAAGATATCATTGGTTTTGATGAAGAGGGTTGGCATAAAGAACGTGCTTAGCAATACCAATAACACTATTTCATTAACCTTAATAAAGTCCTAGCATAATGAAAATAAATATTATATAGCTATAACGCTATATATACAAAACTTAAACTAGTATCTACCTGAAGTGCTTGATTTGCTTCATCAGGAGACCTCTTTTGTCCAAGGCGGACACGAGTTTCCATATCTTGCAGCTCTTGAGTTAAGGATGCACATTCAGCCTGATAACATGTGGTTGGTGATTACACTGAATACTCGAGATAGAACATTGACATAAAGAACCAAAAAAGGAAAATAAAGAACGGTGACGGAAAGATGTAAAGAAAGATCATGTCTACCTCAAACACTGCCAACTTTTGCTCCAGATCTGCTGCCCTCGATGCCCTTTCATCAGCTGTTCTCTGAGTAGCATACTTTTGTCAATCAAGAAATATAGGCATCTATATATCTTATTAAGAAACCTAACTGTGGATGACAAATAATCTTCCTTCTCATTACTTCATCCCTTTTAAATGGGTAATTTTTTTTTTATTCTATTATCTTAGTTTTTCTCAACTTGGAGAAGGTTACCAAGTAATTGGAACAAAATACCAGATACCTGGGTTCTAGCAAGTGCTGTTGAAGCATCAAGAGCTCGATGTTCTAATTCTACTTCCCTCTCCATAGCTGCCTGCTCATTTAAAAAAAAGTCCCAGATCAGGGAAAATAAATACAAACAGCTAACACAGTTTCAGGCAAGACAAAGATTAACCATTTTGGTAGCATTGTGCGCCACGCGTTCTTCTTCTGCCCTACGTTCTGCAGATGCCAGCTCTTCTCGTAGAGCCTAACAGTGAAGACACAGCAACCAATCAAAGAACTTCGTGATATGGAGAAAACAAATACAAAGAGCCGACTACAAATAAGAGAAAATTTGTCTGAGTAACTTGAGAAAGATACCTGCATCATCCTTGTCTCCGTCAGTTCCCGATTTCTCATAATAGACTCCATATTAGCCTGGTTAACAACACAGGAACTGTTATACAGGTAACAAAGTTGTAATTAAAGTCAAACCTTGTGGTAATAGCCTGTGGATAGAGAATTATACCGAGTCTCGATTAGTCTTGGCGATGTAAACATGTTAGCTAAAGCCTCAGTGGAGGTCTAAACTTAGATAAATAAAATAAGGAAGTGCCCTTAGAGTATGTCGTTTGACATCAGTTGGACATTTAGTTTCTTATTAATATTTAACAGTAGTTAAGCAATTTCAAGATTTAGGTGAACAATATCTATGATGTAAACAAGGTAAACGGATTAAATAATTTTAAGACGGACCAACAAAAGGGAGTACATAATGATTATCCTAGGGGTGGAATCGGTGGGGCATGAGCGCCCACAGGCTTTTTTCCGGACTCTCAGGGATCGGGCTCAAAGCGTGGTGGTCTGTTAGGGTATAGTGCGCACTTGGACCGGATCATTTTGACAATTAGAGTGACCACGGCCCGATTCTGCCTGCGACTCCGCGAGCCCACTCGGGCTTTGGCGGACGCCGCCTCACTAGTTTAATAGCTTAAATTTTTCGGGAGTGGGGGAGAGTGAGCCGCTAGGGACGCTTGCCAACTTGGGAAGAAGGATATAAACAATCCTTCCCGAACTTCTTTCCCTTTTGTCCCAATGATGTAAAGAAAGAATGCATGATGGGTTAGGGTAAGGAGGATATAAATAATCCTTCCCCAATTTCTTTCTCTTTTGTCCCAATGATGTGAGACTAAAGAAAGAATGCATGATGGATCACGGTAAGGGGTATATATAATCCTTCCTCAACTTCTTTCTCTTTTGTCCAAATGATGTGGGACTAAAGAAAGAATGCATGATGGGTTGGGGTAAGGAGGATATAAATAATCCTTAACCAACTTCTTTCTCTTTAGTCCCACTGATGTGGGATTAAAGAAAGAAGAACTATTCTTCTTGTGTGATGCTATCCTTCCCTCCCTTAAATAAAAGTCCTACATTTAACACCTAAAGAAGAGTTCACATTATGTTGTGAATATATAAATCAAACTCCACTTCTTTCATCTCTTAAGTCATGTGACTAGTTTAATTATACATGGACTTGTTTCCCTAGCCTAAGTTTTTTTTTTTGAATTGTTCAGCGTGTTCCTCGAACCCTTGACCTCTAAGGTGGAAGATTATACCTCTTACCACTTCAACCAAGGGTTGTTGGCTTTCCCTAGCCTAAGTTAAGAAGGGTTGGAACAATAAGTTGGGTAAAATGGCTAACAGGCCAAGCAAATATTTCGGGCGGATGTCGGGCTCACAATATACGGGCTTATCGAGCGGGTTTATTGGGCCGGACGTTGGGCAAAGGGCCCTGCCCGTGTCCCAACCGCTAAAGCCCGTCTTAACGGGCCGGTTGAGCCCGCCTCGGGCTTTTTTATGGTCTCCAAACCTTTGCAGATCGGGCAGTTAGGGCCGGATCGCGGGTTTCCGAACCGTTTTCCCAACCCTAGATTATCCTAGATGGCTAGATCTTCTACAAACAAGTGCTATCAATGTGGAGAACAAGGATATGTCTCTAATAAGTATCTTCAGCAAAATAAAAGTTAGACTTTGACAACTAGAGATGATAAATATCAAGATTCAAGAGCGTGATAATGAAAAAGATTTGCCTCATATATTGACTGACCCAGATGAGGTGAAACCATTGTCACAATTCCAAACAATGTTGTCAAATCGCAAATCGTATCGTAAATCGTAAGATTTAAATTTTATCAGGTGTCTATATTTCTTATGTATATTATATTATCTAATTTATTTTTCAAATGATCTATTAGGTTAGGTATTCATTTTGTATTAAAAAATATATTTAATTAATTAAGATTTATGAGTTAGAATACAACTAATTGCACCCAATATATCGTTCTCTTATTCACTTTGGGCTTAAACATAATAGTTTCATACTAACAAATGGAAAGTCATTTCAAAATGCCAATTCTTTATTTCCAAAAAAAAATGTGAGCTGTATTGATAAGACTTCAAAGAAAGTTTTGGAGAGAGAGAGAGAGAGAGAGAGAGAGAGAGAGAGCTTTCTTTCTCTAACCCGTGAGCTGTACATTGAACTAGTTTAGGAAAAGTTTTAGAGAGAGAGAGAGATTAAACCAGAAATTACTTTCTCTCTCTCTAAAAACCTTGAAAGAAGACGACAGAGAAGAAGAAGAAGAAGAAGAAACCAGAGAGGAAGAGATTAGCAAGGCAGTAGAACTGTAGAACATGAAGAATTACGGCAGCGAAGCAAGACTTTTACATTTCCTTCTTCGACAAGTTCAGAAAACTTTTGAAGAACCCTTGAAACCCTCTTCATCTATTCTTTTCTTCAAGTTATCTGAATCATGGGATTCAGGTTGAATCCCACGATTCATGATTCAAAAAACGATTTTGCATAAAAATCGTCCGGTTTAGTGTAGATTGCGATCTACAGTGCCATTTAAATCGAAATGGGTACGATCTGAATCGGAAATCGCGCGATTTTGACATCATTGGTTCCAAATATATATATATATATATATATATTGATTAAAAGAGTTTCAGATCTTAGTCAGACAGAACTTTTGTGTCTTTGCAACAAAATCTTATTCTAACAGTTCTGTGGAGAATTACATTTCTTCCTCTCTAGTGAAGCACTTGGGTTGAACACTGAAGCCCTTGTCCACTACAAACTGCTTGGATTAATCAGGCAATTCAAAACTAATACTGTGGTAGGCTTATACATAGGACTTCGTCTGGAGGATTAAAATATCAACTTTGTCCCCATTTCTCGTGGAGCTGCATGGTCGAATGCCATCCAAAAATTGGTTTTTGATGAACCTTCCGCATATGAGGGTGATGTAATTGTGGTTGTGGGCTACAAGGAACCCACTATGGGTGCTCTAACCTCTTTTAGTAACTTGTTATATTTAGGCATTTAGCAACCAAGATTTGGATGTTCACTTAATTGCAGATAGGCAGCAAGTTCACCAAAATTAGGAAATTGGAGTTTATAAGAATTTAGAAAGAAATATTCTAGTATAATAGAAACTCCGACGCTCACACGGCTGGCTGACCCCTATAATAAAAGGGGCTCTTCTTTTCCTGTTTTCATCATCTTTAGAATGATAATATCTCTATTGGTTGCCATTACCTTTATCTTTACTTCTTGCCTTTTAATTGTTATAGATTACTTCTAGTTGTTCTGAACTTCGTAAGCTTATTTCAAGAGTTCTTGCGCTCCACTATATTAGTTTAAATCCTCAATTTGACAAAAGATGCAAATGGATAAGTTCTAAGACTCAAAATAAGGCACTAGGTATGCTATTCAGAAGAGTACCTGAAGGGAAGCCAGCTTTCCTTCAGAAATGGCAGCCTGTTTCTTGACTGAATCCATAGAATTAATAAGGTTCTCGATCTCTGAATTCTTTGCAGCCAGAGCATCAGTCAGACTTGACTCAACTCTTGACACTTCAATCTTAGACGTAGACAACTCTTGCTGAAGCTGCTTTATACGAGCCTCATGGAACTGGCTCCTTTCTCTCTTTTCCACCCAGATAAAAAATACAATTTCTTTTTTTAGTAAATGAGCACAAGGAACCTTCACATTATTTACAATTCAAAAAGTTAATATGCCAATAAACCTCTGATACGAGAAGTTCCTCCAGCTGTTTATTTTCGGATTTGTATTCTTGAAGGCGCGTTGAAAGCCCAGCACACACCTGTAGATTGATAGAGAAAAAGTTTATGGAGCACTATGAGGAAATGCTCTAACGTAACAGTAAGTCCATAGAACATTTTTCTAGAAGATAGGGTGATAACAAGCAGGTAAATATTGAGCACTGGTCATATAACTTCTAGTAGCATGTCATCATTTAAATAAATCAAGCCACGGCTGCCAGACGCAGTAACGTGGAAAGAACAATGAGATATTGATACTGTTTTCTGAGTTTTGCTATGTCCAAGACTTGTGGTCCTGTGGAGAAACTAAATCAGTCATTTTGCACATAGTAGTGTGAAATTAACTTAATTCCCTTCACTTATTCAAAAGGAAATTAGACATTTTATCTACTTCAACGTAATTGAGCTAGACAACAAATATACATAGGTAATATCTCGGGTCACGTAAGAACGTAGGATCTAAATGTGAGATAATTATGAGTAAAAATTAAGGGCATATATGATACATCGCATAACTATGACCTAAAGAGGGTTCCAGAGTTTAGGTTTTCTTTCAAATCATGAACACTATATTTAACATTCACAGACATACCCAATTTGGCCACATCAAGGTTACAACACAGGAGTGAAAGTGAAGATGACCAATTTAAACTTGAAAAAAGCAGTTCATGTAAAACAAGCAGACCGTATGTACTCCTTTTTAAAGGCAACCATTGACCATTAGTTAAAGGATTATTTGCCATTGCATGTTCGATATAAAATTTGAACCAACAATAAATTAGTTCTACTCTTCTAATGTTTCTTGTCAGAACCATTTCATACAGAAACAAGTTCCTCTCTAAAACATTCTAGAAGCCATCTAAAAATTAATCAAGTGACATAAGAAACATGAGGAACCTTGGGACACAAAGTAATATGCTGGATGTGTTTATCTACTTTAATCCTCCTCAACTTCCTGCCAAGCTACCCAGTTATTGTACAAGCTTTCATTTTTCTAAAACTCTTTTCAGACATTTAGATATTTAACAAACTGTTGGAAGGAGTCAGATCTAAGCTGACATACATAGTGTATGTCTATTCGAAAAACATGAAGCTGTATGCACCATCTACAAGATACTATAAAACAGGACGAAGATAAAGATATCTCACCCTAGCTAACCTTGCCTCTTTTGACTGACCAGTAGAAACAGCAGCTTTGAGCAGTCCTTGAGCCTGTGAATCAACTAAAGGACTAGTTAATGATTATAGTGAATCACTAAACATGTAACATGATGTCCAGTGAGATACGCTTAATGTATAGTACAGAAGGTACCTCATCAAGTTGATCCTGTACTCTGGTAGGAGAAGAACTCCTTCCATTCTCCTGTTGCTGCTTTGGATCTGATAGAGATTGCTCCTTAAGCTCAGATTCTCTTTGTTTCCCGAGTTGCTCTTTTGAGTCTATATATGGCTCCTCAAGCGCGGCATCTTTTGATTTTTTCTGAAGCTTTGTTGGTTCTGAAATAGGTTTCTCTTTCAGCTCTGCATCTTTTGGCTTTTCCTGCTGCTTCTTTGAATCTGAAAGAGATTTCTCCTTTACTTCCGCATCTTTTTGTTCAGTGTCAATGCTTTTATGTGTTCGGTCACTTTCTGGTTCAGACTTTTCTTGGTCATCTTTCAAAGAAACATTTTCAGCTCCGAACTCACTGACTTGATTAGCATCAGCAGGATGATCTTTATCAACAGTATCGACCCCTGAGCCCACTGAAACTGCAGAGGGTCCAACATTTCCATCTAATGAGTTTTCAATAGTTATCACACCATTTATAGATGAACTGGCCGGATTTACATAATTAGTAGTAGCAGGTACTTCAACCCCGCCAGAACCATCAGAAGGATCCACGTCACTTGAGAATGTCTCAGATAAAGAACTGCCGGAAATAGTGGCTATTTTATTTGGATCCGAAGTTAGCTCTTTGCTAGTCTGGGTTGTCGAATTGCTAGAGGACACATCATGTTTAGGTGGCAGAACAACATAATCTGCATCAGGTTTAGTATTATCTAATGCTGCTTGCATACTACTACTACTTGGGAGCTTTAACTCAGCCTGCAGAATGTGGCATACACGAATTTGCGAGATCAAAACATAGTTCAACTCATGCCATCATTAATATATCGAAGTACTATTTAAAATTAAAGACATGTAGAAAAAACCTTCTCCTTCGATTTAGTCATCCTGGGTTGAAAGTCTTGTCCATTGGATGCTTAGAAGTTGACAAAGAAACATAGATAGACAATTTAGTCTTGTTAAAAAAATTCTTGAAAGTTAATAACATAAAAAATTGGTTGCCTGACAAGCGAAGTGAAGCTTGCCACACACTAAATATGCTCATAATGATGTTAACATATCTAAAGGAGCATTAAGATATATACCTGGTGATTTTGAGTCAGGGTGTTCATAGTCACTGACTACCAGCTTTGCTCGTCGATCTACAACTTCTAATAAATCTGAATCCAAAACACTAGATTAAGAGCTTTGAGATCATCTTTTTTGGTGACATACCACTTGAAAAAGAACAACATTAGAAACATTTTTTACCTAATTAAATTTGCGGTATGAAATTCGAAATGAAATGTCAAAGAACAAGGAGTCTAACAAGGCAACATGGATTTTTCCCGTAAGAGTTTATTTTTACCTAATCTTCCTATTATTTTTATCAATATTTCGAAATTTATTTCCTTGACGAGGCATTTTTAAGAGAAACTTACTTATATTTCAGTTTCGGTGGAACTTTCGGTCATTTAGACAGAAATATTCTGAAATTTAATTCCTTTATTATTATTAATAATAATAATAATATTATTATTATTATTATTTATTATTATTAATATTTTATTTATTACATTATGAATCTCAAAGAACAAATAAAATCAAACGACCAATCTCAACTAAGGAGACAACGTTGCTAACACAATTTCGCAGTAGTATTCAAAGCCCATATTGGAGAGAGAGAGGTTCTTAGCCCAAACTTTCCCATGACTTCAGGAGAAAAGAATGCATCATAGAATGCTCTGTACGTATCCACCTATTTTTTCTCTCTCGATATATATGCAGTGATTTCAAGTTTTATACAGCTTCAACATGACTACATGTTGAATTATCCAAACTTTTATACCTTTAACTAGCAATCTCATTCTCACCTTCTCCCCGTCAGTTAGCAACAATACCTTAATATGCTCGTTTTTTTTTTTTTTTTGAAACTTTGAATTAATATATAAAGGAAAAGAAACTATACAATCGGGGAGGCAGCTAGTGAATCTCTCGCGACATCCACGCCTCCCAGTTACAAACTATATCTATGAAAGAAGAATTAAGATACTTGGGTAGGCCTCTAGCCCACCCAAAGATTACAGCTTTTATATCATCCGCATCTAAACTCGTATTATCATTAGCCTCTTTGAAAATCTTGTTATTAGGGTCCTTCCATATACTCCACACTATCGCTGCCGGGATCAAGTCCCAAATATCTTTTCTGTTCTTAGGCTTCGAGATGCCTTCCCATTGCTCGAACAACTGAGGAACCGATCCGGGCATGCACCACTTGATGTTGAGGGAAGTTAAAAAGTATGACCAAATATTACTCGCGACCTTACAGTGGATGAAAATATGATCACTAGACTCTTCCTCAGCTTTACAAAGAATACACCGGTTTGTGATCTGGAGTCCTCTGCGCCTCAACAAATCCACTGTCGGAATCCTCTCTAGCATAGTGGCCCAAAGCATAAATCTAACTCTTGGAGGGATTGCCTGCCTCCTGAATGATTTAATGAGGGTTGGATTCATGATTTGGTCACCTAAATCCAGAAGGTGGTAACAGTACCTAACCGACAGTTTCTCTTTCGCATCTAACCTCCACACTCTACTATCATTACTGCTGCCCAACGAAACTTCCTGAAGCAAAGCCAACAGGTCCATATAGGGTTGCACCTCCCAGTCATTCAAAGATCTTCTAGTTTGAATGTCCAAGAGTTCGATTCCACGTTGAACATCTGTCTAACTGTCGCCTCCTTGTCCCGAGCTATCGCAAAAACCTGGGGGAATAGTTCCTTGAGTGGATTAGTACCTATCCAGACTTCGGACCAAAAGTGAATCTTGTCTCCGTTACCCAGCTCCCACTTAGTTAAGCTATGGTACTTGCTCAAGAGACCTTGGATGCCTTTCCATACTCCACACCCGTACGATGAATTCCTAACCTTACGAGCCCAAAGTTCCGGCTTACTCCCATACTTATCCCCAATAATCTCTCTCCATAACTTGTCTGTCTCTAGGTCGAATCTCCATAGCCACTTAGTCAAGAGGGCTTGATTCATGGTCTTCAGCTTCTTGACCCCAAGACCTCCACTTGCCCTTGAGGAACTTACATATTTCCAAGCAACCCAGTGAAGACGTTTGTGATCCGATTTGCCATTCCACAAAAAATTACACATTTTTTTGTCTATTTCCTTCAGCACACTCATAGGGATTGCGAACAAAGACAAGTAGTATGTTGGAAGAGCTTGTACCACTGATTTCAAAAGGGTTACCTTTCCTCCCCTGGACAGGACATGGCCCTTCCAGGCCGCAAGCTTCTTATTGACTCTCTCTATAACCGGGTCCCAAAGAGCCTTAGCTTTGTATCTATGCCCCAGTGGCAGTCCCAAATATGTCGTTGGGAGGCTACCCAGCGGGCATCCGAAGCTTTTGAGAAGTTCATGATTTCTGTTGTCTGCCCCCACCTTAGTCGCCTCATAAATATAGGATTTGTTTAAGTTTACTTTCAAGCCTGAACATAACTCATACCAGATTAGAATGTCCCGAAGTTTGTTGACCTGATCCACACTTTCATGGAGGAAGAAGAGAGTGTCGTCCGCAAATTGGAGATGGTTGATACGCCTGCTAGTCGTTGCCACTTGAAACCCTTTAATCCACTCCTTTTCTTCTGCTACTTGCATACAGTGACTTAGCACCTCTCCGACTAGAAGGAATAAGAGAGGGGAGATTGGGTCTCCTTGCCTAATACCTCTCAAACTCTGGAATACGACAGATGGTCTGCCATTAATCAGGACCGAGAAGGTAGCCGAAGAAACACACGCATAAATCCAGGAACGCCATTTGTATCGAAAGCCCGTTCTCTCCAAAATATGATAAAGGAAATCCCAGTTAATCCGGTCATACGCTTTTTCTAGGTCCGCTTTGATCATGAGCCCCCTTCTATCTTCTTTTCTTCTTGAATCAATCAACTCATTTGCAATCATAACGCCGTCCAAAATCTGCCTACCTCCAACAAACGCCCCTTGGAACGGGGAAATAAGCTTATCCATAACTGTTGCTAGGCGCGAGGCTAAGACCTTCGGGAGTATTTTGTACATACCTCCCACTAAGCTTATAGGCCTGAAGTCAGCAAACGAAGAGCTATTCTGTTTCTTAGGGATTAGTACAATAAACGTCTGGTTTAGCCTCCAATCCAATGATGCCGTCTCCGAGAACTCCTTCACTACCTCCATTAGCGCGACCTTAATAATCTCCCAACACCTGCTATAGAAAGAAATTGGGAACCCATCCGGCCCTGGGGCCTTATCCTTTGCCAGCTCCGCAATAGCCTTGCGAACCTCTTCTTCAGTTAAGTCACCCTCAATGAAACCAGCTTGCTCCTGGGATAACCGAGGGAGGCTCATTTCCTCAATGCCCGACCTCCAAAACTTAGGTTCGCAATACAAGTTACTAAAATACTTAATCGCTTCCTTCATAATATCCTCTTCCGACGTAATCGACCCGTTCTCTTGAATAATAATGCTAATTCTGTTCTGACGCGCTCTGCACTTCACAATCCTATGGAAATATGCCGTGTTTTTATCACCCGCCTTTAGCCACGTAGCCCTCGATTTCTGCCTAAGGCTGACTTCCTCGAGCCCCATTAGCTTCTTCAACTTAACCTTCATTTCCTTCCGGACCAAGAACTCTTCCTCAGACAAGGTGTGAACCTCCTCCTTCGTGTCTAAAGTATGAATTTCGACTTGCAACTTAGAGAACTCTCTTTGGAACTTACTAAACTTCTCCCTAGACCAGACTTTGAGCTTGTTCTTGACATAGTGCAGCTTCCTCCAAAAGGAGTTGCTAGGTGAGTTCCCTAGGGGAGCCTCGTTCCACCACAACTCCACATTAACCAAAAACTCTGAATCGCGCATCCAACGTTCTTCCAACCGAAAGGGCGGAGGATTCGAAGAGTCAAAATCCGTGCGCAAAAGAATTGGAGCATGATCAGAAACAGGTCTCGGTAGGATAATTTGCTCGACTTTAGGATACTTGCATTCCCACCCACAATTGATAAGGAACCTGTCTAACACATTAAGAACCGGGTTTACTTGATTATTGGACCAAGAGAATTCCATGCCCTGTTTCGGAAGGTCCATAAGGCTATTCCGGTCCACCCATTCCCCGAAATCTCTCATACTCGAAGTGATCTTTTTTCCATTTTTCTTCTCGTGAAGGAAGCGAATAACATTGAAGTCGCCGCCAATGCACCAAGGACGCAGCCACTTCAATGCCACCGCATCCAGTTCCTTCCAAAACTCATTTCTCTGGTTCTTCTTACAGGGGCCATAGACCCCTGTGAATACCCATTCAAAATCATCACCCTTGTTCTTGAATAAAACCGAAAGACAATAACTAGATTTATAGACTTCCTTAGCTTCCAAAATATTAGAGTCCCATACACACAAAATACCCCCAGATGACCCTAATGCTGGGATGGCATCCCATCCACAGACCCCATTCCCCCAAACGCTCCTAACAATTGCCTCCGTACAATCCATACATTTAGTTTCTTGGACACACAAAACAGACACTTTGAACTATTTAACAACTTTCCTAACAGCTAACTTCTTTGCTGGGTTACCAAGACCCCTAATGTTCCAGCTGAGGAGGTTTACTGACATTTAGATGTCATTTCCCCCATGTTAGGTGCCGAGCGAGCTATGTTGTTACGGGCGCGAGGCGAGGCACAGACCCATCGCCTCGCCTTAGCGAGCTTAGGCGAGCTGAGGTGTTTGTCTCAAACAAATAGTATATATATTTAGTAATACATACATACCCAAGTACCTAACATAAAAATAACAAAATAAACACTCAAATGTCAAAATTAAAGGTATAAAGCTTAACATCCAAGCATTCAAAATAATTCACAAATTCACACAAACCATATAATTCACAATTTCACATAAACCATATAATTCACAATTTCACACAAACCATATAATTCACAATTTCACATAATCACATCACTATATTAGCACAATATACAAAGAAGTAACAAAAAAAAGTATGAAAGAGACAAAGAGTTGCTGAAAATTGTTGTAAACAAGTAAGTAAACAACTAAATTTTATTTTCTCAAGTTAATAGTAAGTAAAATTAGTTAAGACTAAATAAACAAGTTAAGATTTAAGTAAAAAAACAAAAAAAATTTGCTGAAAATTGTTGTAAACAACTAGGTAAACAAGTAATTTTATTTTTCAAGTTAGTAATAAGAAATAGAGTTAATAGTATTAGTAAGTTAGTAACTACTAACTAGTAAACAACATTAGTTAAGACTAAAGATTAAGAGTAAGTAAAAAAAAAAAAAAATTAGTTGCTGAAAATTATAAAAAAACAACAAAAAAAGAGATTTTAAAAGTTCTTGAAATAGAAACAAGAAGAGGGAGAAGATGAACAGGTTAGAATAAACGACTTACCTGATGATATTGATGAAGATTGATGAAATAAGAAGGAGAAGAAGATGAAGATTCGTCTTCAAGAGTCGTTCATGGTGGTGGCCGTGAGGGTTAGAGAGAGAAACAGATTAGGGGAAGCTGTCGATTTGGGCTAAAGCCCTAAAAAAAAAAGAAGCTGAGGGCACTACCCTAACGACTTGGGCCGCCTCTCGCTTCCCCTGGGGCGCCTAAAGGCGCTCGCCTAAGCGGCTGAAGGCGCCACCAGGGGAAACCTGGGTTTCTCGCCTCAAATTAAAGCGCCCCTTCCCTCAACCCGGCGCTTAAGCTCGCTTAAGCGTCGCCTTTTACAACATAGCGAGCGAGACTTCTTCATTGACGATGGTGGATCGGACAAACCCCACACCAAGTTCTTCAGTTCTCTGCTGACCTTGTCTTCACTACTCTTCTTACGAACAGTTGTTACCTCTTCTTCCTCTTCCTGGATTGCGATAGCCATTCCCACTTCACCTGACGAGCCTGATTTGTACTCTTTACTTCCACCTGACTGCTGCTTTTTGCTCCCTTCTGGCCGCATGATGGCAAGAGGAGTTGTGTTAAGCACCTCTTCTTCCTCTCCAGCCTTCTTCTGTCTCTTGTTCTTAGGACCAACTCCTTCCGCCTTCATGATCTCGACCACCTTCTCATACTCGTCCGAGCCTGAGAAACCTAACTCTTTCCCTGTCTGCATGAATTGGGCCATCCTCTCATCCTCGTCTGCGCCTGCATTATTCCTACATACCTCTGGGCTTTGATCGTCCTGCTGCTTATTGGGCTCCTTGGTAGTGGGCCTAGATGTACTGGACTTCCTGTAGCTCTTAGAGATTGTTTTCTTAACTGATGGGACCCTACCCAATGACCACAACTTCTTTTTAGAAAAGTCATGGTGTTTGCTGGCCCGCTTGTACGAAATCGACTTGGCCCATTTGTTTGTATCATTCACCATCTTAGTCAAAGCCTTCACCATCTCTGGCCTGATCTCGATTCCTTTCATCTCTGGCATGGTGTTCAGCTTTTTGGTGATCTCCTCTGCTAATCTCCTTACCTACCACGCCTTTTCCTTTGCTTTTCCTTGAATCCGTACTTGGTGTCACATCAGCCATGCCTTGGGTAGACTGGTCCTCCATCACCTTATCAGTAGGCAGGTCTGCTTCGGAATTGCTAGCATTACTGTTTCCAGCCTGTACCTCGGGATGCGCACCACCTGATTGAGACTTCATCTTCTCCGGTTGACCTGACTTGTTTTCCGGCGAGTGAAGCACCTGAACACTTTGTCTTCTTTCCGCGATGACCTCAGTAGTGATCCAAATATGATAGCACTCTCCCTCAACCATCAGAGTCTTCCTTTCCGTGATAGAGCCATTCGGTTTCACGTCCACTGAGACACATGCATATCTCAGGTTCAAGAGATGCGATGTGTCATAACTAATCTCCACTATCTCCCCCAAATCCTCCACAAGATTGGCGAAAGTCCTATCGTTCCATAGATGGAACGGGATCCCATACATCTTAACTTCCATCAACAAGGGTGTGATAATCACAGAGTTGCAATGAGGGTTCCATTTTCTGATGTAAACCTTTTTGCCCGTGACGTCTTCTTCTAGGAACTCCAACGCCCTCAAACCGTCCGTCGGCGCTTGCGTCTTTACCAAAGCTGCTCCGTTCTTATAAGGGAGAACTTCCACTGCATCTGTTCCCATGATCCTTTTAACTGCTGCTTCAACCAAGTGCCAGTGGTCTGATGACGATTCTCTCTCTAGAATAATCGTTGATGACCAGTTCATGTTGTAGATGTCTGCCATCGCCGAACTAGGGTTAGAGGAGGAAGGGATGGACGGAAAGGATGAGTGTTTTAGGGGTGGAGGGTGAGGATAATGGTTCGGCTTCTCCACTGACTTGGGGTTTTTATAGCCAGAAAAGGTAGGTTTTCCTACTTTATTATCCTTTCCATGAATTGGGCCATTAAACGGTTGTGGTTGGGAATTAAAGTCTTTAAACCCAGCGTGGGTATTACCTTCTCATGGTTGCTTGTGAGATCTTATACCCTTTTCCCAAGAAATACTATCCAGATTTTTAATACTATCTAGATTCTTAATACTATCCAGATTCTTAACT
This sequence comes from Eschscholzia californica, assembly GCF_041429995.1. Classification (NCBI taxonomy): domain Eukaryota; kingdom Viridiplantae; phylum Streptophyta; class Magnoliopsida; order Ranunculales; family Papaveraceae; genus Eschscholzia; species Eschscholzia californica. The sequence continues at coordinate 35,989,895 of NW_028238472.1, forward strand.
TTATCCGATTTCCCATTCGTCTTTACAGCACTAACTTTATCTAGAATCTGGAATCTATTAGAAGTTGAGATACCTAGGCTCTGAAGATATTTTGGAGGGAGGTTACTGTTACTGTTAACGAGTAGAAACTCCTTCAAGGTTTTGGCCATGGATAACCACCCCTCTGCCTTGATACCCATGGGGATACATACTGATCTCTTTCTATTATCTCCCACCCCATTCGATGTGCCCAAATATACTCCCCTCTACCATTAGCCATAGTTTCCCATAACCACAGACTGCTCCCGTCTTTGAACCTGCTTATCTTTTTGGATATGATGTTCTTGATTCTATCAGCCGCCCTGTCCTTAAGAAAGTTACTCAGGTGATCCACTCCTTGTTCCGGTAGGTTGATGCTCCACTCCCTAAAATAACCTAATTCGGTTAAGTTGATCCTACCCCCCCTCAATCTCGAAATCAAAAGTCTTTTGTTCTCGATTTTAACGTTAAGGTTATGCATTGCGTCCTTACTACCACTGCCGGTGGCCTGGGCGAGAGTCCGGTGGACAGAAAACCTTCCCCTTCGACCGCCTGAAAGTTACCAACCGGCGCTATACCGGAAAACCAATTCCGTGCAATGGCAGTAGCGAGGGGCTGGTAACCTGGGGTTTAAAGGAATGTTTTGAGTTTGCCGGAAAGTCGTCGGAAGCCAACCGGATGGCCAGAAGCATGATAGATATGGTTCTGCTCAAGGTTACCTGGTACCGGATACGTGGTACGGGTATCGCTACGCGGAACGCTACCATGTGAGTATCGGGTATGTTAAGGGTATACTTCTCCGGTATGCCATTTTCGATTTCAGTACGTTTTGGACTATTTTCGTAGACAACAAATACTCTCTATGTTGCATTTATAATAGATACACATACTCTTAAACATCATTTCTCCATCAAACTTACAATCTAACAATCCAATTAAAAAAAATTTGTAGTTTAACTACCCAATTAGTCGAATTTATAGTTTTCTACAAAGATCTTAGGTTAATTAAGACTAAAAATTCCGGTGCACTAATTGTGGGGTACTAGATCGCGAACCCACTTAAAAAGGGTACGAAAATCGAGTACGGTGAATCGGGTACGCGATATGTAGGTGATGGAGAATATTTGGTAACGTTGGTCGGCTAAATGGTTTTTGTCATCTTAAACTTCTCAATTATATGTGTGATTCTCATAACCTATGATTAGGTGCGAGACCATCTTTAAGCGTCTTTGTGCTTATTTCATCTATCGACTATGACCTCGCTAGGGGTGTCAATAACATGTGCACAAGTTCAATTTCCATTTCCACATTGGTATACAAGAACTTCTTACATGATGGGAGTTAGTCATATGGGTAAGTGGGTGCAACATTAGAAAATTTTCGACTGTCGATTCCAATTATCACATAACTATATCTCGAGGAGGATGCCCACCTCGACGACCTCATACATACAATAAGCTAGTTTATTACATTACAACGACTGTCTATACATTATTTATCAACACCAAAAAATCCCAAATAGTTATTGATTGTTTCATAATAATATACACTAGATCTCTAAGTTAAATTAGATATGATTCAACAATTCAATACCATCTTGCCTACCCTTTTGAGTCGGGATCAAAGTAAGTGACATCCTAATGATCAAATTCATCTTAAAAACTAACCAAATGAAAACACTTCAAAGGGGATTTCCCTCAAAAAAAGAGAAATAATATGAAATGTAATCGGATCGATTGAAATGTTGAATTAATTAATAGAGAGATAAAGAGATTAACGTTCCATACCTTCTGCAACTTTAAGCCAAGACGCCATTAGAAAGAAACGGTGCCCTAAAAACAATTAATGGTGTATTTGTTGAATGAGGTGAGAAATAAAAAACATTGCCGCCAAATCGATCCGAAAGAGCTTCCTAGTTCTTCTTTATATTTAGGTTTTAGATCGTTAGACTGAGTTCTGAAAATCAAAAGCTCGTTCTTCTTTTTATTCTTTAGAGAGAGAAAATAAAAATGGTGACAAGTAGAGAGGGGAAAGAAACTGTTAGGCTACAAGTCCCGTTCAGATCTTTAAACTAAATTCCGTCGGGTGATCGTTGTGCACTGTGGTCATATCAAATTTTTTGGGATAGGGCGCCTGTACGAGTAATGTGGAGTGCCTGTCAAGGTACGCAATTATTTCCCGGAAGGCCCCCTACTTTATGACCAGCTTCCCGCGTAGCCATCTACTTTACCAAAAATACCAAGAAGGTCTCCTTTTTCAGTTACCGTTAAATGTCTGTTAACTAGTAATCACCTCTCTCTCTTCCATCTCATCCTCTTCACCGGCGAAGGTCGCCGGCCGACCAATTTTCCGGCCAGCGACCTTCAAACATTACAAAAAATAAATAATAAAATTATCTATGTTCTCTCTCATTTTCTCTCTCTTCCTATTATTTTCTCTCTTTTCCTCTCTTTTTATCTCCCTTCCTCTATCTTTTCACTTTCTATCTCTCTCTGGAATTAATGGTTGCTGAAATCAGGTGTTAATTTTTTATCTTCTACAAAGATCATGACCTGAAATCACGATGTTACTTGGCCCGATTAACTCCGAAACAACAAACTAGCTTTTCCCAGACTTTCAAATTGAAATTTTCCAATCAAAGTCGAAAACATGTCAACAACTCAACTCTAAATGCTGAGGACAACGAACTCAAAACCCCTAGACGTCGTCTTACTTCCAAGGTATATAAACTTCGTATACTGAAGAAATTGATAACTAAAGAGAAATTTCAACAGATCAGTAACTTCGAAGGAATCGACGGGAAACCCTAACCTTAATTAGTGTTATACAATTTGGTTTAATTAGTGTTATACAGATCGTCGCTATTATCTCTTTCGAAATCGATTGAAACAATCTCATCTAAAGGATCCTGATTGCAACAATCTCAATAAAAAGAACACATTTGATATGAACCGTACAAATAGAACAAGAATTGAGAGATTGGTCTCAAACGAATCTAGTTGATTAACAAGTTTTGAATCTAGAGAGAATTTTGGTCCCGCTTTCTCGTGAGAGAGAAACTCGGATCATAATAGAGAGAGATAGAGAGTCAGAAGAGAGAAGAAGAGAGAGAACATGAGGGAGAATAGAGGGAAAGGGAGAGGAAGGGAGAGAACAGTAGAGCAAAGAGAGATAAAAGGAGAGAGAACAACAACCTTCGCCGGTGAAGATGAGGTGGCGAGAGGATGAGGTGGCAGAGAGAGGTGTTGAGATGGAGGAGAGAGAGGTGATGACAAGTTAACGGACATTTAAAGGTAACTGAAAAAGGGGGTCTTCACGATATTTTTGATAAAGTAGGGGGTCTTTCGAGAAATAACCCTATAATCTCTTACTGTTCTAGATATCTTAGGTTGTTTTTGCTTCTTTTTAATTTCCGAACATGAAATATCTGAATTTGAATTGACTATCTGAATTGGTTGAATCAGCTTACGATTTACAATGTTTGTTTTTCAATCTGAATTAATAGTAATGAATTTTTATTTTGAGACTTATACCCATGAAAAAAATGATAAATGTATAAAACTAATCCTTATTAGACAAACATCTCCTCTTCCAATTCTAAACCCTAACCTACTTTCTTTATTGTCTCTTTATCGCCTTCGATCTCTTCCAAAGACCACACCTAAACTCTTTTCTCTCACTAAAGCACTCATAATTTCCTTCGATTTTGTACGACTTTAAATTCGGTGGTTACTGTGTTTATCACATCTTATTGATGTATCAAAAAAACTTCCTCTAATTCTAAGCCCTAACCTATTTTTTTTTCTCTCTCTCTCTCTTCCTTTATCCCAACGTAGTCTCCTCTTCCCTAACATGCTTTCTCTATCTACAACACAATCTCTTCAACATACCACACCTAACTTCATTTCTTTGTCTACCGCACACGCAACTTCTCTTAAACTATATCCTATACTGCTTCATTTTTGTCCCTACTCGAGCAACCAAACCCTCACCTATTTTTTCTCTCTACCTGCAATAATTTTAGCTGATCTGCAAATAATTTTCAAATATGCAAAAATAATTCTAATCAAATCGTTAAAAAATGACGGAGCGGAAAACTAATAAAAGAATTAGATCGTCGTCTAAAACTTATGAAACTTTGAAAAGCCTTAGATCTCCGTCTTAAGACTTATAGAACCCGAAACTAACAAGGTTTAAACTACAATACTGAACTTTATTGATAATATTGAATAACTAAACAATTACTGAATCCCCTTTCTATAGCATTAGGGGTTTCCTAAACCTAAACAAACTCTAAATAACAACTTCTAATAAATAAAATACTAGTTTCCTAAACCTAATCAAATTCTAATAATAACTTCTAAATAAATAAATACTAGAACCTAAACTTATAAAGTTTCCTAAATATATAAAACTGTTAAAACTAATAATTCTCTACTAAATAAAATAGGACACTACTAAAATAAATCTTCCAAAAATCCCCTGCATCAGTCTCCTCCACTTCAAAGAAACTCGCCTCGAGTTTACTAATTGATTGGAAGGTTATCTTGAATGGTACACCCTTGGGATTACTTTTTCGTGAATTGTGCATAGGAATCACCAAACTTTCAGATTGGACCGAAGACTTTATTATGTTACAAAAAAAATTTCTGACTGTAATTGTGATGTGATTCAAACTCCCTTTACACCCAAAAAACAAACTTGTGAATGTCATGAACTTGGAGATTGAAAATTGCGAACTCTGATGTAGACTTTTGAATAAAATTACTTGTCAATCTATGTGTAACAATTTGAGATTCGCAAAATTCTGAGAACGGATCTTCGTATAAAGGAAATTCAATTGGACTAAAGTCTAACTTGCGAAGATTCTCACCTATTTTTGAATCAACTTCCTTTGACTCAATTTTCTGAACCACTTCAATTTCCTGAACAACGTTCTTTGTCTCAATTTCCTGAACAACTTCCGTTAACTCAATTTTCTTAACAATTCTCTTTGACTAAAATTCTTGAACAACTTCTTTTATTTCAATTTTCTGAATCAATTCTTCTGAAATAATTTTCTCATTGTGTAAATTGATATTAGGAGACTTATCCTTGAACACAATAACGTCGGATTTTGTTTCATGAATAATATTGTTACACATAGATTAACTAACCTCACCTTTTCTCTCAAACTACATCTCAAGCTAAATTTTAATCCGTTCAGAAATTAATCTATTAAAACATTATCAGGTTTTGTAATGCTTTTCATACTGTTTCTTTGAGCCAATTTTGAGAATTCTTTGTAATATTCACTCACTGAACCCAACCCTTGTCTACAGTTCTGGTATATTCTGAACAAGTGCTGTTGATAATCAGGAGGTAAGAACCTCTCCCTCAAGTTCTCTTTCATGGACGGCCAATTCTGAATTGGAGCCCTGCCTTGTCCCACTCTTTGACGTTGTAACTGATCCCAGCAAACAGCAACACATCCTTTGAGTCTACAAGCAATAATCTTTACCATCTGTTCGCCGGGAACAATATATGACATATCCACTTGTCGCTCGAGCTTATGTAGCCAATCAAGGAACTCTTCGATCGGCAAATAGCCATTGAAGAGTGGTATCTCTGTTTTGATTTTGTATTCATCATAATCTCTACGCGGGTATATGTGATTAGGATAATAATTACCTGCGTTTTCTTGATTGACAACATATTGTTGAAGTGGTCGTGTTCTTCCTTCGTTTCCATTAACAACTTGGTTGTGGGCGAATCCCTCAACACGTTCTCTGTTAATAGGTTGCATAGGGTTTGTATTGACATTCAGGTTGTTAATCATCTCCACCACTTGGACTAGTTGATGACTCAAACCCGTCAATTTTTTGCCCATATAGCATTGTTACCTCGTTCACCGCCGAGGGTTGTGTTTCTACCCTTGTCTTCTGCCATTAATCTAGGAGAAACCTCGCTCTTGATGCCAACTGACGCAGCGGAGAACTAACAAAAAGAATTAGATCGCCGTCTAAAATTATGAAACTTTGAAAAGCCTTAGATCTCCGTCTTAATACTTATGGAACCCAAAACTAACAAGATTTAAACTAAAATACTGAACTTTATTGATAATATTGAATAACTAAACAATTACTGAATCCCCTTTATATAGCATTAGGGGTTCCCTAAACCTAAACAAACTCTAAATAACAACTTCTAATAAATAAAAGGGTTAATTCCGTTTTGGCCCCCGATTTGTGACCAACTGGCCGTTTTGGCCCCCATAAGTGTCCGACAGTTCGTTTTAGCCCCAAGGGCTAAATTTTTGACGAAATTATCCTCGGGGGCCAAAACAGAATTATTTGTGAAAAAGGTTAAAAACAAAAAAAAAAACCACATCACACCTTTCTTTATCATCCACCTCATCTTATCACTCCTCCACCACACCACCTCACCCTTCTTCTCCGGCGGAATGTTGCCGGCCGGAATAAAAAATTCCGGCCGGCCACTTTATTAAAAAAAAAAATTTCTCTCTCTTCTTCTTCCTTTCTCTCTCTTCTTCTTCCTTTCTCTCTCTTCTTCTTCCTTTCTCTCTCTTCTTCCTCCTTTCTCTCTCTCCTCTTTTCCCCTCATCTTCTCTCTCTCCATCCTCTCTTTATATCTCCCTATTAAACCTTCGCCGGAAATTTCTGGATCTGGGGTTTGAAACCCCAGATCCAGATCCTCTTCGTCTGGGATTCTAGACGAAGAAACTCCTCTTCGTCAGGAATCCCAGACGAAGGGGATCTGGATCTGGGGAAACCCCAGATCCAGTATTTTCCGGCGAAGGTAATCCTTCGCCGGAATAGAGAGAGATAAAGAGAGGAGAGAGAGAAAGGAGGAAGAAGAGAGAGAAATGAGGAAGAAGAGAGAGAAAGGAAAAAGAAGAGAGAGAAAGGAGGAAGAAGAGAGAGAAAGGAGGAAGAAGAGAGAATTTTTTTTTTTTTTTTAATAAAGTGGCCGGCCGGAATTTTTTATTCCGGCCGGCAACATCCCGCCGGAGAAGAAGGGTGAGGTGGAGAGGAGGTGGTGTGGTGGAGGAGAGATTAGATGAGGTGGACAAACAAAAAGAAAAAATAAAAATTACAGAAATGCCACCGGGGTAGAATTGGGAGGTTGGATAAAATTTGGGGCCAAATAGGAAATTTTTGGGGCCAAAACGAACTACCGGACACTTATGGGGGCCAAAACGGCCAGTTGGTCACAAATCGGGGGCCAAAACGGAATTAACCCTAAATAAAATACTAGTTTCCTAAACCTAATCAAATTCTAATAATAACTTCTAAATAAATAAATACTACAACTTAAACTTATAAAGTTTCCTAAATATATAAAATTGTTAAAACTAATAATTCTCTACTAAATAAAATAGGAAACCGCTAAAATAAATCTTCCAAAAATCTCCCTGCATAAAAAAAGATCAACTGGATGAAATCTATTTAAAAAACTTTACTAGATTATCGTAATCACTATCATCATCTTCATGGCGGTAAACATAAGTCCATTGGGAGAGAACGGTGAGAAGATTCCTGATGATTTATAACTTTGTGAATTTTCTGACTACTGAAATGAATTTCTCGGAAAATACAAGGGGAAACGGTTCCTAATTTTTTTGTGCATAATTGTCATTTTAGAATATTTAAACGTTTGGCTGGCTTTTAGACTTGTTTTCAAAGTTTGAAATATATGGGCCTTTATTCAGCCCATTCAGCCATTTAGTCAATTCAGTCAACATTTCATATTTTGTTGAAAAGCAAAAAAAAAAAAAAAAAAAACAAATGGCAGAACTCATAATTTAAGATAATAAACTGTCTAAATTTCTGAAGATTATTCGATAAAAGTTTAGTTTTTTTCAAAATGTTAATCAACTTCATTTTAAAGACTATGATTTCTTAACTATTATTCATTGACTAATAAAAATATCTCATCAAACGACTTAACCTAAGCATGAAATATCGAATCATGGAGTATAAATAATGAAAAAAAATCATACTGATATGAAAAAAGATCATTAATAAACCATCAACATGTAAAAAAAGTTCTGATTTTATAAAAATTCATCTCTAAAAGGTTAAATATGAGTTTGATCATCGACCTTAAATGGTGATTTGAAAGCCCATAGATATAAGAGAGAATGATGAAGCTGGTGTCGGTGGTGACGAAGCTAACGTCTGTGGTGATGCCGCTGGTGTAGGAGATGAAGGTCCATTGTGGTGGTAAAGGTGCCTAGTGGTGATGAAGGTGGTGATGGATTCTTTTCGTTGATAGGAGATAGAGGATAATTTTTCAGGCACCAAAGTGAGAGGGAGAGAGGAAAGGGGAGAAAGGATCAGCACGGGGCCAAGTTAGGGCTAAGTAGGCCTATTGCAGGCAACATCATAAAACATCGTCGACAACACCTCAACCACGCCACTCAAAATTGAAGCTATTATTACTAACAAATGTAGGGATAACCCAAAGCAACAAAAATGAAGACCTCCATCGACACCCTATCTTAAAGTCAATGTTGACGCTTCCTTCACACAGCTCACAAAACCAGCAGGAATTGGATGCATCATACATGATGATGAAGCAAATTTCATAATAGCAGCAGCAGACACAGTTCGGGGTCAAAATGCGGAAGGATGTGAAAGTTTGGCGATTCACTTTAGCATACTATGGGCCATTCAACTGCAAATCCAACATGTTCACATAGAGAGCGACAATCAAAATATAATCCAGTACATTAACGGTCAAAGTAATAGCTTACACTGGCAATCCAAACTAGTCATCTCTCAGTCTCTTACGCTCAAGAATCAGTTCACAGATATTATCTTCTCTTACGCTCCCAGGAAATGCAACGCCAAAGCAGACGCTCTAGCTAAATGGGGCAGAAACAATTGTCAGAAAAGAATTTAGAATGTTGCACCATCTTTTATTTCTGCTTTAAATTAGATACTTTTGTATGGATGGTTTGTTTTAATGTAAGTATATTTCATCAAAAAAAAAAAAGTACAAGAATCTCTTGCTATTTAGGAAGGAAGAAAGCAAATATGTAGTGATAAAAGAAGCAATGATGCATAGCCTCATAGTGTGTCTAAAGATGGATCAAACAAATTATAGATTTAGGTGCTGTTTGTTTTTTTATCAATTCAGATCTGAAATCTGAAGTCGTCGTCAATTCAGATTTCAGATCTTTGTTTTTTCATTTAACAAAATCTGAAATTTTGGCTGAATGAGTTAGAGGTCTGAATTGGCTGAATTAAAGCCCATTATATTCACTTTAAAACAAGTCTGAAAATAGGTCAGATGGCTGAAACTCGATAAATGACATTTCTACCCCTGTTTATTAAAAACTTTTGTCCCAACAGTGAACCACCACCACCGGCAAAACCATCCCTACCACCACCGGCAAAAACATCCCTACCACCACCGACAAAACCACCACCACCACCACCGAGAAAACCACCACAAACCAGACACAAACCACCACCACAATACCAACACCACCACATATCACGACCACCACCGCATGCACTACGACCAACACCACACAACACAGATTCGGCGAGGTTTCAGCTTTTAAACCTTCACACAGAGAGAGAGAGAGACGACGTGAGGAGAAAGAGATTCGACAAGATCTTACCTTCGTTTAGAGAGAGATAGTCGACCACACCTTCCGTTCGGTGAGAGAAAGGGAGAGAAAGCTGCAAGACCTACTTATCCATCGGTTTAGGGAGTTTGAAGTGAGTTCCGGCGAGAGTTCCGGTCAGATAGAGAAAGGCTTTTTTTTTTCTATCATACGAGAGAGAGAGAGAGAGAGAGAGGTGGCTGATATATTTGAGAGGAGAAAAATAAAAGACCTAGGGTTTCTAGAGTTTGTATTAGGGCAAATGAAAGATAGGGTCTGTTTGGTGAAATACATAAATGAGGGGTATAATTGTCAAAAATATAATTCAGACTCAATAATTCAGATTTAGAAAACAAACATCTAATTAAAACTAATTCAGTTCAGCTAATTCAGATTCAGCCAATTCAGATTCAGACGCATTTAAAAAAAACAAACAGCACCTTAAGCTTCCACTTTGTAGAAGACTTTAATTTGTGGAAGACCTTAATTCGTGGTAACATTCATTTGAATTGCCACTAGAGATGCATATACTCCATTGTTAATATTCATCAATGTATCATGATTTCCTTTCTCCACAATGACCCCGTTTTTAACCACAACTATTAGACCAACATTTCTAATTGTTGTTAAACGATGAGCCACTACAACTGTGGTTCGATTCACCATGACACGACCTAAATGAAAGCCATCGGAAAAGTGTTACTGACAACCACGTTTACACATGTGTTGCAGCTAATCTTAGTGTCAAAATATTTCAAGATTTACGGGTAGGCATTGGAGAAACATAACAAGAATAGTAATTTTCATATCAAAGACTACAATTGTGTCTAGAGAAGATCAGACAAAATATAAAGATTTAAGGTTCCAATTTGTACAAGACTTTAATTTGGGGAAGACCTTAATTCGTGGGAACATCCATTTGAATTGCCACTAGAGATGCATATACTCCATTGTTAATATTCATCAATGTATCATGATTTCCTTTCTCCACAATGACCCCGTTTTTAACCACAACTATCAAACCAACATTTCTGATTGTTGTTAAACGGTGAGCCACTACAATTGTGGTTCGATTCACCATGACACGATCCAATGCATTTTGAACAATTTGTTCTGATTCCGCATCTAATGCACTTGTTGCCTCATCTAATAGTAATATTTTTGGTGCTTTCAAAATCACACGTGCAATTGCCACTCGTTGTTTTTGTCCACCTGATAATTGGATTCCACATTCTCCTACAGTTGTGTCGTAACCCTTCATTTTTCACCAAGTTAATAAAATTAGCGTTGAGGGGGTAAAGTAAAAAAAAAAACATAAGTGAATAATCATTTGCTTGATGATTGAAAAATACTATGCTAGAAGATGTGAAAATGGACAACAGTTAAGGATTCAAATCAACTAACACAAATTTGGTAATGCATTATGAAACTTTATCAACTAAAGGAATTTGTTCCTTTTAGATCCACCACCCTTCTAAGATCTAGCATGCCTCAATTTTGGATCGTTTACCAACTAGTCTTGTCACAAGGGATGAGATAGTTTTTGCCTAAGAAGTCAGATTCGGCCTGACTTGCCGAGTTACTTTGGAACTGATTCAGGCTCGACGGCAGAGCGAGCTGATTCCAGCATGAAGCCACAGGTTATGGATTTGGGCAGATTAATTTTCGACGAATCTATTAGTGAGAATCTAAGTAATTTATGGAGACCACCGGGCCACCTTTTTGGATGAAATCCCACCACCCTCAGAGCGCCTAGTCGCACCTCTTCTGGGTTTCTCTTTTCACGCCGAAATCTTCTTTTACATCGAAGGGAAGGTTTGTGAATTTGTAATTGCTAATGAAAGCGAGGAAATAGGATTTCTCTTCGTAAAAGTTAGATTTCAAACCTCAACTCAGATTTCAAATCTAACATTGAAACGAAAACACGCACCACCTTAGACTTTAGTAAAAGTTCAGAGTTATAAGTTCTAACCTGTTGTAAGCCACTTATGAACTGATGAGCATTTGCTTGCTCAGATGCTGCTATGATATCCATCTCTGTTGCCTCACCAGCTTCCTTCCCATAAGCAATGTTAGCTCGAATAGTGTCGTTGAATAATATAGGTTCTTGGCTTACCAAACCCATTTGCTGTCTCATCCATCTCAATTGAAATTTTTGGATTTCTATACCATCTAAAGTAATTTGACCCGAATCATGATCATAAAATCGCTGCAATAACGATATAACAGTTGATTTACCGCTCCCACTCTCGCCAACTAGAGCTATTGTCTGATACATGATGATTGTCACAATTTAGAACATGGTACAGTTGAAAAACAATCAGAAACCTGTTATAACGTCGGTCACATAAATCAGAAAGATTGTTATAGCATATTTTAAAATCAAACAGTTTATTAATAGTAGAGTTAGGTTATTAATTTACGTGGTAAGCAAGGGGTAGAGTATCAGGTAACATTGATCGTATTAGTTAGAAGTTGTAAGAAATATTAAATAAAGATTACCTTGCCAGAGTTAATGGATAAGCATAAGTCATGAAATATCTGAACATCAGGCCTTATTGGGTACTTAAAACTGACATGTCGAAACTCAATTTCACCCTTAACATCTTCTAGTGTAATTCCGGAGTTATCGTAGGAGTTAACTTTTACTTTTTGATCAAGAATCTTGAATATAGATACAACTGAAGCCTTAGCTTGACCATAATCTGGTCCCATTGAGATCGAATGAGAAACTCCCATCGCCGTTACAGTCAGAACAAGGAAAACCTGCAGAATAATAATATCATAAACATGGTATAAGATTTCAACATATTTCGGTCTACCAACCAAAAATTGATAATATTATGTATATTTACGATTGTATCGGTCATAATACAGTCTATATATGAAGGAAAACCTCATCATCCATCTCCTATGTTCGAAGAAGTATTTTCATGGATAAATTAAAAGAGTTATAGAAAGACTTACACGAAAAAACTTTGGAATTGTTAACTTGCCATCATGAATTAGTCTTGCTCCCGCATAAAAAATAGTTGCATAGACTGAAAATACGAAGAAAAACGAGATACCAAAACTGATTCCCCTAACCAAACCTTGCTTTATACCTATATTTGTTTGGGCTTTGCACTTGTATTCGTATAGTTTCATCACCTTCCGTTCAGCACTAAATGAAACAACTGTTCTTATATTCCCAATAGCATTACTAGCAATTCGACTCGCATCTTCATACATCATCTGCAATCATGAAATAATAGATGATAAATACAAAAAGTAAATTTTATGTTTGAGCTTTCTTTTGATGGTACATATACAAATCAAACCTTAGCATCTGCACCGAAACCAGTCAAGAACTTCATTTCAGCCCATGCATTTAGTCCTAGCAAGGGTAGCAAAAAAAGGGTAATGAGAGCTAGCTGCCAATTCGCTTCGAAAGCAATACCTATACCAACAATAAGTGTTGCCATATTCTGTACAAGTAGTGAAAGTGCATCCCCAATTAGAGAAGGAACAATTGCTGCATCTGTAGAAAGTCTCGCACTAATAGCACCACTCGAGTGCTCAGGTTCATCAAACCAACTAATGTCCATATGCACTACCTTCTCGAAACACCTTGCGCGGATTCGCTTTATTAACTTACATCCGGCTATAGAAAAAAGTATTGTTTTCGCTGAGATTGCTATAAATGATATAATGCTAAGGGTGACAAACATCAATGACCAAAACCTTGAGTGATTCTGAAGGAGATTTGGAGGTTCATAGAATATTTTGAAGACACTAGAAAACATAACTGCAAAAGCTGGGAATATGGTTCCATTGATTGCTGCAAATATAGTACCAAGAAGCAAAATGGGAAACTCCGACTTATTAAGATAGGCAAGACGAAAAAAAGGAACTTTATGGTCCTGTTTAGGTTGAACGACATCTCTGTCCTGTGCATAGTCTTTTTGTAGCCCGGGTGTTGTAGGGAAATCAAATTCCGTTCTGGAAGAGCGGATGCCATGCATTGGTTCTCTGTGACTTATGGATCGTTGAAGACTTAAGTGTCTTTCAAGTTCCACCTTAATTTCTTGTTTCACCGTGTCATTGCTTGATTTTTTATTTTCTTGCAAGCGTATAAGCTGGCTATACTCTCCATCAGGATCTTCAAGGAGCTCCAAATGTGAACCTGAAAATTAAGTCGGTGAAAAAACAGCGAATTAAATGGGCATGCTCAAGAGAGATAAAAAAAATCATAATCGTATGCTACGAAAAGTATTAATTCGTCAAATCCCATACCTTTTTCAACCACCTTTCCTTCATGAATAACAACGATCAGATCTGCTTTTCTAATTGTGCTCAAGCGATGGGCGACAATGAGAGTCGTTCTATTAACCATCACCCCATCCAGTGCCTCTTGAACTAATTTTTCGGACTCCGAATCAAGTGCACTTGTAGCTTCATCTAGGAGAAGAATTCTTGGATCTTTCAGGATTGCTCTAGCTATGGCAATTCTTTGCTTCTGTCCCCCCGAAAGCTGGGTCCCACGCTCCCCGACCAATGTGTCTAGCCCCTTGATGCATTTGAAAAAAAAGTCACATTTCTAAGCATAATAACCATGTCTATAGTACAGTTCAAACATATCTGGAAAATAACATAAGTACCAGAGGCAGTTCATCTATGAATTTGGCTGCATTTGCTAGCTCAGTTGCAACCCTAATTTCCTCAAGAGTTGCATCATCCTTTCCATATGCAATATTATCTTTAATGCTAGAATCAAATAAAACAGGTTCTTGGCTTACAAGCCCAATTCTCTTTCTTATCCACAACAACTGGAACTCCTGGAGATTTATACCATCAATTAGAATTTCACCGGCTTGTGGATCGTAAAATCTTTCTATCAGACTAATTACAGTCGACTTTCCGCTTCCACTTTGACCAACTAAAGCTGATGTCATACCACTAAGCATCCTTAGAGAGAACCCATTAAGTATTTTCTCATCTGATCTAGTAGGATAACTGAAGTAAACATCTTTTAACTCGACATCTCCTCTAATACCATCAAATGTTTTCCCACTAGAGGTGTCATGTGAATCAATATGTGGTTTCCTATTTATTGTCTCAAAAATCTTCGAGGTTGCGGCTTTTCCAGCAGCAAATGCACCCAAGCATGAAAATGCTTGTCCGAGAGCCCTGAGCAATTAACATTCGAAAAACTTAAATAACTTTCCATTACTTACTCATTCAAAACTGGAGTGCTTATATTAACTTCAATAGAAACGGGTTTACTAGACACATAATATGCTAAACCATGATCACAATGAAACATATTCAAGATGCTAGTTGTGATAGTTCCGCAGCATTGCTAGAGGAGTTTGCGGAGTCTGTCGTATAAATGCGAGCTCACTCTTAGCATGTTTTGAAACGTTTAGTTGGGCTTTTGAGAGCTCAAGCCTAAGTAGAGATAATATCAACTCAACATAAAAACGATGTTGAGTAGTCACATAGAAGCAAGGGTAAACTACTTACACGGCGCCCATCAACAAGGCAATAATAACATTAATAACATCACCACCATTATAGCCTTTATCAATGATCATTCTTGCGCCAAACCATGTGCCCAAGGCATAAGTAAGATAATTCATCGATAATGGTGAAGCATAGCCCAATCCACCAACTAAGCCCTCTAGAATACCAGACTTATAAGCACTTGTCAAGTACTTGTTATATTTATCAATAGCTTGTTTTTCTCCTGTAAATGATGCAACCTGTATGAAATGTTATCAGTTATCTTCTAAAATTCTGTAGAAAACAACAAACAAGAATAAATTTCCCAAGCAAGGGATTAGCACGTACCGTTCTTATTAAGCTAATCGTTTGTTCTGCAACGTTTCCTGCTTGGGAATAAGCTGCTTGTGTACGGGATGCTATCTTTCCTAAAAGAATGAGGAAAACCGCGGCCGAAACCGCAAGGGGAGGAATAGAAGTTAACATGACAAGCGAGAGAAGCCACCCTTTAGTGAACGCAACTATAAAACCTCCTAGAAATGTAGTAGTGAATTGAATAAACTTGCCAACCTACACACAAGTTCAAAATTATTCTGGTATCAATCGTTAAGCTTGAAAAGTATACTCATTGTCCAACATCTTGTGGCACTATAATCTACATAGCATATTAGGCAACCCTTTCCTTGTAAGACAGTTTCCAATGAACGCTAGGCCAGTCTCTAAATTCCCATGAAAGTCAATCCCCTCATGGAGGTTGAGTGCCAAGTGACCACATCTTTTGCTTTGAATTCAGGCTTAAATATCTTCAGCATTGGTGAACACTAGAATTTTTGTTTCTACGAAAATTAGATAAGCAATGGATAACCCTTTCCTTTCAAGCCAATTATGTAGTACTAGGCCAGGTTTATAACAAGTGAATATAGCGCAAATATTTTATGGTTTTTCATTTAGTAGTATTAAGTACATACCTTATCGCTTATGGCATCTTGAATAAGAGATATGTCCCTTGATATCCTCTCAATAACTTCCCCTGTTTTCATTTCTTGATCAAAGAAAGCAATATCTTGCCTTAATATAGCTTCTAAGTACAGACTTCTTATTCGGGCTGCCTGTCTCTCCCCTGTAACCGTCCAGCAAGCCACCTCTAGCAGAATCAAATATCGATTTTCTTAGCATACATCAAAAGTTACAACATTTTTGTGTGTGCTCATTGAGAATGTATTGAATTGTTTAATATTATATAGAACTATATCCACTTACGGAAGAATGATGCCAAACCAGCCCCGACACCCAAATAAACAAATTCCAATGCTACCTGGAGATCACACGAAGATTAATCCGCCACAAAAAGCTTAACATTGGGACTCCATTTGGTATTAGGGGAGTTTTGTTTTCGCTAACTTTCATGTTTCGTTTCATGTCTTTGTGGTATTCATTCATGTGTTTTAGCATGATATAAGTTTTTGTACATACTGTGACGAGCAAGGATGCAAATGTATATGATAGTTACTCAGTGTATTATATTAAGTGAGTTGGGATCTTAAATTGCTCATAAAGATGGTATCACTGTTATGCAAAGAACATGCAAACCAAGAAAAACAATAATAGAAGTAAACAATCACACAAGCACAAAAGCTTTACGTGATTCGGTTGGTGAGACTTACTCCACAACAAACAATGGCGCGATGATTTTCACTATGGATGAAGAACAAAATTACAGAGATTTTCTCGAGGATTTTAATATTTGTAGCTATCTAAACCTTAACACTCAACCGCCTCTTAACCCTCTCCCGAAAAACCCACAAAATATGCCCTTTACACTGATAAAAACCACTCATGAGATAAAACTGATAGGTGCAAACTTATGGGTCATGTGCCTTGAGACGGCTTTTCGGTTGCGAATCGGGTTAGCCATTGACATATATTCAAGACACTTTCAACTGAGTGTTTATGGAAAATTTTGCGGAAACAAACGAATTAGGCCCTGATCAAATAGATTAAACCACATAGTTTATATCATAATCATAAAATTAAGGATGCATCATTACCTTAGACACCTTATTAAGCACATCTTTGGTGTCTTTAGAATCTCCAAAAGAATTGATAAGATTTCCACCCATTATGGTCATAAGTGGAATTGTCATACCACTTGCAATGGCTGTAGTTATACCCCACACCATCAAAAGTTTATCTTTGGTATCTGCAAAGGAAAATAGCTTAAGAAATGGTATACTTTTGGCAATGACCTCATCTTCTTCTCTTTTGCTCTTTTCAGGATTAGGTTGGCCATCTCCATCTCTTGACATTCTATCCATATTGAGGATGCACAACAAGTTCTAGCTAGCTCAATCTTCTACAATCAATGAAATAACAAACAAATTTGAGATAAGTTACTGCAATGGACATCATGTATGCAGTTAAAATATTAGATCTTTCTAAACTTAGGGAGATTTGGTGGTTCAGGATTACTTCTTGCTCACACTCAAATAAAATTCTAGATTTTAATACTAAAATAAGCTTCATAATTTGAAGTTATTTATTTTGTAATGTTTCCATTCTGCCAATTAAATGATAAATTTTATAGCAAGAAAATCTATGACACCCCAAGCCTTAGCAGTTAACGATATTGCCCCGGCTTTTTGCACCTTACATAGGTACGGGATTTGTTCTTGGCGAATGCTCCAAGACCCCCCCCCCCCCCCCCCCCCACCCACAAAAGGCCTCGCCACTTACTAAGCGCTAGCTTTCACCTATAGTCCAGGCTCTGGACACGATCTCGCGATCGATGTGGGGCTATCACTATCCCCCCACCCTCGACGAAGAGCCGTCCTCGGCTCTGATACCACTAGTGACGCCCCAAGCCTTAGCAGTTAACGATAGTTTTCCCACTTTTTGTACCTCACATAGATACGGGGTTTTGTTTTTAGCAAGTTTCCATCATAGGTAATGAACATCATTGAAGAGGATAGACTAGGTAGGTCATACATAAGAAGTTAATTTTTGTTTGTCTATTTTTTCTTTGTTTTTAGGGTCGAGCCATCTCTTAGTGTACTGTTTCAAAAAAAATAAAAATTGTTCATTTAACTAAATTGCACGTAGAACATATAATTAATTGATGTCCAAAATTTATCGGCATTAAACTATTTTCATATTTTTGAGGTCCGACACACGTCCATTCTTGTGTTACGATGTATCAGTCAAACACAATATAAGAGCGTCTCCGAGGGTGGAGCTCCAAATGTCCTTCTAAAACAACACCCTCCCTACAAACGGACCCACATTTTGGAGCTTCACTCCAGCCGTAAAACACTATTCACCCTTCAAAATAATTTTAAATTGTTATTCTATCTAACTATTTATATTTAACATAAAATTTAATATAAAATATTATACAAGAAACTAATAACTATTAACTTAAAATTGTTATTTATTAATAAAATATAGATACATAAATTAAAATGGGGCATTATTATCAATTTAAGAAAATCAAGCATATACAGAGTTTATAACGTAATGCAGTAGGACTGGAAAATAAAAACTTAAAATCAAATTAGATACTTCAAATTGGAGGGGCACGACGTACTTCGTCTCTGAACCAATAAAATTTGGAGGGTTGGAGCACACCGGTGGAGGTGCTCTAAAGAAAATATAATTGTGGTAGTTTCTAAAATCATTCATTCATAAAAATAATCATTCTAGGCCTTTTCTTTCGTTGAGTTTTAGGTCTGTTTGTTTCAGAAAAAGTTTAATTTCGTCGGTTATCGTGCTTATCACATCTTTAGTTTGTATCTATGCCATTGTAATGACTTTATAAATCACTTTCAAAAAAAAAAATCATTTCTATTAGAAGGAAGATGAAAAATCTTGATCATTTTAACTTCTTGTTAGTTTTTTCATAAGTTCTCTAGAAATCTCATACAAGTATTATGTAAATGGTCTCTATGGATAACTATTCAAGAATACTAAATACCAAAATCCAACAGCTGAAGAATGAAAAAAAGAACAAAAACAAAGGAAAGAAGAAAATGAAATCCTCAGATAGTACCTGTTAATGTTAAAGCGGGCATAACGAGGAAAAAACAGTATTGCAAGCAAAAGGAGAAAGAGAGGGAGAGAAAGAGTTTCTTTGTCAAGAGAAGAAGCCAAAGAAGAGATTACAAAAGTGGGTGCATAACGTGGTGATATGTAAGTGTAAACAAAGTTCTTATTTCATTTAGACGACTTTTAGCTGGAAAACTACTAAATTAAGTATTCTACCCAAATTTTTTATTACAATGATCTTCTAGTGATACCAATAACTTAACCTGAAAATGTATTGCTTCCAAACTAATATGAGTGTGGATTGGGTTGGACTAACAAAAAAAATTTGATTGTTTATATATAGGTCTAGTACCATATTTATGGGATTCTTGTTTAGATTTGCCTAATAATAAATGGAGTCATGTGTTGGAGTTGGATATTCGGTGAATAAGGCAATCGTGCACACTAAGCTAGGTCACCGAAATATTATTCGAACTATGATATACATATCATTCTTACCTATTTACTATGTAAGAAATTAGCAAAAGGTTGTATGGGCCAATATACGTCACCAGGAACGCTCACAGAAATCCACAATTAATGGGCTTACACGGTGACCATGGCCATGAATTAATAGCTCATTGGGCCGACTCGTTTATCTACGGGGAGCCCGAAGCAACGT
The DNA here is from genome assembly GCF_041429995.1 of Eschscholzia californica. Taxonomy (NCBI): domain Eukaryota; kingdom Viridiplantae; phylum Streptophyta; class Magnoliopsida; order Ranunculales; family Papaveraceae; genus Eschscholzia; species Eschscholzia californica. The sequence continues at coordinate 36,009,718 of NW_028238472.1, forward strand.
TAAAACATGCAAAACACATCCAACCCTGGATAAAGAGGCCCCCCTCACTTCCTCAACAGACGTCCCGATGTATATCCGTTGGAGAGATGTTACAATATCTTGGATACATACGTTAGGAGGTTACGATCTTTGTAGTTATGGTGAGAGCTCTACGCGTTACCGCATTAAAGAGACAACTCACCGCCAGGTGACAGTCGACTAAGACACTATAAAATGACCGAGAAGAAGATGATACAAAGGATCGGGTTATCGACTAATGCCCCCGAGCTTGACATTGATTATCCAATTCCTAGGCAACCAACCAATAACTTGCTTTCTCTCTCTATAGTCTTGCTTTTTCATATAACTCCGCTCTATCACATAATCCTCCTTCTCTCTCTGGTCCAAGTACTGTCAGAATCTTACATCCAAATACATGACCTCGTCAAATACTGTTCATAAAGGGTACAATACCTCACAAGTATTATTTGCAGAGGGTACAAGACCTTTATATCTCCTAGAAAACACAAATACAGAACCTCATCTTAAGGGAACAAGCTTATACTTTTCCGAGAAAGTACAAGTACAGGACTTTCCCAAGGGTCTATCTATTTTCTCTCTCCAACAACCACGTGATCAAGGGTTCGCCTACTTTATCAATATCAATGGTTTGCTTACTTTACCTCTCCTAGAGGTCAGACCCTTAAAGCTTCCCACATCACCCATGTGATTATCTACATACAAGGGATACAAGGTCAAATCCTAAAACCTCCCACTTTATTTACGGTACATACCCCTGAACAAGGCAAGCCTCGCCTGGACTGCCTCATTAAAGAACTGGCCTCACATGCTATCATTTTATCTCCCTAACCAAGTCAGTCTACCCGTAGAGACCGAGCTCCGACCACTCTACGAGCCGTGCCAAACTCCGACCACCCCACCAACTGTAACATTCCAAGGATAATATCCACGTATTCATCACTTCTCTTGCAAGCTTACTGACTTGACCGTCGCAGTCCTTTTGGCAGGCACCACCCCGTTGTCCCCCAAAGACCTCACAGTCACGTGTGTTTTATCTCTGGTCACAAGTTAAGGCCAAAGACGACGTCGATGCCCGTAAAAATATTAACAAGTGAAGGTCCAACTTCCGGTCCTTTTGACTTCTTGACCCGCCATTTCGGCCCCTCACATTTTGGCGCTAGTAGAAGGGACCTGACAACTAATTACTGAGTTTATCCCGATGGCACAAGAGAACACCCAGTGATTCAGAGTCTTGGAAGAAGAGAACATCATGGCTAGAGCCGATAATCAATTATTGCAAGAAAAAATCACGAAATTATCTGTAGCCGTACCATCTCGAAGACCCGTTGCTCCTAGGTAGACAAAGCGGAAGCCTGAAGAGCAGGCTAGAAGGACCTCTGAAGCAAGAGACATGCCTAACCAGCCAATCCTTCGTTCGACAACTCTGGGACAGTCAAACAGAACAGAAACAGCGGCCTTCAAATTGACCCGTCATTCAACTAGACCTGGATGACAACAACGTCCAACAACGCAGACCACGGCTGCTCCTCTATCCTCTGTTTTTCCTCATTTATTTATTGTATCTACATTGCAGACTAATGTGACCTACATCCCTACACACCCGCACTCTCCTAGAGATAATTCTCTAGAGCAAGGCTTGGCAAAAAAGCTAGCAGACCTAGAGGCCTTACTTACTCTCATACCTGGGGTCCCGACTCCATTGAAAAAGAATCTGTCCGAAAGTTATGCTGACTCACCATTTGTAGATGTCATAGCTTTCGTAGAGATTCCTAGGAAGTTTACCTTCCCGAATATGAAGATGTACAACGGTACATCGTATCTCGCTGACCACATTGCTTCCTACAAGCAACGCATGTTTACTGCTGCTATACCAAGAGACCTAAGAGAGGCATGTATGGGCAAGAGCTTTGGCTCTAGCCTCGTAGGCCCAAGTCCGCGTGGTATACAAACCTTCTTAACAATTCTGTTTCATCTTTCGCACAACTGACTGATATCTTTGTTGAGTAGTTGGCAGTAGCAAGAAGATAGAAAAGCTGTCTGGCGACTTATACAGAATACAAAAAAGGAGAGAACAACCTCTTAGAGAGTACGTGGGAAGATTCAACAGGGAGAACGTATCCATCCCGTATTGCAACACCGAGATAGTTGTGGATGCCTTCAAAAAGAGCTCCTTCTATTGGGTTGTGGTGTCACCTAGTGTTCTAAGCGGAATCTCAGACATCTCATATCTAACACTAGTAGGTCCCAAGATCATCATGCATAATCTAATAATCAACTAAGAGTTTAGGATTACGCTCATCGCCAGTTTTTCCCTCGAACCTTTCCAATCGAATGCGAATACCAACAATCCCACGTGTTGCTCCTCTACTCGAGACACCCGAATGATCAACTGGATCTCCCACCTTGTGTCTAGCTAGAACTCCAATGGTGGTTTGATATGAAGAACACCTTCTTCTTTATTGACTAGTTAGATCACTTGGGAATTAACTCACTTTCACTCTTCTACTTGATGTTGTAGAGTAAGAAAACTTCTTGAGAAATTTCACACCTTATTCAAATCCCTGAGAGACCTTACATAGAACCCTAGTTAGAGTCCCACCCTAATTAGGTTTCCCAAAAATCCTCTTTTGAATAAGATTAAGGAAATAATCGAAAATAGAAATAGCCGCGAATTACTTCGTAATTTTACGATCATAGTTGGTTTTTAGCTAAACACTACAACCCCTAAATCGTCCGGACTTGATGATCTTCTTCATCAATTGTCCTATCCGACAAATTCCTTGCATTGCATCTTTGGTCGAAGGACATCTCCTTCACCTTCATGATGGAGAGTTGTACAAAGAGATGACCAAGTTCAATTATATGACCCTTGATGACGTACTGTCCAGAGCTTGGCTAGAGATAAGGTGGGAAGAAGACAAACCCCACAAAAGATATTCGTACGACGACCAATCTAGCGATCGACGATTCAAGAGACCCGGTCGAAGGCCAGAACAAAGATCAATCCACCAAAGCGCCCAATCCAAGGGAGAACAAGAGATCTCTGGACCCACCATCCAAACGACTTGACGAGAGGGTTCAGACTCCCCCTAAGGCAAGACTTACAGAACACAACCACATTGTGGAACGCAGGTAGGTGATAGCTGTGATGAAAGATATGGGCAACACCGTGAGGTGGGCAGGTAAGATCAGAACTCCAAGCTATAACTCCAAGTGGTGTGAATTTCATTTAGATCAAGGACATACCACTGAAGATTGTATAACCTTGGGATTTGAGGTGACAAAGCTCTTAAAAGAGGGCACCTCACATACCTGCTGACAGATAAAGGTAAAAAGATCATAGCGCTCAGGGATGAACAAACGAAAGAGTTGGAGCCGCCAATCCCGACAAAGACATGCTCGATAATAACTGGAGGTTCAGAAGTAAACAGAGGCAACCACTTAGCTTCCAAAAGAAGCGCAAGGATAACTCACAGCCCTGGAACACACTCAACCAATGCTCCGTCACCAGCTTGTACTGATTAGATCATCAACTTTGTAAACAGTGAAGTCACGGGGCTCGTCAACCCTCACCATGACGCTCTCGTCCTGTCTCTTACAATTGCTAATGTCCTAGTAAAAAAAAAATTAATTGATAATGGGTCGTCTGCTAATGTATTATTTTTACATACTTGACAGGGTATGGGCTTAGACGAGACAAGCATATGTTGTTGATCTATTATACTCATTGGCTCTAGTGGTGAGCAGAAACAAACCTTGAGAGAAGTATCTCTGCCTGTCTATGCTGGAGGACTCAACTTGCCAACCACATTCATGGTGCTGGATTCTCCATCGACCTACAAAATTCGTGGTTATGTTGTTTGAATTGTGTATGGACTGAATCATTCAGTTAAGTGATGAGAGTCAGAACTAGGCATAGTTGGCTCGACCCGATGGTCGATTGCGAGTACAGGTTTATTGATGCGATACCTGATCGACATGGGCTTAAGTTCTAGTATGGATGAGGATATTCTGTTGCGATTTGGTGGTTGGCTTGACTTGATAGTTGATGCCAACACGGGTAATTGTATGTATTGTAGAAACTTGTGGACCACACATTGATACGTCTTGTATAAGAAGCATATTACCAATCAGAAGTTGGCGCGCCTCTTGCTCATATGTGAAGTGCTCGTGTTGTACGGATTCCCTTCTTGGGAGGTATCTCTTGTCTATTGAGAGGTTTAAGTCGGTGCAAACACGAGGGCCAAATCAGGCCGACTAGTGGACTTCGGAAATTGGTTGTAACCCATCATATTGGAAGTTATTTTTTTAAAACCTTCCTCAACGTTGTGATAGGTTGAGTAAGTGCTATTTGGTATGAAACTTGTGCCTTGGTTTAAGACTGTTGTTTCCTCTCGTCTATTCAGATCTTTGTTTAGTTATGAATTGGTATATCAAGATTTTTAGGGATTTGGAAATCTACTAGCTGGGTTCTGACCCAACCTACCATTTTTTAGGTGATAGAGACCATGGGTTGTCACCAGTGTGATCTCAGTTCGTCAGCTCAGAGTTTCTTTCGTAGTTTTCGTTTTCGAGATTAGATAGTTGCTTAGACTCCTTTTTTTTAGGTTTTTAGTATTTCCTTTCAGTTTCGTTTACCAATTGATGCAAACAGATATTTCAGAGATTATGATTAATTCATTATTCGTTAGTTTGACTTATAAGTTCTTATGAGCTCCATGATGTATTGGTTGTCATTTAGTTGGCTTTCATTATTATTATGTTATGATTCCGTGACGGAATACCCTATATCTTGGTTTTCGTGGCGGTCGGTATGGAAACTAGGACTTGGGGCGTTACATGTACCGAGTTTTGCTAAAGGAACATGACTTTTTATTATTTTGGAAAGAGGTCATGCATTAATATTGACTAGTTAAATTTTAACACCGTCACTTAAAAATTTATTGTTACGTTTAAATAAATTATATTTGATTTTGACAGTACTTCTATTAAAAATTCAGTTAACTTTAATTTTTTTAACTATGAAACCAATTGAAATGGTTGATAAATACGAGCACAACAGTACACTAATGTAGACGTAGTAATGTAGTTGGCGCTACAATGCATTGCAGTCACTACAGTGGCAGTCTAATGCAGTCACTACACTGGCAGTCTAATGCAGTCAACTGAAGTACACTAATGTTGTTGCCGCTACAGTGAATTGTAGTCTCTGAGATACTCAAGAAAAATCGACATTCCTCCCTGTTGACTTGATACGAGTTGACCCATTGAGATTTTGATCTTTCTTGACTTATTCACTGTAGTCAACTGATGACCATTTTTTGGATCATCACGAGTCCCGCCACTCCTTAGTCGAAAGAAGAGAAACTAAGGAGTAGAAGAACTTAAAGTATTTCTTTCGATCATCACATATAACCATATGAAAGTAATTTACATGCAATTAAGATAATGTATAATTAATTTGAATAAATTCTTAAGGTTTAGAGTGTACCTGAACGAGAGTTGTTCATGAAACCCGATAATTTTTCATGTAGCGAGATGCTTTGCAGCGCTGCTTCCAGGGCTGGATCCCAAGACTGCTTACGTGTCCTTGATTCTTGAAAAGTTCGAATGCCTTTAATATTTTGAAGAACAAGTTTCTTTCTTACCCCTTTTTGATATTCTGGTCACATGTTTTCTTAATTATTTTTGGGCAACTGACTCCGTATCTCCTTGTTTTTCATAGGCTCGAAGCCCTAGTCATTTCTTATCAGATGATTCTCATGCCTGACTGAGTTAGAGACTCGCCATGATTTACTTATGACACTTATTACTTCACTAGTTTTTAAGGCGTTTCACATTTATTCTTTAAGACCTTTGAGGTTTTTCATTCTTGAACTTCTATCTATAAATATCTTGTTGGACCTTTTGATTTTCTTCATGGACAACTTTTCCTAAGATGTTTTTCTTCATTGAAACCTTTCGATTTCTCTAACTTTATAATGAGACCCATATTTGAATTTAATTTCGGAATTGCTTGTCTGCTGTTCCAATCAAGGAAGTTCTGCTAAATGGGAGTATCACTTCTTGTAAGTGATGCTACCCTTGGGTTTCAGTCAAACTCACCTCGCACTAAGGATGAGATTCAGGTGGTTTCCCGAATTTCTTTCTTCACCGGATCTTCTCATGAAATCCGATTAGTGGTTGATCCTGGGAGCTAGTTGGCTCAGGGTGGATTTTGAGGACTACTCGATTTTCGCCTTTCCTAGGTTGTTGCTTCCTTTCTTCTGACAGTTTTATCCTCCTTCACTTCCTTTTTAGATGTTGTGAGGGAGCGGAGTTGACTTGGTCGTTCAGGGAGAATGGGAGATTTGTCTCGGACTTTCTCTCGGCTTTCCTTCCATCGTCTTGCAATTTTTTCTGTAATAAATCTTGGTAGGGAAGGTGGGATTGGTTGTCTTGAATTGTGATTTCTTATGTAATAAGTTTTCAAGTGTAATATAACATCAATTTCTCATTTTTTTTTGTTCTCCTGTTATTTCTCCATAATTTGTCTTTAATTACTGCTTTACTCCTGATGTGTTCGTTAGAACTCGCTAACTTGTCGTCAACTTTGATTTGTTAGTTGTTAGTTTTTCATAAAACTAATTGATTTAAATGGGGTTTCAGAAATAACCCAAATAAATGATGTAGTCAATAACCCAAATATTTGCGCTAGGAAAAACTTTCCAATTCTGACTGAAATTAGTTCATCTTTTTCGAAAATAAGACTTTTTCTGGCGCAGTATAGCGCCGTCGAAAATAAGTGTTTCCTGCCAACACTTAATTTGCCCCCAATTAGATGCTTTCTAGACGGTTTGGGAGAGAAATCGTCACGTCTGCATACTATTTTCGACGAAATATGTGAATTCGTCGGAAATAGTGCTTTTCTCCACGACTTTCTAACATCCGTGTTTTTGTAGTGGCAGAGATAAATTTTATTTGAAGGTTACAATGACACGTGAGAAAGTGATATAGGAATTGTGCTAATAGTTTATCTCCCATGATGATGGTGAACCCCTTTCATGACTTAGCCTCTTCATTATTCTAATGCAAATGCTGAAACAATTACTCTTTTTCTTCCTTCAACCAACAATGACAACAATTACCGCAACTTTCGCAAGCCTAGATTCTCTTCGGTTTTTTAAGGTTATCAGCAAAACAAAAAAAAAAAAAACTGTGATTGGGACTAGGGGTGGGAAAACGGTCTGGGAACCCGAGATCCGGCCCAATCCGCCCGGACCGTTAGTACCCGAAATCCGATTGGAATCCGAGCCGGACGTACCTGGCCCGAAATTTCGGGCGGGCGGTACTCGGGTAGGAGGTCTTACCCGAGTACCGGCCCATACCGCCCGCCCAAAATACACCTGAGACCCGCCCACGCCCGCGACCTGCCCGCCCGAAGGAACCCTCTATCCGTCTGCCCGCAATATAGCCTACCCGATCCGCCCGTTAAATACCCGCGACTTTGTACATGATCCAACGACGGATAAATCCCCAACCTTTGGATCATTTCAGAATCCCTATCAACCAACTCTTCAAATATACCCCCAAACCCTAATAACTCTTTACAACCCCACCGCCCCTTCTCTTCTCTCTTCTCTGCATGTTTGTCTCTCACTTTCTCTTCTCTCTTTTCTCTGCATCTCTATCAGTCAGAAACCCTTCTCTTCTCTCTCTAAATCTCTCACTCTCTCTTTATTGTGTAATCGATCAAAGCTTCTCATACTCTCTCTCTCTCTTTATATTGTTTTTTTGTTTCTGTTTTTTTAATCTTAAATGATGTAATTTGTTTTTCTTTTTGATGTTGATAGAATATTGTGTAAATGATGGATAATGAATGATGGATGATGAATAAAGGTTGATGAATTATCGATGATGAATAAAGGTTGATGAATCATGGATGAAAATCATAGATGAAAATCGGTTTAACTTATTTTAATTAAGTTTTTTTTTTCAATTATTTTTTATTTATAAAGCCCGCGGCCCGATTCGTCCGAGCCCGTTAGAGCTCGATCGGGCTCTCGGGCTTGAAGAGTCTCTTGTTTACCTGGCCCGAAGTGCCCGAAAGTCCGATCGGGTAGCTTACCCTCAGGGACGGATTCAGGATTTTCACTTAGGGGGTGCGGATTTATATACCTAAATAAATTTTTTTTTGCAAACACAATAATTAACAAAATACTTGTATTAATTAATTATATTAGTACATCAACGATTACAATCGCAATTGACCTCTACGAGAGTTCATGTTTTGAAATGTTCGCATAATCGACTCATTGTCAATTTAACTAAAAACTTCTTTTTCAATAAAGACTACTAAACTATCATTCAACCACGAATCACTCATCTTGTTTCCTAAGCGTGCTTTCAACGGAGGCAGTTGCAACCGACAAAGTTACTGCTAAAGTGATAAGCAAATAAACTAAATGATATGCTTTATCTCTTTTAGTTTCCACCAATGTTCTAGCAAGACTCCAATCTCATTGAGAAACCATCATTCTGCCTCATATCGTAAATGTAATTATCAAGCTGAGAACTAAGTAGCATATTGTCGAGACTACTGAAATCTAAGTATCTGATGGATAAAATTCAGCAAGACGCATCAACTTACTTTTGTCGAAAAGAGCAAAACCTTTAGATGGACTGAAACATGCCATACAACGCAGCAACTCAATATTCTTCTCAGTAAAAGGAGCATTTAGTTCTTGAAGTTGCATATCAATAATAGTATAGAAAATCTCTACTTGATAGTGATCAAAGGTTGTAATTTTTTGTGCATTCCTCCTGTTTCTCTCTTGAACTATGTATGAACCATTAAGATCAACAACTTCAATAATATGTTTTTAACAAAAAATAGAAACACTTCAAACCAATGAAGACCACTGATCAAGGTCTCGTACATATTGGATTCGAGCTTTTGATCCGTCCCTGCTTACCCTTGAGCCCGAACCCGACCGAGCTCGAAAACAAAAAGCTCGAACCCGCCCGATTCCCACCCCTAGTTGGGACAATAGTAATGCTCCTAATGCCGATCTAGATGTTGACTTGGAAAGCCATGTAGATATATGGTAACGACGACCGTTCTCTTTGAACCTGAGTCATAAAAATATGATATGGTTATTCATGTTTTAATCAGAACTTTCAATGAAATCAACTGTTCATTAATACCCAAAACCCTTCTCCTCCCACATTTGATGCCTCTTCTTCCTTCATGCTCAATTCCTCTCCCGTTAGCCGTCTATTTCTCTTCGACTTCTCTATCTAGAAATCCCCTTACATAATTTTAACTCTACCCACTTGAACTTAATCAATTTCTGAATTCTCACCTATCCTTCCTCTCTGCTTCTCTCACTCTCCTTCTCCCAACTTTGCTTCAGCTCTTCCCTCATCAGGTATTTCTTATTCTTTGACCATTTCATTTCATTTTAAGGTTTTCTACTGCTTTTTTTATCTCATCGAATTTGCTTATTGACCATTATGAAGATGATTGATGATGATTTTTGCTGATTGATAATGAATTTTCAAATTCTTTTGTATCATACTTGATTGATGAATTCTTTTGTAGGTAAGTCTTTACTTTTCTCTAGGCTTGAAAACTAAGGTTTCATTCTATAATCATTTCTTCCTACGACGTTTGCATTTTGATCTTTGACAAATGCAAGTCTGACTCTCATTACTTTCAAAACTTTTCAATATCCCATTATCTTCTATTCGCACGCACCCCGAGGTAAATTTTATTTCTCTCTAAAGGTTTACAATGACACTGCGGAAAGAAGTGAGATAGGCATTGTGGTAGTAGTTCATCTCTCATGATGATGGTGAACCCCCTTCATGACTTAGTCTCTTCATCATTCTCCTCCTAATGCTGAAGCGGTTACTCTTTTTCTTCCTTTAACCAACAATGACAACAATTACTGCAACTTCCATAAGCCTAGATTCTCTTCGATTTTTGAAGGTTGACAATATCAATAAAGCAATAACAATACCAAAATAGATTATATTGGTTATTTATTTACTACTAATGAATCTCATTAAATCCTAACATTGGCTCCATGTCTTACTATTTCACCCGTGTAAAGTTCATTTTTAGATCTCCGAGATATTAAAAAGGCCGCGGCTTTGGAGAATAAAGAAAAATCTCTAGGGAATAAAGACTTAGTCAACCATGATTGACTTAGGGAAATATTTATTTTTTGACCCAAAAATTAACTAATTTGTCTTTTGTCCCCTAATCTTCATCTTCCTCAAACGTCATCCTACTATAAATTCCGGCCACCACAGATTCTGGGCACCACTTCTTCTTCCTCCTTTCTTTCTCTCTCTAAAACCTATTCCTTGAACTCAGATTGAAGAAGATGATGAAAGGGAAACCATTTCATGTCTCCATTAATGGAGGGCAAAGGAGAAGTCCCTTCGTTATGGCTGCATCAGGGCAAAGAGGAGGAGATAGAAGAAGAAGGGAGAGAGAAAAAGAAAAAAAAGAAGGTGGGAGATGAAGGTAGTGGCCGAAATCTGTGGTGATCGGAATTTGTGTCGGAATTGTTGGTGGTCGGGATTTGTGGTGGGATGAGGTTTGAGGAAGATGAAGGTTAGTGGGAAAGAGACAAGTTAGTTATTTTTCGGGTCAAAAACTAAATATGCCCCCTAAGTCAATCATGGTTGTCTAAGTCTTTATTCCCTAGAAATTTTCTTTCTTCCGAAAGCCCCCACCATAAAAAATAGGTGATGAGAATAAGTAGTCGATGTGATGCAACATAACTGGATAAAAATGATTTGAACTTCTCTTACTAATGTTACTTTATCTTCGTTTTTTCTTTTTCCCTAGATTTCACATCCCCACTGCGTCCTCATGTATACTTTTCTACACCATTATACTATTTCGTAACACTAACATACATTTTAATTTTTGTCTTTTATTTTTAATTTCTCACTAAAAATATGTCACTCTGACAATCCAAATATGTGGGTTTGATTTTTTTTCCTTCTTTGTTGTATCAAAATGATTTTATATAGGTCCATTGTTTTATGATCTTGAAGGACAAAATGATATTCTGCTAGTTGCGGGGAGGTGGATTCCATAGATTGTGGACGGATGTAAATTATCTCACTCGTTAGTAAGTGAAGTTTCTTTTCTCTGCTTTGAAGGGTTCTCATTTTGGGTCTACTTAACATTGGTGAACATCTCTCTTTACCTACTTACGTATATTGACTTTTTTAATGTTGTCTGGTCATCTATCTTTTTCGAATTTTAGTTGTTCCAGTAACTATAGTTTCACTACTTCCTTGTTTATTTTCTGTTTGTTTGTCGCATCCTAAGCTTACATCTCTGCTAGTTTTCCCCGATCTCTTCCCATATAGCTGAGATTTAAGAAAACCACAACCATCTGATATGAAGAACAACCTTCTCTTTCGGGTAGAATTTTTTGTCTGTTATCCCCTTCATCGATGTTTATTGGCTTTTCTTTGTAGTATTGAGTTGAATTTCATTATTAATATATTGTTTTGACTTTTGAAATAAAACATGAAATTAACTATCCTTTTCCTACTCTATTGTTAGATTTTCTTTTCGTTATATGTTACAGTGATCAATAATAGGTTTTTCATTTGGGGGATTGGGCCCTTGGTCCAAAAAGGGGCTCAAAATGAAAATCCCACCCACGGTTGCCTAAAAATGAAAGGGAGGTCCAATGTGTCAGTTTGGGGTTCAAAATTACGTAAAGGGCCCTTGAAAAATAAAGTATTTACCGTTCATGCCATCGAAATTTCTCGGGAAACGATTTTTTTCTGAAAAAGAATATGACAACCCGTCAATCAGAATCTGTACTGTTCAGAAATTTACGGAACTGGCATCGAAAAATTCCCGAGAAACAAAATTTTTTTCGGGAAATTATTTTATTTACTGGAAATTTTTTTTCTTTACTAGACACTTTTGCTGGGCGGGAGTTTGAAATTTCGTAAAAAAATTTGAAAATTTGGGCAGGAATTTGAAATTTCGTTTGAAAATTTCAAAACTTCGAAAAAAAGATTTTGTGACCGGAAAATTATTTTATTTATTGGAAATTTTTTTCTTTACTAGACACTTTTGCTGGGCGGGAATTTGAAATTTCATAAAAAAATTTGAAAATTTGGGCGGGAATTTGAAATTTCGTCTGAAAATTTCAAAACTTCGAAAAAGAGATTTTGTGACCGGAAAATTATTTTATTTACTGGAATGTTTTTTCTGTACTAGACACTTTTGCTGGGCGGGAATTTGAAATTTCGTAAAAAACTTTGAAAATTTTGGCGGGAATTTGAAATTTCAAAACTTCGAAAAAAATATTTTGTGACCGGAAAATTATTTTATCTACTGGAACTTTTTTTCTTTACTAGACACTTTTGCTGTGCGGGAATTTAAAATTTTCAAAAAAATTTGGGCGGGAATTTGAAATTTCGAAAAAAAATTTTGTGACCGGGAAATTATTTTATTTATTTTTTTCTGTACTAGACACTTTTGCTGGGCGGGAATTTGAAATTTCGTCCAAAAAAATTTGAAATTTTAGACGGAAATTTGAAATTTAAAAAAAAATTGAAAATTGGAATTTTTTGTGTACGGGAACTTATTTTATTTACCGGGAAGAGATGGTTTGCTGGGCGGGAATTTGAAATTTTCAAAAAATTTTGAAAATTTGAATTTTTCGTGTACTGGTAAATTATTTTATTTAACAGTCAATTTTTTTTTCAGGAAAACGTCAGCATGTCCCGTCCAAGGGCAAGAGAGAGATAAAAAAAACTAACATTTGGACCTGCAACTAGTTTTTGTGCAAGAGTGGATTTTTTTTGGTTTACGCCCCAGATTTTGGACTGTTGACTCAAAAATCCTTTTCATTTGAACTTTATGATCCGAGATTAACTTAACCATCTTGATAGGTATTTTAGGAATTTTTTGGGTTTTTTTTTTTTTTTTTTTTTTTTTTTTTTTTTTTTTTTTCTGATTGAAGTTTTTTTATTCATCAATGAACTTCAAAACTCATGTTAATGTATCAGATGCTAGGTCCACAAAAAAATTTGACAAATTTTTTACCGAAATGACATGGCAAGATTCTTTTCAAAGTTTGACTGAACCTGGACCGTTCTCTTTAGGAGCGTATTATGTTTTAACACTCAGGATTCAATCAAAGTTTGAAAAGAGACTTGCCACATCATTTCGGCAAAAAATTTGTCAATTTTTTGTGTAAACTTAGCATTTCCCATCCATATAACTGACTGACTTGACTCTTTTTTTTTGTTAGTAACACACAACTATGAACCTTAATTCTTAGTTCCCAATGTAAATCACTTAATGTCTTCTCTGTTGTTTTCTATCAGTATAGGTTTTCATAGACATTAACTAACTTATTCGTTAGCTTAAAAATCATATTCGAACGTGATTTTCTAGTTGACCACTTTTCTTCGGAAGATGGCCATTTTGTGCATGTTTTGTTTGTTGTTAAACAGTAAACTCACCCACCACTGTACAACCTCTGTGAACGGCAATGTAAAGAACATTACAGATAGTTCAAAAAAAAAAAAGAAACATTACACACCATAGAAGACATGATAACAATTACTTTATTTAACACATATACACTTACAAATTACATAAAATATATATAGAAGAAAAACTATAAGGCTCCATTTTATGTGGAGACGTTCTAAAGGCCCTTTTGTACAACTCGACACCGATACTGTCCCAATGCCCATATAGGAAAAATATTTCGGTATGCAGCGTAGTTGATCATGCAGTTCTTATTGAAAACACCCATTATTTCCTGTAATTAAAAAGACAAAAGTTAATCACAACTGATAAACGTACGAATTAAGAAGAGAAGAGTATCCAAGAGAGCAAGGAAATCCAAAGAAAAGGAAAGCGTAAACCAAATCAACATATATTATACAACCTTATGCAAGAAATTTGAGTAATCAAACAAGGCAAAAAGATTAATCCCTAAGAGTGTAATTTGAAAATTGTTTAACCTAACTACTTGTTTTATATAACAATATACCTCCTGTGGAAAATCACCATTCTCCATTTGTGAATTTATTAAAACCTTTGCGGCCCGATGAATTGGAGTTGCATCTCTTTCAGCCTGTCCAGCATCAATTAAAGCCATCATAGCCCATGCTGTGTTAACCACATGTGAACGATTGCCATCGAGATTCGTATACACCTTATTCTGGCAAGATAGATAACTTTCTCCCCAACCCCCAGAAGGGACCTGTTTCGACAACAGAAATTCACAAGCTTTACGGATGGCGGAGCTATTTTGGAAAGTTCTTCCCGCCGCCACCAATCCCTCTATCCCAAACCATGTTCCATAGGTAAAGCAGACACCCCAACACCCATACCTTTAAGAAAGGAAAGGAATGGATATTATTCAAATTGTAGTGCGTAAACGACTGCTTAATTGGGTAACATAGAAGGAATAACAAACCATGAACCGTCTGAAGCTTGGATTTTTTCGATGAAGTTGACAGCTTTCGTGATAAAACGTTGGATGTCTTTGCTTCGATAGCCAGGGTATAATTTCCTAAAAGATGTAAGAGCTTGAACAGATGCCGAGGTACACTCCACATACCTAAATTGTAACAATTGAAGCTTAATTCATCTTTAACCGTCCAAAATATTATAATCATAAGCTCAAGAAAATGTTCTATTAAACTGTGGTTAAATTCTTACGGATAATCAATCACTATATCTCGGAATGTTTCCGCAGGGTTGAGTAGCTGCATGGAAATAGAAGAGTACAACTAGTAAATATTATGTCCTTTGAACCATACGATTAACGGTAATGCTAGGTTCACAAAAAGGTTTGACAAATTCTACGCCAAAATGTTCTATCTGAAAGTTTGACCGAATCTTGGCCGTTAAAAGATGAACGGACCATAAAAAGAATGGTGCAGCTAAGTCAAATTTTCGAAAGGAACTTGTCATTTCATTTCGGCATAAAATTTGTCAAATCAACATATGAACCTAGCATTTTTGTACAATTAAGTATGATGGTAAAAAGTTAATGATATAAAACGTATTAGATGTTTTATACCTCTAACCAACTATAGGATCTTGACGGTTCATAGGTTGTGACTCCACCTTCATCTTCATTCTGCATAGAGATAATGACATTCACGGCATCAGCTAAACGTGTTGCCTCAATCGGTTGTCCGAAATCATTTTTGTGTGAAATTTGTGATATTAAGAGAGCGGCCTGCACGATACCAATAGATAAAAATATGATCAGTAACTCTATTGATACAACAAACTTACAACATTTCATGATTTCTATAAATAAAAAATTAAATATATGACCTTTAGTCCTTCAGCGGTGCAATCTGAGATGGGCCATCCATGATCTGCAGTTGATAAAGTCCAGGCCCCTTTCGAAACATGGTGATAATAGAAATTAAGATCATCCTCAGTGACATCTTCTACAATCTGCGAATCTTTTAAATACCCATGGGCCTTCTTTAGAGTTGGACCATATTCTTCGTACAAGTTTGTTGAGATAATTGCCTGAATAGCGAAAGCACTATCCCAAAATGAACTACCATTGTATCCCTACATTTTAATTGTAATTTCTTTCAATACAAGATATGAAAAATTACTCGCTCTAATAAATGAAAAAATTTATCGTATTGTAAAATTATTAACCTGCATTTTCATGCCATCTTCTGCAATCCACAAGTAATCGTGGATTCTTGGAAGGTGCAACTTGAATTCTTCTGAGTTTTTATTTTCCACCCAACAACATAACATATTTAATACCTGCAGACATCCAAGACAATCATTAGACAACATTGGATATTTGGACTCTATAAACATATGCTGAATACTCCCAATTCGAAAAACTACGTACTCTGCTAGAATTGATGTAATTTAAACGTGATAGAAACAAAGGTTACACGTGTTCTACGTCACCTAATAAAGTTACATGTGTTAGGTCCATTCATTAGGCGGTGTGTGAAACTAGCTCGCGTAGACAAAGGATCGGCACCCTTTTCCTTATGAACTAAGATTTGAACAAGTTGGATAACCACAAATACAGCATATGAATTACCTTGTTAACAGGTCCTAAGCATATATAATGACTTTTCTTATCTTCGTGGTGAATATGCTCTATGACTCTTCGCAAAGCTTTCTCCCTCAACCATTTCCCCGGCCACCTCATCAGAATAGGCTCACAAACTTTGTGAAGAGTGGCCCAGAGAACATCCTGCAGTAGAGGGTGTGCGTAGTATAGGTCTTCCTGTTTATACATATCACCGTCACAAAGATAGAACATTAATTAGTAGAAACAATTTATGTATATATGACTTATATATTAAGCGTGGCAGTTCAATTTATACTATCGTGATCTATAATTGTACCTTTGCACATTTGTTACGTGCTTGATTCCAATCTATTTCTTCATAGGGGACAGTATGCAGCTCATCTCTCAGAGATAGAACTAGTGGTGTGATTGGACCGACGAATCTCTTTCCATATAAATATGACATGGGCAAGTAAACCATCCGACAGTGACACCAAAACCTCCCTGTTAGAATAGCAGTTCATGGTTTAGAAATTAGAAAAATAATATTCTTATATATGTAATAACATTACTTATAGAAATGTTCTCAAAGTATGATTTACATTTAATTTGAAGTTTGTCATTAATTCATTAAAATGCCTTTGTGCTCAATAAACATTAATCACTAACTCCCCTTCCTTTCCACCGACCACCATCAATGAACACTAGGACCGCCATAACTCTATTCCTACCAACACACTCCATCACCACTACTCCACAATCGCCTCCTCATTACTAACATACACAACAAAACTCCAAGTACCTGGATGTAAAGGAAGAAAGTAAGGTAGTAGCCATATTTCTGGAAGCAGAGGATTGTTTCCAGACCAATCATAAACTCCAAGTACCTGTTACCATAGAGTTGTAACCGTTAAAAAACTAAACCCATTGCTCGTATACCCATTTCTCAATATTAACTTGTCACTTCTACTAAAATAAATTTGTACATACCGAAAGCCACATCTTTCCCCATGATGATACAGCAGTCGCACCACCATGGTCTATAATCCATTTTCGTGCATTTTCCATTGCCCCTTCTCCATCGTCAGCGCCTTCACCAAGTATCCTCAAACTAACATAATTTAAGGATGTACCAAACATAGTACTTGAACCTACAAAATGCAGACCCCAGCCTCCATCTATGTTCTGCATGTAATACATAATTGTCAATTTCGAGTGCCCCGTTGCTCTACATCACAACAAAAATCCTATATGGTTCCACATGGTTAATCATTTTTTACTTCAATCAAATATAAACCGTTAGTCAAAAATGATAAAAATAAATAAATTATTTTACTATATAAAATTATAAATATATAATCTCACCTGATGATTGTAAATGAACCGACGCATTTCCTTTTGATGCTCCAACGATAGTACCGTATTCAGTGATCCCGTAACATATAAAACAATGAGCTGTTTCATTCAAAGAGTGTGGACAAAATAGGAAGCCATGTTAATTAGTTCTTAAACACAGCAAATGAAGAAGGATCAGTTACAAATTAAAATTACTCCAAGGAAGTCAATTTGCATAATTCTAGGGTAGTGATACAACAGTAAGCCTTAAATAATTAAAAGCTAAACTATAAAATTAACTATAATTAAAATGAAGACTTTCTTGCAAAGAAGAAAAGAAACTACAAATAAACAAGAACAGATAAACAAATCAAAGTATATCAAACTTAACCGTTCACAAAGCACGTGGTCCTTTAGAGTATCCCTACAGGACGCGATAACACCAACCAATTTCCATCGACCCCAATTTTAAAACACCATTATTTTCTTGTCCCATTAACAGTGACGTGAAATTCGGTGCGCTAATAGTTCATCCCACTATTTGATAAGATAGATGATACTCATATATTTTTTTTTAATTTGGATTTTTATATTCAGTCATTTTTCTTAATTTCAGGTTAGGGTCTTCTTTTTTATAAATTATTTCGTATTAGGTCTTTATATCAATTAAATTGATATTCTTTTTTTTTGCTAATTAAAATATAATTAAAATGAAAATTAAGTATACTAATTTATTGGACCTAAACTCAAATATTCGAAATAAACTACCATAAATATCCTTAACTATACGCTTGTTAATAATACATAACCAATGTACGATGAATTATATATAGTGTCCACCAAATATCGATTTTGTGTCCTCCGAATGTCGGAATCGATGCAGTATCGTTACATCTCATGTGAACAACTTATTGAAGGATCATTATTGTGCATCATATGGTTTTATACTAATATTAAGTCTTTATTAATAGTATTAAATCTTGTAATTTCAATTATTACTTTAAAAATTATTTGTTGTAATATTGAAGAATCAATAATGTGCATCATCGATCTGATATGATATTAGGATTGAGTCTTTATCAATAATAGTACGTCTTGTAATTTTAATTAGTATTTTAATTAAATGTTGTAATGCATGATATGATTTTACTATAAAAAATAAGAATTAAAAATGAAATTTGATGAAATAAATAATGATTTGGTGGGATTTTTCAGGTTTTGTCTCTACAACCAACCAAGAACTTCATAACAAAATTTTGGGTGAAGATTCTTTTAGGTGTTGTTTTAGAGTTATGCGTTGGGGACGCGCTTAGCCTAATTGAGTTGTACTTCCCCTTAATTGAGTTCCATTAAGGAAACTATAGTTTTCTCTCTTGTATCCCATGTTGTGTGATGGCAAGTTTATGATTGGTTTCATGGTCTGTCTAGAGTTTTTTTTTCTTGTGCCCATTTAGGGCTTGTTTCATGACAGTCAGTCATTTCCTCCTGAAGGATATGATGTATCAACGTCATATAATATGACGCTGGTTATAATGACATAGTATAATCAAAGTCAGAAGAAAAAAAAGAAACTATCTCAAGGGTTGGAATTTACCAAACCAGGCATTAGAAACATCGGACCTCCGTAATCCCCCGGCCAGTGACCATCATTTCCCTGGATACTTGAAAGAAAACTGACAGCCCATCTTAGGGTGATGGTGACTGCCTCCTCTGTAACATCTTCCTTGTCAGTTACTTTCACTTGTGGTAGTTCTATACCAAATGCATTTTCCTTTGCAAACTACATTTTCGGAAAAAACAAATGGTAATTAGTTGCAAAATAGACATATAAAGTAAACCAAAATTAGGGTTTCTTAGTAAATTATACTACAAAAGTGATAAGTGTTTGGATTCAATACTTAACACTTATCATTTCCTCAATCTGTTCTCATATCTTTTCCGTAACAAATAGTGAAAGATTGATTTTTCGAACTTAGTAATAAACAGACCCGAAGTTCTTATCTAGGTGGTTAACTTCTTTTAAGGATCCCTGAGTGAATTATTGAATTTCCTCAAATTAGACCTCGTTCCTTTGTCCCGCTAGATTCTAGGTGGGGCTGGGCCCATGCATGATAGCATTTTGTATAAGATAAAAGATCAAAATATAAATATTACTATCAACAAAAAAAAAATATAAATATTAAAATGATAATAGTTTCTTATAATTAAACATGTAACATGTGGCATGCAAAACTCTAATTATATAGTACATATATATATATATATCTGTCCATACTTGGAAACTTCCATAACAACCGTATCATATTGACTTTCCGAAAGTGCGTGTCTGATCGGCAAATACTCCCACCAGAGTATGTGTTTAGTCACGATTTAGAAAAAAAAGTATATCAACTTTTCTCTTTAAATTCTGACCAGACAAATATTCCAGCTGGAATTTGGTTTATGTATCTGACAGAGCATCTCGACGGTTAACTTTTTGTGCATCCAAGTTGTAAAAAATCCATCTACTAGTTTATCAGTGTTATTGAAATTAATAATGCAATCGCACCGGGAGATACCTGAAATCGCATGAGGAGATCAGAACTAATCTTGTTCTCTAACCGGTTGTTAAGAAAACCTTCACGGGCCTTCTCAATTGCCAGCCGCTCCTCTGGCGTTCCAAGGCATGGATCAAACTCCCAAATTTGTCTACCAACGTGATTATTTGTTGTTCGAAGCCACGGGTTTCCTTGCCCGTCAGCTATCTTAAGCTTCCACATTTTTTACGACAGGTAGTGATCGTACAAGTTAAGATAAAATATAGCGCTATACGTGGATATATATAGCTAACTAATCAGTACTTAATCACAAATTGATTGAAGTTCTTAATCTTACTCAGATCAAGATGGCTACTGGTTTATAAGTTTGAACCAATGCTTATTTATAGGGTTACAAGATCCAAAGCTTCTGCCTCAATTAATTAATTAAGCTTAGGTCTCCTCAAGATCTATTTTTTTATTTGTGTTCTCATGTTACCTAACTCACCTCTTACATATTTGAAATTATTATAGTATTTAGGATTAATTCTATCTTGCCCCCTGCTTTGTGAGTTGTACATTTTTTTTTTCTGCCTCTTATAATAAGTGGTTCGGTTAGTTCTGTTTTAGTTTCCAATTTGTGACAAACTTACTGTTTTGGTCCTGTAAGTGTTTAGCAGTTCGTTTTGGCTGGAGAGATTTGCTGCGTGGACTCCCTTTCGTATAATTGACTTGCTGTTTGGACTCCCTTTTTTCAGTGTTGCATTTTGGACTCCCTTTTAACGAAATCGTCCAAAAATATTGCGTCTCCAAAGTTATATTTTAAAAATTCCCAGTTTACCCTTACATAATCAGTATTGAGCTTTCGACCTCCTAATTTTATACTCATTGACCTAACAGTTCTCTCTCTCTAAAATCAACATTACCACACACAATCTCACTCTCTCTCTATCTATTTATCTCTCTAATTTCATGGAAGAGACCGACAATACATTCATGATGGTTATTCTTTTAGGAATTATTGTTCATGAAATTGCAATTTGAAATATTAAAATGGTCTAAGATATCTAACAAAAAAATTTGCCCAAACCAGACAACAATATATCCTTCACTAATCACCATTTCCATCATCTTCTTATACATTGGCATTTCCTCAATTTGGAATTAACCCTATTTTTTTGTTCTAAATATCTATTTCCACCTCATCTTTCATTCACTCGTCCTTTCCATCACTTCTTACCTCCCCTTCATCCCTCCCTCTAGCCACCTCATTCTTCGGCAAAAGTTCATCCTCCGGATGGGCAACTTTCAGCCGGCGACCTTCAACCCAAATAATTTTTTTTTTCCTTTCTCCTTCTTCCACCTCTTCTTCTTTCTTATTATTTTCTTCTCTTTACCCTATCTCTCGTTCTTTCCGGCAAAAGGGAGGAGCCCCTGTGTTGGAAACCTCTGGTTTCTAGAGGAAGCTAGAGTGCTAGACCTCCACGGTCTGCTTTCAAGCCAGATCTCGTTTGGTTTGAATGCGAAATCAGATCTGGTTTCAAAACGAAACCAATTATGGTTTTTGAAATCAAACCTTTGATGTCTCGTTTCCAGAA
This sequence comes from Eschscholzia californica, assembly GCF_041429995.1. Taxonomy (NCBI): domain Eukaryota; kingdom Viridiplantae; phylum Streptophyta; class Magnoliopsida; order Ranunculales; family Papaveraceae; genus Eschscholzia; species Eschscholzia californica. Next base: position 36,031,249 of record NW_028238472.1, read on the forward strand.
TAAACAAAATCTAGTTTTGTCTGGAAACCAGACGTTTCCTGTGAAGGGCCGCCTCCCCTTCATTGGAGAGAAGAAGCAAAAAGAAGAGTAAAAAGAGGAGAAAAAATATGAAGGAAATAGAAGAGAAAAAAGCAAGTCGAAGAAGGAAAAGAAGAAGTTGAAGAAAAAGAGAGAAAAAAATTATCTGGGATGAAACGGAGAAAGAGGATGAGGTGCGAGAAGGAGAGATGAAGTGGAGGTAAGAAATGATGAAATAAAGGAGATAAGGAGAGATGAAATGGAAATAGATGTTTTAGAAAAAAAGTGAGGTCCAATCTTAGAAACTCAAAGTGCGACATATTGGAGTTCTTAAAAAAAATCATCTCCAATGCAAAATTCAACTAAGATCTCAAAGATATGTCGGGGGTGGAATAGAGATGTCTCTAATTGTCCAATTCATCAATTTTGAATTTGAACCAATATAAATCAAGTCTTCGTATATTTCTAAAATAACTTGTTATTTTTTTACAAAAATAACCATGCCACATAAATAAAAAAACAAGAAATTTTTTGTATTGGAGACATACATTAATTGAGGATTTCTATTTTCGCCACCTAAAGGTGAAAATTTCAATTGGAACTTGACAAATAGGACTGGTAAATTTTTTTTTAAGTTTGCACTGGAGATGCTCTAAAATCCCCGACTGTGGGCAACACCATATTAGGATCACGCAATTAGAGAGGTTGAATTTGAATTGTACACTTAAGTCCTCAAAAAGTATTTATAATTACCCCAACACCCACTTAGTGTATCATATTCGGACTGTTAAATATATTGACGGTTCAGATCTTAGAGCAAGTCCAACCTGGGGCTGGAGGGGCTCTAGATTCAAATTTAGAGCCCCTCCCCCCAGGTCCAACCCCGACATGCACTTAACTAAGGGGGAGCTGATTGATGATTGCTTGATTGTCACTTTCAACATGTAAGAATTGAACATTATTGCTAGAAGCCAGTTCGATTCCCATTAAAATAGCTTGGATTTCACATTCTTCCTCATTTCTTGATCTAATGGCACCGACCTTTGGTTCTATTTTAATATTCAGCGAGTAACATTTTATCTCTAAAGGAATGGATAATTTCTTTCTCTTCATGAGGCACTTTACATTTAAATGTATGTAACTCTCATGAAGTTTTCAGAGGAGAGAAATAAGAATTATCATCCATGTAACATTGTGATTTTATCACTTATGACTAAAAAATAGTTTCACTTGGTTTCAGAAAAGTAAATATAAACCATGGAATCCACTTCTTCGGGGGCATCGAACCTGGGACCTCCAGAATTTTGGAGTTTATGTTAACATTATCCACCAATCGGGCTAGCAAATGTTGACAAAAGGAAAAGTAATTTATGGGGAAAAGAATAACAACAAAAATAAATATGAGGGTCTCTATTTGTAGTTAGTCACAACCAGGTTCAAATTTGACTTAATCTTTATTAGTAAGGCTCAATGAACCCACGAATGAAATGGTGGGCCCAGTGACGAGCTCGGATTCAAATTGACCGGAACTATCCCCTTTAGTCTCGCTTATTCGTGGTCTAGTTTAGGATCTTGATACTAAGAACATCTCTAATGCAAATCTCAATCTTAGAAACTCAGAGTGTCAGGTAGGACTTTTAGAGTTTTTATCTTAAAATTCATCTCCAATGCAAAACTCAATTCAAATCTCCAAGATGACGTGTCGAGGATGGAATAGAGATATCTCAAGAGGACACTCCATTTCTGGAGTGTCCTGTTGAGATATCTCTAAGTGCCAACTCAACATTTTCATATATTTTAATGAGAAAAAAAATGTCACATAACTAATCTTTGGAGTTTTAGAGTGTTGTATGGGAGAAGTCCTTCTAATAGAGGATCTCAATCTTGACAAATAGGAAAGAGAAAAATTAGAGATTGACATTTGAATCTCGACACATAGGATTTTTGGAGTTTCTTTTGAGTTTTGCATTGGAGATGCTCTAAGTAGAGAGAGTTATAGATCTTGTAGTTTTCCGGAGGAGGAATCCATCCTCCAGATTTCCTCTTTTTTGATTTATCTTTTGGATCTACTATTTCATACCCCACTCAGAAACCCTAATTTTCACTGACATCCTCTCTACAAATCTTTATTTTCATTCACTGTGTGTAATTCCTTTTCCTTTTAGTTTTCCCTAATTTTTCAGATATTAGGGTTAGTATTTGTTTCATTCATATATGTCGGGATGAAGAAATTAAAACTGAATCAGAGGAATAAAAGAAAAAAGGGGATGTAGGATATGTATAAAGATCGAGGATGAGGTGTTGGATCGAAGCCTCAGATTGCTTCGCTTGATGATAAACGGATGAATGATGCAATAGACAAAAACTTGCAAAATCATCACCATCCACTTCAAAGGAAGCAGTTACTGACGATCTCTGGTTACTTCAACACTTCGCAGCTTTATCAAGGATGATCAATCTAATACTAAAATGGAAGTCGAGAGGGATGTAAATTAGTAGTTTCAATATTATTAGTATTATAAATTCTGTATTGTCGACCTCTAGGGTCGTTTCATTCTCGATCTTCAGGATCTCTTTTTTCGACCTTTAGGTCCTTTCTTTGAGTCTGTGTCTTGTCAATTCCATTCCCTTCATGGGGCACTTTACATTCGAAAGTTCTGTGAACTTTACTCATGTAACTCTCATGTAGTTCTTAGAGGAATAAGAATTATCTACCATGTAATCTTGTGATCGTTATCTCTTATGAATGAATTATGGTTTTACTCAAAATAAAAAAAGATCTTTATACTACAGGCACCCCAAAAAGATACTATCTAACTCGGAAGTTATAATCTATAAAGGCCCCCGTAAATTAGGTGGCCCAAAGCGAGGCCAAAGTAGGCTCATGGCCGACTGCAACCGAACCACGTAAACTTTTTTTGCGTTCTGTGTGAGTGCTTGATCAATTGCTTATTTTCTTCATTGCTTTTTTTAGTTTACTTCATTTTGTCGGAACGAAACATAGTTTTTGGAGTTGACACAAGTCTGTTCTTATAAACGAGATATCGTAAAACTTATTTAGTCACAAAAATAATGGTTTCTATAGTATTGAAATGAAAATTCTTGACTATGTATTTTTCTATAGTATTGAGATGAAAATTCTTCATTATGTATTTTCTTTTTTGTTTTTTGGGAATCCTCCACAAATCTCACTCAATTTCTGTGCAAATGGTTTCTATAATTAAACTTCAAGAATAATAAATACTCCGGGAAAACTACACATTTTTTTTTTGTGAAACTCTAGGAAGACTACATAGTGCGTGTATAACGTGGTGATATGTAAAAATACATAGTAAATGTAAACAAAGTTGTTTTTATTTCAATTAGACGACTTTTACCTGGAAAACTTCTAATTAAGTAGTCTCAACCAAATTTTAATTACAATTATCTTCTAGTGATACCAATAACTTAACATGAAAATTATGCTTGCAAACTAATACGAGTGTCCATTGGGATGGACTAATAAAATTATTTTGATCGTTTATATATTTAGAAACGATTTTTCATTATCTTTCTAACAAGATTTACTTTCGGTACTCTTTCTTGATTATGTATTTTCTTTTTTGTTTTTCGAGAAGTCTTGGAGAAACCTCACTCAATTTCTGTGCAAATGGTTTCTATCAATTAAATTTTAAGAATAATAAATGCTCAAGGAAGACTACACATAGTGCGTGCATAACGTGGTGATATATAAGTGTAAACAAAAACGTTCTTATTTCTAATAGATGACTATTATCTGGAAAACTTCTTGTTAAATAATCTCAACCAATCTCTCGAAATAATAATAATAATAATAGTAATAATAATATAATATCAATGATTTGAGATAATGTAAAAATATAATTGTTTATCAAGTCAATACAAAAATTTATTGTCACGCTCTCAGAGATGGAATAATATATTTACAATGATATGAAAGAAAGTAAAAAGTTTAATTGTTTATAGGACTAATACAATAAACTATTGGCAAGTTTTCACATATGCAATAATACATTAATAATGATTCGAAACAATTTAAAAACTTAATTGTGTTTAGGTCTAATACAAGAAATTATTGGCACGTTCTTAGACATGCAATAATATTTTATAATGATTTGAAATAATGTAAAAATTTCATTGTTTATGGGGCTAATACTAGTAACTATTACTCAACAAAAATAAATACAAGAAACTATTGACACGTTTTCAAGATATGAAATAAATAATGTAAAGTTTCATTGTTTATAGGGCTCATACAAGAAGCTATCAGGAGCGCTCCGGATCTAAAACAACCAAAGCCGGCCGTTTGGACCCCAACATTATGAAGAGCCTCATATGTTTGAATTGTGTGTGTCAGTTTCAAAATAATAATTATATTCTAAACAAACTTATAATAAGATTTAAGTTGTAGTTCAACGGTTAAGAGTTTAGATTATCTTTAGATAAATGAGGGTTTGAGTCCTTCCATAAACAAACACTCAATTTTCTCTTCTGACATACATATACGGCTGTATGTTTTAGTTTCACTTAGGACTCCTAAATGTTTGGGCCGACCTTGGAAACTATTGGAAGAATAATATAATTACAACGAAACAATGTAAACTTTTCATTGTTTATAGGGCTTATAAAAGAAATATGTGAAGAGGCAATAACCTCTTTGAATACATTAAGAGAAGTGAGTAAGAGAGGAGCCAAAGCCGAGAGGGGGAGAGGAGACGAGTGAGGGAGAGAGATTTAGGATGTAATTCTCTTTTTTATTTTATTCATTATAATCAAGGAGTTTACATATAGCTATAAAAGTAGATACAGATGAAATCATAACTAAGTTATACAAGATATGAAGATATTCATGAAATCACAAGCCTAGTTATCTAATAGGGAGATTTGGTCGAGAGTCAGATCGGGCCCATTGTCAGGTGGGCGCCGGTCGCCCTGCTGCGTCGGTGAGATCCGGTTCGGTGTGACCCTTAATAAAATCATTGGCACGTTTTCTACATATGCAATAATATAATTACAGTGATTTTAAATAATGTAAAAATTAATTGTTTATGGGGTTAATACAAGAAACACGTTTTCTAGATATGCAATAATATAATTACACTGATTTTAAATAATGTAAAAATTTGATATTTTATGGGGTTAATACAAGAAAATATCGACACGTTCTTTAGGTTTGCGATAATCAGTGACGTGGCTAAGATTTTGGGGGCATGGTACGAGATTTTAATCGGTGGCCTCACGAAATAATATGAAAAAAAAGTTGACCCATATAATTTATTAAAATACAAAACTGTTTGCCATAATACTTTGAAACACATCATACAAAAAAGTATTATGCAAGAGAATATGCATGAACGTACTATTTGGGTAATGTTTACTTACAATGTAATTATGTATAAAAAATACAGTGCTCGGCCACAATGAACAGTCATGATAATTTAATTGAATATTCAATCTTGTCAATTTCGAGATGTATTCATATAACAAAATAAATATTCGATAAAATGAGATATAACAACAAATAAAAATTTACTTTTTGCATTAATATACATAAAGAAACAAAGAACAAAATATGAATATTTCATAGCGAAAAACAGTCAACATGTAAGTTATCGAGAAAAGTTCATGTGTACCACAGTTGCCTAAACTCTCCAACGGATTAGAAATGCTTCCAAACACCAGTTAAAATTGTTAGGGCTGCCGCAGCTATTCTGGGCTGAAGTAGTGAACACGGCAGCATATCTGGTAAGTATTTCACCCTGTACATCTATTGAGTGTAAAACTCCTAATGAGGTGTGGTCTGGTAATCCTGGTCAGTATGAGAACTTGAGGATCTTTGGTTGTTCGGCTTATGCACATGTTAAGGAAGGTAAACTTGATCCGAGGGCTAAGAAATGTATATTTCTTGGGTGTGAGTCTGGAGTTAAAGGTTATCGGTTGTGGAATCCGGATGGAAAATCGATGAAGTTTTTCATAAGTAGAGATGTTACTTTTGATGAGTTAGCCATGGTAACTCAGAAGGTAACGCCTGTAGATACTCGGGAGGGTGTTTGTAAACAGGTGGAGCAGGAAGATCATAGGGAGCAAGTGGAGTTTGAGATAGACACTCCGGAAGAGGTTCGACCTCAGGTAGATGAGCAAGCTGAGGAAGATGAACCAGAGCTGATTCATTACAGTGTTGCGAGGAACAAGGGAAGGAGAAACATCTTGGCACCAGAAAGGTATTGGATGGCAGATATGGTTGCATTTGCACTTAGTGTGGGAGAAAGCATAGATGGAGGTGAACCATGCACCTACGAAGAAGCTATGAGGAGTGATGAATCACGACAATGGTCTCTTGCCATGAATGAGGAGATTGAGTCTCTTCGGAAGAACCGGGCCTGGGAATTAGTCGAGCAGCCTAAGGCTCAGAAGATTATTGGTAGCAAATGGATTTTCAAGAAGAAGGAAGGAATCTCAGGGGTGGAAGATGCGCGTTACAAAGAACGGTTAGTAGCTAAGGGGTTTACACAGCGAGAAGGGATATACTTCAATGAGGTATTTTCTCGTGTTGTTAAACATAGCTCTATTACAGTGATACTTGTTATGGTTCCTTTGTATGATATGGAATTGCAGTAGCTTGATGTTAAGACTGCATTCTTACATGGAGAGTTGGAGGAACAAATCTATATGCGTCAGCCTGAGGGGTTTGAAATTCCCGGGAAAGAAGACCAGGTCTGTTTGCTGAAGAAGTCTTTGTATGGACTGAAACCGTCTCCTAGGCAGTGCTATAAGCGTTTTGACACGTTTATGGTTAAAAACGGCTGTGATAGAAGCAGGTATGATAGTTGTATGTACCACAGGAAACTATCGGATGGTTTATGTGTATCTACTCCTATATGTGGATGACATGCTGATAGATTACAAGGATATGTCGGAAATCCACATGTTAAAGGATCAGTTAAAGGGTGAGTTTGACATGAAAGACTTGGGTGCCTCAAGAAAGATATTGGGTATGGAGATACGGAGAGACATATCTGCTGGGAAACTATTCTTGTCTCAGAAAACGTACATCGAGAAGGTGTTGGAATGTTTTGGTGTGACTGAGGCAAAACCTGTCGGTATTCCATTGGCAGCACACTTCAAGCTTTCGAGTGAACTGTCACCGACAACTGATGACGAGATGGAGTACATGTCTCAGGTGCCTTATGCAAATGCAATAGGTAGCATTATGTATGTTATGGTGTGCACAAGGCCTGATATTTCACATGCTATTAGTGTAGTAAGCAGTTACATGGATAGACCTGGGAGAGGTCATTAGCAGGTTGTGAAATGGATACTACGGTATCTGGGAGGAACTGCGGAGCTTGGTTTGGTTTACGACAGAAGGGTTGACACTTCTGGCTCGATAGTTGGATTTGTAGATTCGAATTTTTCGGGGGATCTTGATAGGAAGAGATCGCTGACGGGCTATACGTTCACACTCTACGGGAGTGCCATTAGTTGGAGAGCAGTACTGCAGTCGGTGGTAGGTATGTCTACAACGGAAGCTGAGTACATGGCAGCAACAGAGGCGGTGAAGGAGGCAATATGGCTGAGCGGTTGAGTTCGGGATTTGGGCTTGGAGCAGGAGGTGCAGAGGTCTACTACAACAACCAGACTGCTATTCATTTGACCAAGATCAAATGTATCACCAGATAACTGAACACATTGACGTCAGGTATCACTTTATCAAGGACATGATTAACAAGGGAAGATCACGATGAAGAAGGTTTCTACGGCAGAGAATCCAGCTGATATGCTGACCAAGGCAGCTACAACTTTCAAGTTTAGGCATTACTTAGACTTGATTGGGATTTCCAGATGCTAGCTCTACCGGGGCTGGAGCGACGATGGCTCAGAGGCGCTGAGCTATGATGGTGGCAGATCTAAGTCAATAGGAGCATATTCAAGTCAAGGTGGAGAATTGTTAGAAGTGACTCGAATATGGATTGGTATCGAACCCGGTTTACGACCCGCCAACCCGTTTACATTCGTCTCGACGCCGAATTGTGGACCCGTTAGTTGAGCTGATTACTGAGACAGAGCTGGTATGCGAAGCAGGGCTGTGAGGCAGAGCTGGACTCCGAGACAGAGCTGGAATGCGGAGGCTAGGCTTATGTCGGTGATTAGTGTTATCCGTGTCTAATGTCGATTGTAGAGAGAGTCGGTGAGGCGATGGGATTAGGGTTTAATGGCTATATAAACTAAATCCTAAGGAGATATCAGTAGCAGAATCTCACGAATCTCTTGTATAAACTTGTTTTCTTATCATAGTGAAAATCATCGCGCCGTTGTCGCCGTGGAGTAGGTCTCACCAACCGAACCACGTAAATCTCTGTGTTTTGTTGTTGATTGTTCTTTACTATTCCAATTACTTGTCTTGGATTACTCGTATTGTTTACATTAACCCCGATTGGCATAACACTCCTTTTCATTGAAAGGAAGATCTTCTCATTTTACCCATTAAACATGATTCGAATGTGTCGTACGACTCTAAGTCATACGATCCTAGAAGTCCATTTGCATGAAGCTTCTCCATGCGATTGAGATTAATGTGACCCAAACGACAATGCCAAAGATAACTTGGGTTTGAATCATCTAATCGTTACCTCTTGGTTTCAATGTTAAAGACCTCGTTCTCTATACTTGTCATATATAGACCATTGTATAACTTAGCACTGGTATAAAACATTTCACCTTTATCTAAAGACCAACGCTGATTTTTAATTATAAGGTGATATCCCTCCTTGTTTAACACTGAGACAGAGATAATGTTTATAGAAATAGAAGGTACATAATAACAAATATGAAGTTCTAAAGCTAAATTAGTTTCTAAAGGCAGGCTATAGGTTCCTACAGCTTTCCAAGCAACCGTTGCTCTATTCGCTACCCGTAGGACCAGCTCCCTTTTAGTCAAATATCTAATTCCCTTAAGCTCCTGCACATCAGAGATGATATGAGCACCACATCCGGTATCAAATACCCATGAGGGGGAATCAACTTTATTTGCTAAGTTAACTTCAGTAACATAGACACTTGAGTTGGAATTGTGAATTCCCTCCACCTTCCCTTTGTTCCTCTGAAACAATGAAAGTTCCTTCTTTGATTCAGACATTCCAATGCCTTTCTGGACTTCCTTGGAAGTTTCGTACTTCCTCAACCACGATTTGTTTCGGGACATGTCCCTCAGTCGTCGGTTGATTGTGTGTGAATCCATTTTCCTGAATCTCTTTTGAAGATTAGGTTCTATGGGGCCAACATAAGGCAGGTTACTGAAACCGATTTCATCCGGATACTTTTGGCCTGCTTTTGTTCCTCAACCATTGAGGTCGCAGTTATCTTTGGAATTGGGGTATCTAGTACGCTTTCTTTGTTTGTGGATCTGAGAACACTTCTCAATCTCTTTTCCTAATCGTGGAAGTTATTCATGTTCAATTTCTCCTCATCGAGGATTGAACATAAGTTGAAAAGACTATATTTTTTCTATTGTAAAACTACATGAAACAGAAAAAGGATTTCGCTAAGTATTACATTCGATATTTCGCAAAAAGACTTTATTTTTGCCACATTATCCAAGAAAAACCATCCCTGGTTGAATAATGCAATTTTGAGATCCCATTTCTCAAGGATTTAGCGGACTAGGGCCCTGCCCTTAATCCCATCGATTTGGGTGAGCGAACTACTTCACTGGTCATACATTATGATTCCCGGTTGATGGTTTACATGTTATATGTGAAACCTATCCTTTTGCCTCGAGTATCCAAACCTCTTTTGCTGATCTCGTTGAGTGGAACCATTTAGATGTGTAGGCCTCTCCCATAGGCCTACCCGCATTGCCCAAGGTAGAGATAACACCCTGCTAATGCAGACCCACCATCACGAACAAGGGATAAACGAGTGTCTTAATTTGGATAGGCACTACAGTCAAAATTACTTTTAGGGACTTTACGTTTTGTCTAGCATGAGTTATATTAAACTATTTAGCCTAACCATTCACGACATAAAACGTGAATAAATAAGTAAATGCGCACAAGAAAGTAAATCAAGCACATATGGATCTTAGTATGGCCCCTAACCTAGAAGATCTAATCTCCTTTGGTTGTTCTTGTTTTTCCTTCCGGTTCGCCTAGATCGCCATTTTTAAACCTCCATTGATTTCTCCCACTCGAATTAGGACTACTTCTTTGAGCATCTTCAATGGACTCATAGACCCTAAACTCTAATTACAAGACTCAAAACGATTCGCAGATCGTATACTCCTGAAATTAAAATTATTTTAAATTGCACCCATCCGTGCTTAAAACAAGAATAGAATAAAACGAATTTTATGGCTATACTAGTTTCTACATTCACATCACATGCATTCATTTAATATTCAAGCTAACAATTATATATGCATGATAATCTGGGAGATACTTTTGTCAACATCTCTATGTCACATACAAACCTTAAGTATTTATTCGAAGAACTAGACTAATGGTGACTCTTCGTTTTGACTTTAATGATTTCTAAAATCAATTTTAAGAGAAATTTTGTTTGGTCCTACGCATGGCCCGGGTCAATTTTGGAAATATTTGGTTGGAATAGGGAGAAAATCCGATAAAACTCCCACCACTTAAATCTTGGCCCTCATAATAGCTCGAAAAAGGGTCGGGTCAAGTCTTGACAAAAGCCTAAGACTTAGTTCCGGCCTAGGCCAAGAAGCCCCCTAGCATGGACCAGACATGGCACGCCGCCATAGGTCGGCATGTCCTGGCCCGTGCTAATCGCGGCTAGGACGCGTCTGCCCAAGACCGGACCTGCTCTGGACGTCTCGGGTAAGACCGAGACGTTCCAGAGCTACCCAGACGCGTCTGGTGGAGTCCGGGTGTTTAGAGTCTCGGTGTCTAAGATCCAGACCTACTCGGACTCCTCGGACACGTCCTAGACGCGTGCAGGAGCTTCCTCGAAGCTATCGAGGCGCCCTCGGTCTCTCAGACCGAGACGTGTCTTCTGGGTCGGTCCGGCCAGGAAGCTTTCAACAGCATCCTGGCCGGTTTTAAGGAGTTTCTAAAAACTCCACCGAGCAGCTCCTTTCTTTTTTTCCTTTTAGAACTTGTAGTTGCTACTCCCATCTTTTAGAACTTCATCTAAAAACAAAATTGTGCTTTTCAATATGTCTAAAACATGAAAAACAACTCTTAATCAAAATCAAATTGGATCAAAATTGATATTTTTGAAACTTTTTCAAAGAACAATTTTGAAAATTGTTGATGTCGAAAATTGGCTCCCGGTTAAATCAACATAAAAAAGGAAGTTGATGCATGATAGCCTCCGTTATGATGGTATATTCTGTTTGGAGAGGAGAGATTCCTCTGTTCCGCTCTGCATCTCTGCTCCTCTATTCTGCTCTTGTGCTCTGGCTCTGTTCCTCCGCTCCTCGCTCCTTGCTCTAACTTCTGACTCCCTACTCCAGCTCCTGGATCCTTGCTCATGTTCGTCTGTTTACGAGGGGGGAAAACCTGCAAAGGGTTCGAAGACCGCTCCGACGCTCAAGATAGTTAGGGTGTTCTTTGCAGTAAAAGAATGAATATTGATTGATCCTTTTGGGGGCGAGTAATGAGAACTCTGTTTTTGGGGGGTGATCCTTCTTGGTATGAAGAGATCGTATTTTAGAGAAAGAGTGTGTTTTTCCTCCAGAGATCGTGTCCTTTGAAGGACGATGTGAGGGGCCTTTTATAGGCAAAATTATAGGTGAAGGTAGGCCGACTGTGATTAGTGGCGGTGGAGAGGCGGTGGCCGTCAAACCGTAATAGAAGTTACCTCTTCTGCGTATCTAGAGTTTCTCTTCGAGTCTTTGATAAGTGAAAGTTCCTAAGTTCGAGGATACTTTGTTGATATCTTGCCGGAGTGGTAAAATCTAAAGGAGAAGTTTCCTCCTTTAGATACGTGGAGTCCAATCAGGCTTAAACACTTCGAGATGTGTAACCGACTGAGATTTTTCTGGAAAGTCCGGGATTAAGTCATTAGGTCGCGCAGCGCTGATATCTTCCCAGTTCTGGGCGTAAGATATGGGCCGAACCTTTGGAGACCCCCCTTATTCCTTTAGAGATCCCAGGGTTGATCTGTCCATGTCGAAGGCATTTTGTGCAGAGCTGGTTTGTTCTGGCCGACCTCCCAGTTAGGGGAATGTATGGTGGACCATCAGGGGTTTTAGCTGTCCTGCTGCCTTAAGCCGAGCTGTTCCAAGAGACTTCTGGTCTGACCTTTGACTCTTCAGACGTTAGTCAACGTCTGGATATTTTATGCATCATCATGAGTCCCGCCACTCCTTAGTTGAAAGTAGAGACACTAAGGAGTAGAAGTAACTCGTGTGTTGTACTTTGAAGGCCAGAAGTCGAAAGTATTACCTGTCCCAGAGCTGTATCGTGAAGCTCTTTGGGCCTTACCTAGACCATGGCTGTTTGGTGGAGTTCTGTCTTCCTGTCAGTACTCCAGAGCTGATTGATGTTCATGAATTAGAGATTTCCTTTGACTAAGTGTTATCTTTGCTAGGCCTGACCCAGCCGTGTTCTTGCTTTAACGTGTGGTTTATTATTCCAACACACGTTTCCTCTTCTGCACGAGTAATTGATCTTTTCCATGCGTGATTTGGTGACGTCATAGATTTGATCCTTTAAATGTATGCTTCCGGCACTGATCTTTTGGATCACTTCACACGGCATCCTGTTCTGCCATGCGTAGACGCGTGGAGCGTCGTCACTGGTGAGCGAACCACGTCTCCTTGAAACCCACTGAAGCCACCTTGGTAACCGCAGTTCTTGAGCCGTTCATACTTCCTAGTCATTATTCCGTTGAGTGTTTTCAAGGCACGTCTGGTCTATTGCCTTTAATGCTTCTTATCTATTTCCGAGAGATCTCTTGGTTGTCATCTCTCACTATAAATAACCTGCTTTGGCCTCCCAATTCTTCACCGCCAAAAAGTTTGAATAACATTTTGAGATTTCTTTCCTCCTGTTGTTGCTTCGTTATTTCTTCTTGTTTACTTCCCAAAGGTTCGGGATGAGGCCTCTGTTCGAATCCACGCCAAGCGTTCGCTTTGATAACTGTTTCTTCATAATGACCGTGGTAAAGGATGGATTTCTTCATAATGGCCGTGATAATTTCACGCATTGTTATGTTTGAGCCCGAAGGAGGGCGAGGCTTGTCAGTACTGCCTTCCGCCTAGGTGCTCGGGGCAGGGTGATGATGCCCAGAGGGCTTCTTCGTCTTTAATTGCATATCTGAATGGTTGTTCCTGTCAGTCTTTCCACTTTTCTTCTCTCAACTCCATGACGACTCTTTTGCAGTCGCTCGTGTTTTTTGATCCATTTTCCTTTCCCTCGACGATTTGGGTTTTTTGTAATTTCTTCTGTAATAGACCCAAATGCCAGTGGTGGTTTTGGCGTCCTTTTTCAGTAATTTTTTCTTATAATGGTTCCTTCTTACGAACTAATAAAGAATTACCTTTTTCCTCTTCACTTTTGTGTTTCCCTTTATTTCCCACGTTCGGGTATGTTGGTTCCTCATGACTGCTCGCCGCGACTCTTCGTTGATCACGCCCCCTCATCATGGCCTTTTTGCCTTATAAATAGATGTTAAGGTAAGAATAACTTATCTAAATCTCACCATGCCTCTTTTAATGGTTAGTGGAACTCTCCTTGGTGGTGATGTTAGAGTTGCCTTCTACATGGTTCTGAACTATGATGATTCTTCTATTGAGCACTCCTGTATGGAATTTGCTGGCGAGGGTTTTGTTGACGTCCTTCGTCCGAATGATCTTCTGGATGACGATCACCTTTCTACCGTTAGTTCTTCCAGGCCACTTTATCCTTTGGTTTATTCTTTGGCTGGTACTACCAGCACTTCCAAGCCTGCTCTCTTTTCTGCTGTGGGTTTTCTGGTTCGTCGCCGTGGGGGTGGTCGCCTTCCGGCCGTCATGATCAGGGTTTCGGTGGATGTTGGCGCTCCTTCGTCATCTTCTTCTTCGGGCGAATAAGAGCTTGCTGCCGGACTGTATTTTCCTGTTTTTGTAATCAATAAGTTAATGTAATTAGCCCTATACTTACTAATGCAATTTTTCTTAGGCTTACTATGCATGCTCCGAATGATCGCTCCTGCAAAAGAAATAATTTTAGACCTAGTCTAGCATGCCCTAAGCTTACTATTTCCCTCTGCAAAACAGAACCCGAGTTAGCCCTGCGTAAAAAATTTTGAATAATGATAGAGTTCTTTAGCTCTGCCCCTGGTTGTCGCTACCAGAGCTTGTTTCGCCAGCTTGAGCTTGGCTAGTTTCGCTAAGACTTCTCCTTAGACCTCTGGTCGTGGCTTTCACTACTAGAGCTGATTTCGCTAGCTTGAGCTTGGCTAGTTTAACAAGGACTTCTCCTTAGACCTCTGGTCGTGGCTTTCACTACTAGAGCTGATTTCGCTAGCTTGAGCTCGGCTAGTTTAACAAGGACTTCTCCTTAGACCTCTGGTCGTGGCTTTCGTTACCAGAGCTGGTTTCGCCAGCTTGAGCTTGGCTAGTTTCGCTAAGACTTCTCCTTAGACCTCTGGTCGTGGGTTTCACTACTAGAGCTGATTTCGCTAGCTTGAGCTCGGCTAGTTTAACAAGGACTTCTCCTTAGACCTCTGGTCGTGGCTTTGGCTACCAGAGCTGGTTTCGCCAGCTTGGGCTCGGCTAGTTTCGTCTGCACTTCTCCTTAGACCTCTGGTTGTGGCTTTTGCTACCAGAGCTGGTTTCGCCAGCTTCAGCTCAGCTAGCTTAACTAGGACTTCTCCTTCGACCTCTGGTCGTGGGTTTCGCTGCCAGAGCTGGTTTCGCCTGCTTGGGCTCGGCTAGTTTCGCTAGGACTTCTCCTTAGACCTCTGGCCGTAGCTTTCGCTGCCAGAGCTGGTTTCGACAGCTTGAGCTCGGCTAGTTTAACTAGGACTTCTCCTTAGGGTCCTCGGTCGTCGCCATAGCTACCGAGGCTGTCCTGTCCCTGGTCGTGGCTTTTGCTAGCAGGGCTGTTTTCGTCGGCTTGAGCTCGACTAGTTTTCGCTGGGACTTCACTAATCTCACCCCAAGCTCTCCTCGACGCGTTCGAAAAGCCCTCCGAAGAAAGGGCCGCCAACTTAAGTCAAAAAGGGCATACTGATTGCTAGGAAACTCAAGACACGACCCTAGCAGTAACAACAATCTGGCGCTTGACAGTACTGTCGAAAGAGCTCGACGAAATATCAGAAACCTTGGCGGAAATATTCACCGAGGCAGAAACGGAGTCCGAATCCGAGGGCGAATCAACGTCATAGCTGGAAGACCAACTCATGCAGAGGACAGAAGCAACAAACGACGACGGAAAATCCGGAGATCATGATGGTACGAGACGAGGCCACACCTCCGATAATATTCATTAATGATGACCTGAGAGGAGTAATCACGCCTCACGCAGATCCCCTAGTGATAACAGCACTGGTTGCCAATCGAAGAATAGGGCGTATCCTGGTTGACACGGGAAGCTCCACAGAGATCATAAGCCGAGCATGCCTCCAAAAACTCCAGGTTAGAACACATCACACCGAGACTTATGATCATTACTTTGACAGATTTCGGCGGAGATCGACTACGAGCTAGGGGAAAGGTCACTTTACCCATACTCATCGGAGAAGGAGCGACCAGCCGAGCACTAATTATGGAGTTCCTGATCATCGACGAACTACACGCGTACAACATTTTCCTGGGAAGGAATTTCTTGAAGGAATCACGAGCTGTGATCTCTTTGAACCACCTAACCCTAAAATTCCCAATTCCGGGAACGAACTTGGTAGGAATAATAAAAGGGGATCAAGCGGCCGCCAGGGAATGTTACGTCGTTTCAGCTCGACACTGTCGACGACCAGCAGCGATTCCCACCCTTCCAAACACCGGAAAAATCACCAACTTCGGTCGCACCGTAAACATGCTGGAATAGCGCCGCCAAGGTCAGTACTGCTCACACAGAATATCTACATATATATTATTTTAGCCACTAGGCAGGAAAAGTAGCGCTAATAGCTACATGTTTTATCTATATACATATATATATATATACATATATATTATTTTAGCCTTTACGCAAGAAAAGTAGCGCTGCTCGCTACATATTTTAACTAGTAAAATAAAATATTTTCAACAACTAGCTACCTATTTTATCTAGCAAAATAAAAATATTTTTTTAAACAGAAACACTATAAAAGGAGGAATCCCAATTAAACTCATCTCGCTCTGAATCGAGCAGGTAGGCCTGACAGCAAAAGCCACGACCAGGGGACCTATAGGCAGTCGTGGTAGGTGAGAGCAGCGACCAAGGGCCCTAATTTAAATAGCCCTGCTAAGCGAAAGCCACGATCAGGGATAGGATAGCCTCCGTAGCTACGGCGACAACCGAGGGCCCTAAGGAGCAGTCTTAGTTAAACTGAACTTTGCTCGAGTAAAAACCGACCCCTCACCAAGGTCCTAAGGAGAAGTCCTAGTTACACTGATTGGCTCAAGCCGGCAAAGGAGGTAGCTCTGGTAGCTACGACTGCGACCCGAGGCCTCACAAGGAGAAGTCCGAGTTAGACTCAACCCTTTACTCGAGTGAAACGTGGTCCCTGTGGATTCCCAAGGAGAAGTCCTAGATAAAACTACCGCCCCGATGAAGGTGAACAGGGGTATAAGGAGAAGTCCTTGCGAAACTATTA
Source organism: Eschscholzia californica (assembly GCF_041429995.1). Lineage (NCBI taxonomy): Eukaryota > Viridiplantae > Streptophyta > Magnoliopsida > Ranunculales > Papaveraceae > Eschscholzia > Eschscholzia californica. The sequence goes on from NW_028238472.1 coordinate 36,048,031, forward strand.
ATGCTTCAATGAGGAAGACAACCCTGGTAGCTAAGGTCACGACCGGGGGCACAGGAGGAGTCCCGACGAAAACTAGTCGTTCTTACGCCAACGTAATCAACTCCGGTAGCCCAAGCTAAGACTAGAGATCTAAGGAGAAGTCCTAGTTAAACTAGTCGAGCGCAAGCCGACGAAAACAACCCTGCTAGCGAAAGCCACGACCCGGGACAGGACAACCTCGATAGTTATGGCAACAATCGAGGGCCCTAAGGAGAAGTCTTAGTCAAACTAGTCGAGCTCAAGCCGACGAAACCAGCTCTGGTAGCGAAAGCCACGACCAGAGGCCTAAGGAGAAGTCCTAGTTAAACTAGCCAAGCTCAAGCTGGCAAAACCAGCTTTGGTAGCGAAAGCCACGACCAGAGGCCTAAGGAGAAGTACTAGTTAAACTAGTCGAGCTCGACCCGATGAAACCAGCTCTGGTAGAGAAAGCCACGACTAGAGGCCTAAGGAGAAGTCCTAGTTAAACTAGCCAAGCTCAAGCTGGGGAAACCAGCTCTGGTAGCGAAAGCCACGACCAGTGGTCTAAGGAGAAGTCCTAGCGAAACTTGCCGAGCTCAAGATGGTAATATCAGCTCTGGTAGCGAAAGCCACGATCAGAAGTCCAAGGAGGAGCCCTGGAGAAGCTAGTTATACGAAGACAGCTCTGGAATAGACAACCAGGGGCAGAGCTGAAAACTCTAAACTTTTTACGCAGGGCTAATTCGGTTTCTATTTTGCAGAGGGAAATAGTAAGCTTAGGGCATGTTAGACTAGGTCTGAAATTATTTCTTTTACAGGAGCAATTAATCGTAGCATGCGTAGTAAGCTTAAGAAAAATTGCATGAGTAAGTATAGGGCTAATTATATTAACTTTTTAATTACTTATTTAAGAAAACAGGAAAATACAGTTTGGCGACAAGCTCTTATTCGGCAGAAGAAGAAGAAGAGGACGGAGGATCGCCAATATCCACCGAAGCCTTGATCATGACGGCCAGAAGGCGACCACCCCCTTCTACGACGAACCAGAAACCCCACAACAGAAAAAGTAGCAGGTTCAAAAGTGCTGGTAGTACCAGTCAGAGAATAAACCAGAGGATAAAGTGGCCTGGAGGAACTGAGGGTAGAAAGGTGATCGTCATTCATAAGATCGCGCAGATGAAGGACGTCAACAAAACCCTCGTCAGCAACTTCCATGCAGAAGTGCTCAATGAAAAAATCATCACGATTTAGAACCATGTAGAAGGCAACCCTAACATCACTACTAGGGAGAGTTCCGCTAACCATTAAAAGAGACATGGTGAGATTTAAAAAAGTTATTCCTGTCTTAAAAATCTATTTATAGGGCAAAAAGGCCATGATAATGGGGCGTGATCAACGAAGTGTCGCGGTGAACAGTCCTAGGGAACCGACAGACCCAAACGTGGGAAATAAAGGAAAGCACAAAAGTAATGAAGAGGAGGCAATTCTTTATTAATTCATAAGAAGGCACTATTACAGAAGAAATTACAGAAAAGGACGCCAAAGCCACCACTGGCACTTGGGTCTATTACAGAAGAAATTACAGAAAAGGACGCCAAAACCACCACTGGCATTTGTGTCTATTACAGAAGAAATCACAAAAATCTAATAGTTGAAGGGCAAAGAAAAAATCAAGAAACGTGAGCCACAAAAAGGTCACACTTTTCGGCTGGAGAGGAAGTGAAAGTCCACCAGGTATCCCTTCCCAGAAACGTAGACAAGACCGGAAGACAACCGAGGACAAAAGAACCCTCTTGGCATCATCACCCTGTCCTGAACGCCTAAGTGGGAGGAACTACTGGTGATCCTTACCCTCTTTTGAGCTCAAACATAACGGCGCGTGAAACTATCACGACCATCATGAAGAAACCCATCCTTTATCACGGTCATTGTGAAGAAATATCCATCAAAGCAAACCCTTGGCATGAACTCAAACAGGAGCCTCATCCCAAACTTGTGGGAAGTAAACAGGAAGAAATAATGAAGCAACATCAGGATAACCAAAGCAAGCTATTTATAGTGAGAGAGGATAACCAAGAGACCTCTCGAAAATAGATAAGAAGCATTAAAGGTGGTAGACCAAACGCGCCTCGAAAACACTCAACGGTATAATGACTAGGAAGTACGAACAGCTCAAGGACTGCGGGTACCAAAGAGGTTTTTGCGGGTTTCAAGGAGACGTACCTCGTTCAACAGTCACGATGATCCACGCGTCCAAAAATGGCAGAGAAGGTTGCCGTGTGAAAAGATCCAAAAGAGCAGCGCCGGAAGCACAGGATCAGAAAATCAAATCTATGACGTCATAAAATCACGCATGGATAAGAAATTAATTACTTGCGCAGAAGACGAAACGTGCCTTGGGATAATAAGCCACGTGTCAGAACACAGCCGGATCAGCTCTAGCAGAGCTAACACCTAGTCGAAGAAAACCTCCAACTCATGAACATTAATCAGCTCTGAAGTACTGACAGAAAGATAGAACTTCACCAAACTGCCACGGTCTAGGTAAGGCCCAAAGAGCTTTACGATACAGCTCTAGGACAGGTAATATTTTTGACTTCTGGCCTCCAAAGTAAAACACACGAGTTACTTCTATTCCTTAGTCTCTCTAATTTCAACTAAGGAGTGGCGGGACTCATGATGATGCATAAAATGTCCAGACGTTAACTAACGTCTGAAGAGTCAAAGATCAGACCAGAAGTCTCCCGGAACAGCTCGGCTTAAGGCAGCAGGACAGCTAAAACCCCTGATGGTCCACCACACATTCCCACAACCGGGAGGTCGCCCAGAAGAAACCAACTCTGCACAAAATGCCCTGGGCATGGATGGATCAGCCCTAGTATCTCTAAAGGAATAAGGGGTGTCTCCACAGGTTTGGCCCATATCTTACGCCCAGAACTGGGAAGATATCAGCGCTGCGTAACCTAATGACTTAATCCCAGACTTTCCAGAAAGATCTCAGTCGGTTATACATCTTGAAGTGTTTAAGCCCGGTCGGATTCCACGTATCTAAAGGAGGAAACTTCTCCTTTAGAGTCTATCACTTCGGCAAGATATCAATGAAGTATCCTTGAACTTATGAACTTTCACTTATCAGAGATCCGGGATAGACTCGAAGAGAATCCCTAGATACGCAAAAGAGGTAACTTCTATTACGGTTTGACGGACACCACCTCACCACCCCCACTAAGGACAGTCGGCGTATCCTTTAAAGGACACGACCTCCAGAGGGAAAAACAGACTCTTTCTCTAAGACACGATGTCTGGAGAAGAAACACACCATCTTTCCTAAACATAAGATCCCTTCACACCAGAAGGATCACCCTCAAAAACAGAGTTCTCATAACTCGCCCCCCAAAAGGATCAATCAATATTCATTCTTTTACTGCAAAGAGGACCCTGACTGTCTTGAGCGTCGAAACGGTTTTCGAACCCTTTGCAGGTTTTCCCCCTCGGGAACAGATGAATAGGAGCAAGAAATCAGGAGTTGGAGCAAGGAGTCAGGAGCAGAGCAGAGAAGCAGAGCTGAAAAGAGGAATCTCACCTCTCTAAACAGAATATACCATCAAAACAGAGGCTGTCATGTATCAACTTCCTTTTTCATGCTTATTTAACCGGGAGCCAATTTTCGACATCAGCAATGATGGCGGCAGATTTAAGTCAAAAGGAGCATATTCAAGTCAAGGTGGAGAATGGTTTAATGTGTCTTGAATATGGATTGGTAGCGAACCCGGTTTATGACCTGCCAACCCGCTTACATTTTGGACCCGTTAGCGGAGCTGATAGCTGAGACAGGGCTGGCAGCGCTCCGAGGCAGAGCTGGACTCTGAGACAGAGCTGGAATGCGAAGCTAGGCTTATGTCGGTTATTAGTGTTAGCGTATCCGTGTATAATGTCGGTTGTAGAGAGAGAGAGTCGGTGAGGCGGCGGGATTAGGGGTTAGTGGCTATATAAACTAAACCCTGAGGAGATATCGATAGCACAATCTCACGAATCTCTTGTGTAACTTGTTTGCTTATCATAGTTGAAATCATCGCGCCGTTGTCGCCGTGGAGTAGGTCTCACCAGCCGAACCACGTAAATCTAATATAATATAAACGAAACATCCACGTTCTCATACTTGTCCTAATTATTACTATAATAAATGGAGTTTAGTACTACAAGTCAACAGTGGTTTACATAAATTTTTTTTATGAAGCATGCTACAGCCTAATTTATTCATTTGAAATTTCAAATACATTTGTGGTACTCTTCAATTCTAACAAACTCATAATGCAATTAGGAGGTTCTGATTCCTCCCATTGCTTACATAGTTTAAGAGTTACAGTTTCTTTTACTAAATTATGAGCAATCTCATTAAGCTCTCTAGATATATGATAAAATTCCACCTTTTCGAACAGTTGTGTTTCACTTTGAATATCCCTGAGTATGTTTCTAATTTGCCAAGGAGGTTTATTATTCTTCGTTTGACAAACTTGTATAATCGTGCTTGAATCTCCTTCTATCACCACTCTTCTATGTGAGAGCTTCCTTGCCAATTTCAATGGCATTAAAACAGATTTTTCTTAGTCTCAAGTGCATTACCTGCATTATAAAATTCAGTTTCTGCTGCCATGAATGCATTATTATAACTCCTTATCACCACAGCTGAAGCTCCATCTCCATCTCCATTTTTGAATGAGCCATCAACATTAATCCTCACTTCATCAAACATCAAAGTGACCCTTCTTGCTATTTGAACCTGGGCTGGGGTGTGTGTGTTATTCAAATCTTCTTCTTTCTTCATATGTCTTTCATAAAACATGAACAACTCTACTACTTCTTGTATAGTTTTCATGACATCGGGTTTTTCATTTTCAAATATCTTTTTATTCCTTGCCTTCCAGATTGCCCAAATAAGTAAGCACTCATCTTCACCCCTTCATCTTCTCCTTTATGTTCAATCCATTCTTTAAATTTACCTTCTATGGTGTGAATTTCTTCAAACCGATAACCTAAAGGAGACTAGAACCAAAGTTCTTTTGCAAAATGACAATCTTTAAATATATGATTAATATCTTCATCGAACTTTTCACACATCGGACATAACTTTGCTTCTGTATGATTGAATCGAAGAGCTTTGAGCTTTGTTGGGATTGCATCATTCAACACTCTCCATATAAACATCTTCACTTGTGGGATTACCTCAAAATTCTTCCATAATCTTTGCCATTTGAAGTCTGTGATAATACCGGTATTGCTATTCGAACTTGAAGATTGATGTGAAGCTAGTAATTTATACAAGGACTTCATTGTGAAGTTTCCTTTCTCTGTAAAATTCCAAAGGAGTATGTCTTCACTTGCTGAATTGCCAAGTTGGATTTTAAAATTTCTCGAGCTAAAATCCTATAAAAAAACTCTACGAATTAAATTTTGATTCCACTTCTTCGTATCTTGATCAATCAACTCTTTTACCGTGTACAAGTTTGGAATTTCACCTTCTTCTTTATTTTTTCCTGGTCTAAACCCTTGCAGTGTGGGAACCAAGGGGTCTTCCCATATCTTAGTGTTAACTCCATCGCCTATGTTCATACATCTTCCTGGTTCTAGCGTTTTTCTCATCTCGATCATGTTTTTCCAAGTACTTGTAGCATTGTGTTTATAAGTATGAGACCAGAAGTCCTTATGTTTAAGATAATTGGCAGTCAATAATCGAACCCTTAACGCATTTTTTTCGGTCTGAAACCTCCACACCAATTTTTCCACCAACGATTTATTTACTATAGTCATGTTCCGTATGCCCAGTCCTCCTTGTTTCTGGTCTCTTTGTAACTTTTGCCAACTCATGTAGTGCATTTTTTCTGTTCAGCATCATGTCCCCACTAGAAATTCCTTTGTTGTTTTCTATTTCATCAAGGACTTTCCTTGGGGCTAAGTTTGTAGTCAAGTAATATATCGGGATTGTGGCTAGTTCATTTTTTAACAAAAAAGTTCTTCCTGCATAAGATAATGAATTCCTTTTCCAACCTGATAATTAAAAGACACTTTTTGTATGATAAAATCATATGAAGTGCATTTATGCTTGTGTTTAAGTAAAAAACTACACAAGTATTTGTCGTTGTGCCCCATCACCTCTATTTTTCGATTTGATTGATAATTGTTGCTGAACTATATGGATGACTTATGATAATTTATTTGTTGTCCAGAAAATCCTGCATATTGTTCTAGGAGATCCTTGAGTTGATTAATACTGTTGTCGTAACTCTGGCCAAAGAACAATAAGTCGTCCGCAAACATAAGATGGCTAATTGATGGCGCATACCTGTTTACCTTCTGACCCGTATACAAACCTCTAGTTTCATAGTTCGCCACTAACCGAGTTAGTGTTTCTGAGCATTAGATAAATAAGTACGGGCTTAACGGACAACCTTGTCTCAAATCTCTTTCGCTTCTGAAATTTCCTTTGGGTCTACCATTTAAGAGAATAGAGTAGGAAGTTGAGCATACACAGCTCATAATCAGGCTATGCGTCTTACCGCTAATTCCAAATCTGGTTAACATTTCACTCAAGAAGTTCCAATTGACCCTGTCAATCTGTCATATGCTTTCGCCATGTCGACTTTGAGTGCAAATACTCCATTTTTCACTGTAGTTTTCTTTAAAAAATGAAACATTTCATGAGCAAGAATTAAATTATCAGAAATTTGTCGACCCGGGACAAAAGCATTCTGCACTAATGAAACCATTCCCGACAAAATAGTGTGATCCGATTTGTAATGATCTTAATAATTATATAAGACATTAATTACATTGTGCAATTGGTAATTTTCTAATAAATATCGAAATCTAATCACCTGCTTTAGGATATTAAAATATTCATTTCAGTAACCACTTCGTATTAAAATATTGCAAATGAAGGAATCGAAACTAGTTCAGACTATTTTTATAACAAACTCTAAATGAATTGGCTTCCCAAAACAATTAATAACATCCACGTTTTTATACTTGTGTTGACTTCATATTATTAATGAGAATTTAATTACTTTGTTTCCAGAATAAACTAAGCAGTATCTACCCTAACTATTGAATTTCCATATACAAATAGAAATAATTGTACCTTCAAACAACAAAAAAATAGAAATAGTTGTACCAATAAAAGTCTAAGTAATATACCAGTCATAGATCACATGAAAAGTGTGTTACTATTCAGCAACATCCATGTTATTATACTTTTTTTTTTTATGAAGACCATGTTATTATACTTGGGATTATAATCATAATAGCTGGATTTAGTTGACTGGATGTGTGATGTTAGACTTCCTAGTAAATTGTCATTGTATAGAAGGGACTATGACATATATTACAGAATAAACTACAGTGCAGGACATAAGAGACGAACGCGGGCGTGGAAATCTATTACAGAAGAAATCACCCGTCGGAATAAGAGGTAAATGTTGATGTCAAAAAATGGCCTTCCGTTATATCAGCATGAAAAAGGGACTTGATGCATGACATCCGCCGTTATGATGGTATATTCTGTTACGTGATGTAAGATTCCTGCGTTTGTTCCTGCTTCCAGTTCTGGTACTTCGTCTCATTTGCTCCTTGTTTCTACCCCTTGCTCCAGCTCCTGATTCCCGTCCTCCAAGTTCTTGATTTCCAAGCTCCTGTTCGTTGATATCCAAGGGGGGGGGGGGGGGGGGGGGGACCTGCAAAGGATTCGAAAACTGCTCCGACGCTCAAGACAGTCAGGGGTGTTCTTTGTAGTAAAAGAAGGAATGTTGATCGATCCATTTGGGGGCGAGTTATGAGAACTCAGAGTTAACTGTGATCTTCTAAGGTTTAGAGATCGTGTCATGTGAATGACGCCTGTGAAGGACAATGTGGGGGCCCTTTTATAGTCTTAAAAGGCGGCGGTGATTGCCATGGAGGGAAATTTTCCCTCTATGTTTATCTCAGATCTGGGATAGATGAAAGTTCCTAAATTAAAGGATCTTTCATAGATATCCTCCCGATGTGATAGATCTTCTTGGAGAAGTTTTCTTCCTTAGACGCGTGAAGTCCAAACTTGCTTAAACACTTCGAGATCCGTAACCTACTGAAATCTCTATAGATATTTCGAGATTAAGTCATTAGGTTGCTAGTGCGCTTCTGCCTTCTCAGTTCTGGACGTAAGGCATCGACCGAACCTACGTGGACCCCCCCTCATTTCTTTAGAGACCCTAGGCGTCACAGGGCTGGTTTCCTCTAGCCGACCTCCTAGTTAAGGGAATATGTGGCGAATCGTCGAGGAGTCAGCTGTCCTCTACCTTAAGCCGGGTTGACCCAGTGGACTTCAGGTCTGATCTTGACTCTTCAGACGTTAGTCAACATCTGGACATTTTGTGCATCATCATGAGTCCTGCCACTACTTAGTCGAAAGTAATGAGACTGAGGAACAGAAGTAACTCGTGTTTTTTACATATTAAAGACTCTGAAGTCAGGGGGTTTACCTGGACCAAAGCTATTTCGTAAAGCTTGGTCTTTCTTTTGGTTTTCCAGAGTTGCGCATTCTTAAGCTGATTTGTATCGAGCTGTTTGGAGATGCTAACTGCACTGGCAGAGTTCTTCTTTTAATCTTGCTTTTGCCAGAATTGATTCAGGCGATGTTCGCTTGAGCTGATGGACACGTGGTTTATTTTTCCGTGAGACGTCTCGAAACGAACTTGCGGGTTGTGTTAGTTGTCTTCATCTATCCTTCAATAAAGATTTCTTGTTCGCCCGAGGACGTAGGCTTTAAAGCCGAACCTCGTTAAATTCTGTTCGCATATTTAGATTTTGGCTTAGCTTTTCGATAATTTTCATAATCGGATCAATTTCTAGGATAGGTTCGATAGCTTCCGCGACTTTTAGTTATAACAATTGGTATCAGAGCGCTTCTGCCTTCTCAGTTCTGGACGTAAGGCATCGACCGAACCTACGTGGACCCCCACTCATTTCTTTAGAGACCCTAGGCGTCACAGGGCTGGTTTCCTCTAGCCGACCTCCTAGTTAAGGGAATATGTGGCGAATCGTCGAGGAGTCAGCTGTCCTGTACCTTAAGCCGGGTTGACCCAGTGGACTTCAGGTCTGATCTTGACTCTTCAAACGTTAGTCAACATCTGGACAGTTTGTGCATCATCATGAGTCCTGCCACTCCTTAGTCGAAAGTAATGAGACTGAGGAACAGAAGTAACTCGTGTTTTTTACATATTAAAGACTCTGAAGTCAGGAGGTTTACCTGGACCAAAGCTATTTCGTAAAGCTTGGTCTTTCTTTTGGTTTTCCAGAGTTGTGCATTCTTAAGCTGATTTGTATCGAGCTGTTTGGAGATGCTAACTGCACTGGGAGAGTTATTCTTTTAATCTTGCTTTTGCCAGAATTGATTCAGGCGATGTTCGCTTGAGCTGATGGACACGTGGTTTATTTTTCCGTGAGACGTCTCGATTTTTTCCCGAGTTGTTGATCACCTTTCCATGCGTGATTCTCTGACGTCACGGATTTGATCCTCTTACCGCGCGTTATCCAGCGTTAATCCTTTGGATATCTGCACACGCGTGGACACGTGGTGTTCAACGAGTGGAGAGACTAGCGTGTTTTCTCGGGTCCTGTTAATATCTTCACCGACTTTATCAGTCTCGAGCCGTGAGTACCTCCTAGTCATTATGACTTCGAATGTTCCCGAGGTGCTTCCACTTCCTTGCCTTAATGACCTCCGTCTGTTGAGAGAGTCTTTTGGCTTTCTTCTTCCACTATAAATAGCTTACTTTGGCTTTTTAATTTCCCAATACTTAGAAACCTTTTATTCACTAATATTTTCCGATATTTCTTCCTAGCTCCCGTTTCCATTAGAGACCCGAGATGAGGCCTTTGTTGGAATTCATACTTGTTACCTATTTGATGGGTGCTTTTCCGATAAAGGATATAGTTAAGGGTGACTTTTCCGATAATGGAGATAGTTACCCGGATGCTAATTTGGGTTCGGTCCCAAAAATGGTGGTCTGGTTGGACGCTGTTTATGGGGTACCCGTTGGTTGAAGATCTATTCTTTTCAGCCAAGGTCTCTCCCTCTCATCCATAGGGGAGAGATTCTAAGCGGAGGGATTCTTTTCCCAAGATCGCCCTCTTCCTGGCAACTCTTTAGAAGACGTTTCCTGGGCGCAAGGACACAAGTTTTACCTCGATCCACAAGGTAGGGGTGATCCAGATGCCGATCGAAGGTTTATCGCCTGAGGAGGACGACTTGGGTAGTGTTGAGCTTTGTCCAGATTATCGGTATCGTTTCCTTGTGCTAAATGTTATTTATTCTTTGCATTACCTTCTGTAATAGGCTCGATCGCCCACAATCGTCTCGGTGTCTTCGATTGTAATTTCTTCTATAATAGACTTCTTTTAAAAAAAAATTATCTCTTTTCTTTCTTCTGACCTATTGTGTTTCCTTGATCCCTCGCATGTTGATTTATTATTTTTTTTGTTTATTCTTCTTTCAGCTTTCTTCTGTACATACAAAACTTACGAAACAGACATATGTTACGGTTAGCCCTATGCTTACTAATGTTATTCTCTTAACTTACTACGCATGCTCCAAATGATCGGTCGTGCAAGAATAATAACAAGTTAGACCTATTCTATCATGACCTAGTCTTACTAATTCCCTCTGCAAAATAAAGGCCAAATTAGCCCTGTATAAATACTTTTAAATAATTCCTAAGTCTGGGTTATGCCCCTGGTCGTGGCTTTCGCAACCAAGGCTATCTTTAGAGTTACTGGTTGTTGCCTTAGCTATCAGGGCTATCTTTAGAACCCCTAGTCGTTGCCTTAGCTACCAGGGTTGTTTTCGTTGGCTTGAGCGCAACTAGTTTAACTAGGACTTCTCCTTGGGCCCCTAGTCGTCGCTCTCGCTATCTGGGTTGTTTTCGTTGGCTTGAGCACAACTAGTTTAGCAAGGACTTCTCCTTAGGCCCCTCGTCGTCGCTCTCGCTACCAGGGCTATAGGTTAACTAGGACTGCTCCTTAGGACCCCGGATGGGGGTCGCGTTTTACTCGAGTAAAGTGAGGTTAACTAGGACTCCTCCTTGAGGCCTCTGGTCGTCGCCTTAGCTACCAGAGCTATCTGTTTTGCCAGAGCAAGCAAGTTTAACTAGGACTTCTCCTTGGGATCCCTAGCGGGGGATCGCGTTTTACTCGAATAAAGTTAGGTTAACTAGGACTCCTCCTTGAGGCGTCTGGTCGTTGCCTTTAGCTACCAGAGGTACCTGTTTTGCGGGAGCAAAGTGAGTTTAACTATCATAGAATGGTTTTGACCAAATCCCCTATGATTTGTCTGGCTCTTGATAGTATCTCTATTTATTGTGGTGTCGTGTAGACGAGCTTACACTTCATCTCTTCGATCTGGCAAATCCTCGGGAGTCTAGGATGCGTTAGTGTCTTTCTCCTGAAAAGCAAGCTTGAGGTGCTCCGCATTCCAGGGATGTGTGAGGATTTGTCCTGACGTGTTTTCTAATCTTTATGTGCTAGGTCCTATTATCTTTACTAACTTGTAAGGCCCTTCCTGATGATACACAAAATGTCCAGACGTTGACTAACGTCTGAAGAGTCAAGATCAGACCTGAAGTCCATTGGGTCAACCCGGCTTAAGGTAGCAAGACAGCTAAGCCTCTGATGGTCCACCACATATTCCCCTAACTGGGAGGTCCGCCAGAAGAAACCAACCCTGCAAAACGCCCTTGGCATGGACAGATCAGCCCTGGGGTCTTCAAAGGAGTAAGGGGGGTCCGCACAGGTTCGGCCAGTGTCTTACGCCCAGAATTGGGGAGGCAGCAGCGCCAAGCGACCTACCGACTTAATCCTGAAACTTCCAGAAAAATCTTAGTCGGCTACACATCTCGAAGTGTTTAAGCTAGCTTGGACCCCACGTATCTAAAGGAGGAAACTTCTCCTTTAGAGTCTATCACATCGGCAAGATATCTACGGAGAATCCTTGAACTTAGGAACTTCCACTTATCAAAGATCTGGGATAGACTCTAAGAGAAACCCTAGATACTCAAGAGAGGAAACTTCTCCTTCGGTTTGACGGCAACCGCCTCACCACCGCCACTAATCACAGTCGGCCTTACATCACCTATAAAAGTCCCCCCACATCGTCCTTCACAGGACACAATCTCATTACCCTAAAAAGATCACAAGAAACTCAGAGTTCTCGTAACTCACCCCCCAAAAGGATCATTCAATATTCATTCTTTTACTGCAAAGGGCACCCAGTCTGGCTTGAGCGTCTGAGTGGTTTTTCGAACCCTTTGCAGGCTTTTCCCCCTCGAGAACAGACGAACAGGAGCAAGAGCAAGGAGCTGGAGCAAGGAGCATGAGCAAGGAGCAGGAGCGAGGAGCTGGAATAAAGAGAAGCAGAACAGGAAGCGGAGCTGGAAGCAGGAACACTAGGCTGAATCACACCCAACATAATGTTATAACCATACATAACGGAGGCTGCCATGCATCAACTCTCTTTGTTAATGCTGATCTAATGGAAGGCCAATTTTTGACATCAGCACTTCCCATGTATGAAAAAGTTTGGCCGCGGAGGGTTTTTGGGTGAATTTGACATTTCTCCACACCATGTCTCTTACGTGGAACTTCCTTATCTTCATGTGGGACTTGTGCTGCTTTGTCACCGTATCTTTAAAAGCTAGGTTTCTTAGCTCTGCTTGGTCTGGGACCTCATCGATCAGGTCCAGATGTTCCAGCATCCGCTGGTCATTGGTTTCGGGAGCAAAATGTTCAATTCTCAGGCTCGGCTTGCCTATTTCAACTGGCAGCACGACGCCCATGTCGTATACCATTCGGAAGGGTGTTTCCCTCGTAGCTCTCCGTGGCGTGATGCGGTAGGTCCACAGTACGTCCGGGAGCTCATCTACCCTGTTTTTGTTTTCGTGGCACTTAGTCTTAATGTATTTTACCAGAATTTTGTTGGTTACCTCGACTTGTCAGTTTCTGGCTGGTTCCCCGTAGCTCCTTTGTGTGTTTCCGTCATCAGATATTTTTGTTCATCTTTGGCCAAACAACACCGTAAGGGGTGGATTAGGGATTTTCGGTATAGGAGCCCTCCGTATAAGGTGTATCTCTAAGCATTCCTACGGACCTTCTTAGCTTCCCTGGCGTCCTCGGGTAACTTCTGCTTTTGTAGATATTCACCATATGTTCTCATCCACTCGTCTTCCTGTGCTATTCTAATGGCCATCAGTTCTGTTGCTCTGTCAATGCTCCTGTCTTCCAGTGTTTGGAAGATCACTCCGGGGATGGTGGCTTGGCCCTTAATCATTTTGCACAAGGCATCGGCCAATGCGCTTTCCTCTCGAGGGATCCGGGTGATGGCGAACTTTGTGAAATGTCAGATCAAGTCCCTAACTTTCTCTACATACTTTACCATATCGGCCCCTTTTACTTCGTAATTCCCGTTAATGTGATTGACGACGAGTTGGGAGTCGCTGTATACTTGGACGTTGGCAGCTCTGGCTTTTCAGGCCAGTCTTAATCCTGCTAGCAGGGCCTCGTATTCGTCTTCGTTGTTTGTTACAGCAAACCTGAACGTGGTTGTTTGGAAAGTTTTCTCCTTCTCAGGGCTGATCAACACGGCTCCGTCCCCCTTAATAGCTTTGCTCGATGCCCCATTTACGAAGAGAGTCCCGACCTGCTTTGGCCCTACGTCTGCCACCGAGACTAAGCTCTCCGTTATGAAGTCCTCTAACGCTTGTCCTTTAATTGCAGTTTGGGGCACATACCTGATGTCGAATTCGCTTAGCTTTACAAACCCACTTGGTCAGCCGTCACCTTGTTGGCTAAGGAATCAATGAGTACAATTGGAGGCAAATCTGAAACTTTTGGTGGGAGTTGTGGTGAAAAGATGGCCACTTGTCAATTAATTATAGGCTGAAAATTAAGGAAGGACAAAATAAGGGGCTAAAAGGTAATTCCGGATGGGACCACTAATTCTGTCCGTTGGTGCATTGCGATGGAACTTTAATATTCAGTGGGTATACCGAATACTGATGCTCCACGCTTCTGCACGTGCCACGTCACCTTGTTGTGTCCCACCAGCCAGAATGATGACCGAAATGATCCCACCAGTCAACATCAACTAGTTGCTATTTTCGGCAATTTCCTTAAATCTTATCCTAAAGGATATTTAGGAAACCAAATTATAAGTGGACTCTTATTAGGGACCTATATAAAGACTCTTAGGGAAGAGAATAAGATGTGGAATTTCTCTCTAAGCTTTCTTACTCTACCACATCAAGTAGAGAGGAGAAAGTGAGCTAATTCCGAAACTATCAACTAGTCAAGCAAGAAGAAGGAGTTCTTCTTATCAAACCACCATTGGAGCACTAGCGGGCTTTCAAGGAGGGAGATTAAATAAATCGTTCGGTGTCCCAAGTAAAGGAGCGACGAGTGGAGCTCTTGGTCTTCTTTAGCGATTGGAAAGGTTCGAGGGAAAATAGCGATTAAGGTGATCTCTACTTTTCTTTTAGTTTAACTATTAGTTTATGCATGATGATCTTGGGACGCACTAATGTCAATACATGTGATGTCTGAGATTCCGCTTATACGACATTAGTAGACACCGCCATAACCCAACAGTGGCGTCAGAGTCTCTTGCAAATAACTAATTTTTGCTAAGATTCGAACTAATCCATGTTTGCTTAGGTTGATAGTTATGCTTAAAAGTGTTTTAAACATCCAATTTGAATGTTTTAAATGGGATTCAATGGTTTTCAAATTAATAATCAAAGATTGATGATTGAAAGTGTTTCAAAAATATCATTTTGATTGATTTTGGCATTGAAAAGTGTTTTCAAAACTTTGATTTTCATTGATTTTGATTAATTAGACGAGAATCAAGAAATTGAGTTTTTTTTAGTAGTTACTAAAAATTGGAATTGTCTCAAGAACAAAGAAATTGGATTTTAGAAGTTCCTAAAAAGATCAAAAGTTGTGATTTTAAGACTTTAAAGAGTTTTGGAAATCCAATTTGAATTTTTTGGAAGTTTCTGAAAGTTGGAATTTGATGCTTGAGAAGGAAATAGCAAATTGGATTTGCAAAAGAAATATTTTTTTTTTGGAAACTCCTAAAAATCCGGCCAGGATGCTTTGGAAGCTTCCTGGACGCGTCTTGGAGACGCGTCCAGAGCAGCTGCTGGAGGACGCGTCTTGGAGATGCGTCCAGAGCACTCGACCAGATGTGTCTTGAACCAGACGCGTCTGGGAGTCCCAAGGGTGTCTCGGTATATTCCGAGACATCCCATCTTGGTTCGGTCTTGCACCAGATGCGTCTAGGACGCGTCTGGAGCAAGGACCCACGTCCTGGCCTATGCCTAGGACGCGACCAAGCCGAGAAGGACTCGGACCAGGACATGCCGGCCCTTTGGGCCGTGTCATGTCTAGACCTTGTCCGAGCCCTTAATGGGCTTGGACCGGGACTTGTCTTGGACTTTGTGAAGACTTGTCCCTAGCTTTTTCGAGTCTTTTTCTGACCATAAAAGGGACCATGATTCGAGTGGGAGTTTTGTCCAAAATTTCCCCGATTCTACCCAAATTTTGCCAAAATTATTCCGTGCCATCCGAAAGGCCAAAACGGGTTTTTCTTAAAATTGATTTGTGAAATCATTAAGAATCAAACCGAGGAAGATGGGTCGGCCTTCGCAGAGTACCTCCTCTACCCTGGGACAATGCGGGTAGGCCTGTAAAAGAGGCCTACATGTCTAAATGGTTCTACTCAATGAGATCAACAAAAGAGTTTTGGATCCTCGAGGCAAAAGGATATATTAGTCATTCATCAATGAAATCTGTCAACCAAGAGTCATAAGGGTATGATCAGTGAAGTAGTTCACTCACCCGGAACGACGGAGTCAAAGGGTAGGACCATAGTCCGCTTTACTCCGAAAAACTGGGGTCTTGGAATCACTTATTCAATCAGGGACGATTTTATATTGAATAATGTGGGAAAACTAATGTTTTTCAAAAACGATAACGAGTTTAAAGATTTGCAATTCTTTATGTAGTTTTTAAGATGACACAAGAAAACGAGTTCAACATTGAATCACACCTAAGGGAGGTGCTGATCAACTTCCTAGAATGGAAGAATGAATCCAAGAATAGTTCTCAGATTCAAAAGGAAAGCGTACTAGAATACCCAATCCCAATGTTGACTCATACTGGAGAAGGTCAAAAGCCTTTTGCAAGCAATCATATAACATTCTCTTTGAAAGAGTAATGGATGCTAGCTAGACCATCAAGACAAACTGAGGAAGAGGTTCCTACAGAAGTCATAAATGGAGAGGTACGGGACCTCAAAGGCAATCTGAAAGTCATCCTAATGAAAGACAACAAAATTTATCTATCACCCAATTCAATGTCGATAGATAAGACCTTAGATGAGTCACTCAGATTGTTACGAACGACTGAGCAGAACACACGGGAATATCAAATCTAAGAAAGGTTCTTGAGATTTGGTAAAAGGAATCTAAGAAAGTGTTTCTTGAGATTCAAAAGGACAAAGGGCCAGTGAAGTGAGAAAATCATTTGATCAAAGAAAAGGCAAGCAGTTGCCGAGTAGATGATCAAGAGTATTCCTCATTACTATTAATGTTTCCAACCAATGGCTAGACCATTCAAGAGGAAACCACCCTTAGCACCTGGAGGAAAAAAGGAATGGAATCATGAATTCTGGTTCCAATATCTGATGCACCCGAAAAGGTTGCACACCCAAGCGGAGGTATCAAGTAGTAATCCGGCAAAGCCGGGATCGATCCAAGGATAGGAGGGTAATTCGAATATCGAAGGGTCTAATCCACCAATCTAGGTATCAAATGCTAACTTATACTAAAAAGGGAAAGGAAACAAAGATAAATGGGGGTTTGATCGAATAAGGTGATAAAAGAATAAAGAAAACAAGTAAAATAAACTAAACTAAACAATAAAAGTAAACGGGCGAGAGAGATTCGAGAGAAGAGTCGAAGGAACAAGGGTCGGAAGACGGTAAGACTCGATTCGGGCAACAAATAAGCGAGAGAGGTGTTGAAGTCCGGGAATCCATAATGATAATCCTACGACTACGTATGATCCAATCTAATGTGTCGAAGTATAATCGATGTTCGACTCCTAAAGTAGATGTTTCTAAGTACTACGTATATCCGGAGATCATACCCAGTCAAACAAATGCCTAATTCGGTTAATCCCGAGTCATCGAAAGTGTCGTCTAGTCGCCTAACTATGTGAAGTGCATGACAAGACACATGAAAATATGACTTAGACTACGATCGATATCGAATACTTCGTTTCGTCTATTAACTATGCGAAGTGCTTGACAAGACACATGAAAATACGATCAAAACGATAATCGAATCAAATGAACATCAAATCATATTAAACATAATCACAAATTCATCACATTTCATCTCCTATAATCGACACACTTGATTTAGCTAACATGGTGAATAAGTAATAAATGATAAGAGAAATCCCCCTTTTTCGATGTGGCTCGAGGCTAGGTTCGTCGAGAAAAATGAGTCTCTAAGTGTAGTCGATCTCCCCGTAGCGATTTTCTGGATTTCCCTTTAAAAATGCAATTTGGGTGTCCCCGAGTAAAAATCAGATTTCCCCATAGCACTCATCATCATCTTCTCCATCTCAAGAACATCCACCATTAAAGCTTCATCAAGCTTTCTCTCTCTAGAGATTTTTCACCCAAAATCAAATCAAACTACATGGGAAGATAGATCAAGACATGGGGAGTAAAAGCCCTATGGTTTCGAATCAAGAAAGTTGTCGGAAAGTCTAGACAAATCCGATCAAAGTTTGAGACATTTCCGGCCAAACCCTAGATCCGAGCAAATGTGACTATTCCGAGCCGGCACATGCACGTCCGAGCAACCCGAGCAAGTGCCGTTCCGAGTGTGCAACAGCCGCGTCCTTGGAGCAGCTCGGGCTGCTGTTCCGAGCAGCAGGTCGCGTCCGAGCAAGTTCCTCCGAGTAGCTGCTGCTGTTCCGAGCAGCTGCTGCTGTCGCGAGTTTGCTTGCAGCAGTTCCGAGCTGCTGCTCGTACCCGATGATGCCTGCAGCCGCGTCCGAGTAGCTCTTGCACTGCCGTTCCCGTGCTCCCATGTCCGAGCTCTTGTGGTGCCGGCCAACTTGGCCGGCACCCTCCTTCTCTCTTGCTCTCTCTCTAGCCTTCAAACCTTCTTTCAAACGTTGAAACCCTAGAAAGTTGATGAACTCTCAAACCCTAGCCACCTTCTCTCCTCTTTCTTGGTTGTTGAATGATGAAAAATGAAGAAGAAGATGAATAGTAGCCTACACAACTAAAACCCTAGCTCAGGACTTAGTCAATTCATTTAGACTTTGTTGACTTGGATCCATAAAGAGGGTGCCTCCAAGATTCTTCCTTGTCTTGTTCTTCTTCTTTTCTTTTGTGGGCTTTGGGCTTGAACTTGGTTTTGA
Organism: Eschscholzia californica; assembly: GCF_041429995.1. Lineage (NCBI taxonomy): Eukaryota > Viridiplantae > Streptophyta > Magnoliopsida > Ranunculales > Papaveraceae > Eschscholzia > Eschscholzia californica. The sequence goes on from NW_028238472.1 coordinate 36,066,553, forward strand.
TTTAGAAATCAAGATATGCCTTCAAGAAAAGGCTTTGGCTTCTATCTTTCACAACTTCCTCGTCCGAACTCGGAATTGACTTCCGTTTTCACCATCGGACTCGTCATTGACTCCTCTTGTCATTTGATTTGTTTGAAGTCTTCGTTTTCGACACATGAAATGATAGTGACAATTCGTTGCCTTTATTCCGATTTACATGTTTAACTCCAAAATAGGTACCTAACATTAAAAACACATAAAATATTATTTATAATACTCAAAACGAACTAACTAGGCTTAGTTAGGCTCTCCAAATGTGACATTTTCGTGTCACATCAATATCCTTGTTAACAAAGTTAAAAACAAGTATCGTAAAATTCCTTCATCAGGTATTTTAAGACCGGATGTGCGGCTCGGTAAAGCTCAAGAGAATCACATACTTGACTAAAAGAAGTAAAGATCCAAGAGGGAGCAGAAGCAGTAATGCTAGGGATGCTGAAAGGGATCGAAGTCTTCTTTTAGACACTGATCCAGCTTAGAACTTAAACCAGTGGTAAAATTAACTGAAGGTTAACATTGATAATGGCTGATATCAAGAGATTCAAACTCATTAACTTTAGCATTGTCAGTTGGGTCTTAAGGACTAATTGACAAAGTCACCCTTTTCAAAAGGCATAGAGACTAGTAATCTATTAGGACTCATACGGTGTTATGCAGACCTATAAGTTTACTTGCAGAAGCTAAACGAGAGAAATTTCAATACGTACTCTGACAACTTCATGAAGTATGGAAACATACAAATCATAAAGTGTAAGTCGGAATGTTTGAAAGGTTCAAACAAAGTACAAACCGAAGTAAAGAATCACTTTGACAAGAGAGTTTAAGCCATCCGATTAGATTGGAGTGGTGAAAACTTGAGTCAAACACTTGATAACCATCAAAGGATTTGAGAAAGCGTTTCACAACTCGCACCATGAAACACATCTGAGGGATGGTGGATTCAGTGGGAGTAATCGAACACTGCGATGCATGATTCGATCAATGATGAGTTTAAGCCAAGTCTTCGGAATATTTTGGGATATATTCTAGAAACGAATGTTTTCTTACTTTACCAAAAATCCGTCTAAAAGCTAAATCTTGTGTAAAAGCGTTTTACGAGGATACAAAAATTAGCTAAAGTCTGACGCAATTTCTTTAGAAGAAATTTGGGCTTCTTCCACCATAAACGATCAAGAGAACAAAGCGTTTGTTGCTCATGATACTATTCTTATGGTAATTAGCATACCTAGTGTTTTGGGAGAAAAGTACTAACTATTACAAGAATAAGTGGGAGAAAAGTACAAGTCGAATTAATTCGTTCATGACAAAAATCATGAAGACTCATGAAGAACAATCATGAAAATTGTACAGGCCGATTAAATTCGACGAAGAGAGACAAAACTGTTGAAAGACAGTAAACCGCGGTTCCTCGGAAAAGGAAAAGGTAAAGATGTGGTCTTAAAAACCTACCGCACTAAAGCGAATGATAATTCGCATGAGAACTCTCTAGCGACTGAGAGTATTCCAAATTGTTGTTCAAAAGCCTTAAGGTCAAAAGTAATCTCAAAGATTTAGAAGATAAAAGACCTGCGCAGAGACGGAAACTGGCTCTAGATTTTGACTAGAAGCCAAAATCATCATGTAATCCATATCTCGTCAAGACATGTAGCTTGATAATTTAAGTCAACGGAAGACCTAAATTAGTTTTCCAGAGTAGAAAATTGAGAAGGATGGAAACATTCGAGTTTCCCGAAACTAGACAAGAGGAATGAAATTCTTCCAGTCCAGTTATGTCCATATGCATGCTTCAAGAATCCATCGCAAGATCATAGCACGCAGAGTCGGAATCTTCGATTCATAAAGGTAATCAAAGTAGTTTTGATTCCTGAGGAATGAAGAAATTCTTGAATCATGAAATTTCAAGAAGGTAAGTGGGAGCGACAAAACCTTCCAGGTCCGTATGCAGAATACATACAAAAGATTGAGTACGACATAAGATGTTGTATAACAGTAACAAATTGACTCAATAAAAGGACCACAAACACCAGGATAAAATGTCATTTTGGGCATCTAAGATTTATAAGCATAGATCAAGATGTGATAAGATTAGAAAGACTCATTACGCTGAGATGCTTGAGATCCAAAATCGAAAATCTGAGACTCGGAAAAGTCTAAAAGAATTTCGACCAAAAAACTCATGACAAAGAGCGTTGCAAGACTCGGGGTCTAAAAGACACCGATGAGCAAGCACGCATGAGAGAGACATTTATGTTCGAAAACATAAAGGTCAATCATGTCGGACATGATGAGCATTTAGGCATCCAAATTTGGATTGGAAAACTGAAACCCTACTTAAAACATCCTAGAAGGATAAAGGATGAAGTAGTACAAAAGTTGAAACAAGTCATCGTAGCAAACTCTAGACATGGAAGGAAAGTAGGCTAAAAGTATTTAAGCCGGGAACTGTTGTAAATACTACATAAAGAATAAAAGCCTTAACTCTAGTAAAGAATTACTAGAAATTATCAAGGTTGAAGAAAGCAATCTTCAAATTAATTGATAATTAGCAAAGTTTAAAAAGGACTACATCGGTAGTCAAAACTAAACTGTCACCTAAGACAAAGTATGAGATACATACACAAGTCTAAGGCATGAGGTATATTCTGAATAAACCTTGACAAGTAAAACTGAGCAGGCAAAAGGAGTTTTTTGCACAAGAGGCTCAGATTTACAAACTCTCGTTATCTGAAATAAGTTGATTATTTCACAGTCGTCTAAATTTGGTTTAGTATTTAAACGACAGTCCACAGATAATAAAACATTCCGAATAGGTGTGTCAGATACGTGATCTGATGAATGAAACCCTATTAAGTGAACTTGGAATATTTATTATCATTTCCCTAGTCCAGGTCGTTGCTTGGTCAACAACGACCAAGGAAGACTAGCACGTGAGATCGACAATGTAGCGCAGTTTCATGGGCTATTGAGTAGGAGTATTCGAGTCGATTACGTGGGTGTGTAAAAGGTTTATACACTGGATAACCCTCAAATGAGAAGTACATCACTCGTGATGAACGTCAAAACGCTTGTCATTAAGACAAAATTAGAGAGATTCCTTAAAATATGAGTGTTCCACTCATCTTATGTAAGGAATGTCCGACTTTGGTTCCGTTAAACGCCGCGCTGTAAAAGGAGGTTATAAAGGCGGATACTGGGAAGGACAAGATAGACATGAAGTTAAGTGGGAGCGCAAGAATGGATTGTGTCATCTTAATCACATTAGGTACAAAGTGTCTCAAGGCCACATGATGAGTCAATAACAGAAAAATGCGTGGCGACGCTCAAACCGATTAAAAGTTACTCGTTTGTGTTTTACAGTTGTACTCAGATATCAAGAAAGTCTAAATGAAGTGACATATCAGATGGGACACAATTTGACACAGGATTCGAGCATTGCAATTGTTCAAAGTCCAAGTGGGAGTCTGAAGGTGTTGAAGGAGATGTCCTTCGACCAAGATTGCAATGCGAGCAATTTGTCGGCTAGGACAATTGATGAAGAGATCATTAAGTCCGTTTGATTTAGGGGTCGTAGAGTTTATGCTAGATACAACTACGATCGTCGAATTACGAAGTAATTCGCGACTAACTTCGATCGGATCCTACATCGGGTTACATATAAAAATGGGTATTTAATCGGATGATATGACTAGTGGGAGCGTGATATAACCATGGGAGTGACCAATAAACATATCCCACAGGCCTAAAGAGAAATTAGGCAAAAGATAGCAAAAAGGCCAAAAAACAGGGTTTTTGAGCTAAACCGATTCGGGCACTTTTAGGGATCGGATTGGGCTGATTTTTGGAGGGTCGGTTCTGCATGTTAGGAACATAAAATCTGCCAATTTTGGCTGGGTTCGGACGTCACCTCCTCCAGGAATTGAGAAAATATCAAGTAGTTGCTATTTTCGGCAATTTCCTTAAATCTTATTCTATAGGGTCTTTTAAGAAACCAAATTAGAGGTGGACTCTAATTAGGGATCTATATAAAGACTCTTAGGGAAGAGAATAAGGTGTGGGATTTCTCTCTAAGCTTTCTTACTCTACCACATCAAGTAGATAGGAGAAAGTGAGCTAATTCCCAAGCAATCAACTAATCAAGCAAGAAGAAGTAGTTCTTCTTATCAAACCACCATTGGAGCACTAGTGGGCTTTCAAGGAGGGAGATTAAGTACATCGTTCGGTGTCCCAAGTAGAGGAGCGACGATTGGAGCTCTTGTTTTCTTTAGCGATTGGAAAGGTTCGAGGGAAAATAGCGATTAAGGTAATCTTTACTTTTTTTTTAGTTTAATGTCAAGACATGTGATGTCTGAGATTCCGCTTATACGATATTAGTAGACACCACCATAACCCAACAAAACCAAGCCTAAGGTTTAAACACTTTGATCCCGAAACTAATGAGCAATGGCTATTAGAACACCTAGACTTGATCGACGAAAGTCCGAGATCAGGCAAAACTAAGAAATCTAGTGACACAATGACGAAGCAGCACAGATCTCACATGAAAATAAGGAAGTTCGGTGTAGGAGACATGGTGTGGAGGAACTCCAAATTCACTCTGAAACCATCGGCGACCAAGTTTTTCCCACATGGGAGGGGCCGTATAAAATAATAAAAGCAGTGGGGCCCGGGACATAAAGACTAGCTAACGCGTCAGGGCAGGTCCTCACACACCCCTGGAACGCGGAGCACCTCAAACCGACCTTCTAGAAGAAAGACAAATCTTGAGTAACTCTAAAAAGAAGTCCTAGCAGAAATAGTCAAGCTCAAGCCGACGCAAACAAGTAGCTCTGGTAGCCCAAGCTACGACCAGAGGACTCAAGGAGAAGTCCTAACGAAACTAGTCGTGCTCAAGCCGACGAAAATAGCTCTGGCAGCCCAAGCTACGAACAGAGGCTTCAAAGAGAAGTCCCTACGATACTAGTCGAGCTCAAGCCGACGAAAATAGCTCTGGTAGCTCAAGCTATGACCAGAAGCCTCTGCAAAGCTGAAATAGCCATGAGGGCTGCAGCACCCAATGAAAGGAAAGAAGTACTCAGGACGTTCGCGAGAAGGCTCTTCTCGCCTGGCAACACCTACGCACCTGAGACCCTAACTCTGCAACCAGACCACCAGATGCGTCTGGAGAGCATTTTGAGGAAACAAGGAGTGCAAAACCCGGACGAAACTTATACCTCCTAGAACGCTGGGATAGGCGAGGGGTGCGTGGACGACCCCACCCTCTGCGAGTTGCTCATACATCAATTAGCGGAACTAACGAGAGAAAAAGAGAAGGACAAACTCTGGGGAAGAACGGTAATTCGGCAACCACCTCTCTGCCGGGAAATACTAGAATCTGAAAAACCGGCGACCTTCAAGTGCCCCACGCTTGAACACTATCACGACGTGGAAGACCCGGGAGTATTCATCAACAACTATGTTGCGAGGATGAATTTATGTACAACCAACCGAAATATATGGTGTGTGGTATTCGCCACCATCCTAAAAGGGCTAGCTCAGGCATGGTACCAAGCGCTAGCCCCGGGATCAATAAAGTCTTTTGACCAGCTCGCCCAAGCTTTCGGCAAAGCCTTTCGAGGAAGCACCGATATCAAGAGAGGGACCGACGAGCTGTTCAATGTGGTACAAGGAAAGAGCGAAACTCTAGCAAGCTACTGGCAGAGATTTCCCAACCTTATGGTACAGGTTCCCGACCTGGAATTAAACGTCGCTTTTGTCGCCTTACAGAGAGGTCTGAGACAGGATGACGTAATCAAGGATATCTCGGGGAGAAAGCCAGGCAGCCTCGCAGATCTGATAGAAAAGTTGCAACAGTTTATTAGGACAGAGGAGAATTATTTGCGGATGAAGGAGGTAGCCAATATTCCTTACGAAAGTGAACGCCACCGAAAAAGAGAACGGGAGGAAGTCAGGTTACCCAAGGAACGAGAGCGAGGCAGGAGGCCCAGGGCTGACTTCGCAACATACACACGTGATGGGCCTAGAAAGTTTCCTAAATAGGTCTACACCAACAAGTGCACGGGTGTCAAGTTGTAATAATTCCGGTAAGACCGGTTCGTTCCGTAGAGACTTAGTCAAACTTAAATTCTAACTTTAATTCTAACTTGGAATCTAACTTGGTTTGATTGGTAATATTTTTCAAATTATAAAAAAATAGCAATTAAAATTTAAATAACTCTTAAGTTGATATTCAGAAAAGGGGAACCTAGGGTTTTCGAATCCATCCTTTTAAAAATTCTAACGACGATTTGTTATGATTTAATTAGCAAATTCTTTATATAACTCAGATTTTAGTCCATGAATGGTCTAAAAATCCGGAAGATTTTATCATGAAAAGCAATAAAAATTATTAACAAATCATATCGATAAAATTAATTTTGGACTTCATCTAAACCCTGGATAGACAATATTTTAGCTAATCATGCTGGAAGATATAAACATTTAAAGTTATATAAGTAAAGGAGTAAGAAAACTTAACTTTTTCGCTATTTCCAAACCAAACAGGGCCTTAGGGAAATGATTTCCTTCTGTTTTCCCAGAATTCTGACAAACGCACCCTCAGGGAAAACGATTTTCTCGTCTTCTCGGAAACGGATTCCCTGTGGGAAAATTATCTCACCTTCTCCAACTCTCTTTCTCTCTCTAACTTTCTGTTTCTTTCTCTATTTCTACTATAACTCTCTGTAATTTCTTTCTCTTTATGTATTCTATCTCTCTCTCACCAAGAAAACAGAAACAAAAAAGAAAATAGAAAAACAAAGTGAAATGAATTTTTATAAAACCGAGCTCTGTAATCTCTCTCTCTCTCTACAATCTCTTTGTTTCCTTTATCTCTCTTTCTGTAATCCCTCTTTTTCTCACTAAGGTGCTGTTTGTTTTTTGTTTTTTTTCAGATCTGAAATCTGAATTGATACCAATTCAGATTTCAGATGTTTGTTTTTCTTATTTGTAAAAATCTGAAATGTCCGCTGAATCAACTAAGAGGGGGGTAGTGGAGCAAGACTTTCGCGGACTCTTGAGAGTCCGCGAAAGTCTGAGGCATTCAAATCCAGACATTTGAGAGTCCACGAAAGTCTGAGGCATTCAAATCCAGACATTTGAGAGTCCACAAAAGTCTGAGACATTCAAATCCAGACATTTGAGAGTCTATGAAAGTCCGAGGCATTCGATTGTAGACAAAATATGTCCCAGACTTTGGTGGACTTCATAGTTTGATGAATTTGTGAAGGATTTGGGACAAATTTGGAAGCCAAAATGTCTTTCAAAAACAAGAGACATTTGAAGTCCATCATGTGATCAAAAAATAATAATAATATTAAAATAATAAATGTCTACCAAATGTCCATCAATGTCCACAAATATTCACAGATGTTTACGAAAGTCGAAAAATATATTTTTGAAATGTTAGTATAAATATATTATTTCATGTAATTAAAAAAATAATAATAATATTAAAATAATAAATATCTACCAAATGTCCATCAATGTCCACAAATATTCACAGATGTTTACGAAAGTCGAAAAATATATTTTTGAAATGTTAGTATTAATATATTATTTCATGTGATTAAATAATAATAATAATATTAAAATAATAAATGTCTACCAAATGTCCATCAATGTCTACAAATATTCACAGATGTCTACAAAAGTCGAAAAATATATTTTTGATTAGCACAAATATAATATGCATTACACATTTTGTCAATGGACTCAAGATCTTAAAATGTCCCCAGGACATTTTGTCTATGGATCAAATGTCTTGAAATGTCTATAAAGACATTTTGTCTACAAACTCTCAATGTCTTGAAAATGTCTATGAACACATGTTGTCTATAATAACTCATCCGAAATGTCTTGAAATGTCTACGGGACATTTTGTCTATGAAAGTCTGTGAAAGTCCCGCTCCACTACCCCCCCCCCTAAATGTCTGAATTAGCTGAAAAAAGACCCACATTTTTCAGACTTCAAAACAAGTCTGAAACCAATGCCAAAATCTGAATTTGTGTTAATTTACACTAGTAACCCCTTGAATTAAAAAACTTCCACCACCACCACCAACACCACTTCCACCACCACCACCACCACCACCACAACAGAACCACCACCACTAACCACCACAAAACCACCACCAGAGAACCACCACCACCACAGAACTGCTAACTACCACCACTAACCACCACCACCACCAGCAACCACCACCACCACTAACCACCACCACCACCAGCAACCACCACCACCGAACCAACACCACCAGCAACCACCACCACCGAACCAACACCACCAGCAACCACCACCACCGAACCAACACCACTAACCACCAGAGAACCACCACACAACCATCACTACCACCACCACGAACTAGCCACCACCACCACAACAAACCAAACCTCCACCACAACAAACCAAACCGCCGCCACAACAAACCAAACCTCCACCATAACAAAGCAAACCGCCACCACAACCAATGCGCCACCACCACATCAAATCACGGAGACCACCATCACCCACGACCACCACATCTGAGAGGTGCGTGAAGAGAGAGAGGGAGAGAGAGAGAGGCTCCTACCACTTATTAGGGTTTTGGGTTTTTTTGGCTAATGGAGGAAGAAAGAGGGAGAGCTGGAAAGTAGAGAAAGATATTAGGGTTTTTTTTGGCTGAAATAGGAGAAGGATAAAGAGATTGGTGAATTAGGGTTTTGGGTTAAAAAGAAGAAAGGAGGGCATAAATGTCAAAATTCTAATTCAGACCCAATAATTCAGACTTAAAAAACAAACATCTAACTTCTAAAATAATTTGGCAAATTCAGATTCAGCGAATTCTGTTCCGCCAATTCAGATTCAGCCAATTCAGATTCAGACACAAATAAAAAAACAAACAACACCTAAGAGAATTAATACAAATCAAAGTAAAATAAAAGATCACTCAACACTGATAATCTTCTCTGTTTTTCTCTCTCTAAGTCTGTTTTTTCTTTCTTAGCCGTGGAGAGATGATCTCTGCTCCAAAACCCGAGAGTCCTCCTTCACTTCTCCCTCCCTGTTCTTATAAGAAACCAGTCATTTTTTCCCTTCAATCTCTCGGTTCTTTCCATCTAATTTCTTCTTTCCATTTCTTTGAAAAAATCTCTTACCTAGAATAGCTCATACTATATCTTTCTTTCCGTTCCTGTTTTCATTCCTTCTCTATTTTATGGAAAGAAAACCGAGAGCTTTCTCTCTCTCTAATTCACAACATATTGCCTTCCACACGGTTTCTTTCAATCTCTGGAAGAGATAAGAGATATTCTTTCTCTATTGGTCATGGAGGAGATAGGATGAGAATTGCTAACAAATTGGGAATAAATCTCTCGGCTGGAGCTGAAGCTGTTAAACGAGGCCGGATTTAGTGCATCGGAGGTAGCTTAAGGAAGTACGGTACCCACAATGCAACCGTTGGATGGTCTGGATCTCATCCAATCAAGGGGGCGTGGAAATAAAGCGATAGATCCCTTGGGATCTCGGTAGAAACCTGCGTCCAAGTACACTGTATCACAAACCCGTGCAAATCCCGAAAGTGTAACGTTTGTTCCCAACAGAATACCGCTCATGCCCGGGTTGGTCTGCATCCTCTCGCTCGATTACAGCCACGTGTCCCCTAACTGATTTGGTCAACTAGTTTAGACCCAAACTTTGATCTTGTCTAATTCTTCCATCCGGACTCCGATTTGACTTCCGTCTTCGCCGTTGGACTCGTCTTGGATTCTACTTTTATCCGAGCATCAAAAATTGACCTAATCACCAGACTACAATAATCTCCAATTTACCAAAGTGCCCCTAGGCGTGTTTTTCTCCTGTTTTTATCCGTTTTTCACACTAACTCCGTGAAACACACAATTTATCAGAGTAACTGCCCGAAATGGACTAACTAATCCAAATTAAGAGATTCAGATGAGACATTTTCATGACTCATCAACACCCCTAATGAAAGGAAGGGAGGAAATCTTGTAGATACTCGAAGTGCACGTGACCAGCCAATATGAGTATCATTTCGGTTCCAAACAGACAAGACCTCGATTACCTTCTCAATACATTTCGCCTCGACTTTTGCCTCACGGTCATACACTCAAAAATTAAAGTCACTCGATGTGTGAGTATGAATATGAAAGGAAAACTCAACACATGAAAAAAAGACGAACTATAAGAAATTTTTTCGTGAACGACTGATCTCATAGGAAGGAAACAACCACTAATACGGGATGGGGAAGCTTACCAACTCTTATCACCTGATCAACTATCTAACAGTGCTTCCTAGAAGTCAATAGACTCTAATGAGGATGTGACTAGAACTCTTGAGAACTCGACGTCTTCAAATCTTCAAGAACTACTTCAGGGAATAAACACTAAACAAACACTTTTTTTTCTTTCTTAATCTAATTCTATTTTTTTTCCTTTTTTTTTCACATGGTACTTTTCTGGTAATCAAACTCAAATACAGAAAGAACTTTCTTGACATTATTCTTTCCTTGGGTATAATTCTCTCCATTTTGCTTCATGCCTTATTCTCAGGGTTCTAAATGATAGATGAGATCTATTTTCCTCTAGTTGACATTGCTTTCAAGTTTCTCAGACTACAAGAGAAAGGTTTACTTCCTGATGACATCCCTAGTGGTTGTAAAATTTGAACTCAAGAGATCAACTGAGCTCTAATGAATATTGCGAGGTTGAGTAGCTCTTCATTCTACTCGGAGTTATCACAGAAGAGATCACTCAAAACAAAAGGAAAGGCTCAGAATCTCACATAGGTTAAGTCTCCACTAATGATCTATTAAGTTCTCTCAGAAAAGTCAACTCTTCACCTATCTAACACTCACATGGCTAGTGCACAACAACTCCAAGACTCGAAATTCGTGAAAAAAACTTTCAGCAAAAGCATAGTACGACCAGCTAGACTCTATAACTATTAACAAGCAAAAACAACTAGACTCGCCTTTTCAATCAAAAAATTAAAAATTTTGAACCCTTTTAAATTTTTGAAATAAGGACTAAAAATTCAATCCCCTATCCCCAAACTTAAACCGAACATTGTCCTCAATGTTCTGAAGACTATGCCAAAATAACAGGATGTAAGGAAAGATGTTACCAGATTCAGAAGTCCTATGCATGGGTTGCCTCCCGAAAAGTGCTAAGTTTAACGTCTTCAGCCAGACGAAACTGATCATAGCGGATCAGTCTGGATAGACAGGATCTTCGATAGAAACATCCTCTGTATCGTTCAACATCCAAAAAAATGGTTTTAGCCGTTGTTCATTCACTTTGAACACACTACCGTTTTTGTCTTCAATGTCGACCGCACCATAAGGATAAACAAACTTGACCGTGAAAGGTCCTGACCATCTAGAACGGAGTTTCCCAGGAAACAAATGCAAACGTGTGTTATATAATAAAACTTTCTGACCCGGTGAAAATGTTTTTCTTAAAATATTTTTATCATGAAACATTTTCATCTTATGCTTATACAACCTAGCACTTTCATATGCATCATTTCTCAACTCCTCCAACTCACTGAGTTGCAACTTTCTCTCTCTACCTGCTTTGTCAAGCGAAAAATTCAATTGCTTGATAGCCCAATATGCTCTAACTCAACAGGTAAGTAACATCCTCTGCCATACACTAGTCTATATGGAGACATTTCAATAGGGGTCTTAAACGCTATACGGTAAGCCCATAGTGCATCGGTTAGCCGTAAAGACCAATCCTTCCTATTGGTGTTAACCGTTTTCTCCAGTATGCGTTTAATCTCCCTATTCGACACCTCGACTTGACCACTAGTCTGTGGATGATATGGTGTAGACACTTTATGGGTAATACCATATTTTTTCATTAAAAGCTCAAACTCCCTATTACAAAAGTGTGTGCCCCCGTCACTAATAATTGCTCGCGGTGTACCAAAACGTGAAAATATGTTTTCCTTTAAGAAAGTGATCACAACTTTGTGATCATTCATTTTGGAAGCAACCGCCTCTATCCACTTTGACACATAGTCAACTGCAACTAGGATGTACAGATTTCCAAATGAATTTGGGAAGGGACCCATGAAATCGATGCCCACACATCGAAGACCTCAGCTACCAAAATAGGATTAAGGGGCATCATGTTCCTACATGAAATGCTTCCCAACTTCTGGCATCGTTCACACGCCAGACAATATGCATGGGTATCCTTAAAGATAGACGGCTAGTAAAAACCACATTGTAAAATTTTTGTGGTCGTCTTCCTACCACTAAAATGCCCTCCACATGCATGATCATGACAAAAGGAAATGATTTTGGACTGTTCACTATTAGGAACACACCACCTAATGATCTGATCGGGACAATACTTGAACAAGTATGGATCGTCCCAGAAGAACCGTTTTACCTCGGATAGAAATTTATCACGATCTTGCTTGGTCCAGTGTTTGGGCATTTGACCAGTAGCAAGATAGTTCACTATATCAGCAAACCAAGGTAATTGGGAGATACTAAAAAGTTGCTCATCAGGAAAGCTCTCTCTCATGGGTAACTTGTCTTCTACAGGCTCGACTACAAGTCTAGACAAGTGGTCTGCTACTAGATTCTCGGAACCCTTTTTGTCCTAAATCTCTATGTCAAATTCATGTAGCAGTAGTATCCATCTAATCAGCCTAGGTTTTGCATCCTTTTTAGAAAGGAGATATTTTAATGCAGCGTGATCAGAGAATATGATGACCTTAGAACCCACAAGATATGATCTAAACTTCTCTAGGGCATACACTACAGCTAACAACTCTTTTTCGGTGGTAGAGTAGTTTAGCTGTGCATCATTCAACGTCTTACTGGCATAGTATATTACATGAAGAAGTTTATTCTCATGTTGACCTAACACGACTCCAATGGCATAATTAGATGCATCGCACATGATCTCAAATGGAGTACTCCAGTTGGGAGGTTGGACAATAGGGGTTGAAGTAAGCAGAAGTTTGAGTTTCTCAAAGGCTTCTAAACAAGGACCATCGAAGACGAATTTGTTTTCTTTTACTAAAAGATTACAAAGACGTCTAGATATGTTGTTGAAATCTTTAATAAACCGTCGATAAAATCCAGCATGTCCTAAGAACGATCGAATATCTTTGACCGTTTTAGGGACTGGGAGACTTTTTATCAACTCAAGTTTTGCCTTATCTACTTCAATGCCCTTTTCAGAAATGACATGCCCTAAGACTATTCCCGAGCGAACCATAAAGTGACATTTCTCCCAATTGAGAAGATACCAGCGCTGCACAACCTAATGACTTAATCTAGGACTTTCCAGAAAGATCTCAGTCGGTTGCACATCTTGAAGTGTTTAAGCCCGGTTGGACTCCACGTATCTATAAGAGGAAACTTCTCCTTTAGAGTTTATCACTCCGGCAAGATATCAACGAAGTATCCTTGAACTTAGGAACTTTCACTTATCAAAGATCCGGGATAGACTCGAAGAGAAACCCTAGATACGCGAAAGAGGTAACTTCTATTACGGTTTGACGGCCACCGCCTCACCACCGCCACTAATCACAGTCAGCCTACCTTCGCCTATAAAAGGCCCCCCACGTCGTCCTTCAAAGGACACGATCTCTGGAGAACAAACACACCCTCTCTCCTAAAAATAAGATCTCTTCATACCAGAAGGATCACCCCCAAAAACAGAGTTTTCATAACTCGCCCTCCAAAAGGATCAATCAACATTCATTCTTTTACTGCAAAGAGCACACCGACTGTCTTGAGCGTCGGAGCGCTTTTCGAAGCCATTGCAGGTTTTCCCCCCTTTGGGAATAGACGAACAGGAGCAAAGAATCAGGAGCTGGAGCAAGAAGCAAGGAGCAGATAAGCAGAACAGAGGAGCGGAACAGAGCAGAGAAGCGGAGCAGAGGAGCGGAGCAGAGTAGAGAAGCAAAGCTGAACAGAGGAATCTCCCCTCTCTAAACCGAATATACCATCATAACGGAGGCTGTCATGCATCAACTCCCTTTTTCATGCTGATTTAACCGGGAGCCAATTTTCGACATCAGCAAGAAGCTTCAACAAGAATACAAGCGTGAAATGTTGATAAGAAATCAAGAACTAAATGAGTCTATTTATAGTTACGAAAGGATCTCCACAACAAATTAAGATCACTAAGACAGAAGAACAAACGCATCTAGGGAACACGCGGAGCCATAATGACTAGAGGGAACTCGCAGCTCGAAACGATCAATTTGGAAGAGGCTTTAGCAGAACTCGAGGAGACGCGATAGTTTCTCCACAGGTAAAATGCCACGTGTCCACGGATGGCAACAGAGATGTCATGCGCTGTTACCTAAAAGATTATCACCGAAAATACGCGATCAGAAGATCAAATCTATGACATCACAGAATCACTCATGGAAAGAAAATTGATTCACTCTAACAGAGCCCGAGACGTGTCGTACAAGGAAAGGACGTGAACCCCGTGTCGGAGAAGATAAATGCCTCACGAAATTAGCTCTGGCCAAAGGTAGCCAGGTAATGAAGACCTTATCAGTATTGATCAGAAAGAAGATTTCACAAAGCACCCCAAAACAGCTCCGTACAAAACAGCTCGGGAATATTCAGCTCCGGGAAACCAAAAGGAAAAACCAAGCTTCCCAAAATAGCTTTGGTCCAGGTAAACCCTCTGGCTTCAGGGTCTTCTATGTTTGAGAAACACGAGTTACTTCTACTCCTCAGTCTCGTTACTTTCGACTAAGGAGTGGCGGGACTCGTGATGATGCACAAAATGTCCAGACGTTGACTAACGTCTTAAGAGTCAAGATCAGACTTGAAGTCCATCGGGTCAACCCAGCTTAAGGTAACAGGTCAGCTGAACCCTTGACGATCCGTCACGTACTCCCCTAACTTGGAGGTCGGCTAGAGGAAACCAGCCCTGTAACGCTCTTGGAATGAACGGATCAACCCTAGGGTTTCTAAAGGAATGAGGGAGGTCAACGTAGGTTCGGTCGATGCCTTACGCCAAGAACTAGGAAGGCAAAGCGCACCAACAATCTATCGACTTGATCTCAGAATCTCCACAGAGGTCTCAGTCGGCTACAGATCTCTAAGTGTTTTAGCAAGTGTGGACTTCACGCGTCCAAGGGAGGAAACTTCTCCTCAAAGATCTATCGTATCGGCAAGATATCTAAGAAACATCCTTGAACTTAGGAACTTTCATCTATCCTGGATGTTAGATAAACACATAGGGGAAGTCTCCCTACACGGGAATCATCGCCGCCTCTTAAGCCTATAAAAGGCCCCCAAATCATCTTTCAAAGGACACGATCTCAAAACCCTATAAGATCCTCTGAGTTCTCATAACTCGCCCCCAAAATAATCGATTAATATTCATTCTTTTACTGCAAAGAGCACCCTGACTGGCTTGAGCTTCAGAGCGGTTTTCGAACTCTTTGCAGGTTTTCCCCCCTTTGGGAACAGACGAACATGAGCAAGGAGCGAGGAGTAGGAGAAGTAGAAAACTAGAGCTGGAAGCGGATTCAATCGATAAGATCTATCCTGACTTAACGGAACATTTAACTTAACGGAGGCTGTCATGCATCAACTTCCTGTTTCATGCTGATATAACGGAAGGCCATTTTTTACATCAGCAGAACCTACGTGGACCGCCCTCATTTGTTTAGAGACCCCAGGGCTGATTCGTACATGCCGAGGGCATCACAGGGCTGGTTTCCTCTAGCCGACCTCCTAGTTAGGGGAATGTGTGCCGGATCGCCGAGGATTTAGCTGCCCTGTACCTTAAGCCGAGTTGACCAGTGGACTTCAAGTCGATCTTGACTCTTTAGATGTTAGTCAATGTCTGGACATTTTATGCATCATCATGAGTCCCGACACTCTTTAGTCGAAAGTAATGAGACTGAGGAGTAGAAGTAACTCATGTTTTTTAAACATTGAAGACCTGAAGTCAGGGGGTTTACCTGGACCAAAGCTGTTTCGTAAAGCTTGGTCTTTCTTTTGGTTTTTTCTAGAGCTGCGCATTCCTAAGCAGATTTGTATCGAGCTGTTTGGAGATACTAACTGCGCTGGCGGAATTCTTCTATTAAAACTGTTTTCGCCAGAACCGATTCTGGCGATGTTTGTTGAGTTGATGGATACGTGGTTTATTCTTCCGTGACACGTCTCGATTTCCACCACAGTAGTTGATGTCCTTTCCATGCGTGATTCTGTGACGTCACGAATTTGATCCTCTGACCGCGCGTTTTCCGGCGTTAATCCTTCGGGTATCTGTACACGGCAGTTCTGTCGTCATGCGTGGGCACGTGGTGTTCGACCAATATCTTCTCCGACTTGTTCAGTCTCGGGCCGTGAGTACCTCCAAGTCATTATGATTTAGGATGTTCCCGAGGTGCTTCCATTTCCTTTCCTTAATGACCTCCCTCCGTCTGTTGAGAGAGTCATTTGGCTTTCTTCTTCCACTGTAAATAGTTTATTTTGGCTCTTTGATTTCCCAATATTCAGAAACCTTTTCTTCACTAATATTTTCTGATATTTCTTCTTAGCTCTTGTTTTCATTAGAGACTCGAGATGAGGCCTCTGTTTGAATTTAGACTTGTTACCTGTTTGATGGGTGTTTCTCCGTAATGACCGTGGTAAAAGGTGGACTTTTACATAATGGCCATGGTAACTCTATGTGCCATATTGGCAAGTTCCACAGAGGTGTGTGGTTACCAGTGCCGCCTCCAACTGGGATGCAGAGAAGCTGACAGTGGTGGAAAGGGGGTTATTTCTTCCTTGGTTGTCTTTTTGCTTCGGCAGTCCTTTGGAAGATGGTTCTCGATGATCCCTCAGTCTTCTTCAACCGAATTACGCAAGTGTTCTTGTAGTCCTCCGCGTTCTTTGTTTTTTTTCTTGCCCTATCTCTTCTTTTTGTCGATTTTATATCCATTTTTTTTTTTTGCAATTTCTTCAGTAATAGATCTGAACGAACACAGCCATCTCGGTGTCTTTATCTGCAATTTCTTCTGTAATGGACTTCTTTTACGAATTAATAAAAGGTTACCTTTTTGATTTCCTGATCTTGCATTATTTCCTTATTCTCCCGTGTTTATATTTGTTGACCTTCTACTTTCCACTTGTTTCTACTTACTGTGACTCTCCGGTAGTTGTGTCCATTCATGATGGCCCTTTTTGTTCTATAAATACACATGAAAGCTTAAGATGATCAATCTGTACTGGCTCTCTTAGTGGTCAGTGGGACTCTTCCCAGTGGTGATGTAAGGGTAGCTTTCTACATGTCTCTCAATGATGATGATTCTTCGAATTGAGAACCTATGCATGGAAGTGGCTGGTGAGGGTTTTGTCGATGTCCTTCGACCTCGAGACTTGCATGACGAAGACAACCTTTCTACGTTACTCGTGGCTAGACCGCTCCAGCCCCTGGTTTACTCACTGACCGACACTACGAGTACTTCTGAACCTGCTCTCTTTTCAACCGTCGGGTTTCTAGTTCGTCGTCGTGGAGGTGGTCTTCTTCTTGCTGTGATCTTCAAGGCTTTAGTGGACATTCATGTTGCTCCTTCTTCTTCTGATGTGTAATTATAATAGTTTTTTTTTCTATTTTTTTGTTTTTGTTCTTCTTTTCCGCTTTCTTCTGCACATACAAAACTTACGAAACAGACATATGTTACGGTTAGCCCTATACTTACTAATGTTATTCTCTTAACTTGCTACCCATGTTCCAAATGATCGCCCCTGCAAGAACAATAACAATTTAGACCTATTCTATCATGACCTAGTCTTACTAATTCTCTCTGCAAAATAAAGCCCAAATTAGCCTTGTATAAATGCTTTCGAATAATTCCTGAGTCTGGGTTATGCCCCTGGTCGTGGCTTTCGCTACCAAGGCGATCTTTAGAGCCCATAGTCGTTGCCTTAGCTATCAGGGCTATCTTTAGAACCCTGGTCGTTGCCTTAGCTACCAGGGTTGTTTTCGTTGGCTTGAGCGCAACTAGTTTAGTTAAGACTTCTCCTTGGGCCCCTGGTCGTCTCTTTCGTTATTAGGGTTATCTTTAGAACCCCTGGTCGTTGCCTTAGCTACCAGGGTTGTTTTCGTTCGCTTGACCCCAACTAGTTTAACTAGAATTTCTCTTTAGGCCCCTGGTCGTCGCTCTCGCTACCAGGACTGTAGGTTAACTAGGACTACTCTTTGGGACACACGGTCACTGCCTTAGCTATCGGGGCTGTTTTTAGGGCCCCAGGTCGTTGCATTTGCTACCATGGCTATCCAAAAATCGAGTGAGTTTAACTGGGACTCCTCCTTTCGTCGCGTCGTTTTTATAAAATATATCATTTATTAATAAAAATCCGTAGCTTGTAGCGATACTCTTCTGCCTAACGGCTTTATTTAAAAGAAAACGACTTTGAAAGAAGCAAAATGTTGTGGGAGATGTTTATCATAGATGGGCGGCTCCTATCTTATTTTGGCCTGTCCTCTGTGGATCCCAATAGAACACCTTGTCTCCTCCGACGGTGATCGGGTTGGTTGTTTCCTCTTGACCCAGGGCCGAAATTAGGTAGCATTCTCGAGCTATCTTCTGATTTCTTCTGATTGTCCCTATTAGGTTCGTTCCCAGGACTGGGAATTTCATCATTAGGTGGTTCATAGAGATTATGGATCCTGAATCCATTAGGAAGTTCCTTCCTAATATGATGTTGTAAGCATTCATCTTGTCGACTATGGCGAAGTTTAGCATCTCTACCTGATTGTCGTCGAATCCTGTCAAACAAGATTTGTATGATTTGAGATATTAAGGACTTACCACGAGCTTTTGGAAGCACGTGTGACTCATGACTTCGGTTGAGCTCCCTGTGTCGACTAAAATGCGTCTGGCGTTCCAGTTGGCCACCACCGTTGTTATTACCAACGGGTCTGTGTGTGGGGTGATTATCCCCACTAGGTCATCGTCGGTGAAGATGATTGGCGGTGTTTCCACGCTAAGCTTAACAAACAAGGCTGGCGGGTTTTTTGCCTCGTTGGCGTATCTGCGCTGTTCTCCCTTGGTATTCCCGCTAAGGTTGGTCCTCCAGCAATGGTGTTGATGTTGCCCATTACTCCAGTAGGCTCTTCTGGTCCTTTAGCTGTCTTCCTGGCAGTTGTGGAGTGCACGTTGGTGTCCAGCCCTGATCCGATTCCTCCTCTATTTGTCGATCTCTTGTTTTTATACTCAGGGAGTTGCTGTTCTTTCCGAATGTATTTATCCAGCTCGCCCTTCCTCGCCATTTCTTCTATTAGGTTCTTAAGGTGTCGACAGCTGTCGGTCCAGTGACCGTATCCTCGGTGGAAAGCGCACCATGCCGTCATGTGTTTAGGGTCGAAATCTTCTCTGTCGTCATCGGGCCTCGGCAGTTCTACTCTTCCTTTTGATTTCAGTATCTACAAAATCTCCTTCCTGCCTTTTGTCAGCATGGTGTATGCGGTGAAACCAAGTCTCGACCTCCTGCTCCGGTCTCGTTCCCTGGGAAGTCTGTCTCTTCTCGCTCTTTCTTCCCTGTTCTCCTTCGTATGGGATGTTGGCCACCTCCTTCATCCTTCGATAGTTCTCTTCCTTTCTTATGAATTGTTGGACCCTTTCTATCAGCTCCGCGAGTGTATCGAGCTCTTTGCTCGAGATATCTCTTATGATGTCGTCCTGTCCGAGGCATCGTTTTAGAGCAGCGAACGCTACCTTCGGCTCTAGGTCAGAGATCTGCACCATGAGGTTTCGGAACCTCTGCCAATAGATGGCGAGGGACACGTTCTTCCTTTGGACCACGTTGAACAGCTCGTCGATCTTTCTTTTGATTATTGTGCTACCTCGGAAAGCATCGCAAAAGACCTCGGCGAGCTACTCGAACGACTTGATTGAGCCCGGTGCCAAAGCTTGATACCAAGCTTGGGTCGGCCCTTTCTGTATGGTGGCGAAGACCACACAACATACGTTCTGGTTGGTGGTGTAGAAGTTCATTACTGCAGTGTAATCGTTGATTAACCCTCCTGGATCTTCCAAGCCGTAATAGTGGTCAATTGCTGGACACTTGAAATTATTTGATTTTTCTAACTCCAATATCTCTCCATTGAGAGAAGGCTGATGGATCACCGTTTTTCCCCATAGTTTCTCCCTATCTCTCTCTCTCGAGTCAGCTCTGCTACTTGATGTATGGGCACCCCGCATACCATTGGATCGTCCGTGCACCCTTCACCGATTCCTTTGGCTTTAGGGACGTATGGTCGGTTCGCATCCAAGGCCCCATATTCATCCAGGATGTTTTCTAGGTGTATTTGATCGCCCAGTTGTAATTCCAGAATTCAAGTTTAGAACACGTTGCCTGGTGAGAAGAGTCCCCGGGTGTGCATCCTGATTACTTCTTTTCTTTCCTCCGACGTTGCATTTTTTCTGACTGTTTCGGCTTTGCAGGGGCTTTCTTGTAGTTGTTTCACCTCCTCTTTTCCTTGTACGCGGTCAGCCTTGAGCTATTCTATTTCAGCCATGAGTTGAACCACATTTGGAATCAAGTTCTGGGATCCCCGGGGGGTGTGCTCATCTGAAGACAGGTTTACCTGAAGAGCTTAAAGAAACAATTAGTTTTGAAAAGGTACTGAAGAGAATTCGTGTTACCGAATTGATGATTTTACTGGGGTTCGCCCTCTTTCTAGCGCCAAATGTTGATGTCAAAAAATGGCCGTCCATTATATCAGCATAAAATTGGGTGTTGATGCATGACAGCCTCTATTATGATGATATATTCTGTTATTTGAAGTAAGATTCCTGCGCCTGTTCCTGCTTCCAGCTCTGGTGCTTCGTCTTCTTGCTCCTAATTTTCGTCCCCAAGCTCCTGATCTCCAAGCTTTTGATCTTTAAGTTCCTGATCCCCAAGTTCATGTTTGTCGGTTCCCAAGGGGGAAAACCTGCAAAGTAATAAAAAACCGCTCTGACGCTTTAGACGTTCAGGGTGTTCTTTGCAGTAAAAGAATGAATGTTGATCGATCCTTTTGGGGACGAGTTATGAGAACTCAGAGTTAACTGTGATCTTCTAGGGTTTAGAGACCGTGTCTTGTGAAAGACGATTTGGGGGGCCTTTTAGGCTTAAGAGCCGGTAGTGATTGCCGTGGAGGGAAGTTTTCCCTTTATGTTTATCTCGGATCTAGGATAGCTGAAAATACCTAAGTTCAAGGATCTTTCATAGATGTCCTGTCGATGCGATAGATCTTCTGGGGGAAGTTTCCTCCCTTAGACGCGTGAAGTCCAAACTTGCTTGAACACTTCAAGATCCGTAACCGACTGAAATCTCTGAAGATATTTCGGGATTAAGTCGGTAGGTTGCTAGTGCGCTTTGCCTTCCCAGTTCTGGGCGTAAGGCATCGACCGAACCTACGTGGACCCCCCTCATTCCTTTACAAACCCCAGGGATGATCTATTCATGCCAAGGCTGTTACAGGGCTGGTTTCCTCTAGCCGACCTCCCAGTTAGGGGAGTACGTGACGGATCGTCAAGGGTTCAAAAACCGCTTCGACACTCAAGACAGTCATGGTGTTCTTTGCAGTAAAAGAATGAATGTTGATCGATCCTTTTGGGGAGGCGAGTTGTGAGAACTCAGAATTTCTTGTGATCTTTTAGGTTTTAAGATCGTGTCCTTTGAAGGACGATTTGGGGGCCTTTTATAGGCTTAAGAGGCGACGATGATTGTCGTGGAGGGAAACTTTCTCTTTGTGTTTATCTTGCATCCGGGATAGATGAAAGTTCCTAAGTTCAAGGATCTTTCGTAGATATCCTGCCGATGTGATAGATCTTTGGGGAGAACTTTCCTCCCTTGGATGCATGAAGTCCACACTTGCTTAAACACTTAAGGCTCTATAGCAGACTGAGATCTTTGTAGAGATTCTGGGAATAAGTCGGTAGATTGCTGGTGCGCTTTGCCTTCCCAGTTCTGGACGTAAGGCATCGACCGAACCTACGTGGACCCCCCTCATTCCTTTACAAACCCCAGGGATGATCTATTCATGCCAAGGCTGTTACAGGGCTGGTTTCCTCTAGCCGACCTCCCAGTTAGGGGAGTACGTGACGGATCGTCAAGGGTTCAGTTGACCTGCTAGCTTAAGTCGGGTTGACCCGATGGACTTCAGGTCTGATCTTGACTCTTCAGACGTTAGTCAACGTCTGGACATTTTGTGCATCATCAGTTATAATCTCAGCTTCGATTTTAAAAGACCAGACTTCTTGCTCAAGCCGGGACAGCTGAACCTCCAGACGTCCCATATGGCTCAGATAGAAGGCAACATCTTGCCTGACCCGAGAACCCTACAATAAAGTACCAAACAGGACAGAAAGGAAATCAATACCTCGCCTTGAAGATGGTGGTCAATACCACCAACCAAAGAAGTCACTGAACGGCAACGGCCCCTTGACCAACGAGCTAAGTTGGAAGGAAGCTCGGCAATAACAAGATCTTTCCCCTTGTCTTCACTGGAGAAGCTACTAGATCTGGTCCGAGACGCGATGACCCCGCTCCTAACAAGAGGATTCACCCTGGGAGTGGAACCTATAGGAGTTGAAGGAGTAACAGGACTGTTTGGTTCACGAACGGCGATGCCAGCGGAGCTCCGGTCAGCCACCGATTTGGTGAGAGGCTTTTTGACGGAAGAAGAAGACGGTTGATCACCGGTCCTAACCTGTTTCATCAGGAAAACTGAAAATTAAGAAATGAAAAGACTCTAATCAAGAGAAGGACAGAAGAGATGCGAAACTAAGGAAGAATAAAAAAATGTACCCGGGTAAGAAGAAATCACACCGGCTGCAAGAAGAGCATTAAAATCGGCGATGTCCTCAAGAACCAACCCGGTTTTCCCTCTGTCCAAGGCAGACAAAGTCTCCAAACACACGACATCTTTAAAATCAAAAGAGATCTTGGGTAGCTCAGTCAAAAAATCAGCAGCACGACCAACGAAACCAAAATCTTCGGTAACGGCCAAAGGTTCAACGAAGAAAAATCTCTCTTTATAATCCTTGCGAGTAGACGGGACATAGAAGAATGACCCCAAATGGGAAGAAAAGTAATACCAGAAGTGGTCACTGGATTTAATAGAAAAATCTGATCGAAGGCATAAAGACTGACCTTCTCACCCAGATGGGAACAAAGCAAGTAAAACACCATGATTGTCATCAAGGCGTTGGGGCTCATTTGAAACGAAGGAAAAGGAAAAAAAATAAAGCGAGTTTGAAGAAAACTTCATTGACGCCAACGCGACGATCAGAGGAGAGACAGACCCGTTCGTCAGAAGTAGGAAAAAGAAGTTTTGACAGTAGCCGAAAACGAATGCTCTACACGGAGCAAATTAAGGTTTCTCTCAGTCATCGAGCTCGCGTGACGCTTTCGTCCCAAGTAAGAAGGGTCTATAGTAGGAACAACCATTGTTTCAGTAAGTAAGAAGACAGAGAAGTAACTTTCGCAAAGACAGCCGGGAGCAGAGATTAGAAAAGCAGAAGTTAGAGAGATAAAGGAAATTAATATATCGCGAGGGCCTGGGTATTTATAGAACCGTCTCAAGCGGAAGATCACCAATAGCCCTAGATGAACACATGAAATCTTGTAAATGTTGGTACGCTTAGTTGTTTGTCGAAGATCAAAACACGGTTATACTGTGAAATGAAAATGATCGACCTTTTTTTTATAATCTAATGAACAAAGTCAAGTTGTTGTTTAGTTATTAAAAATTTCTGATAAATTTTTAATAATCTTAATTCTCATATACCTTTTTTGCTACGAATGAGGGAGTAAAAAGTGGTGCGGTAGCAACTAGATAGTAGGTAATTGAATTGTAACCGAGAAGAAAATTGGATGTTTTGATGGTCTGGAGATGTGATGGATATTGAATGTATCTTCATTTTTCAAATATAGATTGATGCTTGGATTATTGCGTTAGAATAGATCTATGAATGATATTTTAGCATTTTGACAAATGATCTGTAATGTTTCAGACAGGGCGTTTAATTTCAAATCATAGTGTCAATGCAGTTCCAGAAAATATCTAGATTTAAAAATATAAAAGAAAAAATTACCGATGGTTTATTTAGCGTCATTAGGATACATTATCGTCGTGTTTTTAAGCGTAGGGACAAAAAAAAGGAAGAAGAGAGTTTTTCTTCACGATTCTTTTGTACGAAAAACCATTGTTAATAATGACCATCAATCCTAACAGTCGGTAATGATATTCGCGATGGTCGTTTCTGCGGTTGATTTTCATCGGTTACAAAATACTTTTAACAATGGTTTAACTATATTAGCAACAGGTTTACACTATCCCTAAATGAATTATTGTCTCTAAACTTCAAACCGCTTCCTATAATTATGGGACAAAATCTTTGAAGAATTCGGAAACCTCTCTAATGCTCAAGTCATTAAAGGGCACTTGGAATTAACAACTTGAATTTAAAACGGAGTTAGGGTTTGAACCTTTGATTGATTTCTTACCCTAATGAGGGTGAACGTGTTCCTTTACATAGGCTCGTTTAGCCGACTATAGATGAGTGGATTTGATGAAAGCGGTGAATCAACTGGCTCAGGAGGAAACTACTATTTAGTAGTCGTAGAGAGATAAGTTTCCCTATTTAAGAATATTACGTATTTTGGATATATCATATTGTCATCTTATAAATGCGGTAGGAAAAGTTTCCTCTCAAAGGACTCAGGCGTCTCAAGTTATTTAAATTCTTGCAATATTTTTTGTCATGTAACTTCGATCTGATTCCGGCTTAGGTTGGGAATGTACTAGACACACTTCTACCCCCCATGTTTTGGGATTAAGGTATCGGCGCCTCTTCCGCAAACCTCCCTCAATTTTCTAAAATCCAGGACAGACCTGTAGGTATTTAGAGCCCGAGAAGCGCGTAGGCACTTAGGATACTCATGTTGATCCCCCTAGTTCTGGGCTTGAGTGGCGGAGCTCTTTCTGATTCACTTCCTTGGTGACTTAACTCAGGTTGACCTGTTGGATTTCTGGTTTTTCTTCGCTTATTGACTTAGTCAATTGATGACCAATATATTGATCATCAAATATTTCTCAGGTAACGAAGACTCAATTAATAAACCAGACAATGAGCTTTTTTAATTTCTAGGGACAGAAATTACAAAAACTCAGCTCCCTCTCCGAAGCTCAAAATAGTATGGTGTTTTTGCTGTTAAAGAATCGAATTCAAAGTCTAAGGTGGTGTTTGTTTTTTCCTTTTTTCAGATCTGAAATCTGAATTGGCCTCAATTCAGATTTCAGATGTTTGATTTTGAATCTAAAGAAATCTGAAAATCTGGTCTGAATTGGGACCTGGTCTGAATTGGCTGAAAGAGTGACCAAATATTTCAGACTTCAAAACAAGTCTGAAATAAAGGTTTAAGTGCTGAAAAGTATAAAATGACGGTTATGCCCCTTTAATTTAGAAAATTCTTTTCCATTGAAATTTTCACAACTGCCCTAGCAAAAGAGCACCACCACCGCCGCCGAAAAACCATCGCCGTCGCTGAAAAATTACCGCCAAAAAGACACCAACACAAGAAAACCACCACCACCACCACCAGAAAACTACTACTACTACCACCACCACCAGAAACTACTACCACCACCACCACCACCAGAAAACTACCACCACCACCACCCGAAAACTACCACAACTACCATCAACACCAGAAAACTACCACCATCAGCACCTCAGACCAGAAAACCACCAATCACCAGATCTAGTGAGGGCAATCGCTTTCAACCCTCGTCAAATCCTTTAGTCAAAGATCGGTTAAAGAGAGTTTACCGATCTGCTAAAGATCTAGGGACTGACTTCGCCGATTTGCTACAAAGAGAGAGACTGGGAAAGAAAGACAAACCCCTCGCCGGATCTGGCGAGGGTTTCTCTTCCCCGGTCTGCGGGAAAGAGAGGAGGGGCTAAGAGAGAGAGGAACTCGGAGAGAGGAAGAGTGAGATGTACTGAGAGAGAGAGAATCAGAGAGAGCTACCATCACCGGATCTCCATCTTTCTATTCTGTTAGAGAGAGGAAGACAAAGAGGTGGTAAAAGGAGTTTAGGTTTTGGTTTTCTGTTTATTGCAATAAGAGATGAGTGAGAAATTAGGGTTTGGTTATCTGAATAAGGGAGAAGTGAGAAATTAGGGCTTTAGGTTCTGTTTGTCTAAACTATTATATAGGGGTAGAATTGTCAAAATTCTAATTCAGACCTAACATTTCAGATTCAAAAAACAAACATCTAACTTGCAAAGTATTTCAGCCAATTCAGATTCAATCAATTCAGTTCAGCCAATTCAGATTCAGCTAATTCAGATTCAGATATTAACAAAAAAACAAACACAACCTAAGTTTACAAATTTAACCTTCCATGTAAGATTACGACGAAGGTGTTAGCTTTATCTCGGGTTGATTGATTGATTGTGATGATTAGCTCAAATGATGCGGTGGTGAAACACCAGCTTGGTTGGAACCATGTTTTGACACTCGTAAAAAGTTAAGTTTCCTTGTTTGCACATCCTTCAGATTTTGATAGATCTTCTTGCCAACCTTGTAGATTGTTTGTAGAAAGATGGCCTTCTGGTATATTTTAGCCTTTCATGTTAGATAGAGTTCGTTTGTTACGCGAGAATGTCTGAGTAAGAAAATCCAACTTTTTCTAATGGGTAAGAAAGTCAATTCTTTCACATATGAAATCAAGTTTTCAAGTGTTCGGTAATGTTGTTAGAAAATCATGGTGCCTTTAGAAAATCGTGGTGGGTGCTTGTAGAAGGTTATATAATGTTAAGCATTTGAGGAGTGCCTTTAGAATTTCGGGTTCTTTTCTTCCCCAAATCCTTTCGAATTTCAACAAACCCTAAAACCCCCTTGTGTTGACTGAGATGAAGAGAGGGAGGGAGTTACGGTAGGAGAGAAATAGAGAGAGAGAGTTACGCGAAGAGAGAGAGTGAGAAATCAACTTTCCCATCTAAAAGGTGGGAAAAAAATAAGATCATTTGCACACTTTTTTTTCCTTAGGAAATCGATTTTCTTACCCAAAGTGGCCAACCAAACAACGGAATACTGATTTTTCTGAGAAAACGACTTTCTTACTCACATTTCACACGCATCAAACTGACCCTTAGGTCTGTTGATTTCTTCACCCTAAGCAAAAGGTCAGTTCAGGGCTTTGGCTGGGGAAACCTTGACTCGAATTCGCCTTCCCGTACATTGAGGCAAGCCAAGCTTAAGGCGCCTAAGATACTTATGTCGACCTCCCAGTTCTGGGCATAGGTGACATAACCCATTTGAACTCACCTCCCTGGATACTTGGCTATTGGTTGACCCATTTGCTCCTTAGTCGTTTCGTTGACTTTTTTAGAAGACTAATATTTGGATACATTTCTCTTAGGGAAAATGGCTATTAGAGTTCAAAATATTATCATAATAACTAAGAAAACCATCATTTTTTTCTATTAATCAAACGTTGTCATAATAATATTAGTAATGATAAATAAGGTTTGAAATAATATGAGGAATTATTAATAAGGTCAGTTTCTATTCTTTTAGTTCCTAAAATACCCTTAATCCCAAAACTCTATTTCTCCCTAAAAAACGAGAACCATTTTAGGGTTTCATCTTCTCCTTCAGCACTTCTTCATCAATCTTCTAACAATGAAATCTAATCTACAAAATTCAGGCATGTTTGTTCTCCTTGCGATCCTATGCTTCGATTGTTGAGATATTTTCCTTTTCTCTTAATAACATTGTTCGCAATATGCTTTGATTGTTGAAGGTGGAATTGAAACTCCGTCGATTACAGAAGCTTTTGGAGAATTCAGGTGAGAACTTATCTTCTCTCTGGTAAAATTACTCCAATTAAGTAGATGGAATGTTGATTGGTTTATTCATGATATGTGGCAGGTAAGGGAATACTCAACTCGCCCATACTCTTTGTGTCTCCACACAGGTTGCATTTCTGCCCTAATTTCTATTAATATGATTAACCTATGTAATCAATTTGACTCTTTCTTTCTTAGTGTTGTATATGAACATCTCCCCACTAACATGCATGGGGGAAATGGGAAAGTTGCCTACATTGATACAGAAGGAACCTTATAAGATTCACTTTTCGTCTTCTTCTTCTTATTCCAGATTTTTGCAACTAACCTGATGCTCCATCCATGATGATTGATCATGTATTGATAGGTTTATGCTTACAACAACTTCTACTAAATTTGATTATGCACATTAAATTTTCATCTTAACTGTGTTAACTCCAGTCGACCAGATCGAATCGTACCAATAGCAGAGAGATTTGGAAAGGATCACGGGGCCGTACTTGATAATGTAAGCATCACTTACAAACTCATTATCCTA
Source organism: Eschscholzia californica (assembly GCF_041429995.1). Lineage (NCBI taxonomy): Eukaryota > Viridiplantae > Streptophyta > Magnoliopsida > Ranunculales > Papaveraceae > Eschscholzia > Eschscholzia californica. The sequence continues at coordinate 36,095,008 of NW_028238472.1, forward strand.
TTTCAAATTCATGGAAGTGCCATTCCTGGTTTCACTAACTAAGGTAAACAAACATCGTAAAACAGTTCTAATCTGTATTCGAATCAAAATAATGTCAATACTAACCGGATAAATGGTTTTCCGGTTTTTATTTGATTCTGACAACTTTCCGTCTAGCCTTATCCCTTCCTTCGATCTTAAATACATGGAAGATAGTAATTCAAGCCTGTTGCACCATGCTTGGTCTGCTGTAAAGGGTCAGAATAAAAGTAGCTCAATCTTCATAATTATCTTTCCTCTATTGGCGTACTAGATGCTACGTCGATGTTGTCGTTCAATCTTCCCTCCATTATTTATTAGCATCTTCATAATTATCTGCTAGTTCAATCTTGTTTTGATGTACTAGCCACATGTAAGATCCATCTAATTAGGTGATAAAGTATAAGTATCTAATTCGTAAAATTGGGATTTAAGTTCCTGTTGTAAGCCTAAGGAACATGAGTCATATAGGTCCATTCTGGTTTACAGTATTACCCTGCAAAATGCGTGCTTTAAACTGTTAATTCTTTGAAAATATTGTCCGTATATTGCTGCTTAATTGACCCCCCTTAATCTCGTGTAGATATGGGTTCCAACAAATCCTCGAGGCGCAGAAAGACTACCCCCTGGCGTTGTTAAAGCAGAGTCAGACTTTTATCTTCTTAGATTGTGGGGTAAGCCCAGTGAGGTGTATGCATTAAACCATTTTATGGAAGCTTGAACCGTCAAGTTGTGGGTCAATGGACGAACAACTCTATGATGGTGGATATTCTGGTTTCCACCATTCACTATTAATCGACGATGATTTTGAAGATGGATTTGACAATGGAAAACAGAAAGATTCTGAAATTCAAATGTTCGACGACTTGTGGAAGAAAACAAATGAGCAACTTCAGTATCTCAGTGACTGCATTTTTCATTTGTTCCCTATCTCGATTACTTCTTTTTAAGGTTCCGAAAACATTTCGCAGTAGTATATCTAGTTTTTATTGTGTTGTTCTGATTCGAAGAATGATACTTTTGTCTGTAAGAAATTAGTTTATCACCATATTTCTCGTTATTTTGTTGAATCATCAAAATAACTTCGATAGCTTGTTCTTTTGCAGTGAAAATTTTGAATAATTTGATCCATCAACCATTTGAGCTGAACCGAGTGGTTCGAACATCCTAATAGTTTATATTCTCGATTTGCAAATCGAATTTGCAAGATATCCAACTCAAGATTATATTATGCAAAGCTTGCAAATCATGTCTTGCGATCTGTATTTTGCAAACACACTTCGCAGATAACATTATGCAACCACACGTTTGCATAACAGATTGTTGCAAACGCTTTTGCATAATCTGTTATGCAAACGCTTTTGCATAACAGATTGTTGCAAACGCTTTTGCATAACAGATTGTTGCAAACGCTTTTGCATAACAGATTGTTGCAAACGCGTTTGCATAACAGATTGTTGCAAACGCTTTTGCATAACAGATTGTTGCAAACGCGTTTGCATATCAGATTGTTGCAAACGCGTTTGCATATCAGATTGTTGCAAACGCGTTTGCATAACAGTTTGTTGCAAACACGTTTGCAGAAAAACGTAAAGGAAAAAACGCCGTTTTTTTCTGGGTTTTTTTTTTTTTGTAAAAAAGTTTTGAAAGTGGATCTAGTTAGAAAGCTAATGAAAAATCATTTCTAAAAATATAATTTTTATACAAATCCGACATCTCAAGCAAAAGTTATATCGATTTAAAGTTTAAAGAAAAATAGAAGAATTTAGTTATACAAAATGAAAAAAAAGAGCATTCTAGTATTTGCACACTTTTTGACCTGAATAATAATTTTGAAATGTTTTGTGCTTTTCTACTCATTTTCAATATTATTTTGACCTTTATAGAAATTACCTCTTTCTCCTAACAAGTACTGTTTTTTTAGTAAAGGTCCTTAATAAAGTTACTACTGATTTAAGGTAAAAAAATGTGAGGATAGCCACTGGCCCAATTATAATAACATGGATCTTGCTAAATAATAATACAATGTTCACGTAATCTCTTGATTCGTTTCTTGCTAAAGGTAGGTCGAAAATTCAGTTATGGTAGGACAACCACTGCTTCAATTATTGTGGCAAAATATTCAAAAAATTTCTATGTCTTGACGTCTTGTGGTCATTAATTATACATAACTATAACCTGGAGTCTACTAAACTCTCGTTGTTAATAACAATTATGACGACCTTCATGTAAAACCATGCTTTTGCTATTATTGTTGACCCTTCGAATGTATCAGATGGTGGGTCGGGTCAATGAATAACAATATAATATATTGAAGGTATTAAAAAAAATAAGGAATATGTTTATCTCTATTGAATTCTTGATTTTTCATCGTGTTCAGTGAAAGTGTCAATATGTTTTTTTTTTGTTGAATAAGGTGTCAATATATTTAAGAACATGTTTGTTTCTTATTCGACACAAATTAATTTTAATAAATTAAATAATAAGTTTATGATTTGTTGTTTTTTCTTTCACAACATTTATTTATAAGGATTCTGTTCAATGCTTTGTTGAAAAGAATATATTTATTAAGGGATAATAATGCAATTGCATTCGGCGGGTTTAGGTTAAGATTAAAAAACAACGGACAACCCTGTGAACTAATAACCAGCTCATTTCTTCGTATTATCTGGATCCAAAGAAGCAGTCATGAGTATATATAATTTAATTAGATGAAAATACTATTGACTTGACGTCAACCATAATAATAATGATCTTAAAGATCTGAATTCCAATTATTATACTAATTGTTTTAATACATAAGATCATGCAAGTATAAAAACGTGGATATTACTAATTGTTTTTGATACATAAGATTATTGTTAGCCATTCCATTCCATGTGATCCACGGGCCCTTATTTGTTTAGGCTTTTTCTCTTGGTACAATTATTTTGTAAACAATACTTTGTAAAAAGGAAATATACATATTATTAATGAGTTAGTAGAAATTGTTTATAATTTCTGTCATGATGTTTCGCTCTACGTTTAGGTATGTTTCCAAATTTTCGATGGTTTGACGAGTTTCTTAGGGGTTATAAATCATGTCTGAGAAACATGCCAGAGGCAAAACATAGATTGCTTAATGAAAACTGGGTTTTAGGGTTTAGTGTTTCGGATTTCACAGTTGTTTCAAAAGAAAAATATTTTGTGTAATTGTTGTATTGATATGAACAAATTTTGTTTGTGAAAAAGGAAATCTATATATAATTGATGAGTGTGGAACACTAAGTTTGAAATTTTTAAGTAAAAGACATTGGTTGACTATAACCTAATTCTTTTTTTTTTTTTTTTTGTTAAGGGACTATAACCTAATTCACACTCAAAAAGTTAATTCTATTGAGTCTCATCTCGTTTTCCCACCCAAACAAAAGGGCAGGCCTTAGGCTGGCGAATTGGATAAGCCCCTGTGGTTCGAAAATGCTCGATTGAAGACCCAAAAGGTCTCATTCAATTACCAAAATGAAAATTGTCCTCTGTCTAACTCTAGTCGCATTACCTCAAACGACCAACCATCACCTCAAACGACTATTCCCGACTCGCAAAATCAAAGGGCTATAACTCTAGGTACAAAAGGTGTTCCATTATAGTCAAAATTGTTTTTCATTTCTATCATGATGTTTATGTTATCCCAATTGGGGTTTAATGTGATCTATAATGAGTAATCCAAGAAAGCAATAAGAATTAAAGAACAATCAAGAACAGAACACAGAGATTTACGTGGTTCGGTTGATGAGACCTACTCCACGGCGACAACGGCGCGATGATTTCCACTACGATAAGCAAACAAGTTACACAAGAGATTCGTGAGATTGTGCTACTCTTGACTTGAACAATTCCACCTTGACTTGAATATGCTCCTCTTGACTTCAATCTGCTACCATCATAGCTCAGCGCCTCTAAACCGTCGTCGCTCCAGCCCTGCTAGGGCTCAACATCTGGAAATCCCAATCAAGTCTAAGCAATGCCTAAACTTAAACGTTGTGACTGCCTTGGTCAACATATCCGCTGGATTATCTGTCGCAGAGACCTTCTTCATCGCGATCCTTCTTTCTTCAATCACGTCCTTGGTAAAGTGATACCTGCCATCAATGTGTTTAGTTCTTTCGTGATACATTTGATTTTTGGTCAAATGAATCGCACTCTAGTTGTCGCAATAGACCTCTGTCACCTTCGGCTTTAGGCCCAAATCACAAACTAAACCACTCAGCCGTATTGCCCCCTTCACCGCCTCTGTTGTTGCCATGTACTCAACTTTCGTTGTAGACAGAGCTACTACCGACTGTAGCACTGCTTTCCAACTAATGGCACTCCCGCTAAGTGTGAACGTGTAGCCCAGCAGCGACCTCTTCCTATCAAGATCCCCTGAAAAATCCGAATCTACAAATCCAACTATCAAACCAGAAGTGTCAGCCCTTCTGTCGTAAACCAGACCAACGTCCGCAGTTCCTCCCAGATACCGTAGTATCCATTTCACAGCCTGTCAAAGACCTCTCCCTGGTCTGCCAATGTATCTACTTACTACACTAACAACATGTGAAATATCAGGCCTTGTGCATACCATAGCATACATAATGCTACCTACTGCACTTGCATAAGGCACCCGAGTCATGTACTCCGCCTCGTCATCAGTTTTCGGTGACAGTTCCCCTGAAGCTTGAAGTGTGCTGCCAATGGAATACTGACAGGTTTTGCCTTAGTCATACCAAAACGTTCCAAGACCTTCTCGATGTACGTTTTCTGAGACAAGAACAGTTTCCCAGCAAATATGTCTCTCCGTATCTCCATGCCCAATATCTTCCTTAAGGCACCCAAGTCTTTCTTCTCAAACTCACCCTTTAACTAATCCTTTAACATGTGGATTTCCGACATATCCTTGCAAACGATCAGCATGTCATCCACATATAGGAGTGGATACAAATTAAGAACCATCTGATAGTTTCCTGTGGTACACACAACTTTCATATTTGCTTTTATCATAACAGTTTCTAACCATAAAGTTATCAAAATGCTTATACCACTGCCTAGGAGACTGTTTTAGTCCATACAAGTATTTCTTCAGCAAACAGACCTGGTCTTCTTTCCCGAGAATCTCAAACCCCGCTGGCTGACGCACATAGATTTGTTCCTCCAACTCACCATGTAAGAACGCATTCTTAACATCAAGTTGCTCCAATTCTATATCATACAAAGCAACCATAGCAAGTAATACTCTAATAGAGCTATGTTAACAACAAGAGAAAATACCTCATTGAAGTTTATACCTTCTCGCTGTGTAAACCCCTTAGCTATTAACCTTGCTTTGTACCGTGCATCCTCCACCCCTAGAATTCCTTCTTCCCTCTTGAAAACCCATTTGCTACCAACAATCTTTTGACCCTTAGGCTTCTTGGCTAATTCCCAAGCCCGATTCTTATTAAGAGACTGAATCTCGTCATTCATGGCAAGAGACCATTGCCTTGATTTATCACTTCTCATAGGTTCTTCATAGGTGCATGGCTCACCTCCATCAATGTTTTCCCTCACACGAAGTGCGAACGCAACCATATCTGCCATCCCATACCTTTCCGGTGGTCGGATGTCTCTCCTTTCCCTGTTTCTCGCAAAACTGTAATGAACTTCTTCTTGTTCATCTTTCTCAGCTTGCCCATCTATCTGAGGTCGAACCTCTTCCGGAGTGTCTATCTCAAGATCCACCTGTTCTCTATGATCCTCCTGCTCCACCTGTTTCCCAACACTCTCCCGACCATCAACATGCGTTACTTTCGGTGTTACCATGGCTAACTCATAAAAAGTAACATCTCTACTTACACGAAACTTCTTTGATTTTCCATCCGGATTCCACAATCGGAAACCCTTGACTCCAGGCTCATATCCAAGAAATACACATTTCTTAGCCCTCGGATCAAGTTTACCTTCCTTAACATGTGCATAAGTTGGGCAACTGAAAACCCTCAAGTTCTCATACTTTGCAGGATAATCAGACCATACCTCATTAGGAGTTTTACACGGAGAAATATTAACCAGATATGCTTCCGTGTTCACTGCTTCAGCCCAGAACACCTCCGGCAGCCCTGCATTCGAAAGCATACAACGAGCTTGTTCCAATAGATTTTTGTTCATACGTTCTGCCACACCATTTTGTTGCTGTGTCTTTCGAACCGTGTGATGTCTCACAATCCCTTGGTTTACACAGAATCTATTAAACTCATTTCCGCAAAATTCCATGCCATTGTCAGTCCTCAAGCATTTGATCAATTTTCCAGTTTGCTTCTCGATCAAGGTCTTACACTGCTTGAACTTAACGAATGCCACATCTTTGCGTTTCATTATGTAGACCCATACTTTCCTTAAAAAATCATCTATCAAGGTAAAAATGTATCTACCCCACCATGTGAGCTGACCCGAGAGGGACCCCAAATATCTGAATGGATGTAGTCTAGAGTTCCTTTGGTATTATGAACCGCTGTACTGAATTTGATCCGGCACTGTTTCCCGAAGACACAGTGTTCGCAGAATTCTAGTTTTCCAACCTTCGGCCCATAGAGTAAATCCTGCTTCCTCAATATAGCCATCCCTCTTTCGCTCATATGCCCTAACCGCATATGCCATAGTTTGGTAGTCTCAATCTTCTTGTCTGATGATGATATCGCTACAGTTCCACTAACAGTGTTACCCTGTAGCACATACATACCATTCTTCTTCAACCCTTCCACAACTGTAAGACTCCCCTTAGAAATCTGAAGCACACCACCTTCACCAGTGTATTTATAACCATTATCATTCAGAGTTCCCTAAGACATCAGATTCCTCGTCAAATCTGGAACATGTTTGATGTCTGTTATAGTCCTCACAATACCATCGTGCATCTTGATCTGAATAGTACCAATTTCAACCACCTTACAGGGAGCCTCGTTTCCCATTAACACCTTACCTCCATTAATGGTCGTGTAAGTGGAAAACCAATCCCTACGAGGACATACATGGAACGTACAATCAGTATCTAAAATCCACCTATCTTCAGCGAAGCAGGCATTGATAGCCAGAACCGTAGCTTCATCACATTCTTTAATGATTGCCAAGACACTACCATCATCTTCCTCGATGACTGCTGCCTCCCCTGGTTTCTTTCTAAGCTCGAGACAGTTCTTCTTGTAATGTCCCTCTTTGTTATAATTATAGCATCTGTACTTCTTAGGTTTCGATTGAGACCGTGAACGACCGTTCCCATCGACCACATGTTGCGGCCTTCCCTTTACAACCAAACCATTTCCTGAGCTGCTTTCTTTCATTAACCTCCGTCTCGAGTTCTTAGAATTCAACGTTGCTTTAACATCTTCAAAGGTTGTAGTTGTTTTTCCAGACATAAAAGAATCAACAAAGCTTTCATATGATGGTGGCAGGGACGCAAGCAAAAGTATTGTTTTATCTTCATCTTCGAATTTGACATCTATATTTGCCAAATCTACGAATACCCGGTTTATTTCATCCATATGGTCTTTCAACGATTCTCCTTCTAACATTTGTAAACTAAATAATTTCTTCTTCAGATACAAACGATTAGTTAGAGATTTCGTCATATACCTTGCCTCCAGCTTACTCCATAGCTCATCGATTGTAGTTTCAGTCGCTACGTCCCGCAAGACCTCATTGCTCAAATAGAGTAGAATCTGACCATCAGCTCTCTCCATGAGATCTTCCTTCTCTGCTTCTGATAATGATTTAGCGAGTGCAGCCTTCCCATTCAACGTTTTCAGCAAACTCTATTGAACTAATACGGTCGCATCTTAATCTTCAAAAGATTAAAATCGTTACTTCCATCGAACATTTCTATCTCGTATTTCGCCATCACAAAAAACTCAAAACCTTAGCTCTGATACCAGTTTGTTTTGCCAATTGGGGTTTAATGTGATCTATAACGAGTAATCCAAGAAAAGAAATAAGAAATAAAGAACAATCAAGAACAGAGCACAGAGATTTACGTGGTTCGGTTGGTGAGACCTACTCCACGACAACAATTGCGCGATGATTTCCACTATAATAAGCAAACAAGCTATACAAGAGATTTGTGAGATTGTGCTACTGATCTCCTTAGGTTTTTAGTTTATATAGCCACTAAAACCCTTAACCCACCACCTCACCTACTCTCTCTCTAAATCTGAACTACACATGGATACGCTAACATTAATAACCGACATAAGCCTAGCTTCGCATTCCAACTTTGTCTCGGAGATCAGCTCTGCTCAGAGGCCTACTATGCATACCAGCAATGTCTCAGCAATCAGCTCTGCTAACAGGTTCAAAAGACGCCGAGACCGCTTGTAAACGGGTTGACGGGTCGTTAACCAGGTTTGATATCAACCCATATTCAAGACACTTTCAACTGTTTCACTGTACTTTTAGGTATGTTACCAAATTTCTGATGCTTTGAGGAGTTCTTAGGGGTTATGAATCATGTATGAGAAACATGCCAAAGATAAAACATAAATTGTTTTAATGAAAAATGGGGTTTAGGGTTTGGTGTTTCGGATTTCACAATTGTTGCAAAAGAAAAAAATGTGTTATTTGTTGTTGTATTGATATGAATAAATTTTGTTTTCTTTGTTAAATATAAAAATTATTTTGACAAATCATCAAACACAACGTTATTTCTGTTTTCGTTTCAGAAGATTCCAGAGATTTTGAAGTCTGAAGCCTGATGTATAAGAGTGGGGAAAAAGTCTAGTTTAGTGTGGATTTATATTGCAAATTGCTAAACCACCAAAATAATTTTAGGGTTTGGCCAAACTTCTTCACATACTACGAAGATGTTGACAAAAGTTCTTGTACTCTAGCAGTATTTTTCTATTTTATTACATAAATCACAAAGACATGATGAGTCAATCCTCTATAGCTCAAACCCATGGGAGCATCTTTGAATGCTTGAACCCGACCCTCAAACTCTTGACCTGCGTGGGTAAAGATATGACTACATGCATCTGGATTAGTGTTTTCCGTTCAAGGTAAGACGCAGAAGAATTTTGTTCACTGCAATCGACTCAATGATTGAATAGCTGCCCACAAAAATTTAAAAGAATTATGTATAATAAGAATAAATAAAAATGGTAGAAAAATGTTTAAAATTTTGTTCACTTAAGACAGAAGACTGTTGTAAATACTATTCTGTAAGAAACAAGTAAATGCTAGAGAAATGTTAAAAATATTGTTAGCAAAATATAAGTTAAGCGAGTAAACATATTATATTTAATTATGCTATAAGAATCAACAAAATCGTAAAAAAATATTGAAAACTTTGTTTACCTAATCTAAGTAAGTCAGATAATATGATCTAGATAATTGTGTTGTTAGAATCAATAAAATGATAAAACAAATTTGAAAATATTGTACAACTGATCTAAATAAATCAGAAAATATGTTATATATAAGTATGATGCTAGATCAATAAAATGCGAGAAAAATGTTCAAAATTTCGATCAGTTACTCTAAGTAGGTTAGAATTTATGTTATGCATGAATCAATTAAATGCTAAAAATATTCAAAGTGTGTTAACCTGATCTAATTAATTAAAAAAAAAAACATTTTATACTTAAGAATGTTGTTGGAATCAATGAAATGCTAATAAATATTCAAAATTTTGTTAACCTACTGTTACTAAGTTGGAACACATGCCATGTATATTATGCCTGTAGAATTAATAAAATGGTAGGAAAAAAATTATAAATATCAAAAAAATGTATACCGACTTACATGTATATTTTTAATGAACACGAGAATGTAGAGATAGAAAGTCCATCTTCTCTTTTCACGAAACAAATCAGAAAACGTGTTACACCTAAGTATGTTGTTAAAAATGAAAGAAAAAACACTATATGAAGTTTCCAAGTTTAACCTGCATATATAGTCTCGAAATGGGTGAATAGTTCAAAAAGGACTACCCTATTACAGGTCAGATCCGCACTAATTTGAAAACTAGTTGCAAGTCCAACTAGTTAGTAATGAGTGAACCAGAAAATAAAAAGTACAACAGGAAATGTGTCCTACTTTATTAATACCGCTAATACCCTTCTTATCTTTATTCCCCCTTATATCATCTCTCCATGACTCCATCCCCCTCTTTCTAAGAAATTTTATGGTGTCCTTTTCTTTCATTCTCTAAGAGACTTCCACAACCTATGTCTCCCATCGTCCTTTCTCTTAGAAACCTTAACAACCTCTCATTTATCTCTCTTTCTCTGACACAATCCAAGCAAATCTTGATCAAAGAACCCTAATTTATATCTGGTTGTACTTGAGAAGCTTCATGTCAAGTGTTCTTTCTTTGTTTAATAGTGAAGAATTAGATTAATGATTTTTGATTTATGGGGAAAAACTAGATTTGTTGGGATGTGGAAGTAATAAATTTGGAAGAGACAAATCAGGATTTTGATTTATTAATTATATCTCACACAATCTGAATCGAGATAGGATACCTAAATCCAGATTCGTGGGGATCTGGAAACATCAAGTCTGAATTAAGGGTTTAAAATACCAAATGTTGTTTCTCTATCTACATTGGAGTTTTTATTTTATCTTATTACTCTTCCAACATTTCCTCATGTGACAAAATTTCATTGTTAGATCTTTTCTACTAAATCTGATTTAATTAATTTTAGATTTAAGGTTCGATGATGAAATTATTTTTTCCCACTTTTTGTAGGTATATGAGGGTGATAATGATGATGATATTAGGAGGGATTGTGTACTTTTATCTTTTTCGGTGTGTACGGTGGTGACGATGAAGATAACAAGGGGGGGGGGGTTTGTAATTCATTTGTTTTTTTTTTTGAGAAAAACCTTACTAGTAAAGATAACGTTAGAGAGTTCATTACAAATCGTTACGACCGGAATGCTAAAGAACATCCAAAAAAGGTAGTAAAACGTAACAAAATTAACTGTTGAAGGACCATATCGTCAAAAATGACTAATGGGGTGTAAAACAGAAGCTGCCAAGTTATGCGCTCCTGATTGGAACTTTTTGGGCAATAACAAATGTCGATTGGGGACCCCTAACGTGCGAGCACGAAGGCTGTTGATTTCAGTGATCACCATTGATGGAACCTCTTGATCAACGGTTGTGACAGAGTCTACAACAACCCTAGCATCCCCCTCCAATATATAAGAGCTTAATCCCAACTCTTCCACCAAATCCAACCCCCAGTGTAAACCCTAATATCTCACTTTAAATGACCGATCCAGGTTCCATCAAGTTTATGTACCTATGGTGTTCCCCTTTGAGTCTCTTGCGATAGCTGCCCATGAGCCCTCCTCCTCTTTGAAGGATTAATCAAAGTTTATTTTCATGGAACCAATCGGTGGAGGGAACCATTGTTCACACTGAAAAACATGTTATGAACTCGAAGATTCATTTATGGATTGGATATACCTGATCGATTGCTTCGTTCTCCACCAGAATCGCTTTAGATCTGGACTTTTATGCTGAAAATGACTATCGTTTCTTTGCTTCCACCATTCCAACATGATGTTTTTCCTCGTAATATTTTTAGTATTGTTCAGCATGCCAGAAATTTGAAAAATTATTTTGCATCTCTACTGTCCAGTAGTCATCATGTTTGATATATTTTCCCTTGAGTTATCTAACCCAAATAGCTCGAGATTCTGTTATGAATCTCCAAGACATTTTGGCTATTAGGGACTAATTAATTTCTTTGATGGATCTAATACCTAGAACTCTATACTCTTTGGGACTGGTGATTATCTCGCATCTGATAAAATGTAATTTATGATCTTCCTGGGAATGACCCCACCAGAAATTTCGTTCTATTTTCTCTAGTTGGTCCATTATATGAATAGGTAAAGTCTGGTAGCTACAAGGATACGTACAAAAAGATGCCAAAACTGATTTAATGAGAACAATATGTCATGCTTGAGATATTAATTTGTTTTTTCAACCTGAAAGAGTGTTATTAATTTTATCAACTAACCAAGTGTGATTTTGGATTCCGCTACCTTGGTTGAGTATGAGTGCTCCTAGGTATTTTGTCTGATCATCCATTAGAGAAGCATGTAGACGATTGCTAAAGGTAGCTTTTATGGTTTCTAGTACACCCTTGCTGAAGTATAGAGATGATTTTGAGTAATTGACCATCTGTCCAGAGAAGCATGAGTACTCTTCCATGATTAGTACTATAGTGTCTAGATTTCCTGATGTTGCCTTTCCAAATAAGACCAGGTCGTCAGCAAACAATAAATGTGAGATGCTGGGGCATTCCTAATTTATTTTGTATCCTATAAACCTTTGTTTTCATAATGAGAATCAAGAGTGAGAGTGATTGCGATGTTAGGATAAAAGATAGGGCAATAGGGGGCAACCCTGTTGGAGGCCTCTAGAGGCCGTGAAATTGCCTACCACTTTACCATTTAATTGAACGCTAAATCTAGATGAAGTAATACATGACATGATGAGACAGAGAAGTGGGCCACTAAAACCTGACGCCTTAAGAACTGTTTCCAGGAAGGCACAGCTAACTCTGTCGTAAGCTTTGGCCATGTCCATTTGAAGCAAAAAGGCGTCCTTCTTAGCTTAAGGTTTATGCATCGGGTGAAGGAGTTTTTGGGTTATGATATTATTGACTAAGATTTGTCTATTGGGTACAAATTCGTTCTGTGTCCACATGATACTATCTTCCAAGTAGGCCTAATTTCGTTAGATCAATATAGTGATGAATTTATAGACCGAATTGCAAAATGATATCAATCTAAACTCTGAGGCCAAACACAGGTTCCTCATAGGAATCAGAGCGATGGTCGTTAAGTTGAGACATGGGTCAATCGAACCTGAGATGAAGGCTGCCTAAATATACTTTATCAGTTTCGGTCCAATGATATCTTAGTTATGTTGGAAGAAAAAACAAGGTAGCCCATCTGGGCCCGGGCTTTTGGTTGCACCCGTCTCCATTACAACAACTTTTATTTTCTCTTGCGTTGGCACCCTTGAGATGTGGCCCATTTGTTCCGCCGTGAATGCCCTGTACGCATTGATGACTTCGGTTGGGGGTGGGCTCACCTGTTCTTCCCTAAATAGATTCTGAAAATGATCAATTAGTTCTTTCGAAATCTCCTCATCATTCCTTGCTTTGACCTGATCTCAGAGTCAGCTGGTGTATTGTGTTTTTTATGTATTCTGATGGACATTGCTACGTGGTATGCCTTTGTATTTCTGTCTCCATTGCGTACTCATTTTGATTTAGCTCTTTCTTCCGCCTTTGTGCGTTGGTCATTTTCTAAGAATAGTATCTCCTCCTAAATTGTGCTTTGTAGCATTAATAGCTCATCTGTCGGGTTTATGTTTTGGATATCCAGCAGTCATTTTCTTAAAATAGTTAGTCTATTTTAAACTATTCGAATGTTTTTTTGCTCCATGCTTTTGTTGACTCCTTCACCTAATTTAATTTTCTGCAAAAGTACCCGCACTGTTATCCCAATTTTGCTGAAATTTATTGGTGTAGTCTGTGTGTTGAGACCAGTACGCCTCAAACTTGTAATGGTGTTTAGGCCCTGACCCAGAACTGTTAATTTCAATAAAATAGGTGTGTGGTCACTATTGTATCGAGGCATGCTGAACACCCCTGCCCCTGGAAAATTTAAAAGCCAAGAAGGTCGCTAAGGGCTTTGTCCAGACGCTTTTTGGTAAGATGATACGTCGCTTTGTTATTGGTCCAAGTGTAGGTCGGACCGTTAAAGCCCAAGTCCAACAAGTTAGCCTCTAAAATAGATTTCTAAAAGTGATTGAGAAATGGGATATTAGAGGATCCTCCCCACTTGTCACTCGTGGAGGATAAAGCATTCATGTCCCTAAAACAGTACGGGTTCATAATACCATTTAAAACAGTTCGAACATGATTGCAGAGTGGACGACGGTCACGAAGGTTCGGGGGCCCATATGTGCAAAAGAGGTCCCATAGTTCATTTGTAAGAGGTGATTTAATAGTGACATGGATTAAATTTGCTGAACACGAATTAACAGTAAGGTCAAGATCTGAATCCCAGTGTAGGATTAAACCCCCGCTCCGTCCATTAGAAGGAACATAAAAGTACTTAGATAGATTAAATTTATTAAAACCTGAAAAAGGATTATTGTGAGGGTAGGAAATCGCGGGTCAAGAAGTCAAAGAGACCAGGTCGTTGACCGGAAGTCGGACCTTCACATGTTAATAATTTTGCGGACATCGACGACGTCTTTGGGCTTAACCTGGGATAAGAGACAATAACACACGCGACCGTAAGATCCCTGGGACACCGGGATGGTGTCGGCCTAAGGGGACTCTGAAGGTCAAGCCAGTAAGCTTGCAATTGAAGTAAAAGGTACGCGAGTGATATCCCTGGAATGTTACCGTTGGTTGGATAATGGTCGGAGTTTAGGCACGACTCATAGGGTGGTCGGAGTTTAGGCATGACTCATAGGGTGGTCAGAGCTCGGTCTCTACGGATTGACTAACTTGGTTGGACAGAGATTATGATAGCCTATGAGGTCTGTCCTTGAGTAAGACAGCTTTGGTGAGGTATGCTTTGATCGTATGGTCGTCTAGTCGTCTAGGAGAGAGAAAGGAATTGTCGTCTGATCGTCCTTCCTTGGTTGTCAGGTCGCCCAGGATAGAGAAAGTAATGGTCATCTAGTCATCCTTCCTTGGTAGTCAGGTCGCCCAAGAGAGAGATGTAGACGGGCTCTTGATTAAATCTTATACTTTGAAGAGTCCTGCACCTAGGAGTTAGACCGTGATCATATTTAGGTGAGAGGAAGGAATATTGATGATCACTCAGATGCTTGCTCTGTATGAGAGAGGAAGTTGATTCGCAATGGGTTGTTCTCTGTTTTGGTTGATCGCTAGATAATATTGGAATGCTTGACAGTGATGTCAGTGGAATACGGGCTATGTTCGGTGATAACCAGATGATAGTGTTCACTCTATACTCGGTGTGTTCGCACAGAATCAGATGATTGAGTGTTTTAGTCGGGAATTCCATGATTTGTATCATCTTCCTCTCAGTCCTTTTATAGTGTTGGTGATCGACCGTCACCTGGCGTGAGTTGTCGTCTTTAATGTGGTAACGCATGGAGCTGTCACCATTAATACGAATATTGTAACCCCTTAACGGGTATATCCGGGATCTTCATCGACTGTAACGTCTTCCAACAAATATAAAGAGGGAGGTCTAATGAGGAGGTAAGGGCGGACCTCTTTATCCAGTGGTGGACGCGCTTCCATACTTTGGCGTTGTTTAGGGGTGCCCAAAGATAAATGGCTCGGACCCATTAGCCATTAGTTTATGGGCTTGATTGTCGTGTAAGCCCATTAATCGTGGATTTCTGGGGGCGCTCCTGGTGATGTATTTCTGCCCATACAATTTGTCCCCCACTCTCTTAGTTGACGGAGTGCAGAAACTTTGACAGTAGTTTGAATTTGCATATGCTGGTTCGTAGTTCAGTTTCGCTGCACTCGTAACACTACCGTGTCCCTTGAGGACTTGTCCGCGAGAAGTGTCGCGTTTAATGAGTAAACTAAGATTGCTCTAGAGAAGAGACATCAGAGTGTTTCGATGAAAAATTCAAGTGTCCGTGATTTTCTGAGTTACCGGTTGGCGGTTTATTAATTGACATATAAACCGCTGTGACAGCTATACTTATACGCTTTCGGAGGGAAATTAGAATAATTAATAACGATAACCAAAATCATCTTGATGAAATAGACGCGTTTGATATAACCATGGCAAAATAGTATTGTAGCCCGTAGACTTGAAAATATCAGAAATTATGTTGGCTTAGACAATCCAAAAAATTCGAGAGTTACATGAGCAAGTGGACTGACAGCATGTGCTCTGGGCGGAACACCCTCTTTCCAGCGTGTTGTGGAAGCACGCTGACTACATGAGCAAGCGGACTGACAAAAGTCTGTCCGTTCGCTAAGCATGCACGGACTGACTTTTGTCAGTCCGTTTGCCCATGCACACGTTGTCACTTCCTAAATTTGCAAAGTGAAGAATTGAAGGGTCCCACCTATGCTCATGTTGTCACTTCCCAAATTTGTAAAGTGAAGATTTGGGGGTCTCACATATGCTCATGTTTTTTTTTTTTTTTTTTTTTGAATCGCCAAATATATTACGGTCATAGGGAAAAAATTACAAAGTTTGACTGAGTAAATGTTAACAAAGGACGAAAAAAGATAAAAATTTCAAGCTGTTGCCAACTCATGAGCAAGGCTATTGCTACTTCTAGGACCGTGGGTGATTATGACCCTCAACTCATTGATTCTTGTGCGGGTCTCATCAACGTGATTTAGAAGTCTCCAGGGGGTGATTTGTTGGTCGTTGGATAGGAATCCAACGATAAGAGAGGAATCACATTCCACTATAAAACCACTTTCTCCAAGCTGAAACCCTAAATCCAACCCCAATTTTACTCCTCTAAGCTCATTGTCTAGAACCGAGATGGGAGGGAAGATGTCTTTAGTTGAGGAGATAACATCACTAACCGAGTTTCTTGCTACTGCTGCTGCTGTTCCTCTTGTAGTGTTGAAACCTCCATCAACGTTTAGCTTAATGATACCTAATGGAGGTGGAATCCAAGTATCTGTGTGTATAACAGTAGAAGATAGATGAGTATCTTGAATCGAGTATGAGGGAACATACCTTAGTTCGAGGAAAGAAGACCGATGGATCTGGTTCAGATTTGGCTCTACTCCGTTGAAATGCTTGTTGTTTCTGGCATTCCACCGCGACCAAATCAGATAAGTATAATTGAACCTTGTTGTGTTAGTAGTACCACCTTGATTCAGTAGATGTTTAAGTGTGTTAACTGGATCTGAGATTTGTTGTTCAGTAATTGGTAAATCGGTAAGCTTAATGAGATCTTTAAATCTAGTACAAGTACCAAAGAAATGGTTGATAGTTTCTGTATCATTGTTGCACATTTTGCATGTTTGATCAATGTGATGTATTCTGGTTCCAATGTTTCCGAGAACCGCTAGTCCATCATGGATTAATCTCCATATAAATAATTGAATTTTCGGGCTCATATCTTTCTTATTCCAAAGTTTTTTCCAAGGGAAATAAGAGATATTACTATCGATATTATGCCTAGATTTAATAGTAGTATAGAAAGATTTAGAGGTGAACTAACCTGAAGGAGTTGGACACCATAGCAGTATATCTGTAGTTCTTGAAGTAGTAAGATTAATGTTGGAGATTGCATTGATGGTATCTTGATGAAAATGTTGATTTAAAATGTCATATCTCCATTGCTTAGTGGTGTGATCGATAAGGTCTACCACTGTCTTAATATGAACAGAAAGAATTGTGTGGGGAATGGGTGTCTGATTGGGGATATTGGGGATCCAAGGGTCTCCAATGATTTGTATATCAGTTCCTAACCCTATTAAACAGAGAGAATTTTCTTGCATAACCTCTCTGTTCTTTAATATAGAATGCCACAAACTAGTTTTGGGTCTAGAAGAATTGCACGTCCAGAAAGTACCATGAGGATAGTATTTCCCTTTGAGTAATTGGACCCATATTGCATTTGGATGATTTAGCATTCTATGATCTTTGCTATTAAAGAATCATTTATCTCATTTAATGTTCTGATTCCCAGTCCACCATCTGCTTTGGGACTAGTGATGACCTCCCAGTTTATGAAATGCATTTTCCTTTCATTAATTGTGTCTCCCCACCAGAATAAACGTTCCATCTGTTCAAGCTTATTGATTATGTTAGTAAGAACTTTGTGAAGACTGAATGGGTAAGTACAATATGAGTTTAGAACTGATTTAATTAGTGTGGTTCTGCCTGCTTGTGATACAACCTTGTTTTTCCAATTAGCTAGCATCTTGTTGAATTTCTCTAACAACCAGTCGTAACTTTAGATCCGATTGTCAGGTTTAAGGATCAGGGACCCCAAATATTTGGCCCGATCATCCATAAGGGGTGCTGTCAATTCCTAAGTATATGAATGCTTTACCTCGTTTGGGACTCCAGGGCCAAAGTAAAGTGAAGATTTGTCAAGGTTGACTGCTTGGCCTGAGAAGTCTGAGTATTGAGTAATAATATCTGTAACTGATTGTAAGTTTTGAGTAGTAGCATAACCAAAGATAATTAGATCGTCAGCAAAGAGAAGGTGAGAGATTCGAGGGTAATTTTTATTTACCTGATAACCTTTAAATGTACCATGTGACTCATATAATGAAATAAGTAGGGATAGGGACTGGGCCATAAGGATGAAGAGGTAGGGTGATAAGGGACATCCTTGCCTCAGTCCTCGAGACGGAGTGAAATTTCCGTGAAGACCTCCATTAATTTGAATGTTAAAGTTAACTGTAGTAACACAGTTCATGATAAGGCCTAATATGGGGCTTGAATGCCTGTGGCCGAGAGAATGGTTTCTAAAAAAGACTAGTTAACTCTGTCATAAGCTTTGGCCATGTCCAGTTTTAAAGCGAAACCCCCTTTCTTAGCTTGAGAAATGCGCATGGAATGTAACAGTTCCTGAGTAATAATGATGTTGTCCCGAATTTGACGGTCAGGAATAAATGCGTTCTGAGTCCAGCTGGTACAATTCCCAAGATAGGGTCAGATACGGTTAGCTATGATTTTAGTGATGAACTTATAGGTCGTGTTGCATAAGGCAATTGGCTGAAAGTCAATGGCTCTAGAAGGGGTTCTAACTTTAGGAATGAGAGCTAAAGTGGTGTTATTTAAAGATGGATCAAAAGTACCTGCTGTGAATACCTCTTGAATGTAACTTACCAAGTCTGCTCCTAATACTTCCCAATTGTGTTGGTAGAAGTGGCAGGGAAGCCCATCAGGCCCAGGGCTACTTGAGGCGTTCATATTCATCACCACTTGCTTAATTTCCTCCTCTGTTGGAATGCTGGAGATCGAGGCTAGTTCTTCAGCCGAAATGACTTTATGAGCTTGTAAAAGATCTGGAGGGATCTGACTTACTAGTTCAGATTCGAATAAGTTCTGAAAATGAGCTACCATTTCATTGGCGATGTAACTTTCAGTGGTTAGAGGTTCTCCCGAAGAGTTTTGTAGTTGAACGATTTTGTTTTTGTTGCGACCCTGAGGCATAGAGATATGGAAAGCTTTAGTATTCCTGTCACCATTTCTTGCCCATTTTAATTTGGATCTTTGTTCGGCTTTTGTTCTCTGAATTTCTTCAAGGTGTAGAATTTGCTCCTACAAATTAGATTCAATGTCTATGATATTAGAAGTAGGAAGACAAGTTTGTATATGCAAAAGGCGATCACGTAAAATTTTGAGTCTATTATTAATGACCCCAAAGGTCCGTTTACTCCACCCATGCAATGAGGTTTTAACCTGAGTGACTCTATCATGGAAAGAGCCTGTGCTGGTGTCCCAAGAAGACTGGAAAGAGTCTCTAAAATTGGGGTGAGAGGTCTAAAAGATCTCGTATCTAGCAACGGTGTCATGGATTCTGGTCTGAGGATGGAGTTTAAGCAATATAGAGGCATGATCACTATTATACCTAGGTAAGTGATAAAGTCCAGCATTAGGGAAATTAAGGATCCAATCAGCATTGCAAGTAGCCCAGTCCGGGCGTTCGCTGGTCAGATGATGAATTGATCTATTGTTGGTCCAAGTGAAACCGGGGCCATGAAAACCCAAATCTAAATGACCTTTATCAGTCATGAAGCTATTACATTGAGACATAAATGGGTTACTACTAGAACCCCCCCCCCATTTGTCGCAATGGGTTCTAATTGTGTTAAAGTCGTCGATACAGCAAAGAGGGTTAGGGATGTTCCGGATTCTGTTAGAAAGGTCAGTCCACAAGGTCAGTCGATCTTGTAATCGAGGGAGACCATAAATACACCATAAGTCCCAAGGAACAACAGAAGAATCAGTGGTAATAGTCAAGTAAATTAAAGTACAAGAAGAGTAATGAATAGTTATATTAATAGAGGAAGACCAGTAGAGTAAAAGACCTCCACCACGGCCGACAGACGGAACAATGTAATTAAAAGGTAAATCAAAATAATCAAGAGAAGGGATAGAGGAAGGAGAGGAAATATGTTTTTCAGAAAGAAACACCAACGCCGGTTTAGTCGCCGTAAGGAACGCTTTGAGAGTTGACTTTGTCGGGTCGTTCCTAAGTCCCCGACAGTTCCACGCCAGATAACTCATTGATCCATCGGCATTGGGGTTGTCGTGACCCTTACATATGTGGTGGTATCAGACATAACACTTGATGTTCGCTTAGTGGATCTTCTATGTCTAGTCTCATATGTTTTAATGGTAGATGTTGATGGAGTAGTATGCATGATGGTTGTTGGAGACGAAGGAGTGGAGGTGCCTGGATTCCCTGTTTCTGGAGCCGAATACCTGACTTTTTTTGCATGAGATAGAACATTTAAAATATCACCAAAACTTTCATAAATAAGGGGTATATGAGGGTATGATTCTGGGCCAGATCCGAGTATGCCCAAGTTCATGGGGTTATCGGATAAGGAGAAGGATCCCTGTTCTTTGGGACCTCCTCTAGCATTAAGGGGTACATGAAACAAGTCATTATAATTCGGTTCCATGGCCTTAAGGACGACTTCCTTTTGTTCTTGAGTGATATGCATTTTAAGTAAGTCTCCTAATCGCAGAATATATGGACAGAATTTAATCGAGTTTCCAATTAGACCACAAGTCGTGCAGAAGCGAGGTAATTTCTCAATTCGAATTTCAACACTTTATAAGTGAGTAATTCGAAATGTTAAGGTTGACTCGTGATGGTAGAGCCTTAGTGATGTTTAGTTCCACTTGAACACGACCAAATACATTCCATTTTTTGGCGTCATCTTGAGTAGTAGGATGATAGTTCCCTAGAGTACTGGCTAATTTGTTGACGGTAGTATTGTTAAGATAACCAATAGGGATTCCGTGCAATTGAATCCAAAACCAAGCCTTGTCAAAGCAGTGTGCACCCGGGGCAAGAATAGGATTACAAAATTGTAAGATAAACAATTCCTCCATGATCACCCATGGTGAGCTTTCCATTGCTAGACATAATTCACGAGATGTGGAAAAACGAATGAGAAATAGATTGTGGCTAACATCAGTCAGAGTGTATTTGTTAGGTCCATGAAGAACTTTGGAGATACGCAACATTGCTTGACCGATATCCACTTTCATGTTACTACAAAATTTAAGAAGTCTGTTTTTAGGACGTTCTTCGAATTCCATACATTCTGAACTTTCCACAGTTGGGGTTACCCGTTCTTCCATAGTGAGTTCCGCGAATTGATGTCGAAATTCAGATTGGTGGTCTGTCATCTTTGAGTTGAGTGAAATGATAAAGAAAGAGAAAGAGGGGAGGAGATAAAAGAATTAAGGAGACTTAATCTCAAAGAAAGGAGTAACATAAGATTATAAAGGAAAAGAGGCGGTCGGAGTCAAGGTGAACCGACGCTTCCTTGAGAGGAAACTGCTAGTAACCGTGAAGAATCAAATAGCTACGTTAATGTTAATCTGGAGGTTCCTAAGGTCCCACCAAAATTAATTACCTAAATTGGTAATTTGAAAGGTGAAGCCACTAGTAAGGGTCTTACATTAATTTCCAACTCATGACCCTCTTTAATATTTAACATACCTGTGCATATATATGTGTGCATATAATAATACCCCTCCGTCCCATTTTGTTTGTAGTTTTGGGAATTCAACTTATTAAAGAGACCTTATTTATTGTTGACAAAAAAGAAACACTTTTCTAAACTACCCTCATTTAATTTAGAATATTTTATTAAAAATAACATTGGTAGAAGTGTAGAACCAATTAAAATTTTTTATAGGTATTGAAATTAAAAGAGAGTTTTGGAAGTATCATCATTTTAATATTTGAATGAATGTTATAAAAAGAAAGTGACCAAACATTTTGGGACATCTACAAAAGGAATAACAACCAAACAAAATGGGACGGAGGAAATATATGTGTATGTGTCATGTATATATATTTTTTATTTTTTATTTTTATTTTTTGAAAAGAACAAGGGAGATGCACACTATATTAATTCAAGACTACTTGAATATCAGTGGTTACTGGATTATTCGGCGAGGAAGGATGCCTCTTGGGACGGTTCAATACAATAAATACCGTTCACTTTTTATTCGGTGGATCCAGCGTTCTTGACGAGCCGCGTGGCGATGCAGGGACGTTTAGTCGGGGCAAGGTTAATTTTGCCGAGGGTTCCTGACAAAAATTGTCTAATCGAGGCGGGACTGCGAATCGAGGCAAGACATCTGCCAGGTAGTCCTGACGTAAATTTTTAATGAGGCGGACTCATGGGGCAGAACTACTGATCGAGGCAAGGTGTCTGCCTGGTAGTCCTGACCTAAATTTTTAATGAGGCGGACTCATGAGGCAGGAGTACCGATCCAGGCAATGTGTCTGTCGTGTAGTCCTGATCTAAATTTTTAATGAGACGGGCTCATGAGGCAGGATTGTCGATCGAGGCGAGGCATTATCAGGTGACCTTCTATAAAAATTTTAATGAGGCGAGCTCATGGGGTAGGACTACCGATCAAGGCAGGGTGTCTGTCGTGTAGTCCTAACATAAATATTTTAACGAGGCGGGCTCATGGGATAAGACTTCAAATCGAGGCAAGGCATTGCCAGGTTCTCCTTTGTAAGATTTTCAATGAGGCGGACACATGGCGTAGGACTACCGATCAAGGCAAGGTGTCTGCCGTGTAGTCCTGACATAAGTATTTTTAATGAGGCAGATCCGGAGCTCCTGGCAAGGCGGACCTAATGCTCTTGGCGAGGCAAGTTGTGATGTGGGGTTATCAGTAAAGGCAAGGCTTATATGTTGAGTGTTCTTGATGATGACTTTCTAATCGAGGCGGGCTCGTGAAGTACGACTATTAATCAAGGCAGACCTGATGTAAATTTTAATGAGGCGGGCACATGAGGTAGGGCTACCGATCAAGACAGGTTGTCCGCCGTGTAGTCCTGATCTAAATTTTAATGAGGCAAACCCGGAGCTCTTGGAGAGGCGGACCTAGTGCTCTTGGCGAGGCACGTGATTTAGGCTGTCAGTCAAGGCAAGGCTTACACGGCGAGTGCACTTGATGAAGACTTAGTGAAGGCTACTCAAATTGAGGAAGGATTGTAGAGTATGACTACTGACCGAGGCATGGCTTATAAACCGAGTGTTTATAGATCGTAGACTTTTAATGAAGCCTGCTGTAATCAAGGAAGGCTTGCAAAGCAGGGCTACAGACCAAGGCAAGGCTTATACACCGAGTGCTTTTGATCGTAGAATTTTAATGAGGCGGAGTTGATGTGCTGATCGAGGCACGGACAAGCTTTTCGTTCAAGGCAATGCGAGTTTGCCGAGTGCTCTTGATGTGGACTTAGCTGTTCTGCCAGGGTGTAGCTCCGCTGATGAATGCCTCTTATCCATAAGGGTAAGGGTATTACCCTTTATAGATAACTTATATTGTTTGCCTCTTTTATCCATAAGGATAAGGGTATTACCCTTTATAGATTGTTTATATTATACCTGCATTGTGTTTGGCGTGGCCAAAGCTTGGAGTGTTTTGGCGAAGCGCGTCTTGCCTTATTCGAGTGCTCGAGTCAGTGTATGTTGAGTGTCATGAAGCGTTTGAAATCCGTGAAGGATGTACACTTTCTGTCTCCCTAGTCTGAGCTTAGAGCTCGAGAAGGTTTAAGGTCAGACTAAGTTTCGTGGCGTTAAAGCCCTTAGTCTGCTGTGCACAGACAAAATATGACTTGAACTAAAACATCATTGTATTTGAAATAATGTCGTATTACAAGAGAAATATTCATGTGGTACGAGCGGTGTCATTTTAGTAAAGAGCGTTTGTTTGCTTTTGACATCAAGACTTTTACATGTACTGACGCAAGTAGAATTGAGGTATGAAGCAGTGCGTGGCTAGCTTGCAGAGCTGAGCTGACTTTTGGTAAAGCTGAATCTGAAGTAGTGCGAAACTAGCTTGCAAAGCTGAGCTGACTTTAGGCAGAGTTAGGGTCAGAAGCAGTTCGGAGCTGGCTTGCAGAGCTGCGCTATAGCTCGAACTGGAGTCTGAAGTAGTGCAGAGCTAGCTTGGAGAGCTGGTTGTCTTCAAGTGGGGTAGATGCGGAGTTGTGTTTATCCTTGTCTGTGTCTTGGAGAGGTAGGTATTGTTGTTGACTTTTGTTTGACAAAGTGATCATTGTTTCCTTCTGCTTGTCCCCTAGTCGAAGCTTGGTTTACCTGCACGCCCCTCAGTGCGGGTGAGGTCGATGGCATAGTCATCGACCCTCCGACTCCCAAGTCAGTAGGTGGTATAAAAATAAATGACAACTTAGTGAAAATGAGTTTGAAATAGTATCGTCTCAAGTGTTTTGTGTTTCAATTGTTGTTGATGTCCAGATCTTCTTGTGAGCGAAGCTTGTATGCCTTATGTCCCACTACTTGGGTGATCAGCCCTTCCCAAGTGGGAGCCAGTTTGCTTGCTCCTGTCTACTTGGTGTTCTGAATGTCCTTTCAAAGCAACCAGTCCCCTTCCTGGAAGGATCTGACTCGGACGTTTTTGTTATAGTGAGAGGCTACTCTTTGTTGGTAGACGGCGTTTCTAATGACCACTTTGTCTCTCAGCTCGTCAATTGTGTCGAGGTTGTGGTTAAGCTCGACCTAATTTCTTTCTTCTTCAATCCACTAATACCGTGCGGTAGGGACTCCTATTTCAGTTGGAATTACAGCTTCAGAACCATAAGCTAATGAGAAAGGGGTTTCATCTATTGGCGTCCGTACAATTGTTCGATAAGCCCATAATACTGCCGGTAGTTGATCTACACAAGTTCCATTAGCTTTTTCCACTTTCTTCTATAGAGAGTTCATGATAGTTTTGTTGGAAAACTCGGCTTGGCCATTGTCTTGAGGATACCGTGGGGTTGAGAAGCTGAGCTTTATCCCCCAATCCTTGGAGAAGTCTTGGAAGGAAAAACTTATGAATTGAGACCCATTGTCGGTAACGATCTCTTTTAGTACTCCGAACCTGCAAATTATATGCTTCCACACAAAACTCATGGTCTGTTTGTCTTTTATTTGGTGGAAGGCCTCGGCTTTGATCCACTTAGAAAAATAGTCGATAATGGCCAACATGTATACACGTTAGCCTGGAGCAGTGGGGAGTTTCCCAGCCATTCTCCACTTCATAAAAGGCCAAGGTGATAATATGGATCTTAATTTCTTTGGGGGAGGTGAGAAGTTTGGCCGAACCTTTGACATTTGTCACATCGTTTGGCATGATTGACTGAATCAACCCTCATAGTCGGCTAGTAGTAGCTGACAGTCAGAGCCCTATTGGCCAAGCTGCGACAACCAGAGTGGTTTCCACATTCTCCCTCGTGTAATTCTTTTAAAACATACTTACCTTCTTCTGGAGTGATGCACTTGAGGTTAGGGCCTGAATAAGACCTTTTAAGCAGTTGACCGTCGAGTATGCAAAATCTTGCGGCCTTTGGCTTTAATCTTCTGGCTTCATTCTTATCTAAGGGAAGCTCGCCATTGTTCAGGTACTGTATGACAGGGGTCATCCAGGTGTCAGTGGTATCTGTAGCTGCTACATCTGGCTGTGGGGTTTTTCAGACGGCTGGCCACTAAAGCAGGACAAGAGGTATGTTTTGTGCTACCTTGGTTTGAATGGACGAGCAAAGGTTTGCCAAAGCGTTTTTGGATTTCCCTGACATGCTTCAAGTAGGCTGTCATTCTAGCATCTTTAGGTTGGTAGGTGCCTTGAAGTTGGTTGACCACCAATTTGAAGTTTGACCTCACATCGAGGTTCCTGATTCTCAATTCTTTTACCAAGGAAGGACCAGCAATTAACGCTTCATACTCTGCCTCATTGTTAGTAGCCTTAACCTTATTGCTTGCTGACTATGTCCCCCTGTGGCGAGGTCAGGATGACAACTAGGCCAGCTCCATTCTTGTTGCTTGATACATCCACAGACAGGGTCCATTTTTGTAGGTCAGGCTCTGTGCGATAAAGTAGTTCTTTCTGGGCCTGCACTAGAGAGTCAGGAGTATAATTGACAATGAAATCACCCAATACCTGAGATTTGATCGTTGTCCTTGGTTGGTATGTGATGTCATGCTCATTTAGCTCGACTTCCCATTTAGTTAGGCGTCTAGACATATCTGGGTTATGCAGGACTTCATTGGGAAGGCGGTAACGACCACGATGGAATGGCATTGGAAATACGGTCTTAATTTTCTGGCCGCTGTTACCAGAGCTAAGGCCAACTTCTCTAGTTGGTTGCACCGAGTCTCGGCATCAAGTAAGGACTTGCTGACATAAATAACCGGGAGTTGCTTACCGTCTACTTCTCTCCCCAAGACGGCACGGACAGCTATTTCAGACACTGCCAAATATATAAAGGTGCTCACCGGGCTTGGGTTTTGAAAGCAATGGACGTGAGGTGAGGTACTATTTTAGTCGTTGAAGTGTATCCTCACATGCTGGTGTCCAATTGAAGTCTTTGGGTTTCTTCAGAGTAGTAAAGAAGATGTGACATTTCTCGGAGGACCGAGAGATGAACCGGCTCAGGGTCGTTACCCTTCCTACTAACTTTTGCACGTCTTTCACACACTTGGGAGAGGGGATGTTTAATACCGACTGTATCTAGTCCGGATTTGCCTCGATCCCTTTGTATGTGACTACATACCTTAGGAACTTCCCTGACGATACGCCGATTGAACATTTGTTAGGATTTAATGTCATGTTCTACCTTTTTAGAACCTCAAAGCCCTGTTGCAAATGGTTGATGTGTTGTGCAACTTCCAACGATTTGACCAGCATGTCGTCAATGTACACCTCCATTGTGTCACCGAGCATATTGGAAAATATTTTGTTGACTAACCTTTCGTAAGTAGTTCCTGCATTCTTTAGTCCGAATGACATAACTTTATAACAAAAGATGCCTCTCTCCGTTATGAAAAAGTTTTTTCTTGGTCCTCGGGGTGCATAAGAATTTGGTTGTACCCCGAGAAGGCATCCATGAAGCTGAGAAGCTCATGTCCAACAGTTGCATCTACTAGCATATCTATGTGGGGTAAGGGGAATGAGTCTTTTGGGCATGCCCTGTTCAGATTAGTGAAGTCAATGCACACCCTCCATTTTCCATTTTTCTTCTTTACGACTACAACATTGGCTAACCAGTCAGGGTAATGGACTTCCCTGACAGACCCTATGTCTAGCAACTTTTCCACTTCTTCGTTTATTACCTTATTACATTCAGGTGAAACTCGCCTCTTTTGCCGAACAGGCGGGTGCTCTGGGTCGACTTGTAGCCTACGTGTTGTAATAGACGGGTCTATGCCTGTTATGTCGGCGTGTGACCAAGCAAAACAATCATGTCACGTGGTGAGGGAGTCTATTAACTCTTTTCTAAGAGCAGGACTTAAATTAGACCCTACCTGTATTTTATGGTGTGGGTAGTCTGGATGGATTTGTACTTCATCCAGGTCTTATATGCTAGGTAGGTCAGGGTCAGAACTATGTGACTGCTTAGCCTGTAATTGCTATAAAGGGGTCTTGGGAGACTTCATTGTATTTTTGTAACAATTACGGGAGGCCCCTTCGTCTCCCTTAATCTCCCTGACTCCCCAAGGTGCAGGTAACCATATTACCTGATGGAAGGTTGTAGGTACCGCCCTCATCGTATGTATCCATGGCCTGCCTAATATCATGTGGTAGGCCGATGGGGAATCCAACACCATGAATGTGGTTCCCAAGTTGAGTCCTCCAGCATAGACGGGTAGAGATACTTTTCCCAAGGTCTACCTCGGTTCAGCACTAAAATTGATAAGTATGGTCGATCGACGGAAAATGCTTGTCTCGTCTAAGCCCATACCCTGTAAAGCGTGTAGGAACAATACGTTAGTGGATGACCGCATCAATTAAAATTATTTTAACTAAAACATTGGCAATAGTAAGAGATAAGACAAGAGCGTCATGGTGAGGGTTGACGAGCCCTGTGACTTCGTTGTCTACGAAGGTGATGGTCTGATCCGTACAAGCTGGTGGTGGAGCATCTGCCGAGTGCATCGCGGGGTTGTGAGCTATCCTGGCGCTTCTTTTTACAGCCGAGTGGCTGACTCCGCTTACTTCCGAACCTCTAGTAATCATCGAGCATGTCCATGTCGGGATTGGCGACTCTGGCTCCTTCATTTGTTCGTCTCTAAGCACTAACATCTTTGTACCTTTGTCTATTAGTAGGTCCGTGAGGTGTCCTCTTTTCAACAACTCTGCCACCTCCAACCTCAGGGATACACAATCTCCAGTGGTGTGTCCGTGATCCGAATAAAATTCACACCACTTGGAGTTGTCCTTTCTGTCGCTTGGAGTTTTGGTCTTTCCTAGCCACTTCACGGTATTACCTATACCTTTTCATCACGGCCACTACCTCGCTGGGTTCATTATTGAGGTTGTATTCTGGAAGTCTTGTCCTGGGAGGAGCATGGACTTTCTCATCAGTTCGTTTGGTTGGAGGATTTAGAGGTCTCCTATTATCCCTCAAATTCAGGTGCCTCGGTGGGTATGGGTCTCTATTGCCTCGGTGCTCTTGCCTTCGATCAGGTTTCTTGGATCGTCGATCGCTGGGCTTACCGTCGTAGAAATATCCTTTGCTTCGGTGGGTCTTGTCTTCTTCCTACCTGATCTCCAACAAAGCTCTAGATAGTACGTTACCAAGGGTCGAACAGTTGAACTTGGTCAGCTCTTTGTACAACTCTCCGTCATGTAGGAGCCCCTTCCTGAAGGAATTCACAGCAGTCTCGGTGTTGCAGTATGGGATTGACACCTTCTCCCTATTGAATCTTCCGACGTACTCTCTAAGAGGTTCGCCTCTCCTTTGTTATATTCTGTATAAGTCGCCAGACAACTTTTCCATCTTCTTGCTACTGGCAAACTGCTCGACAAAGGTATCAGTTAGTTATGCGAAAGATGAAATACAGTTGTTAGGAAGATTAGTGTACCACTGCAAGGCTGGGCCAACGAGGCTAGAGTCGGAGCTCTTACACATGCAGGCCTCTCTTAGGTCTCTCGGTATAGCAGTAGTAAACGTATGTTGCTTGTAAGAAGCAATGTGGTCAGCCGGGTCAGACGTACTGTCGTACATCTTCATATTCGGGAAATTAAATTTCCTGGGCATTTCAACAAGGGCGATGGCATCTACAAATGGTGAGTCAGCATAACTTTGGGGCGGACTCTTTTTAAACGGGGTCGGGACCCCAGGTATGCGTGTAAGCAAGGCTTCTAGGTCTACAAGTCTTTTTACCAAGCTCTGCTCTAGCCCGTTATCTTTAGGGGAGTACGGGTGTGTAGAGATGTAGGTCTCATTAGTCTGCAACATAGGTACGGTACGTAATGAAGGAAGAACAGAGGAGTGAGGAGTAGCCGTGGTCTGCGTTTTTGGGTATTGGTTGCCATGTAGGTCTGGTTGAGTAACTGGTCGGCTGGAGGTGTCGCCTGCTTCTGTCCTGGTTGACTGTTCCGGGGCTGTCGAACGAAGGATAGGCTGGTTAGGCAGGTCCCCTGCTTCGGTAGTCCTTCTAGCCCGCTCTTCGAGATTCAGGTCTGTCTCTCTAGGTGCAACTGGTCTTTGAGGTGGTACGGCTACAGACAGCTCCGTGATCTTTTTCTGTAGTAATTGATTCTCGGCTCTGACCAAGATGTTCTCCTCTTCTAAAGCGTTGTATCGTTGTGTGTTCTCTTGCATTTGAGTTGTTAGTATTGCAAGTTAGGATGCTACGTCAAGTGGAGCGTTGGTCATCTCTTGTACCATGGAGGTAAGTTCAATAATCAGTAGTCGGGCGCCTTCTTTCTAGCGCCAAACTGTGAGGGTAGGAAATCGCGGGTCAAGAAGTCAAAGAGACCGGGTCGTTGACCGAAAGTTAGACCTTCACCGGTTAATATATTTGCGGGCACCGACGACGTCTTTGGGCTTAACTTATGACAAGAGACAATAACACAGGCGATCGTAAGATCCCTGGGACACCGGGATGGTGCCAGCCTAAGGAGGCTCCGACAGTCAAGTCAGTAAGCTTGCAAGAGAAGTAAAAGGTACGCGAGTGATATCCTTGGAATGTTACTGTTGGTTGGATAATGGTTGGAGTTTAGGCATTACTCGTAGGGTGGCAGGAGCCCGCTCTCTACGGATTGACTGACTTGGTTGAAGAGAGATTATGACAGCCTATGAGGTCTGCCGTTGAGTAAGACAGCTCTGGTGAGGTATGCTTTGATCGTATGGTCGTCTAGTCGTCCAAGAGAGAGAAAGGAACGATCGTCTGGTCGTCCTTCCTTGGTTGTCAGGTCGCCCAGGAGAGAAAAAGTAATGGTCGTCTGGTCGTCCTTCCTTGGTAGTCAGGTCGCCCAAGAGAGAGAAATGTAGACGGGCTCTTGATTAAATCTTGTACTTGGAAGAGTCCTGCACCTGGGAGTAAGACCGTGATCGTATTTAGGTGACAAGAAGGAATATTGATGATCACTCAGATGCTTGCTTTGTATGAGAGAGGAAGTTGATTCTCGGTGGGTTGCTCTTTGTTTTGGTTGATCACTAGATAATATTGGAATGCTTGACAATGATGTCGGTGGAATACGGGGTATGTTCGGTGATAACCAGATGATGGTGTTCACTCTATACTCGGTGTGTTCGCCTAGAATTAGATGATCGAGTGTTTTAGTCGGGAATTTCATGATCTGTATCATCTTCCTCTCAGTCCTTTTATAGTGTTGGTGATCGACCGTCACCTAGCGTGAGCTGTCGTCTTCAATGTGGCAACACATAGAGCTGTCACCATTAATACGAATATTGTAACCCCTTAACGGGTATATCCGGGATCTTCATCGACTGTAACGTCTTCCAACAGATATACAGAGGGAGGTATGCTGAGGAGGTAAGGGCGGACCTCTTTATCCAAGGTTGGACGCGCTTCTCTTTGGCGTAGTTTCGGGGTGCCCGAAGATAAATGGGTCGGACCCATTAGCCATTAGTTTATGGGTTTGATCGCCGTGTAAGCCCATTAATTGTGGATTTCTGGGGTGTTCCTAGTGACGTATTTTGGCACATACAATTATAATTAGAAATCCTAGCTTTAGAGAGAAAAACCAGAGATGGCTTAGTTGATCCTAGGACTTGATTAAGAGTTTCTTTTGTCTGGTGGTTCCCTAGTCCCAGACAATTCCAAGCAAAAAGACTCATAATGAATTCGACATT
This sequence comes from Eschscholzia californica, assembly GCF_041429995.1. Classification (NCBI taxonomy): domain Eukaryota; kingdom Viridiplantae; phylum Streptophyta; class Magnoliopsida; order Ranunculales; family Papaveraceae; genus Eschscholzia; species Eschscholzia californica. Next base: position 36,126,344 of record NW_028238472.1, read on the forward strand.
TGGGTTGCCGGTACCCTTTCATTCTTCAAGTCTTGAGCGATCTGCCTCGCAGTTCTTTTGTAATGCCTTTTGACCCTGTCTTCATGTAAAATGTCCATTATTTGCATCATTGGAGTGTCAGACATTCCCACTTCCTGGTAATTGGTAACGTTTGTCTTCATCTGAGCCTCGGTCGTCTGAGTTATGATTGCTATTGTCGGCATCTATATTTGCTCTTTTTGATCTGCCAGAGACTAGATAACATATCACCGAAGTTAGTTTTCACAGGAAATTAGGGTAAGGGCGTCTGATCCCCTCTCGATGAAGTATTAATGTCTGATTGAAAATCAGGAACAGTAATAGGACGATCTAGTCCATAAGACCTAATTTCCTTAATCGAGTTTCTGTTGTTGAATGTGACTTTGAAGTCCTCATTGTATTTAGGCATCATTGCTTTAAGGACCAATTGTTTTTGTTCATCAGTAAGTTGTTGTTTCAGGAGGTCTCCAAATGCAAGGATTGTGGGGCAAAATTTAATCGTATGCCCCGTAAATCCACATGATACACAAAAACAAGGGAGTTTCTCGACCTTTATAACAATGGAAACAAGTTTATTTATTAGATAACATAAGATTAACACGTTGAGGAAGAGGTTTTGTCAAACACAATTCAACTCGAACTCTCCCAAATATGCTTCATTTCGATGCTTCCTCTGTAGTGGTAGGAACAAAGATGGATCTAGAACCATGCTGAATCGAACCAGCTAATCAATTAACCATTGTACTATTAAGGTGTCCGAAAGGAATTCCGTGAAGTTGGATCTAGAACCATGCTGAATTGAAGATATGGTCTTCCATTGATGTTTCACTCTGACATTGTTGTAGGATTATCAACTCCTCTTGTATTACCCATGGTAAACTCTCGATTGCCAAGTCAAGTTCGGTCGTCGTCATGAAATTTAGAAGAAATACATTATCCTTAACTTCAGTCAAATTGAACTTGCTAGGGCCGTGTATGACACTCGACAGTCTTATCATCGCTTGAGTAATGTCTATTTTCTGCGAACTTTGGGTGAAAGCAACACCATTCTTGATGACATATGTGGACCAAGGGATCAGATATTCCCCCTCCACCGTGACCGTTGGTTGATAGTAGGTCGTGAGAGCAGCGAATCAGTTTAGGAATTGGTCGTTTAATTTGCAGGATCCATGAAAACAATTGAGATGGAAATGAAAGTAAAGAGTTAAAGACGGATGAAGAGACTAATTCTTGTGAATGAAAGACCCCTAGAGGGCAACTGGTCTGGGAATTCTGCCTTTAATCAAGGTAATTCCGAGAAATGGTTGCAGAAAACCGTTAGAAACTCCCCCAAACTGGCCCAAAACCGCTAAAGTTGTGCTCCAACTACCTGAATTCAAATTTGAATTGCCTGAGATTCAAAATAAAACCGCCTCCCAAGGTGGCGCCGGTAAAGAAGGAAAATCTTTGTGCTTCAGAACCAAAATTAGTTAATTCATTTGTTGATGTTGATAAATTTGATGTTAATCATGTAAAAATCTGTAAGAAATATGAAAAGTGTATAGGACATAATCATATGTATAGTACATGATATTTGATTATGTATTGTACGCAACAAAACGTCTTATACTTTTGCCCTAGAAAGTGAGAAATTTGAAAAATGTATAGGACATAAGCATAAGACAGTACAAAACATTGATTATTTACTGTACGTAACAAAATGTCCTGTAAGTTCTTCCTAGAAAGTGTAAGAAATTTGAAAAGTGTATTGGACATAATCATATGTACAATATATTTCATTATGTAATGTACATTACAAAATGTTCTATACTTTATTCAAAAAGTGTAAGAAATGTGAAATATGTATAAAACATAATCAGACATACAGTACAAGACATTTGATTATTTACTGATAACAAAATGTCCAATACCTTTCCCCAGATAATTAATGTTTTGGAGGAAAGGCATAGGTCATATAATTATGTCTTGAACATTTTGAAATGCCAAACGATTTTTGGAGTGTTATTCTGTGCGAAGTACATTTTCGGCTATCTCTTACATATAAGGAAATTTGAAATCTTGAAAAATCTGCGAAAATATAGTGAGAGAAAGTTAGAGAGAAAAAAAGTAGTTAAACAGAGAAAAAATATTTGTAACGTGAGAGAAAGTATAAAATGGAATTAAAATATTTTCAGAAACAAAATATAAATTGAAAAAACAAAAAATCTGAAGAGAAAAAATTGTAAAGAGAAAAAAAAAAATGTTGAGATTGGAGAGAGAAAATAGGGAGAAATAATAAAATTTGGAGAGATGAAGTAATAGAGTAGAGGGAGAAAGTTGTGAAAGGACAAAAAATGAAAGGATAATGCTACTCAGACTCCCAAAGTACAGACAAAGTCAAGAAAGTAGGCACAATTTGGTTAAAGATTTGTAAATCACTTTTATTTTGGTAAAGGTATATAAAACCCACACCCTAAAAATGCTTATATTCTTGACTTTGTCTATACTTTGGGAGTCTGAGTAGCATTATCCAAAATGAAAAGGATAATGCTACTCAGACTCTCAAAGTACAGACAAAGTCAAGAAAGTAGGCACAATTTGGTTAAAGATTTGTAAATCACTTTTATTTTGGTAAAGGTGAATAAAACCCACACCCTCAAAATGCTTATATTCTTGACTTTATCTGTACTTTGGGAGTCTGAGTAGCATTATCCAAAATAAAAGAATAATGCTACTCAGACTCCTAAAGTACAGACAAAGTCAAGAAAGTAGGCACAATTTGGTTAAAGAATTGTAAAACACTTTTATTTTAGTAAAGGTGAATAAAATCCACACGCTCAAAATGCTTATTCTTGACTTTGTCTGTACTTTGGGAGTCTGAGTAGCATTATCCAAAATGAAAAGGATAATGCTAGTCAGAAATAACGTGGGTGAAAGAGAATGCAATGCATAGTAAATTTATAGAAAGTACAAGACAATATAATAATTTCCAAACATATATTGTCATGATTTTGAAAAGACCTACAATATATTTTTTCTATCATGGAGTGGGTTTCCATTACCCAAAGATTGTTAAGTGTTTGGCCCAACCGTCATATATTAATTTCATGTTGATTTTTAAGAGAAGATAAGTTGCAGAGAGAGAAATTCCGGTACAATATTTCTGTAGGAGTTCTTTTCTGGTAAACTCATGAACCAATTATTAAACAAGAAGAACAACAAAACCATTAAATGTCTCCTACAAACCATAAAAACTTGAAACATCTTAAGATGGAAACCTTAATGAAGAATATGTTTAAGTGGATTTTAGATATAGATGTAGAGACAAACCAAACCCTAAAATTATACTTTCATGAGGTTGTAAGAAGATAGAGAGGCAAATTAATTTTTATTTTTGCCTCCTAGGGAGATATGGGATGTTTAGGCAACAAAAGATTTTGGCAATAAACATTTTGAAAATATAAATTTTGGAAATAATATGTTAATTAACACAAACCCTACTCAACACTTTGTTTGCCCAAGTGATTCAAAGTGTTGACATAAACTCTAAAATCCTAGAGGTCTCAGGTTCGATTTCTAGAAGAGGTGGAATCCATGTTATCGAATTTGGGTTATTAAAGGTATAAATAGTAAGTTTATGGGGCTTTAGGCCTATTTGTTATGTTATTGGGTTTTAGGCCTCTTTCGTTCTTAATTTAACTTAAGCGTTATCATGCTCATCACATCTTGGTCAAAACTGACAATTATTCGGATTAACAATAGTCATTTTTACTAATTCCTTTAATAGTCAATATGACTATTCCGTCAAAGTCATGATTTCAAAGTTGTGGCTATTCCCAGTTTATTGATAACCACTAAGAACCTCACTTTGGTATATATGGAAGGCTAGGTGTGACAAATATTTTTTTTCCCAGGTTCCACAACCAATTCAGATAATAAACAGGATCAGAGGTTTGCCAACTATTATTACCAGGAAAGTAAGCAAACAAGAGGTTTCTAACCAAATTCAATGGTCTCCCCCTATTTCGCCTTTCGTGAAAATTAACGTGGATGCTTCCTTCATATCTGTCACTGAGGTAGCAGGTATTGGGTGCATCATGTATGACGATCATGCAAACTTCATTGCAGCCGCGACAGGCAATATTAGGGGTCAGAACTCGGAAGAATGTGAATGTTGGGCTATAATCAAAGCGTTACAGTGGGCAAATCAATGTCAAATTCAACATCTTCATATTGAGAGTAATAATCAGAATATTATTTGGAGATTTTTGAATGAAGTTTCAACGATTCAATGGCAATCCGAAAAGCATATGACGCTCATCAACTAACTGGCTAGAAATTTCAATGAGGTGATTTACTCGTACATCCCAAGACAAGGTAACAACCAAGCAGATCAATTAGCTAAATGGGGCCGAAGGAATATCAGTTAATGATCTCCTGGAAGGTGTTTTTATTAGTAGTAGTTAGTTCTGTTCTCTTTGTTCGTTGCTCAACAAAAAAAAAAAGAACTTCACTTTGGTATGTCGGTTATTTCTATAAAGAAAGCGTTCAAGAGATTATACTCCTTACTCAACGTTTGTATCATTTCCAACTCGAAGTACTATCGACAAGAAAGGTAAAACTAGTGTATAGCAACAGACATTTTGCCCACACTATTGGTTATATTATCTCAATTTCTTTTTAAACAATCTCTGAATTTGTTGACGTTTTCATTTATCACTTTACCCTTCATAAGTCATAAACCTATTCTGCTTTTATAAAACATAAAACGATTTTGTTATTCTCTATTTTATGGAAAGAACTATTAAATTAAGTCTATATAAATCTCTATAACTGAGGAAATAATCATTTTTATCAATTATTATTCGTTTGTGTACCATCGAACAACTGTTTGCATGTGTTTACGGTGGAGTGAAAGTCCAGTGGCGAGGCCAGAAAATTTTATGAGTGGGGGCACTTTTTTGTCATAGTCAGTGAAAGAATTTCATAGTATACGATCAGGCTAGAATAAAAAAACAAATTTTCAACAAAATTAATTCATAGTTTAGGTGTTCCATGGTAATTTTGATGTACAACAAGTAATCCATAATTTCCTCATCAATATGGTTTGGGGATCTTTCTGCCAACAGGATTCCCAAAACATATTAAAATAAAAAACAAAGTGATGAAGAGATAGTGGTGAAGATTAAGAAAACGATGGTGGAGATGATGAAGTGATCATAATGGAAGAAAAAATGAAGATAAACTTTTCTTTCTAATAACATGTTTACTATAACAAATGTGTAAAAAAACAATCTTGAAGTCCAAAACACAAGTCACTAAAAAATCAGACATAATCAAAATTAAGAGAGTTATTTAGAAAATTCAACGTCTCTACGAAGCTGTTTCAATAAGTTGGTCACTTTGAGGAGGTTAAAATTGAATTAGTTCAATTAATAAGAACCAATTTTAGACGATAAATAGTAGACATTCTAGAAAAAAAATGTAAGTAGTGGAAATTTTATAAGAAAAGGTGTTGTGTGTGTGGGTCGATCCCAAGACCTCCACTAAGCAATCCAAGCATTTCACCACTTGATCTAAAGAAAGAATTCTGCCTAAAAAGGGGAATTATAGATACATAATGTAGTGCAAGAGCCATTTAACACATACGAGTCACATTAGGGTCGTGGGGGCACGTGCCCCCATGGGCCCCTATGTGGGCCCCTATGTGGGCTCGCCCCTGAGTGAAACTATCCTGAACACTCATCTGAGGACAGATATGGATTTTACAGATAGTGTAGACCGTTCTAATGAGCATGTGATTTTGTATTGCCGTCCTAATGGCCCCCAAACTTACTTTTCGTTTTGTGGCTTTAGTCCTTAGGTTAATCGAACTTTGTCCAAACTTTAAATTTGAATTTCGCATTCATCTGGAGTCTGATTCGATCGGTTCATGGCTCTAAATTAAAGAGCTCGACGAGGCGGATAGATGGGTCGCTCCGTTTCTCAATTTGACGAGGTGGATCGGGCCGAAATGGGCTCTATTATCTTAGAGCACCCCAAATGAGGCAAAGAAAATATATTGTGAAATGGGTATGTGTTGTTTGAATGTTTTTAGGATAGTAAATATTTCTTAATTATATAAGTCAGCAAAACAAATGCTGATTTGAATTATTTTATCTGAAAATAAGACCTGTTTGCAATAAAATGTAGCACACTTTAAACGAGCTGACTATAAATGACAATTGCAACAAAAACAAGACTATCAATGACAAGTCTTTTATAGTAGACAAAGTAACATTATTGTTGCTGCCAGCTAGCTAGAGATTGTGTAGGGATAAAGAACTGAACGCTCTGGCCAATAAGAAGAAACTCCATGGAGCCTGGGGGGAGGTCTCCGTTGCATTTTGGGTTGCTCCATCTGTAAACGAAATGACTAAATCCCATGATACACCAAGTAATGAAAAACAAAGCAACTGAGTACCAAGTGTACATGTTCTCCTTGATCATTATTTATTCCTTGGGTGGCTTGGGATCTCGAAAAATTAGAGAGACAACAATTGTAACAGAGCTTGATGGGTGAAAGAGCTAAAAATTGTAGAAGAGCTTGATGCTTGACAAAGCAAAAGAGTTGTCATCTATTTATATATAGACAATTAAGATGAGGTTGCTCCTCAATTGCTAAATGAGCAAGTTGTAAGTAAATTATTTTAGGTGCTAAATGTCACTTGACTTATGACCAACTTTCCATTTCACACCATATTTTCATAATTTATTATATGGTCCAGCCATTAACCATTATATGTGCAATTGGATGGAGGAATCCAGAATATGGTTTCTACCAATAGTGAGATTGGAAAGAACTGAGGAATCTTTAGTCTGTTTGGTAACAAAAAGTCTACGAATTATGAATCTTAAGGATTTCTAGTTCATAATGTATTACACCCAAACGCCTTGCCTACTCCCGATGCTGCTATCTTAAACCACCAACATGGTTGTCATGTATGTTGAAAATTAATTTGGATTAATGTTCCGAATCTAACACCACCGACATGTTTCACCGTTGTTATGTCAAAATGATGTTTTACCCTTAGAATGTCAAAATGACATTTTTGCGTTTCTGTATTAGCAAACTGTCATTTTTGTATCTTTATAATAAAGCTACATTTTACCTTTATGGTGGTAAAATTAATATTTCCAACACTCTATAATACCAAATGTCATTTTGGCAACTTAAAATGGTAAAAATGTACTTTTGAACATATATGTGTACGTGTCATTTGAAAACACTAGGCTAAAAGTTATATCTTGTTGTTTCAAAAAAATAAATCGAAGTAAATTTTTATAATTAATGATTATTTCGATCAAAATTTCAGCACTTCTTACTCATCTCGAGGAGATGATGTTTTCTTTGCTTCTTAAAAGAATTATTGAGTCTAAGGATCAAAAATATCGGCGCAATATGCATGTATTCTTTTTTTTTTTTTGAACTAGCTTTTCATTGATTAAATAACAACGTTATTACAATATTTATTAACTAACATACAAGGAACATTCTCCCACATCTTACTCACGTTCTTCTTCCTCTCCCATTTAGCTAACTTCGAATTCTTTTCTGCTTCCTCGAATTTTCCGGATGTGAATCAGAGATTGCCAGTGGACCGTGTGATGTTTATTGTGAAGATGCTTGACGAGATTGATGTTGTCACTTTCTATGATTATATTCTTGTGGTTGTTTTCTTTCGCCCATTCAAGACCGAATAAGATCTCCATAGCCTCTCCTTCTTCACTATTTCTGGCTCTAGTAGATTTTACATGCGCTTCTATAAATTTCGATTCGTGAACAATAAAGCTAATTCCCATATTGGATGTTATATTAATAAAGGATGCGTCAACGTTAATCTAAATAAAATTCCGAGCCGGAGGTTGCCATTTCTCTTTAATTTTTTGATTGATTTCTCTTGTTTTTTTATTGATTTTTGGGTAGTTTTCAATCATTTCTGATGATCTTATTAAGATCATTGATTTCGTGTTGGAAACAGTGGTCGCATCTCACTTTCCACAAATCCATAGAACGCTCGAAAGTGAATATTCTCTTTGGTATAGCAAAGATGAACATTATCTTCCCACGAGAAGATCCAAACTGAAATCGAAGTAATATTTTCAGAGATGATATTGTAATTAAACCAAATGTTTTTCGCCAAAGCGCAATGTAAAAGAACATGCTCTATAGATTCTGTATACGTGCAATTAGGACAAGTAGTATTATTGTCGATGTATTTTCCTAATCGTTCTCTAACAGGGAGAGCTTTGGTACAGATTTTCCAAATGAACATTTTGATTCGCGGAACGGTCGGGAGAGACCAGATGAAATTCTAGTTCTGATTGCTCGTATTTTGATTGCTATTATTAGTGCTAAGGTGCTGGTACATGGAAGCAACTATGAATTTCCCGAATTTGGTAAGTTTCCATTTGAGTTGGTCTTTACCTTCACTGTTTACCGGGATCGCTCTGATGAGGTTCTGAGGTGTTGCATCAAAATTGGCGCTGAGAATATCGTTATTCCAGTTGTTGTTCGAAATAGGCTGAGCTACTGTGTTAAGATCGGAATGATTATTGTTCGGAACTGTTCCATTGATATCGGGGATCCTATTGTCTGTCCAGATGTTGATGTCATTACCCGATTGCACTTCCCAAGTGGATAAATCTTCAATGAGGTTGTAACGCGTTCTGATCATCTTCCAATTCCAGGAGTGATGCGCTTTAGCTGGGCCTGGGGTCTCGGAGTGCGGGAAATACTTAGCTTTGAGGAGTTTAACCCATAACGCCTCTGGTTCTGTTTTGAGTCTCCAAGCCATCTTAGAGAGTAAAGCGGTGTTATCAAGATCTGGCAGGTGGAGCCCTAGACCTCCAAGACTTTTAGGCATGCAAATAAGACCAGGCTTTGGTGCATATACCCTTCGACTTACCCCACCAGAAGTTCCGTTGAACGGCCTTGATGCGTTTGCTTATTCCTTAAGGAATAGCAAAGCACTGCATCTAGTATCGGGGTACGGGCGCGGCTATGGCCGAGATGACCACAGTACAACCAGCTTGGGATAAAAACGAGTGATTCCATTTATTGAGTTTATTCTTGATGTGCTCGAGGATATCCTTGAAAACTTTGATTTTTTGAGCTCCTATGAAAAGTTGGGGCCCCCAGGTATTTCTTAGAAGCGGAGGCATATTTGTACGAAATTGTGTTTATTTTCTCAAGAAAATTAGGGTTCTGAACATGCAAAGGAAAAATGAACAAGCTTATTTACTAAAAATAAGAGTCTAAAAAAAATAGTTAGTCATAAACCAAGGTGCCAGGAAAAAACCCAAATATAATTATAATAATTGGATTTTTAAGATCATTATTATGGTTGACGTTAAGTCAATAGTACTTTTATCCAATTAAATTATATACACAGGGTGGGCAAACACGATTGCATTATTAACCATTAAATAAAATGAGTTAAAAAAAAACGTGACAATGACGGAGCTGGGTAAACACTGAAGTTAATATTTGGGATCTATAAAATTATAGACAATCTTTTCAGAAAGGCACCAATACCACATACCAACACTTATGCAATGGAGCTAATCATGATCAGCTTCTCTAACTCAATCCTAATTCTCCTGACCCTAGTACTCTTGTACCTGATCTTCTTCAAGTTCCTCCTTGGGGGAGGAGCTGCTGCTAAAAAAGTTCCACCTGGAAATTCTGGTTGGCCGATCATCGGTGAAGGTCTAGATTTCTTGAAATATAGCAAAGCCGGATGCCTTGAGAGGTTCTTCTATGAAAGGAAGCAAAAATACTCTTCCCAAGTCTTTAACACTTCCTTGCTTGGGGAAACTATTACCTATTTGGATGGTGCTCCTGGTAATAAATTTTTATTCGCGAACGAGTTCAAGCTCGTAAAATCTTGGTGGCCTCCTGCCATTAGAAAGATCATACCTAATGCTCAACAAGCAGCAACTGAAGAAGAAGCTAAGCCTCTCAGAAAACTGTATCATCAGTTTTTTAAAATTGAAGCTTTGCAAAGATATGTTCGCGTCATGGATTCCATGACTAGGGCTCATCTTGATGATAATTGGGATCATAAGAAAGAAGTGATTGTTTTCCCTCTAGTCAAAAACTTCACTTTCTCTTTAGCATGTAGATTGTTCTTGAGTATGAAAGAACAAGATCGTATAGATGACCTACTCATACCTTTCGGTACCATGTTAAATGGGTTCATAGCATTGCCTATAGATTTACCAGGAACACCCCTTCGCCGATCAATTAAAGCTTCAAACACGATCCGAGAGAAAATCAAATCAATAATCAAGGAAAGAAGGGCCTTTCTATCAGAACAGACAGCTTTGGAGCCGCCTCAAGATACACTTGCACAGATAATCCTATTCAGCGATGAAGACAGTGGCAAGTTCATGGCTGAATCATATATTGCTGATCTAATTCTTGGTCTACTTGTAGCTGGCCATGATACTACCACTTCTGTCCTAACAATGGTGATAAAGTACCTTGCCGAGCATCCGACCATTTGCGATGAAGTCCTAAAGGGTAAATACTTGTACATTTTCTTGAATAGTTTTTACAAATACGCATTTTTTCACTTCGGATGCTATGGCTTATAGACATATAATTGGTGTTATATGGTGTCTAATAACAGAACAAACCATGATCTCAAAATCCAAACCAGAAGGAGAACTGTTAAGTTGGGAAGACATACAGAAGATGAGGTACTCATGGAATGTGGTTTGTGAAGTAATGAGACTCGCACCACCAACCCCTGGAGGTTTTAAACAGGCCACATCGGACATCAGTTATGGAGGATATGATATTCCAAAGGGCGGGAAGGTACGCTTCTATTTTAATTTCTTCATGAGGAAAGTATTGAGAATAGTCACAAAAATATAATCTAGTAACCAAGAATATAATATTTAGATCTTCTTTGCGAGTTGTCAACTCGTTCTGAGTTGGACGGTCATAATTGTGTTTTATTTTTTTGATGAAGTTACATTGGAGCTCAATCTCAACACACAAGAATCCTGCATACTTTCCAGAGCCAGAAAAGTTCGATCCTATGAGATTCATGGGAAACGGACCTGCTCCATACACGTTTATTCCATTTGGAGGAGGTGCTCGAGTATGTCCTGCACAAGAGTATGCTCGACTACAACTTCTTACTTTTATGCACCATGCGGTGAGAAGGTACAAATGGGAAAAATTGGGTTCTGCTGATGACAAGTTAATATTCAAACCCCTTGCCGTTCTTGCTAATGGACTTCCAATTCGCATTATATCTCGAACTCTATAGGACGATCAAATTGTATTTGATGGATATGAGGACCATTTTATAGCTGACTCCACCGGCGCCATCAAGTAGAGGCAGTATCCAAAGTGTTTAATATCCGTAAAACCTCGGAAGTCTTAATAATCCCGAAAATATTATTTTATTTTCGATATGTTTTGTGTTTATTTACGCTTACTTTCTCAAGAGTTCTATTAGCAATTAAGTTTTAGCAGTTTCTAAGTATATATCAATATACTTTATGTGTGATGTTATAGCATTGTTCTCGTGATTATCGTTATTGAAAGAGTAGATGGGATTCAGAGAATCTATTTATAATCATAATTGACTTACTGCAATATATTTTGAAATAGGGGAGTGCTACGATGACAAAATCTTTGACGAATCCTTGACTTAGTGACTCACTTTCACTAAAAGACAATTTTTTCAAAGTTTGACTTTAATCTAGACCGTTCTTTTCCCGTGTGACTCACCATGTCAAGGATTTTGTCAATAATCCTTTGCACACTTAGCATTTATCTTTTGAATGATCTAACTAAAGAAATAGGATTTACAATATATTATAGTCTAACTAAATAATTTAAAGATGGAATTAGAATAAACACAAAGCAGAATTTGAAATTAAAAAATCGGCTCCAATCATGAAAGAGATTCGTGTATCCTTGTCATCCCCCCTCAAGCTGAACGCCTGGATCACATTGTGAAAGCCTGGAACCTAAAAGTCGACAACAAGCTTTGACAAATTCTCTGGTGAAGACATCGACCTTTCGTTCTTGTCTTAGGATACACCGAACTTGTAATGAACCATGAGCAATTCTTTCGCGAACAAAATGGTAGTCTAAGTCAATATGTGTTGCTTTGACAGTGAAGGATAGGGTTGTGGGTCATATACGTTGCACTAATATTGTCACAATATATATAGTTGGAGATGTCTTGAGAAAAGTTCCTACATCCTGGAGTAAGTGTTTAATTTATGCTATCTCTGCAGTAGTTTAGGCCCTATTCAGTCTCTGTACTGCTTGTTGAAATAGTTGTTTTTTCTTGGATGACCAAAAAATCAGATGATTACCAAGATATACACAAGTATCTGAGATAGATCACCGTGAATCCAGGTCACCGGCCTAATCAACATCTAAGAAAGTCGTTACTGTTGACTAGAGACCTTCAATTTGGTAATCTGACTTAGATGACTACAATAATCCACATCCAAGAGTGTCTTTGAGATAATGTAAAGTACACTAAAATGGATATCGGTCCGGCTATTCATCAACTGACAAACCCGGTTGACTAAACAAGCTATGTTAGATCTTGTAATAGACAAATATTGCGAAGCACCAACAAGTGATCGAGAAAGGGTAACATCTTTAAATAAGTTACCTTCAGTTTGAGACATTTTCTTACTCGTAGACGCTTTGGGAAATAAGAAAATGTCCGGCGTACAAAATATTAAAGGGAAATTGTGAATTTTGATAAAGTTTATGGGGTGCAAAATTTTTAAGAGAAATAAAGCATCTTCTTCTTCCTCATCTCCTGCCAACACCAGCAACTCCGGCTACCACCACTAACTCCGACCAACACCACCATGTTCCCCTTATTTTGTCTTTCTCTCTCCTTCCACCACCACCACCACCAACATTTATCCTTCATTTTTTCTTTCTTTCTCCTTCCACTACCACCACCACCACCACCAACTCCTCCTCCCTCCTTTTCTCTCTCCTCCTCCCTCATTTTCTCTTTTTCCATTCTCACATGTGCAACTTAGTGATTGAAGAGAAACAAATTGTCTATTTTGTTTAAGGAGGCCACTCTCTCGTAGAAACAGAAAAGAAATCTAGCTGGTGAGTGATGATACAGAAAATTTGAGAGTTAGTAAACTAGCCCAGCCCAAAAGGCAAAAGCGCCGCCCAAGTTCACAAACCTTAATTCTTGTCAATCGTTTGAAGTTTGTCCGAGTTCTTGGTCATCCAATTGAAATGATCATTCATCCAATCAAGGGCTTCTAATAAGTTGGGAAAATCAAGCTATCTTATTCTCTTTTTAGGGTTCTGTATATATACAAATAAAACTACCAAAATAAAAGGATCTTATCTTGATCCAGAATAACAAGAAAATATACACGAACAATTATTTTCCTAAAATCTAAGATATTCTTGAACAAACTCCTAAATACAATATTTCATAATATTCTCAATACTACATTCCTAAATACAGTATTACCAAATATTCTCAATACCCCCTCAAGTTGGAGCGTGGAGGTCGAGAATGTCGAACTTGCAAAGAAGAAATCGTACTGACGAGTCCCCGATGCTTTAGTGAAAATGTTAGCGAGCTGCGAGTTGGACGGAACAAAAGATGGGGCAATAGTACCAGCAAGTAGTTTATTGTGAACTGTGTGACAATCAACTCCAATGTGTTTCGTCCTCTCGTGAAAACCGGATTTTGAGATAAATGTAAAGCCGCTTGACTATCATTAGTGAAGAGATAGAGATTGTGGGTGTGACACACCAAGGTCTAATAAAATGGATTTTAGCCACTTCAATTCACAAGTGGTCATTGTCATGTATCGATATTCTGCTTCAACGGAAGAGCGAGACACCGTGTGTTATTTCTTCGTCTTCCACGAAATGGGTGAATCACCAAAAAAACCATCCAACCAGTAACAGACCTTCGGGTGAGTTGGGAACCAATCCAATCTGCACCACATCATCCATGTAGCTGCAAATCACACTTGCTCTGGAAATAGATACCTTGACCTGAAGTACCTTTGAGACAACGAACAACCCGTAATGCCGCCTCCAATGATCTACTCGTGGTTGATGCATAAACTGAGATAAGATGTGCACACTATATGATAAATCAGGTTGAGTAAAACACAAATATATTAACTGACCCACCAACCGACAATGGGCTTTTGGATCATCAAACTTTTGACTGGTAGATATGGCCAATCGATGATTTTGTTCCAACGGGACAACAGCTGGTCGAGCAACCCTACTTTAGAACTAGTGTCAAGCATATATTTGCGTTGACACAACACAAATCCATCTGGACCACGAGCAACTTCTACCACCAAAAAATATTTCAGAGTACACAAATCTTTCATATGAAAGCAATTACTGAGATAATATTTGAATTTCTGAATATCGTCAGAGTGACTGCCCGAGAGAATAAGATCATCAACATACACTAAAACGTTAAGAAAAACAGAATCACGTCGTAGAGTAAATAAGGAATAATCGGAATATGATTGACAAAATTTGTATTTCTTCAAAGCAGTAGATAATTTAGCAAACCAACATCGTGGTGCTTGTTTCAGCCCGTAAAGAGACTTCTTGACTTTACAGACTTTTGTCCCACTCTCCACCTAAAACCAAGACGGCATCTTCATATATACCTCTTCTGTGAGATCACCATGGAGAAACACATTATGTACATCCATTTGATGCACTTCTCTATTCCTTGCAGCTGCAACAACAAGAAATACCCTCACAGTAACCATTTTAGCCACAAGAGCGAATGTTTCCGTGTAGTCAATCCCTTCAATTTGGTGATTCCCAATAATTACAAGCATGGCTTTCAATCGCTCAATAGTACCGTCGGAGTTATATTTCACCTTGTAGACCCACTTACACCCTAGAGATTTCTTTCCCCATTCTTTGATTTCCCAAGTCTCATTGGAAACCAAAGCATCAATTTCATGACGCATGACATCCCGCCAGCGGCTGTCTTTTACAGCCTCAGAATAATGAGTAGGTTCTCGCTCCACTATCATAGCAGCGAGAAAATGTCTATGTCGTACAGAAAATTTATCGCAACTCACATAATTAGTTATAGGATAAGGACTGCCTGAAGGATGTCGTGGTACGAGTGAAGTGCAGGAAGATGGATCCGGGTTGCATTAGTTACATAATCACGGACCAGATGACTCCGCTAAATCATCTCTTAGATTCAAATCCGTTGGCGCGTCTCTTGGACCAGCTGACTCCGTTAAATCTGCCTCTACTTCGGTACCCCCTTAATATCGGAACCGAAGTCTCTTCTAAATCAACATCGACGTGTTCAACTGTCGATACTTCACTTGCTTCTAGATTAGATGTGTCAGCAAAAGAAAAAAAATTCCTTCAGAAAACACCACATCTCTAGATATCAAGAAATCTTTTTTGTCCAAATCATATAAACACCAACCTTTTTTTCCATATGGGTATCTTATAAAAACACACCGACTACTTCTACTAGCAAATTATCTCCTGTCCTCACATGTGCATAGCATAACGAACCAAATATTCTCAAGTGGTCGTATGTGGGTTTCTTACAGTATAATATACTATAAGGTGTTTTCCCGTTCAATACTAAAGATGGAGTCCGATTTATCAAATAACCTGCAGTTAATATGCATTCCCCCCAAAAATCAATGGGAAGCGATCCTTGAAACCTAAGAACTCTAGCCACATTTAAAATTTGTTGATGTTTTCTCTCGACTCTCTCATTTTGTTGAAGCGTTCCTGCACAGGATGTGTGAAATATTTTTACACATTTATCAAATTGTCGTTCAACCATTGATAAAAACATTTTAAATTTTTGCGGTGCTTCTTTCTTATCGACAAGTAAGTAAATCTAAACAACACGAGAAAAATCATCTACTATTGTTAAAAAATATGACGCACCACAAGTTGAAGTTGTCTTATAAGGACCCCAAAAATCACAATGAATCA
Organism: Eschscholzia californica; assembly: GCF_041429995.1. Taxonomy (NCBI): domain Eukaryota; kingdom Viridiplantae; phylum Streptophyta; class Magnoliopsida; order Ranunculales; family Papaveraceae; genus Eschscholzia; species Eschscholzia californica. The sequence goes on from NW_028238472.1 coordinate 36,142,371, forward strand.
ATTAAAAAATACTAGATGTTTTATTCCCACTAACTGGAAATTTATCTCTAGTTTGTTTTGTTTTTTGACAAACATCACAATTCTGCTGCAAGCTATAATACTACTATTATTTTGTTAAAAAACAAGTTCTGGAACTAACTTTGTCACTTGAAGTGAAGGACGACCCAAACTTTTGTGCCAAACATCAATGTGCGTTTTTTTATTTATCTTCAAAGTCTGTGCTTCTCGTGGTATGCCCCAAAAATAATAGAGTCCATTGCATCTTTCACCCGCACCAATCCAGAATTTCGAAGTGAGGTCCTGCATAACAGACAACTTTTTAGTTAATCGACAAAATAATCATAGTCGTCGGTTAACTGTGAGACATACATTAAATTGCAATTCAAAAATGGCACATATAAGACATTTTCCATAACGAAGTTTCCGTCAAGAATGATAGTTCCTTCTTTCTCGGCCATAGTTACACTTTCGTCCGGCAATTCCATGACACGAGTTGATTTCTCTCACATTATGAAGATCACCAAAGGTTCATGTCATGTGGTTAGAAGCACCTGTGTCTATAATCCAACAATCTTACTTACCTGTCATCTTTTCGGTCATAGCAAGTTTTGCTCTGTCTAACATCCAAGAAGCCGCTGCCACTGTTCGACGGAAAACCCTGGTGGTATTACTGAGTCACCCCTCAGGTACTCGATTCACTCCTTCCTCGTTTGTTTCTTTTTCCATTGATGCGAGTTCGATCACCCCACCATTCTGGATATCCATTTAAGGCGAAACAACTCTTTGATTCATGTCCAGTCATCTTGCAATTTGAACATACCAAGCTGGATTTCTCGCGTCCATCTGACCGTGTTGTGATAGTAAGGGCCATGATATTTGCTAGTTCATCCTTTCCATGAGAGAACGTTTTGACCCGCTCTTCTTGAATCAAAGTTGAGTACACTTTGTTCAGATTAGGAAGTGGGTCTTGAGCTAAGATGTTAGATCTGACTGTGCCATACACATTCTCTTCTGACTCTATAAGAAACGAACACACATTTTATTCTTCCTGTTTCTTCTCCAAAATTGACCTAATATCACAGGTACACCATCCACACTTGCACGTCGGCAGTTGTTCATAATTCCCGAATTCATCCTAAATTTTCTTGAGTCGACCATAGTAGTCTACAATAGTCATACCTGTTTGCTTGCAATCAGCAAGTTTAGATTTCAATTGTGGAATTCGTGGTCCATTAGTGATAGAAAACCAATCGCGAATATCATTCCAAAGAACTTGTGCTACTTTTATATGTGAGATTATAGATCGCAACGTCAGTTCAATAGTATTACGAATCCAAGAAACCAACAATGAATCAATCATCCACTAGTATTCATAGTCACCCGAGTTTTCGTCTAGTTCCACTATCGTTCCATCAATGAACCCAAACTTCTTTCGAGCTCTCAAGGTCGTCTTGAATAAACAAGCCCATTCATCATAATTTTCTCCTTAAGTTGAACTTGAGCGATCAACAAACCTGGATTATCAAGAGAAGTGATATCATATGGTGATATCGTCTTCGTCATCTCGCCGATAGGGTTATTCCCACCGTCGGCCATGCTTCAATTCTCAAATGACTATTGCTCTGATACCATAATAAGTTGCGGAAAATCAAGTTGTCTTATTCTCCTTTTAGGGTTCTGTATATATACAAATAAAACTACCAAAATAAAAGGATCTTATCTTAATACAGAATAACAAGAAAATATACACGTACAACTATTTTCCTAAAATATAAGATAGTCCTGAACACATTCCTAAATAAAATATTTTCCTAACATTCTCAATACTACATTCCTAAATACAGTGTTTCCAAATATTCTCAATAGTTCCATAGCCAGTCACAACATACTATGACTAAAATCCCTGAAGAGCAAACAAATCCATGCTTTGGATTGAAGAAATGCAAACAAATCCAAAACAGCTAGAGAGGGAATGGGAGGGTACAGAAAGAGGGATGAGAAGAAAGGGGAAAGGAGGAGAGAGGAAGGAAGAAAGAGAAATAATGTTGCTCAAAAGGGTAGACGGAGGAGAAGAGAGAAAGATTCAAAAACAAATTAAAGGTCTATCACAATGGAAGTTTTACAGACAATCCTTGCCGGCATATAGAAAAATGGTCAACAAAAATTATTTCCCTATAACAATTAGAAAATAAATTGGTCAACTATAGTTAACCAAATTTTGACAGTCTTTGTACTGTGGAAAGTATTCTTGTTTCTCCAAAACATTGGCTTTTCTTACCACATGAAGGAGAGGTTGAAACTGGTTTTGAATAAACTAAGCAAATTTGGATAATAAATCCAAATGTAGCGAGATTGCGTAATAAACAAACCAGAATTTGTTCTTTCTATTCCATTCCCAAAAAGTTATGAACCTCATATCTTTCATTACAAACTGATAACTAAGCCTTAAAATAAACTCTGATATAAGAGAAGGATTTGAGCCTGTAATGACTATATCATCAACATACGAAGCAGGGCTTTGCTTTTTTTTCCTACGAAGCAGGGCTTTGCTTTTTCGCCTGCAAAGCAGGCCTTCGCTTTTTTGCCTGAGAAACAGGGCTTTGCTTTTTTGCCTGAGAAACAGGGCAACTATATATTTTTTATCGGTCAGGTTATGGCTTGCGCTATCCGGACTTTATGAATTTCAAATAAGGCTCCACTTAGGCCTGCGTTAGCAGGACTTATTTTTTGTTAGTTGGGTTATAGCTTGCGCTATCCAAGCTTTATGAGTTTCCTATAAGGATCCCCCTTAGGCATGCATTAGCAGGGCTTAGTTTTTGTTGGTTAGGTTATGGCTTGGGTTGTCCAGGCTTCTTAGGTTTAGAAAAGGGCTCCCATTCGGCCTACATTAGTCGGGCTTTTCTTCGGTGGTCGGGTTATTGCTTGGGCTATCTGGGGTTACGTTTTAACGAGTTTAAAAGGGCTCCCCCATAGACCTCTGTTAGCAGGGCTTTTCCTTTGTGGTCGAAATATCTCTTGGGCTATCCGAGCTAACGTTTAATGAGGTTCAAGTAGGCAAACCTTATGCCTTCGTTAGCAGGGTTTTTTTTTTGTTGGCGTTTGCCATTCTTTCCTAAAAACTTCAGACCTTTTTCTGAACTTCAGAAAACCAAGAAAGTAAGCAGACTCTAAAAAAGGCTCATATGCTAAGACTCTATGGACTTTGACCCACTGACTTGGACTGACTCTGGTGAGACGAAAAATAAATAACTTTGAACTTTTAAAATTTGAACGCAACCTTAACTAGAGATCTTGACCTTCTGAGGCTTTTACTCCTGCATTTTTGATTCCTTAGCCTCTTCGAGCTTCTTTTAAGGAGTTTTGCAGCATTGGGTTTGAATCATATAGCAACTTCTTGCCACCTCTTGAATTCCTCTTACGATTCCAACTCTTCCTGTCTCAGGGATTATGAACTTCATCATTAGGTGTGAAATGGAGACGGTGGCTCCGGCGTCCTGCAAAAACCGTCTTCTGAGGATGACGTTGTCAACAATTATCCTCCCAACTATGAGGAAATCTACCATGATTAGCCGACTAGATCCGCTTTCTCTGATTGCTACCGACATTGTTATAAAGTCGTCAGTTGGCACTTCATGCTCTCCAAATCCCTCAAGGAATGATTGGTAGGGTTTTAGATAGCTGGGATTAACGCCAAGCTATTGAAAACATACTTTGCTCATAACATTTGCAGAGCTGCCAATGTCGATCATGATTCGACTTACACTCCAATTCGCGATCACTATAGTGATTACCAGGGAATCAGTATGTGGAGTGATTATCCTATGCATATCATCGTCTGTAAAGATGATATGGGTGTTTTTGTGTGCGATTTCCGGTACGGAGGAAGCGGTTCTTTAGCCTCATTCGCGAATCTCTGTCGGCCGCTTTTTGTACTTCCTCCCGACACCGGGACTTCTGCTATAGTATTAATTGTCCCCACCGTTTTGGTCTCTGACTTTTCTTCGGACTCCTCTTCTAGACCTCCTGGCCGGGTGAAGTAGTTTTGGTGTCTATCCCTGACTCTACTCCTTTTTTACTTGAAGATCTCTTATTTTTTTATTCGGGCGAAGAGGTGCATGTTTTATATATATATATATATATATATATATATATCGACCTTTCCTATTCTCACCATCTCTTCTATGAGGTTTCTAAGGTGTCGACACTCCTCAGTTTTGTGGCCATAATCTTCATGGAAAGGGCACTATGCATTCATGTCTCTAGGTCTTAAATCCCTCTTGTCAGGGTTCGGCTTTGGGAGTTTTACTTTTTCGACCTTCATCTGTATTTGTAAAATTTCTTCCCTCTTTCTGTTCGGAGGTCGTCGATCTTCCTCCTGTTCCTTTCTCCTTGGTGGATCCCTTTTATGTAGGATGTTAGCAATTTCCTTTATTCTTTTATAATTCATCGACCATTACAACATTTTGAACCCTCATGGTGAATCCTTTCGAAGTAGACGACTCGTCCTTCAATATCTTTCTTAGGATATTGTCACGTCGCGGTCTTCTCTTCAGGGCTATGCAGATGACTTTGAAATCCTGGTAAGGTATCTGAACCATCTCGTTCCTGAATCTATGCTTGTATATGTCCAGTGATTCTCCTTTTCCCTGAACTATGTTGAACAACTACTCATCCGTCTTGCCCATTACATAGCTGCCTGGAAGGCTGAACAGAAAACTGACATGAGGTCGTCAAACAAATAGATGTATCCTGGAGTGAGAGTCTTATACCATGATTGGGCGGGTCCCCTTAGGATCCTTGGGAATACCAGACACCAGATAGAATTATTAGTGGTGCTTAGGCTTATTAGCGAAGTATAATTACGCACGAATATGGTCAGGTCTCCTAAACCACTGTAACTTTCCAAGCGACTTGAAGTTGCTGAGTCAAAAAGCTTCGAGAATAGGAGCACTTAGTGGGGGTGCTGTTTTTCCATTTTCTTGCGCTTTTCTCCTCCTACATGCTAGTAAGCTGAAATACTTGATGAATAAACAAGTCGTTTATAGATGGCTCGTATTGTTCTCCTGCCATCTAGCGAAGAGCTCGGTGTCCTCCGCTTCAGTCCTAGCTATTGGAGTAGTTTCTTACCGAGGTCTCCATCTTTGATCCGACACTGTTTCTCCCTGCATATTCAACAATCACGTAGTCTCTAAGATGCTCTGCCCTGGTCGGGGTGCAAGCATGCTGGCTGGAGTTCAGAAAAGTTTTCGTGGCGAAGATCTTATTTTTGTCATCCGATCTCCCAGTTCTGGGATCTTTTTCACGGATGCTGCTTTTCTCTATGCTCTCACGAGATTTTCCTGTAGCTTCCATATGTTCGCGACACCTCGTTATTTCGCGGACTTAAGTCTTTCGACGCCAGCGACCAACTCTTCGGTTGTGGTTCATTCGCTTCCGCCTTGGGTATCATCTTGAGTAGAAATCCTATATCTTCAAAAAAAACATTTTGAAAAGGGAAATAAGAGGTGATTCTGAAGGGAATTGAAGTAAGAGTTTGGGTTACCGAACGTAGATGTTGGAGTCAACCCTCCTCGTGCCAATTTGCTGATGTCAAAATTAGTCACCTTGGTATCAGTCACAATAAAAGAGACTTGATGCTGGTTCACGCCTGGTTGATTGATTCTAGTCCGTTAATTCACGCCTTCATCAATCCCGCGCCCGCTCTTACTCTAGGAAACTCGGGGGAAAATCCTACAAGGAGCTCGGAAACCACTCTAACGCTCAAGACAGTCAGATTATCTTTGCAGATAAGAGGTTAAGTGTTGATTGAACCTTTTGTGAGCGTAGCTTCTTGGAGATGATTTAATTAACTTTAATTTATAGGTTGCTTTTGTCCGATTATCAATAGACGGTGATGATGAGACAGTTGGGATTTAAGATTTCCTTTTGAGTTTATTTCATATCTTTGATATTTTAGAGTTCCTCTGTTTTACGATTGGGGAAAGATATCTTTCCAAGTTGATAGATTCTCTAGGAAAAGTTTCCTCCTTTGAGATTCTTGAAGGTCAAGTTAGGCAAATACTGAAGATCCTCACCGGTTGGGATCTTTGATTAGATTTGGGCTTAAGTCGTTAAGCGTTTGACATGCTTATACCTTCACATATTTAGGGCTTAAGGTACCGACCTTGCTTAAGTTGACTTCCTTAGCCTTCCCGCGAATCTAAGGATAGACCTGGTTGTATTTGAGTCAGGGCAGCGCTTAGGCGTCTATGATAATCGTGTCGACCCTCTAATTTTTGGCTTGAGTCTGGTAGACCTCCTTCAGATTCATCCCTCCTACCTTGGAGCTCTGCCTCGCATACCAACTCTATCTAGGAGGTTTAATCCGAAATTGGGCAGCCATGTTGAAAGTGTCTTGAATATGGGTTGATATCTTATCCGGTTTACGGTCCACCAACGGCTGCGGATTCATTATTCTGACTAATACCAAATTGATTAGTCACGGCTAGATCCAACACTGCGGATTCACTATTCTAAGTGTTACTAGATTGACAATTTTTAACATCAGTAGCAGTCTCAGCATCTTGAAGATACCAAGAAGACAAATTTTCACATCAACACACTCGATTTGGGGGCGAAACATGCAAGGAAATCGAAAACCTCTTTGACACTCAACACTGTCAGATTGCCCTCGCACTTAAATAATTGCGTAAGAGTGATCCCGAGTTAATGAACTGTGACTTACTCGTTGGTTTGTATTCTTCAAGGCGAGTTCTTTACCTTTTATAGACTTCTTTAGCCGACTGTTGATAGGCGGTGTTGATGAGGCGGCTGAGACCCGCTGTATGATATTGAAACTACTATTTTGTAGTTTTTAGATATTAGGATTCCTATGTGGGACTATCCCGTATATTTGATATATGCAAGTTCTCTTATTCAAGGATACTCAGTATTTAGGATTGATCGTGTTTCTGATCTTGTACGTTCTGTTGCGGAATTCTTTATCCTAAGTTTAATAAATACTTAGGATCCTTACCGACTAGGATCTTAGATAGGATCCCTGATTAAGGCGGTAAAGCATGAAGCACGCTTCTACCACCCCCTAATATATCAGGTTTGAGGTATCAGCTTCACTTACATAAACCCCCATTTGTCTTCTCTCTGGAGCAGGGCTTAGGCGCCTAGGAAAATCGTACGACCCCCCTTGTTCTGGGCTTGAATGGTAGACCTCTTTCAGGTTCAATCTCCCAGTTGACTTGATACGGGTTAACCCGTTGGACTTTTAGTCTTTTCTTGACTATTGACCGACTATTTATTGATATCATGAAGAGGCCGTGGTGAAGATAAAGATCAAGAAGCAAAAGTTGTCCTCCAAGCTAACAAACAACAAATCTAATTGACCAAATTCTACATGTTGAACCAAATTCAGATGTCCCAAGACACTGGCTAAAAAAATTAAAAGTTAAACACTCGAGCTAAGAGAGATCCTTAATATATTTAGTGGGTATAAGTCATCGTCCATCAGTGCCTCTAACCCACAAAATTTCATAATTGTCTTCAGACTCATTAAACTTTTCCTTCCTTCTTTTACAAAATATATTCCTAATTCCTTGAAAATATTTTAATCAATAAAAGCCTAAGCAAGGAAGAAGCAACCAGTCATATTGAAATGGTAAAATATAAATGCAACATCCATGTTCTCATACTTGCCCTAATTATTGTAAAAATAATTTTTAATCAGTTGTAATTAATTGATTAAAAATTAATTACAATAACAGCTTGGCAAAGGAAGGAATCAAAATTTAATTGACACCTGCTTTAGGATATTGAAATATTCTATTCAATAACAGCTTGGCAAAGGAAGGAATCAAAATTAGTTCAGACTATTTTTATAACAAACTCTATTAATTGAATGAATTGGCTTTTCAAGAAATATAATAACATCCACGTTTTTATACTTGTGTTGACTTCTTTTTAACAATGAGAATTTAATAGTCCTTAACAAAAAAAAAAATGAGAATTTAATAGACTCTGTTTCTAGTTGAATACTTTTCCAGAAGTATTAGGCAGTAGCTATCCTAACTACTAATAGAAATAATTGTACCTTCAACCCAAGAAAAGAATTTCATCAAAAAAAAAACTCCAAAAAAATAAAATAATTGTACCCATAAAAGTCTAAGCAATATAACAGTCATAGATCACATGAAAAGTGTGTTATTATTCTTGGGATTATAATCATAATAGTTGGATCTAGTTGACTCGATCTGTTATGCTAACTTCAAGTAAATAGTCATTGTATAAAAGGGGCTATGAAAGTTTAATCCAAAAAGAATTGAGAAATGATACAAAAAGTCTGTAATTTCAAAATGTTTGTTTAGTCCACTGAAATAATTTGTTGAGCCAAATACTGACCAGTTTTGACCAGTAAAAACTGTCAATAGATTGACTTGGGGCGATGTACGGTGAATTGCTGAATTCGCACGAGTATGACCCCGACTAAACAAACTTAGAGGTGCACCCAAAAGAACTCGGTCACCTAAGCCCTCCATGGGAGGTCTGCAAGAGTTTACTAGGAACCTTGAACTCCGTCAAGACTTAATGGCCAGCATAAGGGTGGATCCAAGTCAATCTCTGCAACCCGAGCCCTGACACGGAAAGTTTGCAGAAGTGTGCTCGACACCTTGAGCTCTATTCTGCCTCTAAAGAAATGCCGGTCGCGTAGCAGGCTAGACCTCCTTTAAGCATTGCTCCTTAAAGGGCCTTCTGCATGACCTCCTTTAAGCATTGCTTAGACTTTATTGGCATTTGCAGATGTTGAGCCGTTAGGAGGGCAAGCCCCCGCAGGGGTGGAGCGACAATGACTTATAGGCGTAGAGCTATTATGGTGGCAGATTTAAGTCAATAGGAGCATATTCAAGTCAAGGTGGAGAATTATTGAAGTGTGGTGGAGAAATGTTGAAAGTCTCTTGAATATGGTTTGATATCTAACCCGGTTTACGACCCGCCATCCCGCTTCATGATACATAAGATGGTCAACCTTTGACTAAGGTCAAGAAGTTGGTGCACCCGAAAAGGTTGCACACCAAAGCGGAGGTATCAAGTAGTAATCCAGCAAAGCCGGGATCGATCCAAGGATAGGAAGGTAGTTTGGAAATCGAAGGGTTTTATTCCTCGGTTTAAGTGTTACTAGCTAACTTAGACTAAGACGAAAAGGGAACAAAGGTAAATGAGGAGTTTTATAATCGAATAACTAACAAAAGAAGAAAACAAGTAAAAAAAAACTAAATTATATATGTAAACAGGCGAGAGAGATTCGAGAGAGGAGTTGAAGGAACAAGAGTAGGGAGACAACAAATAAGTGAGAGAAGTGTCGAGGTCCGGGAATCCGTTGTGGTGAACCTACAACTATTTACGGTCCAATCGAATGGGTTGATGTAAATCTAGTCTCGATTCCTACGGTAGATGTTCATAAGCACTACGTATGTCCGGAGATAATACTTAGTCAAACAAACTTCCTAAACGATTAAAACCGAATCATCGAAAATTTCGTCTAGCCGCCTAACTATGTGAAGTGCATGACAAAACACATGAAATTTGGAACTAGACTACGATCGATATCGATCACTTTGCCTAATTGATTAACTATGCAAAGTACTTGATAAGACACATGAAAAACAATTGAAACAAGTAATCGAAATAAGAGAACATCAATTTATTATCAAACATTAAATCATCACATAAGCAATCACAAATTCATCGCGTTTGATCCCATATTCGACTCACGAGATTTAGCTAGACATGGCGAAACGAGCAATGAATGGAAAGAAGGTAAATAAAGACACGAGTTAAAGCGAGAATTCCCCCTTTTTCGATGAAGCGTGTGGCTAAGATCGTCGGAATAGATAAGTCCAAGGGTGCAGCCGATCTCCCCTTAGCAGAATATAGGTTCCCATTAGAATTGCAAATTTGGTGTCCCCAACCAAAATCTGAGTGCCCCATAGCCTTAATCATCTTCTTCCTCTCAAACTCCATCCACCATTAAAGGTTAGTTCAAGCTTTCTCTCTACAGATTTTAGCTCAAATCACAAGCAAGCATAAGGGAAATCATCAAGAGACACAAGCAAGAAGAACCCTAAACAAAACCCTAGGTTTCCGGCCAAATTAATGGTCGGAATAACCTACCCAAATCCGGCCAAATAGAGCTCGGTCTAGGGCTTCACAAACCGAGCTGCTTCTAGTGCATCCCGTGCCGGCTGAAGGTTGTTCCGCACCGATGCTAGAAGGCCCGAGCACTTGCTGCCATGAAAGCTTAAGTCTCGAGCTGCTACTTTCTCTGCCCGTGCTTGAAGGTCGAGCCAACAGCTGCTGTTCGTTCTCAGCCCGAGCTGCTCCTGTGCCGGCCTAGCTCTGGCCGGTCCAAGTTTGGCCGGCCAAGCTAGGCCGGCACTACTGATGCACCCGAAAAGGTTGCACACCCAAGCGGAGGTATCAAGTAGTAGTCCGGCAAAGCCGGGATCGATCCAAGGATAGGAAGGTAGTTTGGATATCAAAGGGTCTTATCCCTCGGTCTAGATATTAAAAGCTAACTTAGACTAAAAAGGAGAGAAACAAGGATAAATGGGGGTTTTTAATGAATAAGCAATAAGAGATTAAAGCAAACAAGTAAAATAAACTAAACTAAACAATATAAGTAAAACGGGAGAGAGAGATTCGAGAGAAGAGTCGGAGGAACAAGAGTCGGGAGACGGTAAGATTCGATTCGGGCAACAAATAGGCGAGAGAGGTGTCGAAGTCCGGGAATCCATAATAATAATCCTACGACTACGTATGATCCAATCTAATGTGTCGAAGTATAATCGATGTTTGACTCCTAAAGTAGATGTTTCTAAGTACTACGTATATCCGGAGATCATACCTAGTCAAACAAACGCCTAATTCGGTTAATCCCGAGTCATATCAAATGAACATCAATTCATAATCAAAACATCAAATCATATTAAACATAATCACAAATTCATCACATTTCATCTCATATAATCGACACACTTGATTTAGCTAACATGGTGAATAAGTAATAAATGAAAAGAAGATGATGAGAAATCCCCCTTTTTCGATGTGGTTCGAGGCTAGGTTCGTCGAGAGAATTGAGTCTCTAAGTGTAGTCGATCTCCCCGTAGCAATTTTCTGGATTTCCCTTTAATAGTGAACTTTGGGTGTCCCCGAGCAAAAATCAGATTTCCCCATAGCGACCACCATCATCTTCTCCATTTTTTACCCAAACTCCATTAAAGCTTCATCAAGCTTTCTCTCTCTAGAGATTTCTTACCCAAAATCAAATCAAACTACATGGGAAGATAGATCAAGACATGGGGAGTAAAAGCCCTATGGTTTCGAATCAAAAAAGTTGCCGGAAATCCTCGAAAAATCCGGTCAAAGAAACCCTAGTTCCGGCCAACCCTAGATCCGGCCATGTGCACACTGTCGACCCCTTCCAAGCGATGTCCGAGCAACCCGAGCACGTTCCCATGCCAACCGAGCTATGCCTTGAAGGCCCGAGAGTGCAGCAGGTCGCGTCCTTGGAGCAGCTCGGGCTGCTGTTCCGAGCAGCAGCAGGTCGCGTCCTTGGAGCAGCTCGGGCTGCTGTTCCGAGCAGCAGCAGGTCGCGTCCCGAGCGTTGCTCCCGTGCCGGCCAAGACACCCGCAGCTGCGTCCCGAGCTCGGAAGCTGCTGTCCGAGTTCCTTGAAGCCTTCCCGAGTAGCTCTTGTGGTGCCGGCCAACTTGGCCGTCACCCTCCTTCTCTCTCTTTCCTCTAACTCTTGCTCAAACTCTCTTGATGAAGATGAAACCCTAGCTTCACCAAGAACCCTAGTTTTCTCTCTCTTCCTCCTTTTTCTTGGTTGTTTTATGATGGATGAAGAAGAAGATGAATAGTGTATTTGACTCAAACCCTAGACTTAGTCAACCTTGACTTTGACTCAAACTTGAGTCCATTGGGTGCCTCCAAAATCTCTTCTTTCTTCATCTTCTTTGGGCTTGGGTTTTAGACTTCACTTGGAAATCAAGAGGGTGCCTTCTAGAATTATAACCAAAGGAGGGTGCCTTCATAGAATCCTTGTTTTAAGACCGAACCTCGACTTCTTTCTTTCACAACTTCCCCGTCCGAACTTGGAATTGACTTCCGTTTTCACCGTTGGGCTCGTCTTTGACTCCTCTTCTCATATGATTTGCTTGAAGTCTTTTTTTCTCATTTTGGGCACATGAAATGATAGTGATAATTCGCCCCATTTATTCCGAATTCCATGTTTAGCTCCAAATATGGTACCTAAACAAGAAAAACACATAAAATATTATTGATAACACTCGAAAATGACTAATTAGTCTAAGTTAGGCTCTCCAAATGTGACATTTTCGTGTCACATCAACATCCCCAAACTTAAACTTTGCTAGTCCTCGAGCAAACAAAATAAAATGAAAGCCTAACTCACTTTCGGAGGAATCCCGGTTGCATTTAGCATATGCAACAAGCCGTTAAACCCCTAGGTTACCCCTAGTGGACGAGTGTGGTCTCGTGAGGGTTTCCATTGATGATACCCACAAACATCGAGTTCAAATGCATAAGGGTTCAAAATCTAAATCATAGATAAGCATGATTGATAAAGTAAAGGGTTTAAGCATGTCAACATATAATGAATCAAGTAAATAAGTTCTTGTAAAAGCTAAAGGCCCCTTCACTAATGATCTTACCCCTAAGTGCTAGTGTCATACTATAATGAGCAACATCTACGTTCCGAAGTCACAACGCCTTGATTCCTAGTTTAGTCCATTTCGCCTCGACTTCGGCCTCACGGACATACACTCCAAATATGAAATCACTCAAGAATGGTTCGCTCGTATGTGTGAGTGTGATCACTAGCATGGACTCAACACATAAAAAGGGGTGAGGACAACATTTTGGAACGAATGATCTTCGAAAAGGAATTAGGCACTATATAGAGTGGGGAAGCTCACTCACCCTTCTCACCCATTCTACCCCTCTAAGAATGCCTTCCAAAGGTTAACGGATACTAGAGATGGATGACGATGGAGGATTCCCGAGAATGTCGAACTCTTCATGATAGAACCTCTTAAGCACTTCCACATTCGTTTCTTGCTTCGAATACTTATTCATGAACATACACACAAACACACACATATATACAATCACATCACTCACACAAAAGAGCTAACATGCTCAAACATAACATAACAACTTTATTCATCATTCATTTTTTTTTCTTTTTGTCTTTCTTTCTTTTTTTTTTTTCACTTTTTCACTTTTTTCTTTTTTTTTTTTCATAACACAAAATCACATAAAACAAACATAACTCGCACTATACTATATTCTTGCAATCAACTTTTTCCATTTCTTACTTGCTTTGACATTCTTCTTTCTTTCTTCTCATGTCTTCATTCTCGGGATATAAGATGATGGATGATGATGGAGTATCCGCTTTCCTCTAGTTGACACTCTTATTGGGTTTCATGGACTACAAGGGCAAGGTTAATTCGCTATCCTAATGTCACTCTTAGTGGCTAAGGAAGTTGAGCACACGAGATCAAATGAGCTCTTTTAATAGTTACGAGGTTGAGTAGCTCTTCATTCTACTCGGAGTTAGCGCGGAAGAGTACACTCGAAGGACAATTTAGGCTTTGAGCTCTCACATGGGTTAAGTCTCCACTAATGACTACTCTAGGTCTCTTAGAGATGTTTCTTCTTCACTAAGATGTTACTCCCATAGCATAACACAAACACTTAAAGACTCGACTTTCATGCAAAGACCATTAGCAATCACAAAACTCATCAACTCGACACATATGCATCAACATTCTTAAAACCATCACTACAATCACATGCAAATCTACCCAAAATGTTCAAAAATTTTCAAATTTTGGCTAATTTGAACCCTTTTGTCTTTGAAACCCATGGTCATGCATTGGTTATGGTCATATCCCGCATCCCCAAACTTAAAACTAACATTGTCCTCAATGTTCTAAGCATACACTCACCAAAAGATAAAAGGCACATCAATTTAAAGAGAAGAGTGGAGAGATATTACCATTACCGAAGGAGATAAAAAAATGATACTACCAAGGCTCATGTATAAAGAGGTTCCAAGTTGATGCCAAGCTCGCGCCATCCCCAAACTTGGAACAAACCACGCCTTAGAAGTAAAACATATAAGAAATGCTCCTAAAATATCCAAAAATATAATGAGAATGAAACACATAAAAGACATGACCATGTAAAAGTCTACCACTAACGTGGGTATACACGATTGCATTGAGCTATGCAATTAGCCTTTGATTCTCTTGTTGTCACACAAGAGCACGAGTTATGTCTCGTGGAGGGTTTCCAGAGATGCTACCCACAAACATCAAGGCCCATCTTAATCGGCTAACGATCATAAAGTAACAAACGGAAGATTTGGGGATCAACCCAAAGAAAACTATATACAAATGCTAAAAGTCTCACAAAAATATTAAACCAACGAAGTGCACGTGAGACTAAAAGCGAAAAGAGACCATCCCCAAACTTAGTGGATGCACGGTCCACTAAGTACGCATAAATGCTAGGGGCGACGACTAAAAAATCGTCAAAAGGGTCGACATATAAGTGAAGTGGGAGGAGGTCAGTTGAAGGCAAGAAGTCATACTCAAGCTTAGTGGATAAAACATCCACTAAGTCCTTAGACATGCTAGGGAAGACGTCCGAAGTGTCCCAAAAGGGGTCAACAACCGAGTCTGAGATCATGTGGAAGGTCGAACTAGACTCTAAGGGTAAGGCAATATGCTCGGGGACCAAGTCAAGGTCCATAATTTCCTTAGGTAAATAATCCAACAAGCTATCCGCTATCTCTTCAACTACTATGTCATCGACGTCCTTAAAGGCATCGGGAGCCTCAAAGTTAGGCATAACACCTTCCATTCTACATAATTCATCCAAGTAATCACAAGTGCTAAAAATTGGAAAGTTCAACATCGTGTGATCCCCAAACTTGCTCTTAGAGCTATCATCCTGAACATTAAAATCTAATGTAGTCTGATCATGGTGAGATGACAATGGTCGAGGGAGTGAGCAACAAGGGTCATCGGTCTGTTCAATCTCAAATGGTCTATCAGGAGCTTCATCGACATTTAACTTAAGACTAGAGTTAGGTGTATTACCCTCACCATCATTTATAGTCTCTTCTTGAGTTTGGGGTGCGCAAACCCCTTCCTCGTCGACGATAGGCTCTGACTCAAGTCTATCAACAATTTTGAGAAGTCGTTCCGTGATCTCCGTTATATCTCGATTAAATCTAGTTTGGTACTCTAAAATTGCTTGAAGAGTGTCTTCAGACATCTCCTCATAATAAGGCACATGAGTATAACTAGACGAAGACTCTCGCGGAACACGAATCATGGGACAATACTCGGTCAAATGGTCTAAGCTCGCACAAATATCACAAACCGGGTTAATGGTCTCCATGGTCCTTTCTTCACTACCTTCATGTAGATACCTAGACTCGACTCTTTGAGTGGAATCATCGAGTCGGGAATTGTCATCACTAAATGAATCGTTCATATATGCTTGTCGATAGTCACGAAGACTTCGACGTGGTCGATCAATACTACTAGAACTACGGTCCTCATCAAATGACAAATTCATACATGAAGGTGTGGTCATCCCAAATTCTTGTCGATAGTCTCGAAGACTCTTACGGGGTTGATTACCCTTATGCTCATAATCCCTAAAACCATGTTCATGACGAGTCTGACCGACTCCATACATCCGTCGATATTCACCCATGGTCATCCTAGGTCGGTCAGACTCAACTCGCCTATTCCTATCCCTAGTCGGACCATTCCTATGTAAGTTTGAGTAGTCCTGATGACTTGTAGATGGTCGACTAGTGTTGGAAAGAGTTCGCATAAGGTCATTCTCATCAAATGACCAACTTGCCATGATCTCACAATATTCAAAAATACCAACACACAATCGCAAAAAAAGGGAACAAACACTTATAGACTAAACAATCACAAACAAGTAAAAAGGATGAGATAGAATGCGATACTATCGAGTGCTCCTCTCGTTTCGTTCGCCTTTCTTCTTAAGCTTCTCGATTCCTTCCTTTTCCTTCGCCTTTATGTCAGTTTTGCCTCTTTTCTCGAAAACGGTACCTAAAAAGAAGATAAAAAAATACAAAAATAAATAAAGAGAAAACGTCTAAGAAAGCAACTAACACAAGACTAATGAACAAAACAACAAACGCTATCCTAACTAGTAAACCTATCCCCGGCAGCGGCGCCAAAAACTTGATGCACCCGAAAAGGTTGCACACCCAAGCGGAGGTATCAAGTAGTAGTCCGGCAAAGCCGGGATCGATCCAAGGATAGGAAGGTAGTTTGGATATCAAAGGGTCTTATCCCTCGGTCTAGATATTAAAAGCTAACTTAGACTAAAAAGGAGAGAAACAAGGATAAATGGGGGTTTTTAATGAATAAGCAATAAGAGATTAAAGCAAACAAGTAAAATAAACTAAACTAAACAATATAAGTAAAACGGGAGAGAGAGATTCGAGAGAAGAGTCGGAGGAACAAGAGTCGGGAGACGGTAAGATTCGATTCGGGCAACAAATAGGCGAGAGAGGTGTCGAAGTCCGGGAATCCATAATAATAATCCTACGACTACGTATGATCCAATCTAATGTGTCGAAGTATAATCGATGTTCGACTCCTAAAGTAGATGTTTCTAAGTACTACGTATATCCGGAGATCATACCTTGTCAAACAAATGCCTAATTCGGTTAATCCCGAGTCATATCAAATGAACATCAATTCATAATCAAAACATCAAATCATATTAAACATAATCACAAATTCATCACATTTCATCTCATATAATCGACACACTTGATTTAGCTAACATGGTGAATAAGTAATAAATGAAAAGAAGATGATGAGAAATCCCCCTTTTTCGATGTGGTTCGAGGCTAGGTTCGTCGAGAGAATTGAGTCTCTAAGTGTAGTCGATCTCCCCGTAGCAATTTTCTGGATTTCCCTTTAATAGTGAACTTTGGGTGTCCCCGAGCAAAAATCAGATTTCCCCATAGCGACCACCATCATCTTCTCCATTTTTTACCCAAACTCCATTAAAGCTTCATCAAGCTTTCTCTCTCTAGAGATTTCTTACCCAAAATCAAATCAAACTACATGGGAAGATAGATCAAGACATGGGGAGTAAAAGCCCTATGGTTTCGAATCAAAAAAGTTGCCGGAAATCCTCGAAAAATCCGGTCAAAGAAACCCTAGTTCCGGCCAACCCTAGATCCGGCCATGTGCACACTGTCGACCCCTTCCAAGCGATGTCCGAGCAACCCGAGCACGTTCCCATGCCAACCGAGCTATGCCTTGAAGGCCTGAGAGTGCAGCAGGTCGCGTCCTTGGAGCAGCTCGGGCTGCTGTTCCGAGCAGCAGCAGGTCGCGTCCTTGGAGCAGCTCGGGCTGCTGTTCCGAGCAGCAGCAGGTCGCGTCCCGAGCGTTGCTCCCGTGCCGGCCAAGACACCCGCAGCTGCGTCCCGAGCTCGGAAGCTGCTGTCCGAGTTCCTTGAAGCCTTCCCGAGTAGCTCTTGTGGTGCCGGCCAACTTGGCTGTCACCCTCCTTCTCTCTCTTTCCTCTAACTCTTGCTCAAACTCTCTTGATGAAGATGAAACCCTAGCTTCACCAAGAACCCTAGTTTTCTCTCTCTTCCTCCTTTTTCTTGGTTGTTTTATGATGGATGAAGAAGAAGATGAATAGTGTATTTGACTCAAACCCTAGACTTAGTCAACCTTGACTTTGACTCAAACTTGAGTCCATTGGGTGCCTCCAAAATCTCTTCTTTCTTCATCTTCTTTGGGCTTGGGTTTTAGACTTCACTTGGAAATCAAGAGGGTGCCTTCTAGAATTATAACCAAAGGAGGGTGCCTTCATAGAATCCTTGTTTTAAGACCGAACCTCGACTTCTTTCTTTCACAACTTCCCCGTCCGAACTTGGAATTGACTTCCGTTTTCACCGTTGGGCTCGTCTTTGACTCCTCTTCTCATATGATTTGCTTGAAGTCTTTTTTTCTCATTTTGGGCACATGAAATGATTGTGATAATTCGCCCCATTTATTCCGAATTTCATGTTTAGCTCCAAATATGGTACCTAAACAAGAAAAACACATAAAATATTATTGATAACACTCGAAAATGACTAATTAGTCTAAGTTAGGCTCTCCAAATGTGACATTTTCGTGTCACATCAACTACTCCTTCTCTTTCCCTCTCTCTATCCAAGCTCCTAAACTTGAAGAACTAAAAACCCTAGAGAACCCTCCTCTTTCTCTCTCCAAAATCAGACTTAGAGGGTGTTTGATTTTTTAGCACTTGTAAGTGCTAGCACTTACTAAGTGATTATCACTTAGTAAGTGATATCACTTGTAAGTGTTATGGCGTTTGTTTTCCGTCATTTCTAAGTGTTTGATTTTTGTTTTATGTTAATTTTAAATGTCATAAAAATGAGAAATTGTCTATTGTGACCTTAAAGTAGTTACATTTTGGCATTTCATGCTAATTCATTATGCTCGCTAGTTTGGATACAAGATAATTATGATTTATAAATACTTTGTGTTGAAAAATATTAACCTCAAATAATTAAGAATTATGAACGAGAAAAAACTTACGTTGCGTTATGGAGTTTGGGTGGTTCCGTATGAAGGAAGAGATGCGAAATGAAAGAAGAGATGCGAAAAAATTAGAAGAAAAGCTTAGGTGAAGGATGAGTGAAGAAGGAAAAGAGTCATCGCTAAAGTCATAAAAGGATTTTTTACTTATCAATTGTTTAAGATTTTTTATTTAGTTATAATTATATTAGTAATTATTATATTCGGAGAAGGATAAAAATGTCTTTTTTAGCACTTAGAAAGTAAGTGCGAAAAAATAAGCTCCAAGTTGGAGCTTACTTTTTTGCACTTACTTTGACCCCACTTACAAGTGATATTCACTTATTAAGTGAAAAATCAAACAGCCTAAAATTGCCGGCCCGCACTTATTAAGTGAAAATCACTTAATAAGTGCGAAAATCAAACACCCTCTTAGCCAAAGTCTGATAGAAGGTGACCCCTCTTTCTTTTCTTGCAACCCTTGACTAAGACTTAGTCTATAAGACTTGACTTTGTCTACCTAAAGGAGGGTGCTCATAAAATTAATATCTTTTCTTCTTCTTTGTTGTTTCTTGGACTTGGGCTTTAATTGAGACTAAAGAGGTGCCTTCATCATTTCTCTACTAATTTATTTCAAGAGAAGACCTCAACTTCTTTCTTACAGAACTTTCCCGTCCGGACTCCAAATCGACTTCCATTTTCACCGTCGGACTCGTCATTGACTCCCCTTGTCATTTAACCTTTGATTTTCACAAAAATGACCAATATTTCCCTGGTGCTCTTTTCTTTTCTTTGGTCGCGTGTGTCGATGATGTGGTGATTCGCTCTTTTTATTCCGGATTAAACGCCAAACCCCAAATAAACTACCTAGCAATAAAAACACATAAATTATTAGAATTAACACCCGGAAGGAACTAACTAATCAAAGTTATATGACCTACATGTGGTATTTTCGCGCCACATCAACATCCCCAAACTTAGAACTTGCTAGTCCTCGAGCAAACAAACCAAACAAAACAATAAAGTAAACCTAACTCACTTTCGGAGGAGTCCCGGTTGCATTTAGCGTATGCAACAAGCCTTTAAACCCTTAGGTTACCCCTAAAGGACGAGTTTTGTCTCGTGAGGGTATCCAGTGAATACACCCACAAAGTTCTAGATTCCAAGGGACAAAAGATTTCAACTATCGATGCAAATAAGGTGATGATCAACAAGTGAGAGACTAAAATATGTCAAACATATGAATCAAACCACTAAACACAAAAACACGCTAAGAGTCTCCTCATTAATAGTTTTATACTCAAATGCAAGTGTTCCATCATCATGAGTATCATCCAAAGCTAAAGTAACAAAACCTTGTTTCCTATCATAGCACATTTCGCCTCGACTTTAGCCTCACGGTCATACGCTCTTAAACATGAAATCACTCAAAATCGAATTGTAATGGTTCACTCTCATGTGTGAGCATGGAATAAAGTAAACTCAACACATACAAAATTAAATGAGGATATCAAGTTCTAAAACAAAATGATCTCTTAGGAATGGAAACAACCACTAACGGAATGGGGAAGCTCACTCACCCTTCTCACCCACTCTACCCTCTAATAATGTCTCCTAAAGGTAAACGGATACAAGTGATGGAATGGAAGATGATGAAATCCCGAGAATATCGACGCCTTCAATGATAAAAGAATACTCAAACAACCTTTAAACTTGACTTTTTGCCTTGAATACTTTATTTTCCACAACACTTACACAAAGACAAACACAAAATAGCACATATAAACACTATCTTTTTTTTTTTTCTTTCTTTTCTCTTCTTTTCTTTTTTCTCTTTTTCTTTTTTTTTTTTCTTTCTTTTCCACTTTTTCACTTTTTTTTTTAACACATAACCAAACACAAAAAACAAAAATACAAACTAGTATTCTTAACAAATCACTTTTACGTTCACACTTTGCTTTCACATTCTTTCTTCTTTACGTTTCATGCCTTCATTCTCGGAAGTAGTATGATGAATGGATGGTGGAGTATCCGTTTCCCTAAAGTTGACACCATTATCGGGTTTCATGGACTACAAGAGTAAGGTTTATTCGCTATCCTGATGTCACTCCTAGTGGTTAAGGAAGTTGAGCTCATGAGATCGTCTAAGCTCTATTGAAAGTTGCGAAGTTGAGTAGCTCTTCATTCTACTCGGAGTTAGCACGGAAGAGTACACTCAAAGGCAATAAAAAGGCTCAGATATCTCACATGGGTTTAAGTCTCCGCTAATGACTATTTTAGGTCACTTAGAATTGTTCCTTCTTCCTAAGATGATACTCACATGATAGCACACGAACACTAAAGGACTTAACATTCATGAAGGGACTAAGAGCATGCATAAGATTTATCAAGAAAGAACCACATGCATCAGCATACTCAAGAATACCACTAGAGTCATACCAAATCTACCCAAAAATTTTCAAATTTGGTCAATTTGTTGAACCCTCTTGTCTTTTGAAATCTAAGGTCATGATGTCATGCGACCAAAAAGGTCGTATCCCAATCCCCAAACTTAAAACTAACATTGTCCTCAATGTTCTAAGCATATACTCACCAAAATATAAGAGGTACAATAAGTTAAAGAGAAGAGTGGAAGGATATTACCATAGTCGAAGGAGATAAAAAGTGATACTACCAAGACTTATGTATTCGAGTTCGAAGTTGATGATAAGCCCATTGCCATCCCCAAACTTGGAATGAACCACGTCCCAAAAGTATACAAATTGAAAAACGCTCCTAACATATCAATAAATAACATAAGAATGAAGCATAAGCATGACCAAACAAAAATGACCACTCACGCAGGATCACTCGATTGCATCGAACCATGCAATTAGTCATTGATTCTCTTGCTTTCACAAGAGCACGAGTTAGGTCTCGTGGAGGGTTTCCAGAGATGATACCCACAAACATCAAAACCATCTCAATAGACCAACCAATCATATAACAAAAGACGAAAGATTTGGGGGTCTACCCAAAGAAAAGATGTAACCGGTAAGAACCGTCTCACAACAATGTAATGGCATTGGTACATAAGTGAGACGGTAAAAAATAAGAGGTTATCCCCAAACTTGGATCATGACAATGCAACAAAATCTGATACAATAACAGGAAAAACATGCCTTTCACTGAAAGGATCTACATATGTATGAGATATTGGTTGAGTTGTCGAACTAAAACCTAAGGGGTTTGCCCATAAGGCTCAAGACTAAGTCAAAAGTTTCCTTAAGTGAGGGTTCAACCAATCTTTTAAACATTATACTTGTCTCGATATCATATGTGTCCTTAGGGAAATCTATAGCCCGCTCAAGAGGGCATCCACATCTAGTCCATCTTTACTAGCCACGAAGGTCTCAGGTAAAAAACTAGTCATGTCGTTATGATTCTCCTGAGCACTAGTAGTATTGCCCTCTTAACTATCAATGCAAGCATATTCATATCACGAGTAGGGAACAATTGTTTATGAAAAGCGGAATGAGGTTCATCAACTAGTTCAGACTCAGATTTCGACTTTAAAACCTCGTTATGTCCATCTCCTCTCTCAGAATATATAAGATCCTCGGGTATGTCTACCTTCATAGGAGTATCCAAGCTAATCATTTCATCACTTCCAAGAATGAAGTTGGACTTAACATTAGCACTAGGTGTATTACCCTCACTTGTACTCTTGAGATTTGTTAGAGTTTGGGGTTGTGAAACCCTTTTCTCGATGTCTTTCAATTTTTCCTCCATCCCGGCAATGGAACCATGGCTAATCTGAGTTTCTGCCTCATAAAATGATTTCGAAAGATCTTCGAGAGTCCTCTCATGATGAGACGCATAAGAACAAACTAAGGGCTCTTGAAGATTCTCATAATCATTGGTAAAGACATCACTCCTCGAACCTACGGGCTCCATATGAGTGTTTACGACATTTGTACATCCTAGCGAGACATCTCGACAAAGAGAAATAGTAGGGCATTTACTCGCTAGGTGTTCTCGACTTGCATAAATGCTACAGACACTATCAATCGCTAAATCACCATCATGCATATCTATAAATTCTTTCCGAGCCATGTATGCAATTTTATCTTCTACTTCCCCATTCTCCTTTAAAAAGCATATGCCTCCTTTTGAGTAATGGTTTCCTTCGACTATATCTCCGTCACTCTTAACGGGTGTGTCCTAATCTTGCGCCTTCTCCGCTAAGAGGTCGAGATACTCCCAAGCCTCATTAGGACTTTTACTCATAAACTCTCCGTTGCAAATCACTTCCACGAAGTGTTTCATTTTGGAGGTCAAGCCATCGTAAAAGAATCCGATGACCCTCCATATTTCATAGTTATGATGTGGACATGCGAGAAGAAGGTCTTTAAATCTCTCCCAACACCCAAAGAAGGTCTCCTCTTTGTGTTGCTCAAAATTCATAATTTCTCTTCTTAAGGTGTTGGTTCGATGGATTGGGAAAAACCTTTTCAAAAACGCCCTAGTCATCTCATCCCAACTTCTTATAGTCCTAGGCATTAGAGAATGAAACCATATCTTCGACTTTTATTTCAATGATAATGGAAATAGTTTGAGCTTAGCGACTTCCTCAAGTACTCCATTGATTGAGAGTATCGAGCAAATCTCATCGAACTCTCTCAAATGAAAATATGGATCTTCATTCCTTAGGCCTCGAAATATAGGAAGTAATGGAATAATCTCAGGGTCTATGTCTAAATTACACTCATAACTCGGAAATATGATGCATGAAGGTATGCTAGCCATATTAGGTTCAAGGTAGTCTCTAAGACTTCTAAGTGGTCGATGAACCTTATACCCATCATTCCAACTATCATTCCCATAAACATCCATTGAAGCACAATTAAAGCAAAATGCAAGCAATCACAAGTATTCAATTCAACTACTACTATCAATAATAGACAAGATGCAAATGCACTTAAGCCGCTCAAATAGGTAAAGGTTAGGGAACGATACTAGAGGTGGCGTTTGTTACCACAATTTGATCCTCTTCTCTTTTCTTGTCTCTACCTTTTTATCCCAAACTTGTTAGTTTTCGTCCTTTAGAGCTCCTTGGATGAGTACCTTCGAGAAATAAGAAATGAAAAAAAAAACTACGAAAAATATACAAAGAAAACATCTAAGTAAATAAGTAACACTAAACTAATGAACAAACGACAAACGATCTCCAAACTACTAGACCTATCCCCGGCAGCGGCGCCAAAAACTTGGTGCACCCGAAAAGGTTGCACACCCAAGCGGAGGTATCAAGTAATAATCCGGCAAAGCCGGGATCGATCCAAGGATAGGAAGGTAGTTTGGATATCGAAGGGTTTTATTCGTCGATTTAAGTGTTACTAGCTAACTTAGACTAAAACGAAAAGGCAACAAAGGTAAATGAGGAGTTTTATAATCGAATAACTAACAAAAGAAGAAAACAGGTAAAACAAACTAAATTATCAATGTAAACAGGCGAGAGAGATTCGAGAGAGGAGTCGAAGGAACAAGAGTAGGGAGACAACAAATAAGTGAGAGAAGTGTCGAGGTCCGGGAATCCGTTGTGGTGAACCTACAACTATTTACGGTCCAATCGAATGGGTTGATGTAAATCTAGTCTCGATTCCTACGGTAGATGTTCATAAGCACTACTTACGGTCCGGAGATAATACTTAGTCAAACAAACTTCCTAAACGATTAAAACCGAATCATCGAAAATGTCGTCTAGCCGCCTAACTATGTGAAGTGCATGACAAAACACATGAAATTTGGAACTAGACTACGATCGATATCGATCACTTTGCCTAATCGATTAACTATGCAAAGTACTTGATAAGACACATGAAAAACGATTGAAACAAGTAATCGAAATAAGAGAACATCAATTTATTATCAAACATTAAATCATCACATAAACAATCTCAAATTCATCGCGTTTGATCCCATATTCGACTCACGATATTTAGCTAGACATGGCGAGACGAGTAATGAATGGAAAGAAGGTAAGGAAAGACACGAGTTAAAGCGAGAATTCCCCCTTTTTCGATGAAGCGTGAGGCTAAGATCGTCGGAATAGATAAGTCCAAGGGTGCAGCCGATCTCCCCTTAGCAGAATATAGGTTCCCATTAGAATTGCAAATTTGGTGTCCCCAAGCAAAATCTGAGTGCCCCATAGCCTTAATCATCTTCTTCCTCTCAAATTCCATCCACCATTAAAGCTTAGTTCAAGCTTTCTCTCTACAGATTTTAGCTCAAATCACAAGCAAGCATAAGGGAAATCATCAAGAGACACAAGCAAGAAGAACCCTAAACAAAACCCTAGGTTTCCGGCCAAATTAATGGTCGTAATAACCTAACCAAATCCGGCCAAATAGAGCTCGGTCTAGGGCTTCACAAACCGAGCTGCTTCAAGTGCATCCCGTGCCGGCTGAAGGTTGTTCCGCACCGATGCTAGAAGGCCCGAGCACTTGCTGCCATGAAAGCTTAAGTCCCGAGCTGCTACTTTCTCTGCCCGTGCTTGAAGGTCGAACCAGCAGCTGCTGTTCGTTCTCAGCCCGAGCTGCTCCTGTGCCGGCCTAGCTCTGGCCGGTCCATGTTTGGCCGACCAAGCTAGGCCGGCACTACTCCTTCTCTTTCCCTCTCTCTATCCAAGCTCCTAAACTTGAAGAACTAAAAATCCTAGAGAACCCTCCTCTTTCTCTCTCCAAAATCAGAGTTAGCCAGAGTCTGATAGAAGGGGACCCCTCTTTCTTTTCTTGCAACCCTTGACTAAGACTTAGTCTATAAGACTTGACGTTGTCTACTTAAAGGAGGGTGCTCCTAAAATTAATATCTTTTCTTCTTCTTTGGTGTTTCTTGGACTTGGGCTTTGATTGAGACTAAAGAGGTGCCTTCATCATTTCTCTACTAATTTATTTCAAGAGAAGACCTCAACTTCTTTCTTACATAACTTTCCCGTCCGAACTCCAAATCGACTTCCATTTTCACCGTCGGACTCGTCATTGTCTCCCCTTGTCATTTAACCTTTGATTTTCACAAAAATGACCAATATTCCCCTGGTGCTCTTTTCTTTCCTTCGGTCACGTGTGTCGATGATGTGATGATTCGCTCTTTTTATTCTGGATTTAACGCCAAACCCCAAATAAACTACCTAGCAATAAAAACACATAAGTTATTAGAATTAACACCCGGAAGGAACTAACTCATCAAAGTTATGTGACCTAAATGTGGCATTTTTGCGCCACATCAGAAGTCAAGAAAATACTAGAAGCCCAACGGGTCAACCTGTCCCAATGCAACTGGACTGCTTAGCCCAAAGAGGTCTGCCACCTAAGCCCAGACTCGGGAGGTCAACAAGATCATCTAAGAAGCTTCAGCCCTTTTCCGCCTAAAACACAACCAGGTCTGCTTAAGGGTTCAATGGGGAGTAGGGGGTCCACGTAAGAAAGGCCGGTGCCTTACACCCTAAACATGGGAAGGCTGAAGTGCGCCGCACGCTTACTACCTTAATCCCAAATATTCCTAAAGATCTCAGTCGGTTAAGATCTTAAGTGTTTGATTAACTTAGGCTTCAAAAGTCTCAAAGGAGGAATTTCTCTTAGAAGATCTATCAACTCGGCAGGATATCTACGAAGGATCCTTGAGCAGAGGAACTTACAATTATACTAGATACGAGATAAACTCAAAAGAAAATCCTAACTACGAAGTAGTAGTTTTAATACAACACGATGGATCCGAACTGCCTTAATGTCACCGTTTATCACAGTCGGTCAAAGTAGCCTATAAAAGGGCATCACATCACCTTCAACATGGTACGTTCCCAGAGAATCAATACTCAATACTTTAACTTTAAAGGGCAATCTGACTGTCTTTAGCATCAGAGAGGTTTCCGTACTCTTTACAGGTTTTCCCCCCCAGGTTTCTAGGAGCGGGAGCTAAATGAGCAGTATTACTCACTCAGATTCACCCATCCAGACGAGAGATCAACCACTCAGACGTGACTCACCATCAAGTCTCTGTTTCCTAATTGATAACCAGGACTGACGTTTTTTGACATCAACAATTGGCACTAGAAGAAGGGTCGACTCAATCAAAATCATCGAATTCGGTAACCCGAATCTTTACTCAATTCTATTCAGAATTACCTTTACTATTCTTCTGCTCCAGCAATGTCTTCGCAAGATGATACTCTCAATGCGTATGAGACCTGACGTCCCCCGTTAGAGGAGTTGATGGTCGAGGTCGAGCGCCTTAAAGCAGAAAAGGTATGCGACGATAAAAACACGCGAAGCCTTCGCGAGATTAAAGAGGAGGTAGAATCGATCTTGAGGCAGCAAGCGGCTGGAGAAAAGATGGAGAAAGTGAAGAGCCTCTCTCAGAAGCTTTTCTCCACACCAGCCAGCGCTGTAACAACACGTCGCGATGAGGACCGTATAGAGGCCCTCAGGCAGCTACACAGGGAATGGGAGCAAGATCAGACATAAATTCCTTATCCACATCGACCGTACATCCCAGAGCCCTTAGGGGACAAGTTCGAGGCTTCTCACTACCCAACCATGGGAGACATACTCCTACATTTAGTAGTAGAGCTGACCAGACTCTATGAGGAAAAGAGCGCCCTTACAAGGGCGCAGATAGGTTTGCCACCCCTGAGTGCTGAAATATTGGAGACCCCGAGGCCAAAAATCTTAAAGTGCCCTAATTTCGACAACTACGACGGGACCCAGGACCTAGCATATTCTTGATGAACTACGTCTCACTAATGAGCCTGAGCACAAACGGACCAATTCGTGTAGTGCCTGGTTTTGCTACAATCCTGAAGGGACCCGCACAAGCTTGGTATCGAGCCCTGGAGGCAGGATCCATACACTCTTTTGACGAACTAGTGCATGCTTTCTGCACCGCTTTCCGGGGGAGCTATGCGGTGCAAAAGACATCTGAAGACTTGTTTAACATCGTTCAAGAAAAGGGAGAATCCATGGCTAGTTACTGGTAGAGGTACATAAATCTCATGGTGCAAGTACCCGATCTTGATTCCAAAGTCGCTCACATAGTCTTGAAAAAAGACATAAGACAAGACAATGTAATCCACGAAATCGTGAACGACTGATGTGACACGAAAATGTTACATTTAGAACGCCTAACTTAGACTAATTAGTCTTTTTCGAGTGTTATCAATAATATTTTATGTGTTTTTCTTATTAGGTATCATATTTGGAGTTAAACATGAAATTTGGAATAAAAGGAGCGAATTATCACCATCATTTCATGTGCCCAAAACGAGAGAAAATGACTTCAAGCAAATCAAATTACAAGTGGAGGCAATGACGAGTCTGACGGTGAAAACGGAAGTCAATTCCGAGTTCGGACGAGGAAGTTATGAGAGATAGACGCCAAGGTTTGTTCTCGAAGGCACCCCCCTTTGGTTCTAAAGACTTAGTCAAGTTGACTAAGTATAGGGTTTTAATCAAGTTATCTACTATTCATCATCTTCTTCATCAAAGAATCAGCCAAGCAAAGGGTTAGAGAGAGAAAAGGAGGCTGCAACTTGGGGTTTTTGGTGTTCTTGAAGTGAGAGTTTGATAGATAGCAAAGGAGGAAGAAGGAGGAGGCTGCTGTCTCGTGTTGCAACTCCGAGCAGCAACTCGAGCTGCAACACGAGCAGCAGCTCAGGACGGCTATGGAGGAGCACGGGCAGCTCGAGCAAGACGCGTCCTCAGAAGTAGCAGCTTCCACGGGACGCGTCTGAGCTCGAATCTGCACATTCCAAGGATCGAGACAGTAGCTCGTGTGGAGGGACAGCAACTCGGGTTTCTTTACGAGCTATGGATGATGTGTACCAGCTCGGGACGGGCATTGGAGAGCTCGCCCGGAAGCTATCTTGCTCGGGACGAAGCTCCCAAGCACGGGACAGGTGCACTCGGCTCGAGACAGTGCATCACATGGCCGGATCTTCAAGCTTTTGGCCGGAAACACACTCAACTTGGCCGGACTTTTTATGACTTTTCCGGCAACCTTTTTGATTCGAAACTTTAGGGCTTTCATTCCCCTTGCTATGATCTAGCTTTCCGTATGGTTTGATTTGATTTTGGGTTAGAAATTGCTAGAGAGAGAAAGCTAGGGTTAGCTTTAATGGAGTTTGAGTAAAAATGGAGAAGATGATGGTGGTCGCTATGGGGAACCCAGAAAATTGCTAAGGGGAGATTGGCTGCAACTAAAAACTCATTTTCGACGATCTTAGCCTCGAACCACATCGAAAAAGGAGGATTATCTCATCATTTTCATTCCATTTCTTACTTAATCACCATGTTTAGCTAACTTTAGTATGTCGATTATGTGAGATGAAATGTGATGAATTCGTGATTATGTTTAACATGATTTGATGTTTTGATTACAAATTGATGTTCATTTATTTCGATTATCGTTTCGATCGTATTTTCATGTGTCTTGTCAAGCACTTCGCATAGTTAATTGACGAAACGAAGTATTCGATATCGATCGTAAATTAAGTCATAATTTCATGTGTCTTGTCATGCACTTCACATAGTTAGGCGACTAGACGACACTTTCGATGACTCGGGATTAACCGAATTAGACGTTTGTTTGACTAAGTATGATCTCAGGATACACGTAGTACTTAGAAAGATCTACTTTAGGACTTGAACATCGATTATACTTCAACACATTAGATCGGACCATACATAGTTGTAGATTTATCATATTGGATTCCCGGTTCGACACCTCTCTCACTTATTTGTCTCCCGAGTCTTACCGTCTTCCGACTCTTGTTCCTCCGACACTTCTCTCGAATCTCTCTCGCCCGTTTACATACATTGTTTAGTTAGTTTTATTTGTTTTCTTTTGTTTCTAATGCAACATCATAACCCCCCATTTATCCATGTTTCTCTCCTTTTTAGTCTAAGTTAGTTTTTAATATCTAGACCGAGGGATAAGACCCTTCGATATCCAAACTACCTTCCTATCCTTGGATCGACCCCGGCTTTGCCGAATTACTACTTGATACCTCCGCTTGGGTGTGCAACCTTTTCGGGTGCATCAAGT
This sequence comes from Eschscholzia californica, assembly GCF_041429995.1. NCBI lineage: Eukaryota > Viridiplantae > Streptophyta > Magnoliopsida > Ranunculales > Papaveraceae > Eschscholzia > Eschscholzia californica. The sequence continues at coordinate 36,172,135 of NW_028238472.1, forward strand.
TTTTGGCGCCGCTGCCGGGGATAGGTTTAGTAGTTAGGATAGCGTTTCTTGTTTTGTTCATTACTCTTGTGCTATATGCTTCTTAGACGTTTTTGTTTTGTTTGTTTCTGTACTTTCTTGTCTTTTTATCTTTTTTTTAGGTACCGATTTCGAGAAAAGAGCCAAAAGTGACATAAAGGCGAAGGAAAAGGAAGGAATCGAGAAGCTTAAGAAGAAAGGCGAACGAAACGAGAGGAGCACTCGATAGTATCGCATTCTATCTCATCCTTTTTACTTGTATGTGATTGTTTAGTTTATAAATGTTAGTTCCCATTTTGTGATTGTGTGTTAGTATCCTTGAACATTGTGAGATCATGGCAAGTTGGCCATTTGATGAGAATGACCTTATGCTAACCCTTTCCAACACTAGTCGACCATCTACAAATCATCAGGACTACTCAAATTTATATATGAATGTTCCAACTAGTGATAGGAATAGGCGAGTTGAGCCTGACCGACTTAGGATGGCCATGGGTGAATATCAACGGATGTATGGAGTCGGTGGGACTCGTCATGAATATGGTTTTAGGGATTATGAGCATGGGGGTAATCAACCCCGTAAGAGTCTTCGAGACTATCGATAAGAATTTGGGATGGCCACACCTTCACGTATGGATTTGTCATTTGATTATAACCGTAGTTCTATGAGTGTTGATCGACCACGTCGAAGTCTTCGTGACGATCGACAAACATATATGAACGGTTCACTTAATGATGACAATTCCCGACTCGATGATTCCACTCAAAGAGTCGAGTCTAGGTATCTACATGAAGGTAGTGAAGAAAGTGCCATGGAGACCATTAGCCCGGTTTGTTATATGTGCGAGCTTAGACCATTTGACCGAGTATTGTCCCATGATCCGTGTTTCGCGAGAGTCTTCGTCTAGTTATACTCATGTGCCTTATTACGAGGAGATGTCTTAAGATACTCTCTAAGCATTTTTAGAGTATCCAACTAGATTCAATCGAGATATAAAAGAGATCACGGAACGGATTCTCAATATTGTTGATAGAATTGAGTCGGAGCCTATCATCGACGAGGAAGGGGTTTGCGCACCCCAAACTCAAGAGGAGACTATGAATGATGGTGAGGGTAATACACCTAACTCTAGTCTTAAGTTAAATATCGAAGAGCTCCTGATAGACCTTTTGAGATGGAATTGACCAATGACCCTTGTTGCTCACTCCCTCGACCATTGTCATCTTACCTTGATCGACCTACACTACATTTTGATGTTTAGGATGATAGCTCTAAGAGCAAGTTTGGGGATCACACGATGTTGAACTTTCCAATTTTTAGCACTTGTGATTACTTGGATGAGTTATGTAGAAGTGAAGGTGTTGCAACGAACTTTGAGGCTCTAGATACCTTTAAGGACGTCGATAACATAGTAGTTGAAGAGATAATGGATAGTTTGTCGGACCATTTACCTAAGGCAACCACGGACCTTAAATTGGTCCCCGAGCCTATTGTCTTACCCTTAGAGTTTAGTTCGACCTTTCACATGATCTCGACTCGGTTGTTGACCCTTTTTGGGACATGTCAAACGTCTTCCCTAGCATGTCTAGGGACTTAGTGGATATTCTATTCACTAAGCTTGAGGATGACTTTTTACCTTCGACTGACCTCTTAGACCTTCACTTAAATTATATGTCGATCCTTTTGACGACTTCCTAGTCGTCGCCCCTAGCATTTATGCTTACTTAGTGGACCGTGCATCCACTAAGTTTGGGGATGGCCTCTTTTCGGTTTTTGTCTCACGTACACTTCTTTGGATTTATATTTTTGTGGGACTATTAACATGTGTATATAGTTTTCTTTGGGTTGATCCCCAAATCTTTCGTTTGTTACTTTATGATCGTTAGCCGATTAAGATTGGCCTTGATGTTTGTGGGTAACATCTCTGGAAACCCTCTGCGAGACATAACTCGTGATCTTGTGTGAAAACAAGAGAATCAAAGGCTAATTGCATAGCTCAATGCAATCGTGTATACCCGCGTTAGTGGTAGACTTTATGTTTTACTTCTAAGGCGTGGTTTGTTCCAAGTTTGGGGATGACGCGAGCTTGGCATCAACTTGGAACCTCTTTATACATGAGCCTTGGTAGTATCAATTTTTATCTCCTTCGGTTATGGTAATATCTCTCCACCCTTCTCTTTAAATTGATATGCCTCCTTATCTTTTGGTGAGTGTATGCTTAGAACATTGCGGACAATGTTAGTTTTAAGTTTGGGGATGCGGGATTTGACCATAAGCAATGCATGACCATGGGTTTCAAAGACAAAGGGTTCAAATTAGCCAAAATTTGAAATTTTTTGAACATGTTGAGTAGATTTGCATGTGATTGTAGTGATAGTTTTAAGAATGTTGATGCATATGTGTCGAGTTTATGAGTTTTGTGATTGCTAATGGTCTTTGCATGAAAGTCGAGTCTCTGAGTGTTTGTGTTATACTATGGGAGTAACATCTTAGTGAAGAAGAAACATCCCTAAGAGACCTAGAGTAGTCATTAGTGGAGACTTAACCCATGTGAGGGCTCAAAGCCAAAATTATCCTTCGAGTGTACTCTTCCGCGCTAACTCCGAGTAGAATGAAGAGCTACTCAACCTCGTAACTATTAAAAGAGTTCATTTGATCTCGTGTGCTCAACTTCCTTAGCCACTAGGAGTGACATTAGGATAGCGAATTAACCTTGCCCTTGTAGTCCATAAAATCCGATGAGAATGCCGACTAGAGGGAGGCGGATACTCCATCACCATCCATCATCTTATTTCCCGAGAATGAAGACATGAGAAGAAAAGAATGTCAAAAGCAAATATGAAATGAAAAGTTGATTGCAAGAATAGAGTTGTGTGTGTTGTATTTTGTTTTGGTTGATTATATTTTGTTTTGGTTGATTGTATTTGTGTTATGAAAAAAAAAAGAAAAAAAGAAAAGAAAAAGTGATATGAAAAAATAAAATAAAGTTGTTTATGAGTATGTTGAGCATGTGTTCGCTCTTGTTTGTGTGTGTGTGATGTGGTTGGACATATGTGTTCATGAATAAATATTCGAGCAAGAAACGAATGTGGAAGTCCTTAAGAGGTTTTATCATGAAGAGGTCGATATTCTCGGGAATCCACCATTTCGTCCATCTCTTGTATTCGCTAACCTTTAGGAGGCATTCTTAGAGGGTAGAATGGGTGAGAAGGGCGAGTGAGCTTCCACACTCTATTAGTGGCTAATTCCTTTTCGAAGATCATTCGTTCCAAAATGTTGTCCTCACCCCTTTTTATGTGTTGAGTCCATGTTAGTGATCACACTCACACATACGAGCGAACCATTCCTGAGTGATTTCATATTTGGAGTGTATGCCCGTGAGACCAAAGTCGAGGCGAAATGTACTAAACTAGGAATCAAGGCTTTGTGACTTCGGAACATAGATGTTGCTCGTTATGGTATGACACTTGCATTTTAGGGTAAGATCATTAGTGAAGAGGTCTTCAGCTTTTACAAGAGTTTATTTACTTGATTCATTATACATTGACATGCTTAAACCCTTTACTATATGAATCATGTTTATCTATAATTTGGATTTTGGACCCTTGTGTATTTGAAACCATGATGTTTGTGGGTGTCATCTATCGAAACCCTCACGAGACAAAACTCGTCCTCTAGGGGCAATTTAGAGGTTTAAAGGCTTGTTGCATACGCTAAATGCAATTGGGATGCCTCCGAAAGTGAGTTAGGCTTTTAGTTTGTTTTATTTTCTCGAGGACTAGTAAAGTTTAAGTTTGGGGATCTTGATGTGAAACGAAAATGTCACATTTGGAACGCCTAACTTAGACTAATTAGTCATTTTCGAGTGTTATCAATAATATTTTATGTGTTTTTCTTATTAGGTATCATATTTGGAGTTAAACATGAAATTTGGAATAAAAGGAGCAAATTATCACCATCATTTCATGTGCCCAAAACGAGAGAAAATGACTTCAAGCAAATCAAATTACAAGTGGAGGCAATGACGAGTCCGACGGTGAAAATGGAAGTCAATTTCGAGTTCGGACGGGGAAGTTATGACAGATAGAAGCCAAGGTCTTCTCTTGAAGGCACCCCACTTTGGTTCTAATTGTAGAGACTAGATGAAGGCACTTCCTTCATCTCTAATTCAAAAGCCCAACATCTTAGCCCAAGTTCAAGAATACCCAAAGAAGAAGGGAGGTGTAGAGATTTTATGAGCACCCACTTTTGGGCCCAAGTCAAAGTAGTCTAAAGACTTAGTCAAGTTGACTAAGTCTAAGGTTTAAATCAAGTTATCTACTATTCATATTCTTCATCAAAGAATCAACCAAGCAAAGGGTTAGAGAGAAAAGGAGGCTACGACTTAGAGTTTTTGCTGTTCTTGAAGTGAGAGTTTGATAGAGAGCAAGAGAGGAAGAAGGAGGAGGCTGCTGTCTCGTGTTGCAGCTCCGAGCAGCAGCTCGGGACGGCTATGGAGGACCACGGGCAGCTCGAGCAAGACGAGTCCCTAGCAGCAGAAGCTTCCACAGGACGCGTCTGAGCTAAGATCTGCACATTCCAAGGCTCGGGACAGAAGCTCGTGTGGAGGGACAACAACTCGGGTTTCTTCACGAGCTTGGGATGAAGTGTACCAGCTCGGGACGAGCATTGGAGAGCTCGCCCGGAAGCTATCTTGCTCGGGACGAAGCTCACAAGCACGGGACAGCTGCACTCGGCTCGGGACAGTGCATCACATGGCCGAATCTTCAAGCTTTTGGGCGGAAACACAATCAACTTGGCCAGACTTTTTATGACTTTTCCGGGAACCTTTTTGATCCGAAACTTTAGGGCTTTCATTCCCCGAGCTATGATCTAGCTTTCCATATGGTTTGATTTGATTTTGGGTTAGAAATTGCTAGAGAGAGAAAGCTAGGGTTAGCTTTAATGGAGTTTGAGTAAAAATGGAGAAGATCATGGTGGTCGCTATGGGGAACCCAAAAAATTCCTAAGGGGAGATCGGCTGCAACTAAAAACTCATATTTTCCAACGATCAAGCCTTGGTGTTTTTAGTTACCTCACCCATTATTACACAGAATAGTTTTCTTATGCCAGTCGGCCCAATGCACGTACTCATGCTCTGATACCAACTGTGGAGCCCCGTGTTCCGAATCACGGTTTGCCCGGCAGTTTATAAAAGAAACTCGGTCTAATACTAACTCAAACCAATTTTAAATATAAACCCAAGCCAAAACTCTCATCACGGGTTACAAATCAAGAACAAACACAGCGGAAAATCAAATATAGTTTAAACCTTTTGAAAATATGCTCGGAAAATATGTAACCCAAAATAGTTTTCATAAAGAGAAAAAAACAACTTGAATTCATGTTTATGAATAGTTCACAGAAGAGACTGAATTAGGACAGAATCTCCTCTATAAATTGAACATATCAAACCTGAAAAACCTGTCAAACATTCATACATATCTCACAAACTTCTAAATAACAATAGCATCAAATAAAAAGTGATAATGCGCATACTATTTACATGTGCACAATCGCAAACAAGTGAGAGAACGATCCTAACTATTCTAGATGATACATATATAATATTAACGTTGTGATTATGTTGAAATATAATAGAAATTATAATCTTACATAATGTGAGCCGTCGAAGTAAACTATGTCACTCCGGTTCACCAATACCTGCAACTGAACAACAACAAATAGGAATGAGATAACCTGAAGGTCAGCTCAGTAAGATACCTAGACATCCTACCCGCACCACACACATCAACATTTTAATACATTAATAGTTATAAGTGTTACATATATACAGATATATATACAGAGATATCAATATGCACACGAAGCAAAACAATATAGCAAGATAATTCTTCTAGCTTACCAAGATCACGACTGAATACGCCCTCAGTCGGGGTCACCTACTATTCGGCTAGGAAGAACCGTTCGGCCTTTGTTAGTGCGTAGGCAGGCGACGCCTTATCGAACGTTTGATTACTGCAGTGTACACATGGATCCACGTAATACCCCGGTAAGAGCTTCCGTAATTCTCCCTTCGTCATCATCGCCCATCGGGCTGGCTTGTGATCTCAATACGCATCGAATAGTAAATCTCACCTAAACAATGATACGCTTAGAATATGTCATGACATACCCAGACGACTATAAGAGCATCGTTGTGTAGCAGAGCCATATACCCACGACGATACAATTATCTCATCTTGAGGCGCGTCTTATCTCCGGCCAGATCTGACGCTTCCTCGCAAGGTAACTCATTGACCACTCGAAGAATACCCAAACATATGCATGAACCTATAATAGTATTAAATGATCTGATAGGCTCCCAAAGCTACAAGAACAGAGCCCTCCTAAAGGTCCCATCAACCAAAAGGAAAAGAGCGTTCTCATGTCTCAAGGTAAGGTAAACCCTGTTTAAAGCCAAACTTTTACAAGTGTCCTTTTTCAGGGAATTAGTATTTTCTTATTAAGAAAACTCGGGTAAACACCCTCTTTCATTTCGGTGGTTTGGCAGAATAAATAAAAAAGCATGGCATTAGGTCAGTCCCCTAATCACTCCAAAGGTCGGAATACCCCAACTCCCATCCTCTCCGGACTCCATTCCGGGTAAACTAGAATGGTCGTTACCAAACGGCTGGCCACGCACCGAGTGTAACCCTTGACATAATTCATGGCTAATCCATAACATAAAATAAACAAGGGGACCAACCAATGCCCGTCGTAAAACAACCATTACACGTAACACAGATCAAGCGATTCCGCCTCCATGTTATACACGCAGCTCAAGCGATTCCGCCACCACGTGTTTACAATCCACACAAAACGATCACACAGATCAAGCGATTACGCCTCTATGTGATTATTTTTCAGAAAAACCAATTTGTTTTGAAAAGAGAAACATCCATAACACAGAGTACACCACATACATACATATCATACCATATCATATCATGAATTGAACTAGAGAACTATAAAAAGAAGAAAAATGACTATATATATAATGGTGAAACGGGGAATACCCGTGCTCCAAGTAAGATTCGTAGGATCCTACCTCTTCTTGCGCTTCCAATGATGCTCCTGACTAAGCTCCACTTCTCCTCGAGCTCCCTATTGCAGTTTATTAGTCCTACTGAAATATGAAAGGGCAAAACGGTCATTTGACAGTTACATAACTGTCAAGAGTCCTCTTGCAGAGCAAGAATGCATAAAATGAATGAAACTACACTAGGAATGTCCTATTGGCACTATACAATTCACTGAGACGTCTCATCAAATAACTGAAATGAATATAAACCAACCAACTTCCCACAAACTCTATTTTACATTTTCGAGTTTTCATAAGCTGGCAAATTATATAACACACCAAATACCATGAATCTTGAACTATCAAATCATAAAATGAACCCAATGTCACGAATCCATAACTCAACCTATCCATTTATGTGAAATATGACAAAGTTCGGGTAACCATCTCTATTCCAACTCATTTCCAACACTATTCCAAATATGAAATTCGAGCAATAAAATAATTCGGCAGCACCCCGTCTATATTTGGACACTCCGAAATAGTCTACAATCTCCTAAACATGTTTCTGAACACAAATCATTCGAAGAAATTGAATAATAGTCGTCTAAATAGCTACAAATTTGAACCCAAATGAAATTAGTATAACTACACAGTTATTGATATAACCGTCATAAATCCACCAAATACGGACGAAATTGAAAATTCTGAACGGATAGATATGTAGAACAAGTCGAATGGAATTACCTGGAACAAATTTCATCGAATTCTGACAACCGAGCGTGAAGTAATTGGACCGAGAAAATCGAATTTAAAACCCTAAACTTTCCACCAATATATTCCGGTTGCTGCTGGGTCGCAAGGGAAAATTGGAAGTGGGTTAAACGTGGGTTGGTTTTAAAGAGTTTAAATTGCATGGGGCTGCCACACGTCACCCATTAAAGTGGCCATGCAAAGTTAATCAATTTTAGGTCCATCATTTGTGTACACTTTATAAACAAATTCCACCATTTATATAACCCACTAATTCAACCCTCATTAATTGTTGTATGACCCCCAATTTAACTTTTCCTTCTCTTTTTCACCCCACAACTAACCAACAATAAACTATATGGTCCCTCTCAATCCGACAACGAAGAAAATTACTGAAAACAAAACGATACCCAAACCATGCCCGATCTGTACGACCAATCAAAAATCTTTTATTTCTCGATATCTATCTAATGGGTCGTCTGAATTAACTAAAATTCGAAACCAACTCTTGAAAATTGCTAAGTTTGTTCGACAATCCAACTCGTCTGATTCTCCGACTCGAAGATCTGGGCGCTACAACACTACCCCCCTTAATTGGAATTTCGTCCTCGAAATTCGAAGAGAGTAGAATTGAAACAACAATTCCCAAGGTCAACACAATCTGCCATAAAGCTCGAACCATGAAAACAACCTGTTCCGATGCCAACCCAGACTTCTGTAACCTGTAAATTCCTTAGGATTCCTTAACTCTCGGTGGTAATTTATCGAAGTCAAAATTTACTAAACTATTCCATCAGGACACTCCGCATGAGAAGAGAGTTCTCCCTGGCCCTGAAGAGACTCTGTCGATGATTAACAAAACTTCTTTATCCCTCCTACCAATCTGAACCAAAAAGATCTACAACTCAAACTTACAAATGATGACAAACACAAGCTACCAAACAAAAACTCAAATGACATCAATCTGATGAGATTAAACTGAGTGTTGTTCTTGTTGTGAGAAAGCACTGTCAACATGAAAATACTTGCACCACAATACTCTGTCGGTTTGAACAAAAGATATATTACATATACTCTAATATCTTAATAACCTATTCTCGTAAAACACCTGTCGAGAAATGGATATAAAATTCAATCTGGCACCCCTCTAAATAACTCCACCATTCAGAACAACTCTCGAATTCTTATCCTAAGTAGTCCACACTGAAATCTGAGGAATTTGACAACTCACTAGATAATGCAATGAACCCTTGATAAGTAATCTGTCAATCCCATTTTAACCAGCGTCTGCGATGTTATAAATCTGACTATATGCTAAAAAGTCAACTAACCAACCTCTTTTATTCTTCTCCTTAGTTCTATCTACCAACTCTGATCTTGAGAAAAAAACTATATCATTTCTGACGTCACAAACTCACTGCATCTGACAAAAACCGATCTGGCTAACTCTATAAACAAACTAGATCCAACCCTTTATATTCTGAATTCTTCTATAGAACTATAATATTATGAAGTGAAAATGAGGTTAAACACTAATATGTACAACCATAGATTAAGCTGGCACTTATGTTTCCTCTTCCCACATCAAACTCATACTCTGAAGCAATTTCTAAGATATCAAAATAACTGAACAATGAAATCCAGTTTCCATCTAACCACATGACCCAAGAATATTTTATAACTGTCCACGATATAAAAAAATAAAGAATGAAGACCTGTATAACCTATAAATAAGAATAATATGTCGTTAATCCCACATCCTCAAAGAAAATACCATTCTCGATAAGATAAGAAAATATTGTTGCCCATAATATAAGAAAATAGAGAATGAAGATATCTATAATCTATTCAAGTCAACATTACCATTGACACTATAGTCTCAGGAAAATATAGTTGATGTTTATAAGACGATAAAATAGAAGACCACTGTAATATCTATACAGTCATAAAGAAATCAACCCTCGAGAATCATTCTACAATAACCTGAGAACCCCAGATACTTCTAGTAACCAACACTGTCTCAATCAATATAACCTCCAATGTCGAAGTATCTCGTTGAACCAATATAATTCAATCCCATATATTAGCATGCTAGACCATATTTCCTCAAAGTCTAAACAGAACTGTTAATGAAAACCATAATATTCTTATATGAAAAGATATCCATTGTTCAGAAAGATCAGGCTCGATATCATATACGTTAAATATATACCATGAGAATACCATATCATATATAGAGCAACCAAGGGAAAATATGTGGCCTATAACCACTGACCCTGAGAACTATCCCTCTCACTGGTTATATCCTGACAACTACTCTGGAGGTCGAGACATAACGAACACTTGTGCCACATATACAGACCTGAAGACCAACACATCTATAGTTTGTAGGTGACTAACTAACATTCAGTGAAGTAGTCTCTATCGATAAGGTTATCTGTCTGATGCCCCTAAATCTCACCACAAAAACTCTAGTCAATAAAAAGATACGTGCCTCTATCTTATAACTCTTTCTCAACCAGACCATACCTTATATGTAATCAAACTGAAATAAGACATGCTCGAAACAAATCAATCAAAGTTAACCTCAACTTTCTCTGAATGATCTGATTCAAGCTCCTAAATGAAGGAATGTGTACGATTACCCAGAAATCCACAATACAAGGTCCGACTCATCTTTCCATTTAGTGAATCCTTTGTAGGGCTGTGGTCCCACTCTTATGGTTACAATACTCTTAAGTGGTTCAATCTATAGCTTCTTAATTACTCGATGGCATTTCTCATATTACCGATTCACCTAGGTTAATTACTCCTAGCAATGTCTTCATATGAGAATCACCTGCTCGAGTGACTTAGGCTCAAAAAATTGTACCACAAGTCAATCTGTATCGAACACGTTGACCACACATATTAATCTATAACTTTGATGCCCTAGGTTATTGTCGCTGGACACCTGGTCGTTAGCACCATTTCTTGCTTCGGTTTCCTTGAGTCGTTTCAGATTTCCAAATTGTCCTTCTATGGACATTAGCGTACTAGTTCACTATCCTTGTCTTAAATGAACCGATATATCCTAAGCCAATAAAGTATCATGGCATTCAAGAATGTTTCTTCTCCAAAAGGGTGTTCATCTTGTAATTTTCTTAACATTTTCCAATTGTCGATCTTTGTGAACTTGTATACTGCCAAAAGTCAACTACACTTAATTTCCTTAGGCACTTTTGTCTTCAATACTTCCAAAACATCAATATGTCGCCCTGCCCAAAACTTTCTACCAAACCATCTTATCAATCCTTGATCGACCACTTATACGACCTTCCACAATAATCGAGGAAACAAACGACCAATGTAAACCGTTCACCAAGTATTCCTTTTCAGAGTACATCGAAGTAAGTATCGAAAATCAGAGAAGTTTATCCACAACCAACCAATGAAATGAACCTAAACCTAGTATGAATGCAATTCGTACCTCAGTAATGCTTGGTTGATCGCCACCACTATCTTCTGTAGGCAATGTGCTCGCATAACAAAATCACAATGTAAGTGACCTACCGTTGAAGGAACCTTACTCACATTATGATATCTGAGTGGGACCTTCACGTAGGCCAGACTCAGATGTGCTGAGCACATAAAAGTCACCAACGATAAAATCAAAATCTTAAAACCTCAAATAAAACAAAATAAAATCAACAATATTATTATCTTTTCATATTTTATCTTGAAGCTTTTACGAATTTATCAAGCCTTGGTGTTTTTAGTTACCTCACCCATTATTACACAGAATAGTTTTCTAATGCCAGTCGGCCCAATGCACGTACTCTTGCTCTGATACCAACTGTGGAGCCCCGTGTTCCGAATCACGGTATGCCCGGCAGTTTATAGAAGAAACTCGGTCTAATACTAACTCAAACCAGTTTCAAATATAAACCCAAGCCAAAACTCTCATCACGGATTACAAATCAAGAACAAACACAGCGGAAAATCAAATATAGTTTAAACCTTTTGAAAATATGCTCGAAAAATATGTAACCCAAAATAGTTTTCATAAAGAGATAAAAACAACTTGAATTCATGTTTATGAATAGTTCACAGAAGAGACTGAATTTGGACAGAATCTCCTCTATAAATTGAACATATCAAACCTGAAAAACCTGTCAAACATTCATACATATCTCACAAACTTCTAAATAACAATAGCATCAAATAAAAAGTGATAATGTGCATATTATTTACATGTGTACAATCGCAAACAAGTGAGAGAACGATCCTAACTATTCTAGATGATACATATATAATATTAACGTTGTGATTATGTTGAAATATAATAGAAATTATAATCTTACATAATGTGAGTCGTCGAAGTAAACTATGTCACTCCGGGTCACCAATACCTGCAACTGAACAACAACAAATAGGAATGAGATAACCCGAAGGTCAGCTCGGTAGGATACCTAGACATCCTACCCGCATTACACACATCAACATTTTAATAAATTAATAGTTATAAGTGTTACATATATACAGATATATATACAGAGATATCAATATGCACACGAAGCAAAACAATATAGCAAGATAATTCTTCTAGCTTACCAAGATCACGACTGAATACGCCCTCAGTCTGGGTCACCTACTATTCGGCTAGGAAGAACCGTTCGGCCTTTGTTAGTGCGTAGGCCGGCGGCGCCTTTTCGAACGTTTGATTACTGCAGTGTACACATGGATCCACGTAATACCCCGGTAAGAGCTTCCGTAACTATCCCTTCGTCATCATCGCCCATCGGGCTGGCTTGTGATCTCAATACGCATCGAATAGTAAATCTCACCCAAACAATGATACGCTTAGAATATGTCATGACTTACCCAGACGACTATAAGAGCATCGTCGTGTAGCAGAGCCATATACCCACGGCGATACAATTATCTCATCTTGAGGCGCGTCTTATCTCCGGCCAGATCTGACGCTTCCTCGCAAGGTAACTCATTGACCATTCGAAGAATACCCAAACATATGCATGAACCTATAATAGTATTAAATGATCTAATAGGCTCCCAAAGCTACAAGAACAGAGCCCTCCTAAAGGTCCCATCAACCAAAAGGAGAAGAGCGTTCTCATGTCTCAAGGTAGGGTAAACCCTGTTTAAAGCCAAGCTTTTACAAGTGTCCACTTTCAGGGAATTAGTATTTTCTTATTAAGAAAACTCGGGTAAACACCCTCTTTCATTTCGGTGAAAACATTGTAAGTATCATTCACAACAGAATTCAAACCACACACACCAGTGGTTTAGCAGAATAAATAAACAAGCATGGCATTGGGTCAGTCCCCTAATCACTCCAAGGGTCGGAATACCCCAACTCCCATCCTCTCCGGACCCCATTCCGGATAAACTAGAATGGTCGTTACCAAACGGCTGGCCACGCACCGAGTGTAACCCTTGACATAATTCATGGCTAATCCATAACATAAAATAAACAAGGGGACCAACCAATGCCCGTCGTAAAACAACCATTACACGTAACACAGATCAAGTAATTCTGCCTCCATGTTATACACGCAGCTCAAGCGATTCCGCCACCACGTGTTTACAATCCACACAAAACGATCACACAAATCAAGCGATTCCGCCTCCATGTGATTATTTTTCAGAAAAACCAATTTGTTTTGAAAAGAGAAACATCCATAACACAGAGTACACCACATACATACATATCATACCATATCATATCATGAATTGAACTAGAGAACTATAAAAAGAAGAAAAATGACTATATATATAATGGTGAAACGGGGAATACCCATGCTCCAAGTAAGATTCGTAGGATCCTACCTCTTCTTGCGCTTCCAATGATGCTCCTGACTAAGCTCCACTTCTCCTCGAGCTCCCTATTGCAGTTTATTAGTCCTACTAAAATATGAAAGGACAAAACGGTCATTTGACAGTTACATAACTGTCAAGTGTACTCTTGTAGAGCAAGAATGCATAAAATGAATGAAACTACACTAGAAATGTCCTATTGGCACTATACAATTCACTGAGACGTCTCCTCAAATAACTGAAATGAATATAAACCAACCAACTTCCCACAAACTCTATTTTACATTTCCGAGTTTTCATAAGCTGACAAATTATATAACACACCAAATACCATGAATCTTGAACTATCAAATCATAAAATGAACCCAATGTCACGAATCCATAACTCAACCTATCCATTTATGTGAAATATGACAAAGTTCGGGTAACCATCTCTATTCCAACTCATTTCTAACACTATTCCAAATATGAAATTCGAGCAATAAAATAATTCGGCAGCACCCCGTCTATATTTGGACACTCCGAAATAGTCTACAATCTCCTAAACATGTTTCTGAACACAAATCATTCGAAGAAATTGAATAATAGTCGTCTAAATAGCTCCAAATTTGAACCAAAATGAAATTAGTATAACTACACAGTTATTGATATAACCGTCATAAATCCCCCAAATACAGACGAAATTGAAAATTCTGAACGGATAGATATGTAGAAAAAGTCGAATGGAATTACCTGGAATAAATTTCATCGAATTCCGACAACCGAGCGTGAAGTAATTGGACCGAGAAAATCGAATTTAAAACCCTAAACTTTCCACCAATATATTCCGGTTACTGCTGGGTCGCAAGGGAAAATGGGAAGTGGGTTAAACGTGGGTTGGTTTTGAAGAGTTTAAATTGCATGGGGCTGCCATACGTCACCTATTAAAGTGGCCATGCAAAGTTAATCAATTTTAGGTCCATCATTTGTGTACACTTTATAAACAAATTCCACCATTTATATAATCCACTAATTCAACCCTCATTAATTGTTGTATGACCCCCAATTTAACTTTTCTTTTTCTTTTTCACCCTACAACTAACCAATAATAAACTATATGGTCCCTCTCAATCCGACAACGAAGAAAATTACTGAAAACAAAACGATACCCAAACCATGCCCGATCTGTACGACCAATCAAAAATCTATTATTTCTCGATATCTATCTAATGGGTCGTCTGAATTAACTAAAATTCGAAACCAACTCTTGAAAATTGTTAAGTTTGTTCGACAATCCAACTCGTCTGATTCTCCGACTCGAAGATCTGGGCGCTACAATATCTAGACCGATGGATAAGACCCTTCGATATCCAAACTACCTTCCTATCCTTGGATCGATCCCGGCTTTGCCGGATTACTACTTGATACCTCCGCTTGGGTGTGCATCCTTTCGGGTGCATCAACGACAAACCTCGCAACCTTGGGGAATTCATAGAGAAACTCTAGCATGTCATAAAAACAGAGGAGGACTGTAGAAAGATGAAGGTACGTGCCCTCTAGAATCCCATACGAAAAGGACCTACCCAAGAGGAGGGACCTGGAAGAAACCAGACCTATAAAAGAACGGGACTAAAGTAGACGCGGAAAGTCCGACTATGCATCTTACACACCTCTGACTCGAAAAAGAGAAGAGATTTCACAAATTTTTGTGAAGAAAGACAAGGATCAACTACCTAAGCCCAACGATGATAAAGAAGATTTTGGGCCAAGGCATGTGACAGCATGGTGTGCTTTCCACAGTGGACACGGTCACAAAACAGATAATTTCCAACACCTCGAGAATTTGATAGAAGAGCTCGTAAGAAAAGGAGAGCTCGATAAATACATCTAGCGGGCCTCAATACCAATATCTCGAATACAAAGTAAAGAAGTCCTCTGGAAAAGGAGGAATCGGGTCCGGGCTCGATACAAACAACCATTCCACCTCGGCCAAGAGACCCGAGATAGAAAAAGGACCTGAAGAAAACACATGAGTGATGGGTAGTATTAAGACCATCGCAGAGGACCAACTCCTAGTAGAGATACAAAGGGCACCCGACGCAGGTACGCCAACAAAGCAAAAGCGCCACCTACTATGTTCACTAATCCAGCAACAAAAACTCTGCCTATAATCTTCACATATGACGATCTGATAGGGGTAATCACACCCCTCACCGACCCATTGGTGATCACGACGGTAATAGCAAATTAGAATGTTGGCTAAATCTTTGACGATACAGGCAGCTCGACCGAAGTCATGAGAAGGGTGTGCCTCCAGAAACTTGGGGTAAGTTTTCAGTATCTAAAACACTATCGATGTTATCTAACAGGTTTCGGAGACAACCATGTCCCGATTTATGGGATCATATCATTGCCCATGGGGATTGGAGACGTAAGAGCTAATAGGGTGATCATGCTGAACTTTACCATAGTCGAAAAGCTCCACACATACAACGTCATCTTAGGGAAAAATTTCCTAAGAGAATTGGAGGCAGTCTTCTACTTAAACCACTTGATGCTGAAATTCCCAGTTCCAAGAATAAACCCGGTAGGGACGATCAGAGGAAAACAGAAAGTAGCCCAAGAATGCTACTTAGTTTCGATCCGAAACTACAAGAAAAAAAGGTTGAAACCTGTGGAAGCTCCACCCAGCGAGTCTCAATTCGAGAAGCCCTAGTCCAACCTTAAACTAAAAATTTAGGGGGAGTCCTAGCCGAGTCTAATAAAGGGGGAGCCTGGTCTAACCTCAAATTAAAAATCAAGGGGGAGCCCTAGCCGAAACTCAAAACAGGGAAACCCTATTCTAGTCTCACAAACAACTTCAGTCGCGCCAGCTCTGAATAGCGAAAAAAATCACTATGAATTATTAAACAGGTCCAACCAAATTGTTAGTTTTGCAGAAACAATGGAAAAGAAATCCATTCAAAGTTTAGCAAGCTTGGATAAGAGTACTAGTAAGTTTTTTGACAATCGGGAGTTTTCTATGACAAACACAAGTAATCCAAGTAAAGCAATAGGAAATAAAGAACAATCAAGAAGAACGCAGAGATTTGCGTGGTTCAGTTGGTGAGACCTACTCCACGGCGACAACGGCGCGATGATTTTCATTATGATAAGCAAACAAGTTACACAAGAGATTAGTGAGTCTGAGACTGTTGATATCTCCTAGGATTTTAGTTTATATAGACACTAAAACCCTAATCCCACCGCCTCACCGACTCCCTCTTTCTAAATCCGAAATACACATGGATACGCTAACACTAATAACCGATATAAGCCCTACTTCCGCATACCAGCTCTATCTCGGAATTTAGCTCTGCCTCAGAGCCCTGCTTCGCATACCAGCGGGTCGTAAACCGGGATAGATATCAACCCATATTCCAGTCACTTTCAACAATTCTCCACCTTGACTTGAATATGCTCCCCTTGATTAAAATGTGCCACCATCATAGGTCAGCGCCTCTGAGCCGTCGCCGCTCCAGCCCCGCTAGGGCTTAACATCGGGAAATCCTGATCAAGTCTAAGCAATGCTTAAACTTGAAAGTTGTAACTGCCTTGGTCAACATATCTCCAGGATTATCTGCCGTAGAAACCTTCTTCATCATTATATTCCCTTCTTCAATCACGTCCTGAATAAAGTGGTACCTAACATCAATGTGTTTAGTTCTCTCGTGATACAGTTGACTTTTGATCAAATGAATAGCACTCTGGTGTCACAGTAGACGTCTGTCAGCTCATGCTTCAGGGCCAAATCACCAACTAAACCACTCAACCATATTGCCTCCTTCACCGCCTCTGTTGCATCCACGTACTCAACTTTCGTTATAGACAGAGCTACTACCGACTGTTGCAATGCTCTCCAACTAGTGGCACTCCTGCAGAGTGTGAACGTATAGCCCGTAGTGACCTCTTCCTACCAAGATCCCCCGAAAAATCTGAATCTACAAATCCAACTACCGAACCAGAAGTGTCAGCCCTTCTGTCGTAAACCAGCCGAAGCTCCGCAGTTCCTCCCAGGTACCGTAATATCTATTTCACAGCCTGTCAATGACCTCCCTCAGGATGATTTGGTGAGAAATATCATCATGGGAGAGCCCCATAAATATGTCTCATAGGCCTAAAAGAAGTTTAGGCAAAGATAGTACAAAAGGCCCAAAAGAGGGGTTTTGGGCCTAGAGCCAAAAAGGGACATATTGGGATCGGATTAGGCTGAAAACTGGAGGGTAGGTTCCTCTAATAGGGAAGGTTATATATCCCAATTTTGGCTTGGTTTGGACGCCCCCTCATCAGGAAATTAAGAAAATAGCAACTAGTTTCTATTTTTGACTATTTCATTAATCTTATTCAAATGGGTCTTTTAAGAAACGAAATTTGAGTAGGACTCTTATTGGAGTTCTATATAATGACTCTTAGGGCAGTGAATAAGGTGTGGAATTTCTCTAAGAGCTTTCTTACTCTACAACATCAAGTAGAGAGGAGAAAGTGAGCTAATTTCCAACTATCTATCTAGTCAAAGAAGAAGGTGTTCTTCATCCAACCAGCATTGGTGTTATTGATAGCAAAAAGGTGGGAGATCAAGTTGATTGCTCGGTGTCCCAAGTAGAGGAGCTGCAATTGGAGCTCTTGGTCTTCTCAAAAGCGATCAGAAAGGTTCGAGGGAAAACTAGTGATTAAGGCAATCATCAAACTAGTTTTACTTAATTATGATTATTGGCTTATGCATTTGATCATGGGGATATTAATGTTAGACATATGATGTCTGAGATTCCACTTACAACATTAGTTACAAATCCCAACAGTATCTGCTTACTACACTAACAACGTGTGAAATATCAGGCCTTGTGCACACCATAACATACATAATGCTACCTACAACACTTCCATAAGGCACCCGAGACATGTACTCTATCTCTTCATTAGTTGCCGGTGACAGTTCACCCGAAAGCTTGAACTGTCTTGCCAATGGAGTACTGGCAGGTTTTGCCTCAGTCATACCAAAACGTTCCAACACCTTCTCGATGTACGTTTTCTGAGACAAAAATAGTTTCCCAGCAGATCTGTCTCTCCGTATCTCCATACCCAATATCTTCCTTGAGGCACCCAAGTCTTTCATCCCAAACTCACCCTTTAACTGATCCTTTAACATGTGGACTTCTGACATATCCTTGCAAGCTATCAGTATGTCATCCACATATAGCAGTAGATACACATATAATAGTAGATACACATAAGAACCATCTGATAGTTTCCTCTGGTACACATAGCTATTATATTTGCTTCTATCATAACCGCTTCTAACCATAAAGTTATCAAAACGCTTATACCAATGCCTAGGAGACTATTTTAATCCATACAAGGATTTCTTCAGCAAACAGACCTGGTCTTGTGTCCCAAGAATCTCACACCCCTCTGGCTGACCTTGCTTTGTACGGTGCATCCTCTACCCCTGGAATTCCTTCTTTCCTCTTGAAGACCCATTTGCTACCAACAATCTTCTGACCCTACAGCTCACCTCTATCTATGCTTTCCCCCACGCTAAGTGCGAATGCAACCATATCAGCCATTCCATACCTTTCCAGTGGCGAGATGTCTCTCCTTCCCCTATTTCTCGCAACACTGTAATGAACTTCTTTCTGTTCATCTTCTTCAGGTTGCCCATCTATCTGAGACTGAACCTCATCTGGAGTGTCTATCATAAGCTCCATCTGTTCCCTATGATCTTCCTGCTCCACCTGTTTACCAACACTCTCCCGAGCATCAACAGGCGTAACTTTCTGAGTTACTATGGCTAACTCATTAAAAGTAACATCTCTACTTACAAGAAACTTCTTTGATTTTCCATCTGGACTCCACAATCGGAAACCCTTGAATCAAGACATATCCAAGAAATACACATTTTTTAGCCCCCGGTTCAAGTTTACCTTCCTTAACTTGTACATAAGTCGGGCAACCGAAAACCCTCAAATCCTCGTACTTTGCAGGATGACCAGACCATACCTCATTAGGAGTTTTACACTCAATAGATGTACACAGAGAAATATTAAACAGATATGTTGCCGTGTTCACTGCTTCAGCCCAGAACACTTCCGACAACCCTGCATTCGAAAGCGTACAACGAGCTCGTTCCAATAGAGTTATGTTCATACGTTCTGCCCCACCATTCTGTTGTGGTGTCTTCCTGACCGTATGGTGTCTCACAATCCCTTGGTCTACACGGAACCTAATAAACTCGTTTTCGCAAAATTCAATGCCATTGTCAATCCTCAAACTTTTGATCGATTTTCCAGTCTGCTTCTCGATCAAGGACTTCCACTGCTTGAACTTGACGAATGCCTCATCTATGCGTTTCAGTATGTAGACCCATACTTTCCTGGCAAAATCATCTATCAAGGTTAACATGTATCTACCCCACCATGTGAGCTGACCCGAGAGGGACCCCAAAGATCTGAATGGATGTAGTCTAGAGTTCCGTTGGTATTATAAACCACTGTACTGAATTTGACCTGACACTATTTCCCGAAGACACAGTGTTCGCAGAATTCCAGTGTTCCAACCTTCTGCACACAGAGTAAACCCTGCCTGCTCAATATAGCCATCCCTCTTTCGCTCATATGCTAACTGCATATGCCATAACTTGGTAGTCTCAATCTCTGTTAGAAGTGACTCAAATATGGATTGGTATCAAACCCGGTTTACGACACGCCAACCCGTTTGAGCAATGAGGTCTTGCGGGAAGTAGCGACGGAAACTACAACTGATGGGCTATAGAGTAAGCTGGAGACAAGGTATATGACAAAATCTCTAAATAATCGTTTGTATCTAAAGAAGAAATTATTTAGTTTACAGATGTTAGAAGGGGAATCGTTGAAAGACTTGCGTGCCTCAAGGAAAATATTGGCTATGGAGATACGGAGAGACAAATCTGCTGGGAAACTGTTATTGTCTCAGAAAAACGTACATCGAGAAGGTGTTGGAACGTTTAGGTATGACTGAGGCAAAACCTGTCAGTACTCCATTGGCAGCACACTTCAAGCTTTTGAGGGAACTGTCACCAACAACTGATGACGAGACGGAGTACATGTCTCGGGTGCCTTATGCAAATGCAGTAGGTAGCATTATGTATGCTATGGTGTGCACAAGGCCTGATATTTCACATGCTGTTAGTGTAGTAAGCAGATACATGGGCAGACCAGGGAGAGATCCTTGGTAGGCTGTGAAATGGATACTGCGGTATCTGGGAGGAACTGCGGAGCTTGGTTTGGTTTACGACAGAAGAGCTGACACTTCTGGATCGTTAGTTGGATTTGTAGATTCGGATTTTTCGGGGGATCTTGATAGGAAGAAGTCGCTGACGGGCTATACGTTCACACTCTGCGGGAATGCCATTAGTTGGAGAGCAGTGCTGCAATCGGTGGTAGCGCTGTCTACGAGACTACACCAGAAGTTGAGTACATGGCAGCAACAGAGGCGGTGAAGGAGGCAATATGGCTGAGTGGTTTAGTTCGGGATTTGGGCCTGAAGCAGGAGGTGATAGAGGTCTACTGCGAAAACCAGAGTGCTATTCATTTGACCAAAAATCAAATGTATCACGAGAGAACTAAACGCATAGACGTCAGGTATCACTTTATCAAGGACGTGATTGAACAGGGGAAGATCACGATGAAGAAGGTTTCTACGGCAGAGAATCCAGCGGATATGCTAACCAAGGCAGTTACAACTTTCAAGTTTAAGCATTGCTTAGACTTGATTGGGATTTCCAGATGTTAGCCCTACCAGGGTTGGAGCGACGATGGCTCAGAGGCGCTGAGCTATGATGGTGGCAGATCTAAGTCAAGAGGAGCATATTCAAGTCAAGGTGGAGAATTGTTAGAAGTGACTCGAATATGGATTGGTATCGAACCCGATTTACGACCTACCAGCTGTTGGGTTTTACACCCTTCTACTAGTGTTTATAGCGGAAATAAGACATTTAATGTCTACACTAGTATTCCCAGGATCACATGCATAAGCCCATAATAATACTAAGTAAAACTAGAAAGATAAATACCTTATTCGCTAGTTTTCCCTCGAACCTTTCCAATTGCTTATGAGAAGACCGAGAGCTTCAAGCGTAGCTCCTCTACTTGGGACACGAGCAATCAACTTGATCTCCCACCTTGTTGTTTAGCTAGCACACCAATGGTGGTTGGAAGAAGAACTCCTTTCTTCTTGACTAGATAGATAGTTAATGGGAATTAGCTCACTTTCTCCTCTCTACTTGATATGGTAGAGTAAGGAAGCTTAGAGAGAAATTCCACACCTTATTCTCTGTCCTAAAAGTGTTTATATAGAACCCTAATGAGAATACACCTTCTCAAAGGTTTCCTAAAACACCCTTTAGAATAAGATTTAAGGAAATAGTCGAAAATAGCATCTAATGATATTTTCTCAATTCCCTCATGAGGAGGTGTCCAAACACCACGAAATTTTGCATGCATACTACTGGATATGTCAGAAACCTTCCCTCAAAATTTCAGAATAATCCGAGCCCTAGAAGTGCCCGAATCGGCCAAGGCCCAAAAACCCTATTTTTGGCCTATTTGTACTATCTTTGTCTAATTCCTTTTTAGGCCTATGAGATATGTTTATGGGAAATTCCCATTGTTATATCTCACTCCCACTAGTCATATCCTAGATCAATTTGACACTCTTATGTGTAACCCGTTGTAGGATCCGATCGAAGTTAGCCGCGAATTACTTCGTAATTCGACGATCGTAGTTGGTCTCTAGCTACAACTCTATGATCCCTAAATCAATCGGACTTGATGATATTCCACAATCAATTGTCCTATCCGACAAATTGTTCGCATTGTCACCTTGGTCGAAGGACATTTCCTTCAACTCCTTCACCAACCCGGTCTTGGCGCCAAATTTTGGACCCGTTAGCAGAGCTGATTACTGAGACATAGCTGGTATGCGAAGCAGGGCTGTGAGGTAGAGCTGGACTCTGAGACAGATGGGATGTTGAAGCTAGGCTTATGTCGATGATTAGTGTTATCTGTGTATAATGTCGATTGTAGAGAGAATCGGTTGTAGAGAGTCGGTGAGGCGGTGGGATTAGGGTTTAGGGGCTATATAAACTAAACCCTAAGGAGATATCAGTAGCACAATCTCACGAATCTCTAGTGTAAACTTGTTTGCTTATCATAGTGGAAATCATCGCGCCTTTGTCGTCGTGGAGTAGGTCTCACCAACCGAACCACGTAAATCTCTGTGTTTTATTCTTGATTGTTCTTTACTATTCTTATTGCTTGTCTTGGATTACTCGTATTGTTCACATTAACCCCGATAGGGCATAACAAACTAGTATCAGAGCTTTGGTTTTGAGGTTTCTGTGATGGCGAAATTCGAGATAGAGAAGTTCGATGGAAGTTGCCAATTTAAGCTTTGGAAGATTAAGATGCGAGCAGTATTAGTTCAACAGTGTCTGTTGAAGACGTTGAATGGGAAGGCTACACTCGCTGAATCACTTTTAGTAGCAGAGAAGGAAGATTTCATTAAGAGAGCTCATGGTCAGATTCTGCTCTGTTTGAGCAATCAGGCCTTGCGTGAAGTAGCGACGGAAACTACAGCCGATGGGCTATGGAGTAAGCTGGAGACAAGGTATATGACGAAATCTCTAAATAATCATTTGTATCTAAAGAATAAATTCTTTAGTTTATAGATGTTAGAAGGGGAATCGTTGAAAGACTTGGGTGCCTCAAGGAAAATATTGGGTATGAAGATACGGAGAGACAGATCTGCTGGGAAACTATTCTTGTCTCAGAAAACGTACATGGAGAAGGTGTTGCAACGTTTTGGTATGACTGAGGCAAAACATGTCCGTACTCCATTGGCAGCACACTTCAAGCTTTCGGTGGAACTGTCACCAACAACTGATGACGAGACGGAGTACATGTCTCGGGTGCCTTATGCAAATGCAGTAGGTAGCATTATGTATGCTATGGTGTGTACAAGGCCTGATATTTCACATGCTGTTAGTGTAGTAAGTAGATACATGGGCAGACCAGGGAGAGGTCATTGGCAGGCTGTGAAATGGATTTTGCGGTATTTGGGAGGAACTGCGGAGCTTGGTTTGGTTTACGACAGAAGAGCTGACACTTCTAGATCGTTAGTTGGATTGGTAGATGATGGGTCATGAAAATGTCCCATCTAAGTCGTTTAATTTAGCCAAGTTAGTCGGTTTCGAGTCTTTATTATAATAAAATGGTTGGTTTTCTTGATTAGGTGTCTTTTGTAGAGTTAGATGTGAAAAACGGTTAAAAACGAGGAAAAGATGCATGAAGGGTATTTTGGTCATTTGGAGTCAAGGACATTATGGTAATTTGGCCAAGTTCAGTGCGTGGTTGAAAAGTAGAGGTCGAGACGAGCTCGTAGGAGAAAACGGAAGTCAATTCGGAGTCCGGATGAGTGAAAAATGCAAAGTCAAAGTCAGGTCAACATTTGGTGCACATTTGGTCAAGTTTCGGGACACTTTCGGGAAGGATTCTGGCGCTCGGTATACCGACGGACACGTGTCTTGGTACGGAGGTTGGAGCATCCAATATCCGTATTCACGCTGAGCATCGAAATGGACCCTAAGAGCATGATCCGGTATATCTCAATGCAACTTAGTTCCGTGGTCCAAACCTTACGTTTTAATCTTAGCCGTCAGGTTCCGCGTTATCAAGATCTAACGGCTTCCGTAAGTCCCGTCCTTTATTCCATTCCCGTGTTGCTCGTAGCAGCTTAATTGGATGCATCCGATCACGTGGCCCTCCATAAACCCTCCAGATCCGCGCGCCTAAAGATCCGACAGTTGCTGTTCCCGACGCACGTTAGCTCTGTGCATCCATCAATACGTTAGCCGAGACTTTTTGCAATTAAACCGGGCAGAAGACGCGTGGTCCCTCTGTTCTACTTTAACCCCCCGAAATTACCTATAAGCCCCTCCTTTTTGTCCTTCCTTAATTTTCAACCAATAGAAATCCAATTCTTGAGTAGAAAGCAACCCTAAGTTCCTATTTTAACCCTCTTTCTCCCATTTTCTCCCAATTAACTCCTAAAACCCTAGCCATCAACCCACCTATAAATAAATCCCTTTCTCCTCCATTAAAACTAGACTTGCAAACCCTCTCAATATCCTTCTTCTCTATTCCCTTACCTTCTCTTCTCTACTTTTCTTTCTCTAACCTATTATCTATTTTCCCAACCTAATCCATCTTTTCCATTATTTTTCCATCTTTCTCTACTACTACTTCTTCTCTACCATTATTCTTTCTTCCATTAATAGTCTTCTTCTTCTTCCTTCCATATTCTTCTATCATCTTTACCCTCTTCATCTCTTCTTTCCAACTTCTTTCTAGATCTAATTTCTTCATTCTCTTTCTTTTTCTTATTTGGGTGGCAATAAAATAACTATTACTTGGATTTCTTGGAGTAAAATTCTTGAGCACAAATGGAGCAAATCTTGGATAAAATGGAGATACATGGGAATATGGATTTTGAACATTCTTGGTGATTTCTTTCCATTAATTTCTTAGTATTTTCATTTACTTTATAAATTCAATGAATGTTACTCTAGATTTCATGTATAGTTAACTTAGCAATCTAAGGTTGTGAATGAAACCCATTTTGGATCTTTATAATATTTGTTCTTGATTAATTAAATCCTTTGATGTGCTTTAATGTTTATTGATTGTTTATCTATATGGATTGGATTTTCTTTCCATTATTCATGCCTCATAATTAGATATTTCATACTTTCGTTAAGTTGTTAGATGGAGTATGCTTTTTAGATGATGAATAATAGTTAAGCAATCCGAATCTCTATAAGGTAGACAATTAGAATTAGTAATTATAAAATTGTTTTATCTAGAATATCATCCGGAATCCAAATAGTTCATTATATTGGATCCCGAGTAAATACAAAAGAGATTTAAGTAATTAAGTGCTTGTTTATAAAGTGAAAATTATGCGGTGGATTTCATAATCTTAGATATCTTCTCACTTCTTTCTTATAGATAGTTTAGTTAGTTTTATTTATTTTCTTAGTTTTTCCAAATCAAATATCAAATTTATGAAGTGGGGTGTGTGTCTGCTTTAGTCTAAGTTAGTTATTGACATTTTGATTATTGGGCTAAACTTGCCGTCAATATCCGAAATTGCCTACTTATCCCTTGGGACGATACTCGATCTTATTTTCAATACTATAACTTGACCCCGTATACTTGCGGGAATAGACCTATTTTTAGGCCTATCAAGTTTTTGGCGCCGCTGCCGGGGATAGGTTTAGTAGTTAGGATATCGTTTGCTTGTTTGTTCATTAGTTTAATGTTAATTTCTTACTTAGACATTTTTGCTTTATTTGTTTTTCTATTTTCTTAATTTTATTTTTTTTAGGTACCATTTCAAGGAAATAGCCAGAAGAGACATAGGAGCGAAGGAAAGGAAGGAATCGAGAAGTCAAGCGAAAAGTCGATAGTATCGCATTCTATCTCTTCCTTCTTACTTGTGTGTGATTGTTTAGTTCTATAATTGTTAGTTCCCATTTTGTGATTATGTGTTACCATCTTTGAATACTGTTAGATCATGGCCCATTCTTATAACGGTTGGCCATTTGATGTTGATGATGATGAGCTTATTTCGAGGATTCCCCGCACTAACCGACCTGATATGACCTTAGGTGAATACCAAAGGATGTGTAGAGATGCTCAGATTAGTGAGGGGAATAGACCATTTGAGCATGACAGATCTCGTATGACCCAAGGAGAATACCGACGGATGTGTAGAGATGGTCGAATTAGTGATGGATATGGTCCGACACTAAATATGTATGAGAGACCTTATAGTCCACATTATTCTGAGACCAATGATTTTAGAGGCAGGTATGATCCTAGTATGTACGGTGGGAGTTATTATCAAGAGTCTTCATTTAATTACACTTGTGAGCCTTATCATGAAGAGACTCTTGAAGATAGTTCTCAATTAGAGTCTGTGAGTCGTCTGACTGAAATGATGGTACAACTTGAAGAGACACAAGATCGATTTGAGCAGACACAGATTCAAATGCAACAAGAGTTACATCAGAGGTTTGAGTCTCTAAATCATCAATTAGAATCTCTAAATCATCCATTAGAGATGATGATGTCACAGTTATTAGCCGACGAGGAAGGGGTTTTACCACCCCAAACTCAAGAGGGTACTAGGTCCGATGGCGAGGGTAATACGTCTAACCCTAGTACTAAGTTAAATGTCGACGAATCAACTGAGATGACCCAAGAGCTTGAACAAACTGATAACCTTGTTGTCTCGTTTCCTCACCATGTGTCGTCTCATCATGATAGAACTATATTAGACTTTGAGATTCAAGATGATGGCTCTATGAACAAGTTTGGGGATGACACTATTTTGAACTTTCCAATTTTCGACACTTGTAAGGAGTCAGTCTTAGATGTTGTACATGATGTTATAATTGATTATGAAGCTCCAGATGCCTTTGAGGATATTGATGACGTTGTAGTTAGAGACATGTTGGATAGTTTGTCAGACTATTTACTTAAGGAAACCATGGACCTTGACTTGGTCCCCGAGCCTATTGCCTTACCCTTAGAGTCTAGTTCGACTTTCCACATGATCTCAAACTCGGTTGTTGATCCCTTTTGGGACATTTCAGACATCTTACCGATGTCTACGGACTTAGTGGATGTTCTATCCACTAAGCTTGCAGCTGACTTTTTGCCTTCGACTGACCTCTTAGCCCTTCCCTTGTATGTCGATCCTTTTGACGACTTCTTAGTCGTCGCCCCAAGCATTTATGCTTACTTAGTGGACCGTGCATCCACTAAGTTTGGGGATGGCTTATTTTCTTTAATCGTCTTACTTGCACTTTACAGTTTATACATAGTTGTGAGACGATTTTCATTTGTATATAGCTTTTTTTGGGTTGACCCCCAAATCTTTCGTCTTTTGCTTTATGATCGTTAGGTCGATTGAGATGGGTCTTGATGTTTGTGGGTATCATCTCTGGAAACCCTCCACGAGACATAACTCGTGTTCTTGTGTGAAATCAAGAGAATCAAAGGCTAATTGCATAGCTCAATGCAATCGTGTATACCCACGTTAGTGGTAGATTTGTATGTGGTCATGTCTTTTATGTGATTCATTCTCATGATATTTGTTGATATTTTAGGAGCAATTCTTATATGTTTTACTTCTAAGGCGTGGTTTGTTCCAAGTTTGGGGATGGCTCGAGCTTGACATCAACTTGGAACCTCTCTATACATGAGCCTTGGTAGTATCATCTTTTATCTCCTTCGGTTATGGTAATATCTCTCCACTCTTCTCTTTAGATTGACGTGCCTCTTTATCTTTTGGTGAGTGTATGCTTAGAACATTGAGGACAATGTTAGTTTTAAGTTTGGGGATGCGGGATATGACCATAACCAATGCATGATCATGGGTTTAAAAGACAAAAGGGTTCAGTAGATTCGGATTTTTCGGGGGATCTTGATAGGAAGAGGTCGCTGACGGGCTATACGTTCACACTCTACGGGAGTGTCATTAGTTTGAGAGCAGTGCTCCAATCGGTGGTAGCGCCGTCTACAACGGAAGCTCAGTACATGGCAGCAATAGAGGCAGTGAAGGAGGCAATATGACTGAGTGGTTTAGTGTTCAAAACAATCAAATATTAGAACTAGTACAATTCATGGTTGTCAATTCTCAATGTACGTATTCTTACCTAACAAGCTAGATGGGCTAAGTAATCTGATAGAAAAAGTGAGTTCTGATTCCGGTTTCATTGAAAGTCATCTCCCAACTAAAAGTATTAGAGTGAGACAATTCAGTATTCCGAAATTCAACATCTCTTCCAAATTTGAAGCATCAAGAGTTTTGAAAGAGTTGGGAATAAGTCTAATTTTCATTACTTGAATCTTATTCAAAAGTAATGAAAAGTTTGTGTTCAAAACACTTTTAAACACAATAATCTATCTAGAAAAGCTTGGAATTGGTCCAAAACTTAGATAAGATAGGCTAATTTCAAGAGGCTCTGACGCCACTGTTGGGTTTTACACCCTTCTACTAGTGTTTATAGCGGAAATAAGACATCTAATGTGTACACTAGTATTCACAGGATCACATGCATAAGCCCATAATAATACTAAGTAAAACTAGAAAGATAAATACCTTATTCGCTAGTTTTCCCTCATCGAACCTTTCCAATTGCTTATGAGAAGACCAAGAGCTTCAAGCGTAGCTCCTTTACTTGGGATACGAGCAATCAACTTGATCTCCCACCTTATTGTTTAGCTAGCACACCAATGGTAAATCTTCCATAACTTGAAGAACCTGACAGATGAAGCCATCTTCACAAAAGCTTGACAACAGAGTCTTGATGTCCACCATTCAAGATTAATGCTCATTTATACCCAAAATTGTCGTCCTTATACTTGAATGAACAATCAATAAGTACTTTGATCTACAAAGTTTAGCTAAATTCGGTCATTCAAAAATATCAAATGGATCTTCAAACTTCAAAATATCACCATCTAGATTGCAAGATTTCAACAGAGAATCCATGAAACATTCGCCTCGAAAAATAAGCCTTTGAAAACGTATTTCTTTGAGACCTTTGAGGGTACTTGATTGAGTCTCTAATGGATTTTACTGCAACATTTGATTGAATTTTCAAGATCTGAAGAAGTAAAAACACATACCGATTGAGAAGAAATCATCAAAATTCAGTTTGATGTATAAACACTGATAAATCCTAGTTTAGGACCATTATGACTTATATAAACTTATAAAGTGAATCTTTTACAAAGTAAAATGGCAACTGAAATTGACAAAATTAGAAGTGAATCAACTTCTAATTTTCTCTTTTAATGCAGAGCCAGTTCAAAAGAACTGGATTTGGTGGAGTTCATACAAACCATGGATTAAACATGTGAATATTAAAATAAATCTAGCGATATACAAAAACAATGCAAAGGAAACCATATTAATGATTTTCAAATACAATAAGACGCTAAGGCTATGTTAATGGAGCATATACAAACTACGCGTCAAACATAGAGATACAAATATAATGCAAAAGAAACCATATGATGACTGATTTTCAAACACAATATGACGCTAAGGCTATGTTAATGAAACATTTTCATGGACCGAATAACTTGTACACTATAAGATCTTCATAAAAAAATCATATATGTAAGATAAAATCGAGTGTGAAGTGCATTACCTTAATGAGGCCAAGAAAACCATTCATACTTCCAAGAGAAAACCTTGTAGCAATTGTCATCTAAAAGTTTGTATTGAGACCAAATAGAGTAGTGAGCACAACCCTGAAACATAACAGACATAGATTGATTTTTTTAGGATAGACATTCACCAAAATCAAAGAAAACTTCTTAGCCAAAGTTCATCTTCAGTAATGACAGGTACCAAGAAATTTGAATCTAATGAATATTTACCTATTAGAAGAACCCTTTGTTGCATTGATAAGCTCATTAGTAATCTTCTCTACAAACTACAATTAGTAGTGAACTGACAACAACAACATCTGGTTGAACTCCATATTGACCTATAACGTCAAAACTCATCATAACTTCATTAATTTTATCAACAATACAATAAGAACCCAAAAACAAAAGCAAAAGTATCAACCAAAAGAGCTTTTTCCTGTTCGATCCATTGACCTAATTGCATCCCACATGAGTTCAGAAAGGCTATAGCAAAGTTTCAGAACACCTTAGTGCAACAGCTGGAGAGCCATAGCAAAGTTTCAGAACCTCTCCCACAAATTCGGGAGCAGGTGGAACGCCAATTCGTGTAAGATTCGAGCTCAAGGAAAGGTACATTGATGAGAATATCAAAGAGGAATTTGGCTTGAGGTGTGGAACTTGAGATCTAGGTCGACAACAAACTTCCTTTTAAGAGCTTTGAAGCAACAATTGGTGGGAGTCCTCCATCTCTATGAGTTTCCGCCATATTCCTCATGCATTAACAACTGGAGATGACGAACTCCACTAATTTTAAGTTACAAAAAAAATTAGTAGAAAATCGAAACCCCATTTAAAAGAAGTTGAATTCACAAACACAAAGACAAATTTGAGTAGAAATCTCTAATTAGTTCTTCTCCCATAAGGTTAACAAATATCATATTTTTTAACCGCGGGTTGAACAGTTGCTCGGAAACCCTGTATATATAAAATTTACATAGCCCATTCTGGTGAGAAGATTTATAATAGCTCACAGGATTTATTAATGTATTAATATTATTCACGATACAAAAAAAATGAACACAAGTAATATCTATTCCCAATTTCACTGTAAAAAGCATCATAACGACATTGTCGGTTCTTATAATTCAAAACTCAAGTAACATGAAAAGAAAATGTATAA
Organism: Eschscholzia californica; assembly: GCF_041429995.1. Classification (NCBI taxonomy): domain Eukaryota; kingdom Viridiplantae; phylum Streptophyta; class Magnoliopsida; order Ranunculales; family Papaveraceae; genus Eschscholzia; species Eschscholzia californica. Next base: position 36,203,229 of record NW_028238472.1, read on the forward strand.
CACCATATAGATCGATGGAGTAAGCGAGCTGTCTATACGACTGACCAACACGTTTTCCTTTGCAGTCTAAGCACAAAAAAAATGGTTTTAGGATTCTGAGGCTTGTAACTTTCCATACCTTGCTAATCTTCATGTGTGTGAGTGTATCAAGCAACCACTGTGAATGTGTTCTTCCCATCGAGAACATGGATGTAGGTACTATAATCTGATTTTTTCTTGAAACCAGGAATGAAATCTCAGAAGAACCTCAGTACTGCTGCTAGATTCTGCGAGTTATAGGAATTCGATGTTGCTTCAAGAAATAATGAAGGCCGGATAGTGTTTACCGGTAAGTGCACCAGTATTCCTATTAACCATTGTGTGGGTTCCAAATTCCAAGTTAAATGGACATAAACCGATCAACATGAGTAGTTCAGTGCAAGTTTTGTTTTGGCAATTGCATAAGACAAAACCTTTTTAAATTACAGATCAAGATGTAATACGAACGAAATAAAAGGATAACTGCTTGAAGTACTACCTGATTCTTCCGCGTATATGGAAGAGCATCGAGATAATAGTCATATTGAACCAAAAGGAGAACCTTCATCGAGATACGCGGCAGCTTCTACATTTAGAAAATCAGCTTATAGAATCACTAATTTTTTTTTCAAACCAGCAAATAAGATTCATCATGATGAAGCATAGATGTATTTAGGAATGAAGATCAAAATGAACTATTGAAAAAACGAAACAAATCAGCAAGAACAGTGAAGCCAAATGAAAGGTACATTAGTATAGAATAAAACTTACTAACCTTTGGTTTTACATAGAGGAGACTCAATGCATAGATGTATTAAGCAATGAAGTTCAAAATGAACTACTAAGAAAATGAAGCAAATCAGCAAGAACAGTGAAGCCAAATGAAAGATGCATTAGTATAGAATAAAACTTACTAACCTTTGGTTTTTCATGGAGGAGACTGAATGCAATAGTTGAAGATTATGATTATAGATTGAATTTAATATTTGGGCGTTGAAAATTTTAGGGAAGGATAATGATATGGGCGTTGAGGATTTAGGAATTGAAGATTTCATGTAACGTGAATTATGATTATGGAGGATTGAAATGATATGGCCGTTAAGGTTATACAATAATTTGGAAGCGTTTACAACAGTTCAGAAGAGTTGAGAAGACGAAGCAACCACTAAAACTCTAGGCGCACTAAAATTTTAGCTTTAGGCGACCTGGTACGCCAAAAGCAGTGGCAATGGAGAATGCATTAATAAGACCCACTTAATGATTGATATTAGTGTTGAATCAAACGGCTGATATTAGTGCTGATCTGGAATGGACGGCGGGATTTATCTTTTGGTTTGCCCCAGTCAGCACTATTCAACCTGTTTTATTATATAGATGTCTGAGAGCTTTATGTTAACTCCATGTATAAACACTTCAGTCTCAACAATGATCTCCAACCCCCGCCTTCGATCAACTGGAATTTCATTTGGTCCATACCCACTAGTCCCCATATTCATCTTTTAATTTGGAAAATATGTAAGAAAGTGCTTACAGTCAGACATAGATTGGTAAATATATAGATAACAATCTGGTGTACTCGAACTACATAGAAATAGAAACTATTGAGCATGCTCTCTTACATTAATGTCCTTTAGCTAAAACATATGGTTCCACTTCAATATTATATCGACTAATATCACATCTTTAACAGATTGGATTTTATCTTGGCAGGACCCAACACAGAATAGTTACACATCAAATGACATTCATTTTGTTACCATTCTATGGCATATATGGAAAACTCGATGTGACCACTGCTTTCAGCATACGATCAATACTACAAGTTCGGTTGTAGATACGATTATGTCTTTTCCTAAAACCAACAAAATTCAAAATAAACTGGCTCCCACTTGCATGGAAAAATGGCAACCTCCGATATCCCCCTACTTGAAAATTAACGTTGATGCATCTTATACTACTATTGATACTAACATTGGTACTAGTCTAAAAATTCACTACTCAGATTCAAACTTCATGGAAGCTAAAGTGACATCGACAAAGGCTCGAACTAGCGAAGAAAGCGAGACAATTGCAATACTTCAGGGGATCACTTAGGTAGAAGAAAATAATCTTAAGGCAATAACAATAGAAAGTGACAATATCAATCTCATCCAACACCTGCACAACCCAAGACACAAAATCCAGTGGCACGCTATGATCCACATCAGTTAGATCAAAGAAATCGGGAACAAACCCGACAACGTCAAATTCAAGCACATAAAGAGGAACCTCAATACTCTAGCAAATAAATTAGCCAAATGTACTCGAAAGAAGAACTGATCTAAGACCTGGAAAAATGTTCCTACTTTCTAGTTAATCGGTTGTAATAATACCTTTTTGCTTAATGTTATTTACCACAAAAAGAAAAAGTAGTCTATTATAGCTCTCTCAACAAAACAAGAAAAGAAGAAAAAAAAAAGTAGTCTACTTTAGCTCAATTGGTAAAAAGTATGTTAAAGAGTTCAAACAACCCAAGTTCGATCTTAAGCAAAACCATTGTTTTTCTTGTTACATCCTAGTCTATTTGCCCATACGAACCGCACAAATAATATTCCCATTTGGCGCCAGAAAATTCTTCTCGAGTCAACGTAACTTACTTACGACGAATGTAAGCCGTCATAAATAGACAATTATGACGAGCGTAGCCGTCAAACTATCTTAATGACACCATATATTGTGACAGCTTTGATTTTTGTTGTGACGATCCGAAGCCCTCGCTATAAGCAGTTTGTGAAGGCTAGTGTTTCTTTGTGATGACTTATGACCGTCAGAAAAACTTTGTATTTTTGCAGTGGATCTGATGATCCAAACATTGGTCATCAGCTGACTAAGTCAATAAGTCGAAGGAAGACCTAGAACCCAGCGGGTCGACTGGTTAAATAAAGTGAAATCATTCTTTATTCACTTGTCTTTCTCTATACCTCTCGGTTTCACTCTCTATCTTTCTCTTGGCTTCCACTCCATTAAAGCTAAACTTTTTGCTTCACATTCTGTTTCAATTTGTGGGAAAGTAATAAAAGGTACTCCCATGACAATCCACTATGAGGAGATTAATGGTGGTAAGAACAACGAGAATGAACCTTATATTTAAAGTCTATCTGTTTCTTGGCGATCTAATTTGCGTTGGACTATCTTCAAATTCAATGTTTTATTTAAAGTCTATGGATCAAGTTTATGTTCATTCCGTTTAGGTAATTATCTTTATAAATTCCTTTAATCACCCTCTTATCAGCAGGGGGCGGATCCATGGGGATGCGCGCACCCCCTGGATCCTCCCGAAAAATAAAAATTGTAATAGTAAATATTTTTTAATATAGGTATATATAAATATATATATATTTATCTAATGATGTATGATATTGGCACCAAGATGGCTTTGACATAGTGGTTAGGGCATAAGTTAGATTTTAGTTATGAGTGTGTGGTCGTGGGTTCGAAACCCTTCATAATCAATTTAAGTAGTTTTTCCTATAGATATATTTGTATATTACTATATATGTAATCATGTGTACAAATGATAGCAAGTAGAGTTTGACTTAATGGTTTTAAGCTTGTGGTTTTGATCTGTGGATGAGTGGGAGCTTGAGGTTTTGAGTTCTAGTCCCACTATATGCATTTTTAAGTATTTTATGTTTGAACTCATTTGATCCAACTATCTTTATTGATAGAGTAATGCTATTTGAGGCGAAAGCCCCAAAGCGACTCAAAAACGACCAAACGAGTAGCTTACACTTGGCGGAGAAAATTGCATAGCACGTGATTCTCTTTACTTTCACCATTTTATCTTTCGATCCCTAACTTGTCCGCGTTTAGCTTTTAGCCCCTCTGTTAGAAAAAAATCTGGACTGTTGATCTTTTCGACGGTCCAGATCATACAAAAATAAACTCAAGCCCAAAATAGATCTCACCCTCTCTCACTGCAGAACCACAAGATAGATCGCTCCTCCTTCTCTCTCTCTTTCTAAAATAACAAATCGCTTTTGAGTCGCTTTACAACTTTCGCTCCAAACAGCATTACTGTTATTGATATTCAAGTTCAAGAACTAAATGCTCGTTTCAAGAGTATCGAGTTGCTCTGTTGTATGACATGTTCGAGTCCATCTAGAGGATTTGCCCTTTTCGACAAAATTAGGTTGATGTGTCTTGCTCAATTTTATCTGTCAGATTTCATTAGTCTTGACACTATGTCACTTAGTTCTAAGCTTAATAATTACATTTACGGTACGAGGAAGAATGATGATTTTCTAAATTTAGATGGGATTGGAGCTCATGATTAGTGGAAACTAAGAGAGATAAAGCTTATCATTTAGTTTATTTGCTTATCACTTTAGCACTAACTTTGCCGGCTGCGATTGCTTCTATTGAAAGAGCTTTTTGAAGCTAGTTAAAACACGTTTAAGAAACAAGATGGGTGATCCGTGGTTGAATGATAGTTTAGTAGTCTTTATTGAAAAGAAATTTTTAGTAAAATTGACAATGAGTCGATTATCAGAACATTTCAAAACATGAATTCTCGTAGAGGTTAATCCGTTTTTAATTGTTGATGCATTAATATAATTAATAAATATAAGTATTTTGTGTGCAAAAAAAAAAATTTAGGTATGTAAATTCGCACCCCCTAGATGAAAATCCTAGATCCGTCCCTGCTTATCAGGAAGAAATTAATACATTATATTTGTTTCTTTTCTTCGGAAGGGAAATCCTTCTTATTAAGGATTCTGAAGGTAATAAGATCATATATTTTCTTATCTTAAATCTCTATCTGTCTATTTCAACACAAAATGTTCATTTCATTTGATTTTTTCAGTACCTCCTAGTCATAGAGCAATGAACCGATAGTTTCATTGCCAATTATGACCTGTCTCGAGATTTTAAACATCTTTAAATTTCGAAATTAATATATGATAAAGGAAATTTGGTCGTAGATCTAATTTTAAATACTTTTTAAGTTAAAAATGCAAATTATACAATTTTTTTTTAAAACCCAAAATATGTATTTTTGTGTTAAAAACTTAGATATTTGTATTTTTTTTTTAACCTCATATTTTTTTGCAAAATTGTTGCAAGGTATTACAAAACTGTCGCAAAGTGTTGGAAAGTTGTTTCAAAGCTGTCGCAAAGTGTTGGAAAGTTGTTGCAAAGCTGTCGCAAAGTGTTGCAAAAATATCAGGACATGTTGCAAAACTATTAGGAGATGTCGCAAAGTGTTTGAAAGCTGTCGCAAAATGTTGTAAATTAAAAAGCACTTAGGGAACTAAAGACTAAACAGAACTGAATGATCATTTTTCACCGAAATAAAAAAATTTATTGACAATTTTGACCAAATTTCCCCTGTAGATAATGATGACTTTCTTTGTGTCCATTTTTACGTCAACATATACTGCATCAACTTATTTTCTGTCTTGGTGCGATGGTGATTTAGGTAAGGGGTTAACAACCGACTGAGATACTGGCCCAGTATGCACCCATAAAACTTAAAAGTCACATGATTGATGCTTGTCGATGGTGGAAGGGAACAATTGGTCAACTAAAGTTTAATTTGAGTTTAGTGGTATAGAGAAGTTGTGAATAATATGACGTTGCATGTGAGTTAAAAGATTTGCAACATGCTAATAGCGTGGCTTTTATTATTTAAGAAACAATTAACAATAACACGACGAAAGAACAATCAATCAACAACAAAATCAACGATAACAAAAAATTTAAAGATGAGAAGAAAAACAAAAACTTAAAAGATGTGAAGAAATAAGACGTGATGCACCAATTTAAAGATGAGAAGAAAAACAAAAACTTAAAAGATGTGAAGAAATAAGACGTGATGCACCAAACCAACGCAGAGGTATAGCTTATTCTTGTAATTAGTACTATTTTTCGCCCTTGCAGCATTGACAGGCTCTCCTCGAGTCCCAACCATAAACATGTCCACAACCAAAATTAGAGGCCCCCTTGGTGGAACCTGCAATCTTGGCGAGTCGGTCACAAAATGCCTTACATCTTTGCGACCCTTCAGAATTGCAAATGCCCGGCATAATGGAAGGCGAGGTTTCACCTAGGTACCCAAAGCCCTTCTTGCATATAATGGGCTTCTCAACTCTATCTTTGCAAACTGCCATTTATACATCGATTTATATTTAAGTATAACATATCATTCTCGTATATATATATATATATATATATCCTACAATTTAAAAATACGAATGTTATCTAATAACAAAAACAAATAATGGTAGTTATAGAGTTATTACTCTATCCAATTCATGATTTATTCATATCATGGTGAATGTAATGACTCTTTAATTTCAATGTCGAAAAGAAAGATTCAAAAACTGTTATAACTCTTTCAACTTTCAACAAGCACGAGAGATACAAAAGGAACACTAATTCTCTCCGCTTTCTTTTAAGTCATAATATGTGTACAACTTGTCTATAATTATTTGGTCAGTTGGTTGTGTATCAATTCAGAAATCCAGAGATTACACGTTGTTGAATGGTGAAAGTGGAATGCAACATGTATCTATACCATATCGGACACTACTTAGGTAACAGATCACGTAGATTATCTTAAAAAGTTAAAATCGTATACTAAAAAAGTTTCTTTAAATTAATTATTGAAAAATAAAATAATTGGGTTTATTTACTAATACTTTAAAGCTATAATTTTCAAAAAGGCCTAATATCGAATAATATATGTGAAGAGGTAAATCACCTCTTGATAATAGAAGATAATTATTAACTGAACACAGAGAGAGAGGAAGAGAAATCGTGTGGGAGAGAGAGATGATAGAAAGAATTCTCTGTGTGTTTTATTCATAGGCTTACATGGGCTCGGTTGGATGGCCTGGTGAGATACCTTAACAATATATAGAAGAGGAGTGGAGGGAGATTTAATTATGAATCTCAGTTGTACATTCACAGAGAAAGTTGTGGTGATATTTATTCTCGACCACTAGCCAAAACCGAAAAAAACTATATATACACTCTATAATTTGAATTTTTGATAAAAGTTAGGATAATATCAAGAAAAGAAATAGAAGTAGATACTTACCCCCAATGTCAAGAAATTTACTAGCACCAACACTGGATGCGGCATTGAAGAAAAGGAGAAAACTAATGAGAATAACGGAAAAGGTTGAAAGACTTATTTTAGCCATAAGGACTTTTGATATTTGAGAAATGTTTGATATGCCATTTGCTAATAAAAATGATCTCTATTTGTAGTTTCACTTCAATAGTTTGCGACTTATTAAAATTAAAACATGTTCCCATTTTTGTGATTAATTTACCAATTCTTGCTTCAACCAAATCACACAACTTTTAATTAATAGATTTACTAATCAAAGTCTTGGTATAATTAGTTCAACAAAATAAAAGTCTTGGTATAATTATTTAATATATAAGTGTACTAATTAAAGTTTGGCTCTTAATTTGTTATCAGCTTGTAAATGTATCCCCATTTGCTTGGAAGTCAAATTTGGCCCCCCGTTTTGGATGCTAATTTTGAGTGGTTGCTATTTTTCATCTTTGAGATTGACCTTTCTACTTTTTTTCCCTCTTATCCTATTATTTTCTCTTTCCTCTTATTTGTCCACCTTCAATCAATTGTTCATTGAGAGTCCTCGACGAACGAGCATGTGATAAAAATTCTCTTCTTCACCGTCACTCTTCTCCCCACTAAGAGCAAGTCCCACCTAGGGTTGGAGGGGTTTTACATTTGAATTTAGAGCCCATCCACCCCAGGTCCAACCTCAGCCGACACTAAGGGTCGGTTGAACGCCCCAACTGACCGTTGAGGAGGTCCCCAACGGTCATGTTGGGGGTATTGCTAGTTGTTGGATTTATTCCAACGGCTAGTTCTGTCCAGATCTAGTTGTTGGAGCAAATCCAACGGCTAAGATGGGGTTCAACCCCTATAAATAGGGGTTGACCCCCATCATTTCTTATCTCACCCGCTCTCTCCCTCATTCTCATTCAACCTCTCTCAATCCTATTCTTTCCAACCTCATCCAATCTTCTTCATTTTTTTAATTTCTCATTCAATCTTCTTCAATGGATCCCTTGAATGATAACAATTTGTTTAGCCAAAGTTTTACGGATCTCATTTAATCTCCTTGTTATCCGTCGACTTAATTAGCAAATGATGAAAATTTGGATAATTCTTCTCGCGTTCTCTCGACGGTAGATGAAACTTTGGATGATTCTTGTGAGCAAGACTGCACAACTTCAACCAAGATCACTAAACGGCTTGCGTATAAATTAGATGAAGATATTTTACTTGCTAATTGTTATTTGAAAATCACATTTGATGTGGTTGTCAGAAATTGTTAGAAATACAAAGTATTTTGGCAAAAAATAACGGATGAATTTAATGCGAGTGCAAAGTATGAACACTCACCCAAGAGTTGTAAATCTCGTTTCACTGAGATAAGCTCTGAATGTCAAAGCTTTATCTCTACTTTGAGGATAGGAAATAAAGTTCTAAAAAACGGGGAGAACGACTATGACCGTGTAATTTTACACACTTTTAATCCCTTTATTTATATCTTTTCGTTTCATGATATAAATTTAAAATCAATTTTGATCATTTCAGTTACAAAGAGCACTTCAAATATATGAAAAAAAAATCACACCGGAAAAGGCTTTAGATTCTAACATGTTTACAAAATTTTGATGTCACATAACAAGTGGATGGCAGACACGCGAGGAGAGCCAACATCCGGAAAAAGAGATTCTACTACCAATCCGTCGGAGGAAAGACCAATTGGCCGTAAACAAGCCAAAGCAAATGCAAGAGTCAGAGAAAATTCGACAGATTCTACCGCGGAAGACAAAGAAGTCAGTAGTACTTCGATGGAGGAATATTGGCAAAATAGACAGGAAGAAGCCCAAGGGAGATCAGTATCAATTGAAGAAGCTCTACGGATTCAACAAAAATTTCTACAATTTGATAAAGAACACAAGAACCGAAAATATGGGATGGACTTATTAAAGATTGATGCTAGGTCTCTCGACGAACATGGAGCACAAATGCTTATAGCAGCGCGAGAAGCTTGGTTTAACGGTCAACCACAAGACCCAAAAAATCCCTTCTAGTTATCTTTAATTTTTCTACTGTTGTTTAGTCGTATTTAAGTAGATTTAAATCTTTAATCAATTATTAGTTGTAATCAATCTTGTTTAATCGAACTTATTTAAGTAAGTTGAGAAATTTAAAATTCAAATTTTAGGATTCCAAGAGTGGCTGAGGTTGGAGCTAAATTTTAAGGGATGAGCTTAGGCTGTAAAATTTGGGTGAAAAAGTCGTTTTTAGGGCCTGAGATAGGCTGAGGTTGGACTTGCTCTCGCACCAATCCCATCTTCCTCCAAGATAGAAGAATAAGACACTAGAATCAGTTTTACACTTTTAAGTTTGTGATTATTAAACTTAAACCAATTGGCCAAGTTTGTGGTCATCGAATGCAAAACCAATTGCCCGTGAGTACATATGACCTAGATATTTTTAAGTTTGTGGTCATCCAACTCAAAACCAATTGACAATAAGTGGAGAGGACCTAAACATTATATTCTTGGTTGCTAGTTACCCCTTCTCACATGTGACACTATTCTCACACGGATTCTCACGTGTGGCGTGGTTAGTCTAACACGTATTTTTTTTAGGTGACATGAAGTACGTGGGCCTTTTAAAGCCTATCATGTGTGCGTCTAGTTTTGATACCATGTTAAGTTTGTGGTCATCCAACTCAAAACCAATTGGTAATGAGTGGAGAAGACCTAGACGTTATATTCTTGGTTGCTAGTTACTCCTCTGTCATGTGAGACTGTTCTCACAAATATTATATTATTGTTTACTAGACTATCTTTTCTCCATGTGTGACTATTTTTATGCACTCTCTTACGTGTCTTTTTTCCGGAATTTAATTCAAAATCAATTGAAACTACAACAAGTCCACATGACCCGCCTATTTGGACTACCACTTGAACCACCTATGAAATTAAGAAACAAAGATTTCTCTCTCCACATGACAGAACATGTGAGAGGAGAGTGAAACCCTTGTTTATCTCACAGACGGATCAAATGAGAGTATCAAGAGACAGGTTGAGTATATTTTTTCTTGAAACTGAGCCGAAAATACTTGATTATGTTCTTGTTTACTCAAGTTCCGTTTTCTCATATGAAACTTTTCTCATAGACTCTCTCTAGTCCAACGAGCTCCCAAAAGAAATAGTGGTGTACAAATCCACTTTTCATCGGGGTAGGATATATGAGGTGAAAGGAAGCCATCTTGTATGATGCCCGTGGTGGAGTGGTCATCGTAGTAACAAGTGATGATGGGGTGGAGGTGGGGGAGGATAGAAGAGAGAACAACAGAAAGCCACCTAGAATTGTTGGCCGGCGGACCACTTTCTGTCAGGCACGGGTTAGTGGTGGTCAAATTGGGAGAGAGAGATACCTACTAATGAAATTAAAAGAGAAACAAGAGTGACCAAAGTTGATATTAGTAAATCCAAAGATATGGGACAAGTTTAAAATCCAAAGATATGGGACAAATTTAACATTCAAAGATATTAGGAACAGAAGTTTTAATTAGACATTAAGATAGGCCACTAAGGAGATCAAAAACAGAAAATATACATTTAATAATTCTTAAATATGCAAACTACCAATAAATGGTTTCTTTTGTGAGAGGAGATCGTGATAAGATGTAACATATATATAATATAAATACACACAATTTACATCAATAATGAGGGAACGTGCGAATTGGGGCAATGAATTGGGCATGAAATCCGGCGTGGATCCCCTGTCAGATTTCATTAGAGGTTATGGCACGCTATTTTTGTGACTCAAATAAGATTGTTTATGTCTGAGTCCTTAAAAGTCTCTATTTTTCGTATTTAGTCTCTCCATGATAATTTAATCTCGACTTTTGATTGGTTTGAACGGTCCAGATCTATGTATAGCCCAATTAATCTTCCTTCCTCATCTTTTCTCTACCCAAAACGCAAAGGGTCGGTGGGTATATAGACCAAAATAATGTTCAAAAAAGGTTTATGATCCAATCTTCTCAAAATATGGATATTTAGTCCTTTTACATTATGGACATAAAAACTCTCACTTTCTAAACACATTACCGTCAATGTCCCACGCTCAAATTTGACGTGGAGATTTATTAGTAAAAATTGTGGAGATTTATTAGCAAAAAATATGGAGATTTATTAGAAAAAAAATGGATAGACACAAATCATAATTTCTCTCTCCTCCAAACAGATTTGGAAAGCAAAATTTCTCTTTCCTATTATCCGAATCAATCAGAAACAAAAATCCTAACCAAAACGAAACGTCATCACCACGGATATTTCCAAATTAATTTTCTCTCTCTTCTTTACAGATTTAGAAACCAAATCAATTTTCTCTTTCCTATTATCCGAATCAATCAGAAACAAAAATCCTAACCAAAACTACTGTAAAGTATGTATAATTTATTCACAAGTTTTTTTTGTATGGTTATTTTTCATCATAAATAAGTTTGTTTCAACGTTATGGTGAGATTTTGGGTTGATTTTTATGGTTTTTTCTGTTGTGACATAGTTTCTGATGTTCAAAGCTTCGTCATAAATCAATTTTTAGAGATCTGTTTGATAAATTATGTCAATTTCTGTCTGGTATAACTTAAACTACTGTAAAGTATGTATAATTTATTCACAAGTATCCGTGATTTACCACAGAATTCGGTAATTTTTTATAAATAACCAATGATAATAGCAAAAATTTAAAAGTTTTTAATTGTTCAAACCTTGTAATTTCTGATAGTGGTCATTTATATGAAGGAATTTATATTGTATACTGATATACAATAAGTATGTTTTACAATGGGATTTAATGATGTACAACAAATTCTGATATACTAATGATAAAGTATAATTTTAAACGTTATATACCTAAACTGTAAATACGATATTATGTATAATTTACAATAAATTATGCAAACTTTATGAAAAATAATGAGACATTTATCACAAATAATGAAATCATGTTTCCTTTCCATGTCTTTCAATATGAACATAGAATCGCATTTCAATGGTGTCCATCCATGCACTATCCATTTGCAATCTTCAACAGGACAGCAGTAACACGCTTAGAATCATTCTTTATGAATTTGAAATCATGCCCGGTGTTGATGCTATATTGCCTAAGAGCATATCGAAAAGCTTTTGCACCCCCAGGAAATAACTGTCCTAGTTCTGTAAATATCTTATCCCAACCATCTGATTTCAGTTTGATTTCCTTATTTTGATTTGATGATTCTGTCTGGAACTCCATCTGTGATAACAAAGTGAGATAGATTAATTCAAATAAATTATATATACAAGTATATTATTTGCAGTAAATTATATGAACATTTGAATAAATTACATGTACTTTACAGAAAAGTACACAGGATTTACATATGTAAATCAAAGATGTTCTAATAATGAAAGAACTGTTTTGATATTAAATCATACATAATGTTCCATAAATTGCATATGATTTACACAAAATAATATAATGTTAATGTTATTCGTGAAAAATTTGCAGAACCAGAACATATATCACGTTCTCAATTTGATAAACATCGCAGGGAAAAGTTTATATAATTTACGTTACATTATGGTAATTTATTCTAAAGTATATATAATGTTAATTCTGTTATGAGTAACCGTGCGAAAAAATCACGTTTGATCAATCTGTACGGAAAAAAATCAGATCTGAAGAAAATTTGAATATCATACTTTGCATAAACTCCAAATCTATTGATAACTGATATGACGATTGATTGCAAACAATAAGTAAACTCGATTTGTAAGATTTAGAAATGAAGTATTAATCTCATGAAGATCGTGATCATTAATACAAACTTTAGAGAGAGAAAGACAATAATAACTTTCTTGATCTGAAACATAATCATCAAATAAGAAAATTTTTTACCTGATTAACGATTAAGATGATGATTTTGAATAGCTCTAATGATAATGAAACAAGTTAATGAAAGATTTTCAATCGAAACATAATCAGAAAACATAAAATTTGGTTTGAGTTTTACCTGAACTTAGAAACTCAGTTTTCTGTTTTAATGGAGGATAGTTTTAGAAGATGAAGATGTAGAGAGAGAGGGAAAGATAGGACGAGAAGGTTTCGGTTACAAAGTTTTTTGTTTTAATGGAGGATAGTTTCAGAAGATGAAGATGTAGAGAGAGAGAGAAAGATAGGAAGAGAAGGTTTCGGTTACAAATATAAGGAAGATAAAGATTTCTTTCTTCCTTTAGAGTCGGTAATTGGAGAGAGAAACAGGGAGATAAAATAGGAAAACGAATATTGGTTGATTTGAGCTTAAATTAGATTTTATATATATGGAAGGTTAGTTTAGGTATTATAAATTATTTGGTATTCTAGGGATTTGTGTTTTCTCTCTAAATGACACCAAATGGACTAGATATCCATTTGTATTATTTTTTTGGTTTTGAAACCCTTTATAGGATTAGAGAGGACTAAAAGTCCTATTAGGGTCCGTTTTTTGGATTATAAGCCCAAAAATTCAAACGCAAAACCTAGCTTCTCTCTTGTTTGTGTTCAAAGAAATTAAGTGGTGGAAGGTTATTTTTAATTGATTTTGGCCAGATATTTTAGGTGTTTTTTCTCTAATTCGTTTGTTGAAGCCTTGAGCTTATTTTGTGACGAAATTTTTATTGTTTCTCTTTTAATTTCAAGCTCCGGCGAGACCAAGGTTCTTGATTTTTCAGAGTTTCTTTATTATTGGAGATTTTGAGGTATGTATTTATCTTCTGTTAGCATTTAATTATTTACTACTTTATTTTGTTTTTTAAGTTGTGAATGAATGTTTAATTAAAAAAAATCAAAATCCAAAAGAAGTTAGAGACTGATACGAGTTGAGCTATTTTTTTTTTTTTTTTAGTTTGAAGTTTTATTAATGTGTACAAGAATGAATTCAGATAATGAGAATTTTGATGTTTTTGACTTGAGTTCTAAAGATGGCAAAGAATATGTTTGTTTTAAATTGGAAGTACAAATACCTAGAACTGAGATGAAATTTGATAATTTTGATCAATTATATGACTATTGTTTTAGTTACGCAAAAAATAGTGGGAGTTCCAATCAGAAAAACGTCTAAAAAGAAAAATTTTGGAATGTTAAGATACATTACGGTAGCATGTGGTAAGAATGGAACACATAAATCGAAAGGAAACAATCTCGTAACTCCACAACCTAGTTGTCAAGTGGATGCAAAGTTCTGGAAACAATCTCGTAGATCCACAAATAAAAGGAAACAATCTCGTAAATCTTGAGCATAATCATATCCTAAGTCTTGGATGAAGGATATATCCGTTCCGTCTGAAGGAGATGTCCTTTCGAAGGAGTGTCCTTCGACCAAGGTGGCAATGCACTGATGAGACATGAAAATGTCCCATCCGAGTCTCTAAATTTGGACAAGTTAGCCTATCTAGGACAGTTACTCTCATGAATTACTCTTTTTTCTACTCAGGTACCTTTTTCAGAGTTATGTGTGCAAAACGGATAAAAGTCAGAGAAAATGCGGGCTAGGGGTATTTTGGTCATTTGTTGACTTTGATTTCATGGTCGAGATTAGTGTTTGGATGGAAAGTAGAGTCCAAGACGAACCTGTAGGCGAAAACGGAAGTCAAATCGGAGTTCGGATGAACAAAGTAGAGCTAGTCAAAGTTCGGGTCAAAATTGGTGGACTAAAAGTCAAGAAGGACACGTGGCGCGCATCCAGGAAATAATCGGATGGATCAGAAATGACGCGGGCCACATTCTGTCACTCCAGCGGTATTCTGGGCAATTAGAAGATCACGGAAGAATCTAACGGTCGCGATTTAATCAAGTCGTGTGGCAACGGATTGCGGCCTGAACCGAACTCTCCCTCGTTTGGCCATGGTGCACTGGAGCTGAAGCCTATAACTTCCTAACCTCCATCATCGTCTTCCTCTTCTCTCCTCTGTTTTTAAAAATGAAAGTTACCAAAAATCCGAGACCGACTGTTAGAAGGATGGAAAGAACCGACTCAAGTAAGCCGACTCAACCAACCTATATAAAGGAGAAGAAACCGAGAGAGAAGATCATCCTCCATTGAAGAGCAAAACCGAGGCTAGAGAGAGAGAGAAAGGTTGAGAGGTGTTTCTGTTTCTTTTTCTTCTTCTGATTCTTCTATTTGTGAGAGAGAGAAGGTCAGATTGAAAGATTTAAAGAGAGAAAAAGCTACTGGTTTGTAGAGAGAGAGAGATTGAATTAATTTTATAAACTCCATTAAACTCATCTTTTTATTCTTCTTTCTTTATCAATACTGTTAGAGAGAGAAAGAGAGTGTTACTGGTTTGTTAAGAAAGAGAAAGAGAGAGGATATAGTGAGAAAAAGAGAGAAAACAGTGGGTTAGAGAGAGAAAGATCAGAGGTAGAAGAAGACCACGTTTGGTCTGCGTGGGAAAATTATTTTCCTTCCTGGAAAATTATTTTCCCTAAGGGTCTGTTTGGGTGCGCAGAGGGAAATTTAGTGAAAAAAGGTGTTTTCTTCTTCGATTCTTTTTCTTTCTTTAATGTTATTATTTTTCTTCTCTTTAATCATTATTATGCTCTCATCCATCATGACTAACTAACTTTCTCGATCCAGGGTTAAGGTTAAGCTTTAGTTTTGTGTGATTTTCTGACTTAATCACTTTTAAGTACTTAATACTTGGATTTCTTCGCGTATCTTTCACGATAACCCCTTTCATTAGTTATACTTATGTTTGATGGTTCATATTTAGACATTAGGTCTTTATTGTCTCATGCTTACTTTTGATATCCAATAGCTAAAGTACCAGTGATTTTACGTACCGAAATTGAAAGTTTTAAAGTAAGTGTTCTGAAAAGTTAAAATCATCCGAGGTTGGTTATTCTTCCTTGAGTTATATAATGAGAAGATCTGAATTGCATAAGTTAGATGTCATATTTGCTAAAGTGGATCCCGAAACCCTAGATTCTCCCTTCTCATAAGTTTCCCGATTATCAACTTTTTATTGTTTTTGTTTTAGTTATTTCACTATAAAAACAATCTTTAAAAGAGACATCACCATAGATTATACTTAGTCCCTGAGGATTCGATCCTGGTCTTATCAGATTTTACTACTTGACACCCGTATACTTGCGGGTGTACCCTTTTTGGGCTCATCATGCACTCAATTGTTCAGTTAGGATAACGATGACTTTATCTGGAAGATCATCTTGTCCGGTCCAATTAGGGGTCGTAATGCTTAGGTAAAAGCCGCTTACAATTAATCGTCGGGTCACTTCGGTAATCCGGAGCTAACATAGACCGGATCCTACAACGAGTTACACCAAAGAGTGGTGGCTTGATCGGAGAGAGTTGACTAATGAGAGCTTGTCAATAGATGGATATGATCCAACCAAATCGGCTAAATCAGTTCGAATGACGAGAACCGGGCTCGAAAGGAGTGTTTGGAGAAAGGCTTAAGGGGCCGACCATGTGATGGCCGACCATAAGTGGTCCGACCAGGCAAAACCATAGTGGGCTGATATGGCCGGCCACATGATGTGACACAAAAATGTCACATTTGGAGAGCCTAACTTAGACTAATTAGTCCCTTTTTGAGTGTTATCAATAATATTTTATGTGTTTTTCATGTTAGGTACCTATTTTTGAGTTAAACATATAAATCAGAATAAAGGGAACGAATTGTCACTATCATTTCATGTGCCGAAAACGAGAGAAAAAGACTTCAAACAAATCAAATTACAAGTGGAGGCAATGGCGAGTCTAACGGTGAAGACGGAAGTTCATTCCGAGTTCGGACGAGGAAGTTGTGAAAGATAGAAGCCAAGGTCTTTTCTTGAAGGCACCCCCCTTTGGTTCTAATTGTAGAGGCTAGATTAAGGCACTCCCTTGGTCTTTAATTCAAAGCCCAACATCTAAGCCCAAGTTCAAGAATACCCAAAGAAGAAGGAAGGTGTAGAGATTTTATGAGCACCCACTTTTGGGCCCAAGTCAAAGTAGTCTAAAGACTTAGTCAAGTTGACTAAGTCTAGGGTTTAAATCAAGTTAGGCTACTATTCATCATCTTCATCATTCAACAACCAAGCAACTTGGGGAGAGAGGAAATGAAAGTGTTCTTGGAGGCTAGGGTTGATTGTCCTTGAAAACTTGAGAGAAAGTAAAAGAGAGAAGGAAGGAGGAGGCCGGCCAAGCTAGGCCGGCCTGCACTAAGGCCGCCTAGTCTTGGCCGGCAGCAGCTCGGGATTTAGTAAGGAGCAGCTCGGGCTGAACCATCTTCACGGGAGGAGCAGCAGCAAGCACGGGATGCTCGGACAGTGCTCGGCACAGCAGCAGCAGCTGCTGCAGACCGGAACACAGGATGCTCCAGCAGCAGCAGCTCGCAGCAGCAAACAACACGAGATGCTCAAACAGTGCTCGGACGTGCACGGCTGCAGCTCGGACGTGCATGGGACGCGCGCACGGGGCTCAGAGCATGTGCATTTCGCTGGATCTAGGGTTGGCCGGAATCCTCACTTCTTTGGCCGGATTTTGCTAGGTGTTCCGGCCACTTTCTTGGCCGGAAACCTTAGGGCTTTTACTCCCCATGTTGTTGGCTAGCTACCCATGTGGTTTGATTTGGTTTTGGACTACAATTTCTAGAGAGAGAAAGCTAGGGTTTAGCTTTAATGGAGGTAGTGCTCTAAATGGAGAAGATGATGGTGGTCGCTATGGGGAACCCAAAATTTTGCTAAGGGGAGATTGGCTGCACCTTAAAGACTCATATTTTCCGACGATCTTAGCCTCGAACCATCATCGAAAAAGGGGGATTCTCTCACCATTTCCTTTCCATTTCTTATTCAATCACCATGTTTAGTTAACTTTAGTTTGTCGATTATATGAGATGAAATGTGATGAATTCATGACTATGTTTAATATGATTTGATGTTTTGATTATAAATTGATGTTCATTTATTTCGATTATCGTTTTGATCGTATTTTCATGTGTCTTGTCAAGCACTTCGCATAGTTAATAGACGAAACGAAATATTCGATATCGATCGTAGTCTAAGTCATAATTTCATGTGTCTTATCATGCACTTCACATAGTTAGGCGACTAGACGACACTTTCGAAGACTCGGGATTAACCGATTTAGACGTTTGTTTGACTAAGTATGATCTCCGGATATACATAGTACTTAGAGACATCTACTTTAGGAGTCGAATATCGATTGTACCTCGACACATCAAATCGGACTACACATAGTCATAGGTTTATCATTATGGATTCCCGGACTTCGACACCTCTCTCACTTATTTGTTGCCCGAATCGAGTCTTACCGTCTCCCGACTCTTGTTCCTTCGACTCTTCTCTCTAATCTCTCTCGCCCGTTTACATTGATTGTTTAGTTTAGTTTTACTCGTTTTCTTCTCTTATTACTTATTCAATCTAAAAGCCCCATTTATCTTTGTTTCCTTTCCTATTTAGTCTATGTTAGCATTTGATACATAGATCGGGGGATAAGACCCTTGGATCGATCCCGGCTTTGCCGGATTACTGCTTGATACCTCCGTTTGGGTGTGTAACCTTTTCGGGTGCATCACCACACTTGGAAACCCTAATTACTCTGAAAGAGCATTCTGGGTAATTCAGGGTATTATCTTTTCTGAGGATCTTATGGAATCTTAGTTTTAGAGAAACTCTTACTAGAGATTCCCTATATAAGAACCAATTAGGGTTCAGAAAACTGTGGATTTTTTTCAGGAGAAAATTGCATCTCTCTCACAATATACAGCTAAAAGGAGAGAGAGTTTAGAGAAAAAAATTCTCAATCCATCTAATTAGTCAAAAGAAGAATAATTCTTCTTCTCAACCTTCAATGGAGTCCTAGCTCACACTAAAGAAGGGAGATCAAGTCGTTTGCTGGGGTGTCTCAAGTAGAGGAACGACAATTGGAGCTCTGATCTTCGGGATAAAGGCATTGGAATCTTATTCGAGAAAAAACAAATCCAGGTATTCTTCTTTTAGTTTCTAGTTCATTATTAGTTCATTCATATGATCCTGGTTAGCTAGTGTTAAACATAAAATATTTGAGATTCCGCTTACAACACTAGTTAGATGATAATGTACTCTTAGAGACGTAACCCAGCACAGGAAAAGTTCGTTAATATAGATACATGTTATCATTATTGATACAAGTTAACTGACTTGACTATTGGAGGCTCTTTGGTCGGTATCATTTCGGCGTCTTAGGAATCTTACAGTCACGTATGTTTCATTTCTTGTTAGACATGTTAAAGTCCAAAGACGTCTACAGAGAGGCAGACTTAAAAGAAATCGTCTACGTGAACTTGAGGCTGAAAGACCGCTTTTATAGAAGACAAAGAAAACATCTAAGTAAATAAGTAACACTAAACTAATGAACAAACGACAAACGATCTCCAAACTACTAGACCTATCCCCGGCAGCGGCGCCAAAAACTTGGTGCACCCGAAAAGGTTGCACACCCAAGCGGAGGTATCAAGTAATAATCCGGCAAAGCCGGGATCGATCCAAGGATAGGAAGGTAGTTTGGATATCGAAGGGTTTTATTCGTCGATTTAAGTGTTACTAGCTAACTTAGACTAAAACGAAAAGGCAACAAAGGTAAATGAGGAGTTTTATAATCGAATAACTAACAAAAGAAGAAAACAGGTAAAACAAACTAAATTATCAATGTAAACAGGCGAGAGAGATTCGAGAGAGGAGTCGAAGGAACAAGAGTAGGGAGACAACAAATAAGTGAGAGAAGTGTCGAGGTCCGGGAATCCGTTGTGGTGAACCTACAACTATTTACGGTCCAATCGAATGGGTTGATGTAAATCTAGTCTCGATTCCTACGGTAGATGTTCATAAGCACTACTTACGGTCCGGAGATAATACTTAGTCAAACAAACTTCCTAAACGATTAAAACCGAATCATCGAAAATGTCGTCTAGCCGCCTAACTATGTGAAGTGCATGACAAAACACATGAAATTTGGAACTAGACTACGATCGATATCGATCACTTTGCCTAATCGATTAACTATGCAAAGTACTTGATAAGACACATGAAAAACGATTGAAACAAGTAATCGAAATAAGAGAACATCAATTTATTATCAAACATTAAATCATCACATAAACAATCTCAAATTCATCGCGTTTGATCCCATATTCGACTCACGATATTTAGCTAGACATGGCGAGACGAGTAATGAATGGAAAGAAGGTAAGGAAAGACACGAGTTAAAGCGAGAATTCCCCCTTTTTCGATGAAGCGTGAGGCTAAGATCGTCGGAATAGATAAGTCCAAGGGTGCAGCCGATCTCCCCTTAGCAGAATATAGGTTCCCATTAGAATTGCAAATTTGGTGTCCCCAAGCAAAATCTGAGTGCCCCATAGCCTTAATCATCTTCTTCCTCTCAAACTCCATCCACCATTAAAGCTTAGTTCAAGCTTTCTCTCTACAGATTTTAGCTCAAATCACAAGCAAGCATAAGGGAAATCATCAAGAGACACAAGCAAGAAGAACCCTAAACAAAACCCTAGGTTTCCGGCCAAATTAATGGTCGTAATAACCTAACCAAATCCGGCCAAATAGAGCTCGGTCTAGGGCTTCACAAACCGAGCTGCTTCAAGTGCATCCGGTGCCGGCTGAAGGTTGTTCCGCACCGATGCTAGAAGGCCCGAGCACTTGCTGCCATGAAAGCTTAAGTCCCGAGCTGCTACTTTCTCTGCCCGTGCTTGAAGGTCGAACCAGCAGCTGCTGTTCGTTCTCAGCCCGAGCTGCTCCTGTGCCGGCCTAGCTCTGGCCGGTCCATGTTTGGCCGACCAAGCTAGGCCGGCACTACTCCTTCTCTTTCCCTCTCTCTATCCAAGCTCCTAAACTTGAAGAACTAAAAATCCTAGAGAACCCTCCTCTTTCTCTCTCCAAAATCAGAGTTAGCCAGAGTCTGATAGAAGGGGACCCCTCTTTCTTTTCTTGCAACCCTTGACTAAGACTTAGTCTATAAGACTTGACGTTGTCTACTTAAAGGAGGGTGCTCCTAAAATTAATATCTTTTCTTCTTCTTTGGTGTTTCTTGGACTTGGGCTTTGATTGAGACTAAAGAGGTGCCTTCATCATTTCTCTACTAATTTATTTCAAGAGAAGACCTCAACTTCTTTCTTACATAACTTTCCCGTCCGAACTCCAAATCGACTTCCATTTTCACCGTCGGACTCGTCATTGACTCCCCTTGTCATTTAACCTTTGATTTTCACAAAAATGACCAATATTCCCCTGGTGCTCTTTTCTTTCCTTCGGTCGCGTGTGTCGATGATGTGATGATTCGCTCTTTTTATTCTGGATTTAACGCCAAACCCCAAATAAACTACCTAGCAATAAAAACACATAAGTTATTAGAATTAACACCCGGAAGGAACTAACTCATCAAAGTTATGTGACCTAAATGTGGCATTTTTGCGCCACATCAGAAGTCAAGAAAATACTAGAAGCCCAACGGGTCAACCTGTCCCAATGCAACTGGACTGCTTAGCCCAAAGAGGTCTGCCACCTAAGCCCAGACTCGGGAGGTCAACAAGATCATCTAAGAAGCTTCAGCCCTTTTCCGCCTAAAACACAACCAGGTCTGCTTAAGGGTTCAATGGAGAGTAGGGGGTCCACGTAAGAAAGGCCGGTGCCTTACACCCTAAACATGGGAAGGCTGAAGTGCGCCGCACGCTTACTACCTTAATCCCAAATATTCCTAAAGATCTCAGTCGGTTAAGATCTTAAGTGTTTGATTAACTTAGGCTTCAAAAGTCTCAAAGGAGGAATTTCTCTTAGAAGATCTATCAACTCGGCAGGATATCTACGAAGGATCCTTGAGCAGAGGAACTTACAATTATACTAGATACGAGATAAACTCAAAAGAAAATCCTAACTACGAAGTAGTAGTTTTAATACAACACGATGGATCCGAACTGCCTTAATGTCACCGTTTATCACAGTCGGTCAAAGTAGCCTATAAAAGGGCATCACATCACCTTCAACATGGTACGTTCCCAGAGAATCAATACTCAATACTTTAACTTTAAAGGGCAATCTGACTGTCTTTAGCATCAGAGAGGTTTCCGTACTCTTTACAGGTTTTCCCCCCCAGGTTTCTAGGAGCGGGAGCTAAATGAGCAGTATTACTCACTCAGATTCACCCATCCAGACGAGAGATCAACCACTCAGACGTGACTCACCATCAAGTCTCTGTTTCCTAATTGATAACCAGGACTGACGTTTTTTGACATCAACAATTGGCACTAGAAGAAGGGTCGACTCAATCAAAATCATCGAATTCGGTAACCCGAATCTTTACTCAATTCTATTCAGAATTACCTTTACTATTCTTCTGCTCCAGCAATGTCTTCGCAAGATGATACTCTCAATGCGTATGAGACCTGACGTCCCCCGTTAGAGGAGTTGATGGTCGAGGTCGAGCGCCTTAAAGCAGAAAAGGTATGCGACGATAAAAACACGCGAAGCCTTCGCGAGATTAAAGAGGAGGTAGAATCGATCTTGAGGCAGCAAGCGGCTGGAGAAAAGATGGAGAAAGTGAAGAGCCTCTCTCAGAAGCTTTTCTCCACACCAGCCAGCGCTGTAACAACACGTCGCGATGAGGACCGTATAGAGGCCCTCAGGCAGCTACACAGGGAATGGGAGCAAGATCAGACATAAATTCCTTATCCACATCGACCGTACATCCCAGAGCCCTTAGGGGACAAGTTCGAGGCTTCTCACTACCCAACCATGGGAGACATACTCCTACATTTAGTAGTAGAGCTGACCAGACTCTATGAGGAAAAGAGCGCCCTTACAAGGGCGCAGATAGGTTTGCCACCCCTGAGTGCTGAAATATTGGAGACCCCGAGGCCAAAAATCTTAAAGTGCCCTAATTTCGACAACTACGACGGGACCCAGGACCTAGCATATTCTTGATGAACTACGTCTCACTAATGAGCCTGAGCACAACGGACCAATTCGTGTAGTGCCTGGTTTTGCTACAATCCTGAAGGGACCCGCACAAGCTTGGTATCGAGCCCTGGAGGCAGGATCCATACACTCTTTTGACGAACTAGTGCATGCTTTCTGCACCGCTTTCCGGGGGAGCTATGCGGTGCAAAAGACATCTGAAGACTTGTTTAACATCGTTCAAGAAAGGGGAGAATCCATGGCTAGTTACTGGTAGAGGTACATAAATCTCATGGTGCAAGTACCCGATCTTGATTCCAAAGTCGCTCACATAGTCTTGAAAAAAGACGTAAGACAAGACAATGTAATCCACGAAATCGTGAACGACTGATGTGACACGAAAATGTTACATTTAGAACGCCTAACTTAGACTAATTAGTCTTTTTCGAGTGTTATCAATAATATTTTATGTGTTTTTCTTATTAGGTATCATATTTGGAGTTAAACATGAAATTTGGAATAAAAGGAGCGAATTATCACCATCATTTCATGTGCCCAAAACGAGAGAAAATGACTTCAAGCAAATCAAATTACAAGTGGAGGCAATGACGAGTCTGACGGTGAAAACGGAAGTCAATTCCGAGTTCGGACGAGGAAGTTATGAGAGATAGACGCCAAGGTTTGTTCTCGAAGGCACCCCCCTTTGGTTCTAAAGACTTAGTCAAGTTGACTAAGTATAGGGTTTTAATCAAGTTATCTACTATTCATCATCTTCTTCATCAAAGAATCAGCCAAGCAAAGGGTTAGAGAGAGAAAAGGAGGCTACAACTTGGGGTTTTTGGTGTTCTTGAAGTGAGAGTTTGATAGATAGCAAAGGAGGAAGAAGGAGGAGGCTGCTGTCTCGTGTTGCAACTCCGAGCAGCAACTCGAGCTGCAACACGAGCAGCAACTCAGGACGGCTATGGAGGAGCACGGGCAGCTCGAGCAAGACGCGTCCTCAGCAGTAGCAGCTTCCACGGGACGCGTCTGAGCTCGAATCTGCACATTCCAAGGATCGAGACAGTAGCTCGTGTGGAGGGACAGCAACTCGGGTTTCTTTACGAGCTATGGATGATGTGTACCAGCTCGGGACGGGCATTGGAGAGCTCGCCCGGAAGCTATCTTGCTCGGGACGAAGCTCCCAAGCACGGGACAGGTGCACTCGGCTCGAGACAGTGCATCACATGGCCGGATCTTCAAGCTTTTGGCCGGAAACACACTCAACTTGGCCGGACTTTTTATGACTTTTCCGGCAACCTTTTTGATCCGAAACTTTAGGGCTTTCATTCCCCTTGCTATGATCTAGCTTTCCGTATGGTTTGATTTGATTTTGGGTTAGAAATTGCTAGAGAGAGAAAGCTAGGGTTAGCTTTAATGGAGTTTGAGTAAAAATGGAGAAGATGATGGTGGTCGCTATGGGGAACCCAGAAAATTGCTAAGGGGAGATTGGCTGCAACTAAAAACTCATTTTCGACGATCTTAGCCTCGAACCACATCGAAAAAGGAGGATTATCTCATCATTTTCATTCCATTTCTTACTTAATCACCATGTTTAGCTAACTTTAGTATGTCGATTATGTGAGATGAAATGTGATGAATTCGTGATTATGTTTAACATGATTTGATGTTTTGATTACAAATTGATGTTCATTTATTTCGATTATCGTTTCGAGCGTATTTTCATGTGTCTTGTCAAGCACTTCGCATAGTTAATTGACGAAACGAAGTATTCGATATCGATCGTAAATTAAGTCATAATTTCATGTGTCTTGTCATGCACTTCACATAGTTAGGCGACTAGACGACACTTTCGATGACTCGGGATTAACCGAATTAGACGTTTGTTTGACTAAGTATGATCTCAGGATACACGTAGTACTTAGAAAGATCTACTTTAGGACTTGAACATCGATTATACTTCAACACATTAGATCGGACCATACATAGTTGTAGATTTATCATATTGGATTCCCGGTTCGACACCTCTCTCACTTATTTGTCTCCCGAGTCTTACCGTCTTCCGACTCTTGTTCCTCCGACACTTCTCTCGAATCTCTCTCGCCCGTTTACATACATTGTTTAGTTAGTTTTATTTGTTTTCTTTTGTTTCTAATGCAACATCATAACCCCCCATTTATCCATGTTTCTCTCCTTTTTAGTCTAAGTTAGTTTTTAATATCTAGACCGAGGGATAAGACCCTTCGATATCCAAACTACCTTCCTATCCTTGGATCGACCCCGGCTTTGCCGAATTACTACTTGATACCTCCGCTTGGGTGTGCAACCTTTTCGGGTGCATCAAGTTTTTGGCGCCGCTGCCGGGGATAGGTTTAGTAGTTAGGATAGCGTTTCTTGTTTTGTTCATTACTCTTGTGCTATATGCTTCTTAGACGTTTTTGTTTTGTTTGTTTCTGTACTTTCTTGTCTTTTTATCTTTTTTTTAGGTACCGATTTCGAGAAAAGAGCCAAAAGTGACATAAAGGCGAAGGAAAAGGAAGGAATCGAGAAGCTTAAGAAGAAAGGCGAACGAAACGAGAGGAGCACTCGATAGTATCGCATTCTATCTCATCCTTTTTACTTGTATGTGATTGTTTAGTTTATAAATGTTAGTTCCCATTTTGTGATTGTGTGTTAGTATCCTTGAACATTGTGAGATCATGGCAAGTTGGCCATTTGATGAGAATGACCTTATGCTAACCCTTTCCAACACTAGTCGACCATCTACAAATCATCAGGACTACTCAAATTTATATATGAATGTTCCAACTAGTGATAGGAATAGGCGAGTTGAGCCTGACCGACTTAGGATGGCCATGGGTGAATATCAACGGATGTATGGAGTCGGTGGGACTCGTCATGAATATGGTTTTAGGGATTATGAGCATGGGGGTAATCAACCCCGTAAGAGTCTTCGAGACTATCGATAAGAATTTGGGATGGCCACACCTTCACGTATGGATTTGTCATTTGATTATAACCGTAGTTCTATGAGTGTTGATCGACCACGTCGAAGTCTTCGTGACGATCGACAAACATATATGAACGGTTCACTTAATGATGACAATTCCCGACTCGATGATTCCACTCAAAGAGTCGAGTCTAGGTATCTACATGAAGGTAGTGAAGAAAGTGCCATGGAGACCATTAGCCCGGTTTGTTATATGTGCGAGCTTAGACCATTTGACCGAGTATTGTCCCATGATCCGTGTTTCGCGAGAGTCTTCGTCTAGTTATACTCATGTGCCTTATTACGAGGAGATGTCTTAAGATACTCTCTAAGCATTTTTAGAGTATCCAACTAGATTCAATCGAGATATAAAAGAGATCACGGAACGGATTCTCAATATTGTTGATAGAATTGAGTCGGAGCCTATCATCGACGAGGAAGGGGTTTGCGCACCCCAAACTCAAGAGGAGACTATGAATGATGGTGAGGGTAATACACCTAACTCTAGTCTTAAGTTAAATATCGAAGAGCTCCTGATAGACCTTTTGAGATGGAATTGACCAATGACCCTTGTTGCTCACTCCCTCGACCATTGTCATCTTACCTTGATCGACCTACACTACATTTTGATGTTTAGGATGATAGCTCTAAGAGCAAGTTTGGGGATCACACGATGTTGAACTTTCCAATTTTTAGCACTTGTGATTACTTGGATGAGTTATGTAGAAGTGAAGGTGTTGCAACGAACTTTGAGGCTCTAGATACCTTTAAGGACGTCGATAACATAGTAGTTGAAGAGATAATGGATAGTTTGTCGGACCATTTACCTAAGGCAACCACGGACCTTAAATTGGTCCCCGAGCCTATTGTCTTACCCTTAGAGTTTAGTTCGACCTTTCACATGATCTCGACTCGGTTGTTGACCCTTTTTGGGACATGTCAAACGTCTTCCCTAGCATGTCTAGGGACTTAGTGGATATTCTATTCACTAAGCTTGAGGATGACTTTTTACCTTCGACTGACCTCTTAGACCTTCACTTAAATTATATGTCGATCCTTTTGACGACTTCCTAGTCGTCGCCCCTAGCATTTATGCTTACTTAGTGGACCGTGCATCCACTAAGTTTGGGGATGGCCTCTTTTCGGTTTTTGTCTCACGTACACTTCTTTGGATTTATATTTTTGTGGGACTATTAACATGTGTATATAGTTTTCTTTGGGTTGATCCCCAAATCTTTCGTTTGTTACTTTATGATCGTTAGCCGATTAAGATTGGCCTTGATGTTTGTGGGTAACATCTCTGGAAACCCTCTGCGAGACATAACTCGTGATCTTGTGTGAAAACAAGAGAATCAAAGGCTAATTGCATAGCTCAATGCAATCGTGTATACCCGCGTTAGTGGTAGACTTTATGTTTTACTTCTAAGGCGTGGTTTGTTCCAAGTTTGGGGATGACGCGAGCTTGGCATCAACTTGGAACCTCTTTATACATGAGCCTTGGTAGTATCAATTTTTATCTCCTTCGGTTATGGTAATATCTCTCCACCCTTCTCTTTAAATTGATATGCCTCCTTATCTTTTGGTGAGTGTATGCTTAGAACATTGCGGACAATGTTAGTTTTAAGTTTGGGGATGCGGGATTTGACCATAAGCAATGCATGACCATGGGTTTCAAAGACAAAGGGTTCAAATTAGCCAAAATTTGAAATTTTTTGAACATGTTGAGTAGATTTGCATGTGATTGTAGTGATAGTTTTAAGAATGTTGATGCATATGTGTCGAGTTTATGAGTTTTGTGATTGCTAATGGTCTTTGCATGAAAGTCGAGTCTCTGAGTGTTTGTGTTATACTATGGGAGTAACATCTTAGTGAAGAAGAAACATCCCTAAGAGACCTAGAGTAGTCATTAGTGGAGACTTAACCCATGTGAGGGCTCAAAGCCAAAATTATCCTTCGAGTGTACTCTTCCGCGCTAACTCCGAGTAGAATGAAGAGCTACTCAACCTCGTAACTATTAAAAGAGTTCATTTGATCTCGTGTGCTCAACTTCCTTAGCCACTAGGAGTGACATTAGGATAGCGAATTAACCTTGCCCTTGTAGTCCATAAAATCCGATGAGAATGCCGACTAGAGGGAGGCGGATACTCCATCACCATCCATCATCTTATTTCCCGAGAATGAAGACATGAGAAGAAAAGAATGTCAAAAGCAAATATGAAATGAAAAGTTGATTGCAAGAATAGAGTTGTGTGTGTTGTATTTTGTTTTGGTTGATTATATTTTGTTTTGGTTGATTGTATTTGTGTTATGAAAAAAAAAAGAAAAAAAGAAAAGAAAAAGTGATATGAAAAAATAAAATAAAGTTGTTTATGAGTATGTTGAGCATGTGTTCGCTCTTGTTTGTGTGTGTGTGATGTGGTTGGACATATGTGTTCATGAATAAATATTCGAGCAAGAAACGAATGTGGAAGTGCTTAAGAGGTTTTATCATGAAGAGGTCGATATTCTCGGGAATCCACCATTTCGTCCATCTCTTGTATTCGCTAACCTTTAGGAGGCATTCTTAGAGGGTAGAATGGGTGAGAAGGGCGAGTGAGCTTCCACACTCTATTAGTGGCTAATTCCTTTTCGAAGATCATTCGTTCCAAAATGTTGTCCTCACCCCTTTTTATGTGTTGAGTCCATGTTAGTGATCACACTCACACATACGAGCGAACCATTCCTGAGTGATTTCATATTTGGAGTGTATGCCCGTGAGACCAAAGTCGAGGCGAAATGTACTAAACTAGGAATCAAGGCTTTGTGACTTCGGAACATAGATGTTGCTCGTTATGGTATGACACTTGCATTTTAGGGTAAGATCATTAGTGAAGAGGTCTTCAGCTTTTACAAGAGTTTATTTACTTGATTCATTATACATTGACATGCTTAAACCCTTTACTATATGAATCATGTTTATCTATAATTTGGATTTTGGACCCTTGTGTATTTGAAACCATGATGTTTGTGGGTGTCATCTATCGAAACCCTCACGAGACAAAACTCGTCCTCTAGGGGCAATTTAGAGGTTTAAAGGCTTGTTGCATACGCTAAATGCAATTGGGATGCCTCCGAAAGTGAGTTAGGCTTTTAGTTTGTTTTATTTTCTCGAGGACTAGTAAAGTTTAAGTTTGGGGATCTTGATGTGAAACGAAAATGTCACATTTGGAACGCCTAACTTAGACTAATTAGTCATTTTCGAGTGTTATCAATAATATTTTATGTGTTTTTCTTATTAGGTATCATATTTGGAGTTAAACATGAAATTTGGAATAAAAGGAGCAAATTATCACCATCATTTCATGTGCCCAAAACGAGAGAAAATGACTTCAAGCAAATCAAATTACAAGTGGAGGCAATGACGAGTCCGACGGTGAAAATGGAAGTCAATTTCGAGTTCGGACGGGGAAGTTATGACAGATAGAAGCCAAGGTCTTCTCTTGAAGGCACCCCACTTTGGTTCTAATTGTAGAGACTAGATGAAGGCACTTCCTTCATCTCTAATTCAAAAGCCCAACATCTTAGCCCAAGTTCAAGAATACCCAAAGAAGAAGGGAGGTGTAGAGATTTTATGAGCACCCACTTTTGGGCCCAAGTCAAAGTAGTCTAAAGACTTAGTCAAGTTGACTAAGTCTAAGGTTTAAATCAAGTTATCTACTATTCATATTCTTCATCAAAGAATCAACCAAGCAAAGGGTTAGAGAGAAAAGGAGGCTACGACTTAGAGTTTTTGCTGTTCTTGAAGTGAGAGTTTGATAGAGAGCAAGAGAGGAAGAAGGAGGAGGCTGCTGTCTCGTGTTGCAGCTCCGAGCAGCAGCTCGGGACGGCTATGGAGGACCACGGGCAGCTCGAGCAAGACGAGTCCCTAGCAGCAGAAGCTTCCACAGGACGCGTCTGAGCTAAGATCTGCACATTCCAAGGCTCGGGACAGAAGCTCGTGTGGAGGGACAACAACTCGGGTTTCTTCACGAGCTTGGGATGAAGTGTACCAGCTCGGGACGAGCATTGGAGAGCTCGCCCGGAAGCTATCTTGCTCGGGACGAAGCTCACAAGCACGGGACAGCTGCACTCGGCTCGGGACAGTGCATCACATGGCCGAATCTTCAAGCTTTTGGGCGGAAACACAATCAACTTGGCCAGACTTTTTATGACTTTTCCGGGAACCTTTTTGATCCGAAACTTTAGGGCTTTCATTCCCCGAGCTATGATCTAGCTTTCCATATGGTTTGATTTGATTTTGGGTTAGAAATTGCTAGAGAGAGAAAGCTAGGGTTAGCTTTAATGGAGTTTGAGTAAAAATGGAGAAGATCATGGTGGTCGCTATGGGGAACCCAAAAAATTCCTAAGGGGATATCGGCTGCAACTAAAAACTCATATTTTCCAACGATCAAGCCTTGGTGTTTTTAGTTACCTCACCCATTATTACACAGAATAGTTTTCTTATGCCAGTCGGCCCAATGCACGTACTCATGCTCTGATACCAACTGTGGAGCCCCGTGTTCCGAATCACGGTTTGCCCGGCAGTTTATAAAAGAAACTCGGTCTAATACTAACTCAAACCAATTTTAAATATAAACCCAAGCCAAAACTCTCATCACGGGTTACAAATCAAGAACAAACACAGCGGAAAATCAAATATAGTTTAAACCTTTTGAAAATATGCTCGGAAAATATGTAACCCAAAATAGTTTTCATAAAGAGAAAAAAACAACTTGAATTCATGTTTATGAATAGTTCACAGAAGAGACTGAATTAGGACAGAATCTCCTCTATAAATTGAACATATCAAACCTGAAAAACCTGTCAAACATTCATACATATCTCACAAACTTCTAAATAACAATAGCATCAAATAAAAAGTGATAATGCGCATACTATTTACATGTGCACAATCGCAAACAAGTGAGAGAACGATCCTAACTATTCTAGATGATACATATATAATATTAACGTTGTGATTATGTTGAAATATAATAGAAATTATAATCTTACATAATGTGAGCCGTCGAAGTAAACTATGTCACTCCGGTTCACCAATACCTGCAACTGAACAACAACAAATAGGAATGAGATAACCTGAAGGTCAGCTCAGTAAGATACCTAGACATCCTACCCGCACCACACACATCAACATTTTAATACATTAATAGTTATAAGTGTTACATATATACAGATATATATACAGAGATATCAATATGCACACGAAGCAAAACAATATAGCAAGATAATTCTTCTAGCTTACCAAGATCACGACTGAATACGCCCTCAGTCGGGGTCACCTACTATTCGGCTAGGAAGAACCGTTCGGCCTTTGTTAGTGCGTAGGCAGGCGACGCCTTATCGAACGTTTGATTACTGCAGTGTACACATGGATCCACGTAATACCCCGGTAAGAGCTTCCGTAATTCTCCCTTCGTCATCATCGCCCATCGGGCTGGCTTGTGATCTCAATACGCATCGAATAGTAAATCTCACCTAAACAATGATACGCTTAGAATATGTCATGACATACCCAGACGACTATAAGAGCATCGTTGTGTAGCAGAGCCATATACCCACGACGATACAATTATCTCATCTTGAGGCGCGTCTTATCTCCGGCCAGATCTGACGCTTCCTCGCAAGGTAACTCATTGACCACTCGAAGAATACCCAAACATATGCATGAACCTATAATAGTATTAAATGATCTGATAGGCTCCCAAAGCTACAAGAACAGAACCCTCCTAAAGGTCCCATCAACCAAAAGGAAAAGAGCGTTCTCATGTCTCAAGGTAAGGTAAACCCTGTTTAAAGCCAAACTTTTACAAGTGTCCTTTTTCAGGGAATTAGTATTTTCTTATTAAGAAAACTCGGGTAAACACCCTCTTTCATTTCGGTGGTTTGGCAGAATAAATAAAAAAGCATGGCATTAGGTCAGTCCCCTAATCACTCCAAAGGTCGGAATACCCCAACTCCCATCCTCTCCGGACTCCATTCCGGGTAAACTAGAATGGTCGTTACCAAACGGCTGGCCACGCACCGAGTGTAACCCTTGACATAATTCATGGCTAATCCATAACATAAAATAAACAAGGGGACCAACCAATGCCCGTCGTAAAACAACCATTACACGTAACACAGATCAAGCGATTCCGCCTCCATGTTATACACGCAGCTCAAGCGATTCCGCCACCACGTGTTTACAATCCACACAAAACGATCACACAGATCAAGCGATTACGCCTCTATGTGATTATTTTTCAGAAAAACCAATTTGTTTTGAAAAGAGAAACATCCATAACACAGAGTACACCACATACATACATATCATACACATATATATAATGGTGAAACGGGGAATACCCGTGCTCCAAGTAAGATTCGTAGGATCCTACCTCTTCTTGCGCTTCCAATGATGCTCCTGACTAAGCTCCACTTCTCCTCGAGCTCCCTATTGCAGTTTATTAGTCCTACTGAAATATGAAAGGGCAAAACGGTCATTTGACAGTTACATAACTGTCAAGAGTCCTCTTGCAGAGCAAGAATGCATAAAATGAATGAAACTACACTAGGAATGTCCTATTGGCACTATACAATTCACTGAGACGTCTCATCAAATAACTGAAATGAATATAAACCAACCAACTTCCCACAAACTCTATTTTACATTTTCGAGTTTTCATAAGCTGGCAAATTATATAACACACCAAATACCATGAATCTTGAACTATCAAATCATAAAATGAACCCAATGTCACGAATCCATAACTCAACCTATCCATTTATGTGAAATATGACAAAGTTCGGGTAACCATCTCTATTCCAACTCATTTCCAACACTATTCCAAATATGAAATTCGAGCAATAAAATAATTCGGCAGCACCCCGTCTATATTTGGACACTCCGAAATAGTCTACAATCTCCTAAACATGTTTCTGAACACAAATCATTCGAAGAAATTGAATAATAGTCGTCTAAATAGCTCCAAATTTTAACCCAAATGAAATTAGTATAACTACACAGTTATTGATATAACCGTCATAAATCCACCAAATACGGACGAAATTGAAAATTCTGAACGGATAGATATGTAGAACAAGTCGAATGGAATTACCTGGAACAAATTTCATCGAATTCTGACAACCGAGCGTGAAGTAATTGGACCGAGAAAATCGAATTTAAAACCCTAAACTTTCCACCAATATATTCCGGTTGCTGCTGGGTCGCAAGGGAAAATTGGAAGTGGGTTAAACGTGGGTTGGTTTTAAAGAGTTTAAATTGCATGGGGCTGCCACACGTCACCCATTAAAGTGGCCATGCAAAGTTAATCAATTTTAGGTCTATCATTTGTGTACACTTTATAAACAAATTCCACCATTTATATAACCCACTAATTCAACCCTCATTAATTGTTGTATGACCCCCAATTTAACTTTTCCTTCTCTTTTTCACCCCACAACTAACCAACAATAAACTATATGGTCCCTCTCAATCCGACAACGAAGAAAATTACTGAAAACAAAACGATACCCAAACCATGCCCGATCTGTACGACCAATCAAAAATCTTTTATTTCTCGATATCTATCTAATGGGTCGTCTGAATTAACTAAAATTCGAAACCAACTCTTGAAAATTGCTAAGTTTGTTCGACAATCCAACTCGTCTGATTCTCCGACTCGAAGATCTGGGCGCTACAACACTACCCCCCTTAATTGGAATTTCGTCCTCGAAATTCGAAGAGAGTAGAATTGAAACAACAATTCCCAAGGTCAACACAATCTGCCATAAAGCTCGAACCATGAAAACAACCTGTTCCGATGCCAACCCAGACTTCTGTAACCTGTAAATTCCTTAGGATTCCTTAACTCTCGGTGGTAATTTATCGAAGTCAAAATTTACTAAACTATTCCATCAGGACACTCCGCATGAGAAGAGAGTTCTCCCTGGCCCTGAAGAGACTCTGTCGATGATTAACAAAACTTATTTATCCCTCCTACCAATCTGAACCAAAAAGATCTACAACTCAAACTTACAAATGATGACAAACACAAGCTACCAAACAAAAACTCAAATGACATCAATCTGATGAGATTAAACTGAGTGTTGTTCTTGTTGTGAGAAAGCACTGTCAACATGAAAATACTTGCACCACAATACTCTGTCGGTTTGAACAAAAGATATATTACATATACTCTAATATCTTAATAACCTATTCTCGTAAAACACCTGTCGAGAAATGGATATAAAATTCAATCTGGCACCCCTCTAAATAACTCCACCATTCAGAACAACTCTCGAATTCTTATCCTAAGTAGTCCACACTGAAATCTGAGGAATTTGACAACTCACTAGATAATGCAATGAACCCTTGATAAGTAATCTGTCAATCCCATTTTAACCAGCGTCTGCGATGTTATAAATCTGACTATATGCTAAAAAGTCAACTAACCAACCTCTTTTATTCTTCTCCTTAGTTCTATCTACCAACTCTGATCTTGAGAAAAAAACTATATCATTTCTGACGTCACAAACTCACTGCATCTGACAAAAACCGATCTGGCTAACTCTATAAACAAACTAGATCCAACCCTTTATATCCTGAATTCTTCTATAGAACTATAATATTATGAAGTGAAAATGAGGTTAAACACTAATATGTACAACCATAGATTAAGCTGGCACTTATGTTTCCTCTTCCCACATCAAACTCATACTCTGAAGCAATTTCTAAGATATCAAAATAACTGAACAATGAAATCCAGTTTCCATCTAACCACATGACCCAAGAATATTTTATAACTGTCCACGATATAAAAAAATAAAGAATGAAGACCTCTATAACCTATAAATAAGAATAATATGTCGTTAATCCCACATCCTCAAAGAAAATACCATTCTCGATAAGATAAGAAAATATTGTTGCCCATAATATAAGAAAATAGAGAATGAAGATATCTATAATCTATTCAAGTCAACATTACCATTGACACTATAGTCTCAGGAAAATATAGTTGATGTTTATAAGACGATAAAATAGAAGACCACTGTAATATCTATACAGTCATAAAGAAATCAACCCTCGAGAATCATTCTACAATAACCTGAGAACCCCAGATACTTCTAGTAACCAACACTGTCTCAATCAATATAACCTCCAATGTCGAAGTATCTCGTTGAACCAATATAATTCAATCCCATATATTAGCATGCTAGACCATATTTCCTCAAAGTCTAAACAGAACTGTTAATGAAAACCATAATATTCTTATATGAAAAGATATCCATTGTTCAGAAAGATCAGGCTCGATATCATATACGTTCAATATATACCATGAGAATACCATATCATATATAGAGCAACCAAGGGAAAATATGTGGCCTATAACCACTGACCCTGAGAACTATCCCTCTCACTGGTTATATCCTGACAACTACTCTGGAGGTCGAGACATAACGAACACTTGTGCCACATATACAGACCTGAAGACCAACACATCTATAGTTTGTAGGTGACTAACTAACATTCAGTGAAGTAGTCTCTATCGATAAGGTTATCTGTCTGATGCGCCTAAATCTCACCACAAAAACTCTAGTCAATAAAAAGATACGTGCCTCTATCTTATAACTCTTTCTCAACCAGACCATACCTTATATGTAATCAAACTGAAATAAGACATGCTCGAAACAAATCAATCAAAGTTAACCTCAACTTTCTCTGAATGATCTGATTCAAGCTCCTAAATGAAGGAATGTGTACGATTACCCAGAAATCCACAATACAAGGTCCGACTCATCTTTCCATTTAGTGAATCCTTTGTAGGGCTGTGGTCCCACTCTTATGGTTACAATACTCTTAAGTGGTTCAATCTATAGCTTCTTAATTACTCGATGGCATTTCTCATATTACCGATTCACCTAGGTTAATTACTCCTAGCAATGTCTTCATATGAGAATCACCTGCTCGAGTGACTTAGGCTCAAAAAATTGTACCACAAGTCAATCTGTATCGAACACGTTGACCACACATATTAATCTATAACTTTGATGCCCTAGGTTATTGTCGCTGGACACCTGGTCGTTAGCACCATTTCTTGCTTCGGTTTCCTTGAGTCGTTTCAGATTTCCAAATTGTCCTTCTATGGACATTAGCGTACTAGTTCACTATCCTTGTCTTAAATGAACCGATATATCCTAAGCCAATAAAGTATCATGGCATTCAAGAATGTTTCTTCTCCAAAAGGGTGTTCATCTTGTAATTTTCTTAACATTTTCCAATTGTCGATCTTTGTGAACTTGTATACTGCCAAAAGTCAACTACACTTAATTTCCTTAGGCACTTTTGTCTTCAATACTTCCAAAACATCAATATGTCGCCCTGCCCAAAACTTTCTACCAAACCATCTTATCAATCCTTGATCGACCACTTATACGACCTTCCACAATAATCGAGGAAACAAACGACCAATGTAAACCGTTCACCAAGTATTCCTTTTCAGAGTACATCGAAGTAAGTATCGAAAATCAGAGAAGTCTATCCACAACCAACCAATGAAATGAACCTAAACCTAGTATGAATGCAATTCGTACCTCAGTAATGCTTGGTTGATCGCCACCACTATCTTCTGTAGGCAATGTGCTCGCATAACAAAATCACAATGTAAGTGACCTACCGTTGAAGGAACCTTACTCACATTATGATATCTGAGTGGGACCTTCACGTAGGCCAGACTCAGATGTGCTGAGCACATAAAAGTCACCAAAGATAAAATCAAAATCTTAAAACCTCAAATAAAACAAAATAAAATCAACAATATTATTATCTTTTCATATTTTATCTTGAAGCTTTTACGAATTTATCAAGCCTTGGTGTTTTTAGTTACCTCACCCATTATTACACAGAATAGTTTTCTAATGCCAGTCGGCCCAATGCACGTACTCTTGCTCTGATACCAACTGTGGAGCCCCGTGTTCCGAATCACGGTATGCCCGGCAGTTTATAGAAGAAACTCGGTCTAATACTAACTCAAACCAGTTTCAAATATAAACCCAAGCCAAAACTCTCATCACGGATTACAAATCAAGAACAAACACAGCGGAAAATCAAATATAGTTTAAACCTTTTGAAAATATGCTCGAAAAATATGTAACCCAAAATAGTTTTCATAAAGAGATAAAAACAACTTGAATTCATGTTTATGAATAGTTCACAGAAGAGACTGAATTTGGACAGAATCTCCTCTATAAATTGAACATATCAAACCTGAAAAACCTGTCAAACATTCATACATATCTCACAAACTTCTAAATAACAATAGCATCAAATAAAAAGTGATAATGTGCATATTATTTACATGTGTACAATCGCAAACAAGTGAGAGAACGATCCTAACTATTCTAGATGATACATATATAATATTAACGTTGTGATTATGTTGAAATATAATAGAAATTATAATCTTACATAATGTGAGTCGTCGAAGTAAACTATGTCACTCCGGGTCACCAATACCTGCAACTGAACAACAACAAATAGGAATGAGATAACCCGAAGGTCAGCTCGGTAGGATACCTAGACATCCTACCCGCATTACACACATCAACATTTTAATAAATTAATAGTTATAAGTGTTACATATATACAGATATATATACAGAGATATCAATATGCACACGAAGCAAAACAATATAGCAAGATAATTCTTCTAGCTTACCAAGATCACGACTGAATACGCCCTCAGTCGGGGTCACCTACTATTCGGCTAGGAAGAACCGTTCGGCCTTTGTTAGTGCGTAGGCCGGCGGCGCCTTTTCGAACGTTTGATTACTGTAGTGTACACATGGATCCACGTAATACCCCGGTAAGAGCTTCCGTAACTATCCCTTCGTCATCATCGCCCATCGGGCTGGCTTGTGATCTCAATACGCATCGAATAGTAAATCTCACCCAAACAATGATACGCTTAGAATATGTCATGACTTACCCAGACGACTATAAGAGCATCGTCGTGTAGCAGAGCCATATACCCACGGCGATACAATTATCTCATCTTGAGGCGCGTCTTATCTCCGGCCAGATCTGACGCTTCCTCGCAAGGTAACTCATTGACCATTCGAAGAATACCCAAACATATGCATGAACCTATAATAGTATTAAATGATCTAATAGGCTCCCAAAGCTACAAGAACAGAGCCCTCCTAAAGGTCCCATCAACCAAAAGGACAAGAGCGTTCTCATGTCTCAAGGTAGGGTAAACCCTGTTTAAAGCCAAGGTTTTACAAGTGTCCACTTTCAGGGAATTAGTATTTTCTTATTAAGAAAACTCGGGTAAACACCCTCTTTCATTTCGGTGAAAACATTGTAAGTATCATTCACAACAGAATTCAAACCACACACACCAGTGGTTTAGCAGAATAAATAAACAAGCATGGCATTGGGTCAGTCCCCTAATCACTCCAAGGGTCGGAATACCCCAACTCCCATCCTCTCCGGACCCCATTCCGGATAAACTAGAATGGTCGTTACCAAACGGCTGGCCACGCACCGAGTGTAACCCTTGACATAATTCATGGCTAATCCATAACATAAAATAAACAAGGGGACCAACCAATGCCTGTCGTAAAACAACCATTACACGTAACACAGATCAAGTAATTCTGCCTCCATGTTATACACGCAGCTCAAGCGATTCCGCCACCACGTGTTTACAATCCACACAAAACGATCACACAGATCAAGCGATTCCGCCTCCATGTGATTATTTTTCAGAAAAACCAATTTGTTTTGAAAAGAGAAACATCCATAACATAGAGTACACCACATACATACATATCATACCATATCATATCATAAATTGAACTAGAGAACTATAAAAAGAAGAAAAATGACTATATATATATATAATGGTGAAACGGGGAATACCCATGCTCCAAGTAAGATTCGTAGGATCCTACCTCTTCTTGCGCTTCCAATGATGCTCCTGACTAAGCTCCACTTCTCCTCGAGCTCCCTATTGCAGTTTATTAGTCCTACTAAAATATGAAAGGACAAAACGGTCATTTGACAGTTACATAACTGTCAAGTGTACTCTTGTAGAGCAAGAATGCATAAAATGAATGAAACTACACTAGAAATGTCCTATTGGCACTATACAATTCACTGAGACGTCTCCTCAAATAACTGAAATGAATATAAACCAACCAACTTCCCACAAACTCTATTTTACATTTCCGAGTTTTCATAAGCTGACAAATTATATAACACACCAAATACCATGAATCTTGAACTATCAAATCATAAAATGAACCCAATGTCACGAATCCATAACTCAACCTATCCATTTATGTGAAATATGACAAAGTTCGGGTAACCATCTCTATTCCAACTCATTTCTAACACTATTCCAAATATGAAATTCGAGCAATAAAATAATTCGGCAGCACCCCGTCTATATTTGGACACTCCGAAATAGTCTACAATCTCCTAAACATGTTTCTGAACACAAATCATTCGAAGAAATTGAATAATAGTCGTCTAAATAGCTCCAAATTTGAACCAAAATGAAATTAGTATAACTACACAGTTATTGATATAACCGTCATAAATCCCCCAAATACAGACGAAATTGAAAATTCTGAATGGATAGATATGTAGAAAAAGTCGAATGGAATTACCTGGAATAAATTTCATCGAATTCCGACAACCGAGCGTAAAGTAATTGGACCGAGAAAATCGAATTTAAAACCCTAAACTTTCCACCAATATATTCCGGTTACTGCTGGGTCGCAAGGGAAAATGGGAAGTGGGTTAAACGTGGGTTGGTTTTGAAGAGTTTAAATTGCATGGGGCTGCCATACGTCACCTATTAAAGTGGCCATGCAAAGTTAATCAATTTTAGGTCCATCATTTGTGTACACTTTATAAACAAATTCCACCATTTATATAATCCACTAATTCAACCCTCATTAATTGTTGTATGACCCCCAATTTAACTTTTCTTTTTCTTTTTCACCCTACAACTAACCAATAATAAACTATATGGTCCCTCTCAATCCGACAACGAAGAAAATTACTGAAAACAAAACGATACCCAAACCATGCCCGATCTGTACGACCAATCAAAAATCTATTATTTCTCGATATCTATCTAATGGGTCGTCTGAATTAACTAAAATTCGAAACCAACTCTTGAAAATTGTTAAGTTTGTTCGACAATCCAACTCGTCTGATTCTCCGACTCGAAGATCTGGGCGCTACAATATCTAGACCGATGGATAAGACCCTTCGATATCCAAACTACCTTCCTATCCTTGGATCGATCCCGGCTTTGCCGGATTACTACTTGATACCTCCGCTTGGGTGTGCATCCTTTCGGGTGCATCAACGACAAACCTCGCAACCTTGGGGAATTCATAGAGAAACTCTAGCATGTCATAAAAACAGAGGAGGACTGTAGAAAGATGAAGGTACGTGCCCTCTAGAATCCCATACGAAAAGGACCTACCCAAGAGGAGGGACCTGGAAGAAACCAGACCTATAAAAGAACGGGACTAAAGTAGACGCGGAAAGTCCGACTATGCATCTTACACACCTCTGACTCGAAAAAGAGAAGAGATTTCACAAATTTTTGTGAAGAAAGACAAGGATCAACTACCTAAGCCCAACGATGATAAAGAAGATTTTGGGCCAAGGCATGTGACAGCATGGTGTGCTTTCCACAGTGGACACGGTCACAAAACAGATAATTTCCAACACCTCGAGAATTTGATAGAAGAGCTCGTAAGAAAAGGAGAGCTCGATAAATACATCTAGCGGGCCTCAATA
This sequence comes from Eschscholzia californica, assembly GCF_041429995.1. Lineage (NCBI taxonomy): Eukaryota > Viridiplantae > Streptophyta > Magnoliopsida > Ranunculales > Papaveraceae > Eschscholzia > Eschscholzia californica. The sequence continues at coordinate 36,244,125 of NW_028238472.1, forward strand.
CCAATATCTCGAATACAAAGTAAAGAAGTCCTCTGGAAAAGGAGGAATCGGGTCCGGGCTCGATACAAACAACCATTCCACCTCGGCCAAGAGACCCGAGATAGAAAAAGGACCTGAAGAAAACACATGAGTGATGGGTAGTATTAAGACCATCGCAGAGGACCAACTCCTAGTAGAGATACAAAGGGCACCCGACGCAGGTACGCCAACAAAGCAAAAGCGCCACCTACTATGTTCACTAATCCAGCAACAAAAACTCTGCCTATAATCTTCACATATGACGATCTGATAGGGGTAATCACACCGCTCACCGACCCATTGGTGATCACGACGGTAATAGCAAATTAGAATGTTGGCTAAATCTTTGACGATACAGGCAGCTCGACCGAAGTCATGAGAAGGGTGTGCCTCCAGAAACTTGGGGTAAGTTTTCAGTATCTAAAACACTATCGATGTTATCTAACAGGTTTCGGAGACAACCATGTCCCGATTTATGGGATCATATCATTGCCCATGGGGATTGGAGACGTAAGAGCTAATAGGGTGATCATGCTGAACTTTACCATAGTCGAAAAGCTCCACACATACAACGTCATCTTAGGGAAAAATTTCCTAAGAGAATTGGAGGCAGTCTTCTACTTAAACCACTTGATGCTGAAATTCCCAATTCCAAGAATAAACCCGGTAGGGACGATCAGAGGAAAACAGAAAGTAGCCCAAGAATGCTACTTAGTTTCGATCCGAAACTACAAGAAAAAAAGGTTGAAACCTGTGGAAGCTCCACCCAGCGAGTCTCAATTCGAGAAGCCCTAGTCCAACCTTAAACTAAAAATTTAGGGGGAGTCCTAGCCGAGTCTAATAAAGGGGGAGCCTGGTCTAACCTCAAATTAAAAATCAAGGGGGAGCCCTAGCCGAAACTCAAAACAGGGAAACCCTATTCTAGTCTCACAAACAACTTCAGTCGCGCCAGCTCTGAATAGCGAAAAAAATCACTATGAATTATTAAACAGGTCCAACCAAATTGTTAGTTTTGCAGAAACAATGGAAAAGAAATCCATTCAAAGTTTAGCAAGCTTGGATAAGAGTACTAGTAAGTTTTTTGACAATCGGGAGTTTTCTATGACAAACACAAGTAATCCAAGTAAAGTAATAGGAAATAAAGAACAATCAAGAAGAACGCAGAGATTTGCGTGGTTCAGTTGGTGAGACCTACTCCACGGCGACAACGGCGCGATGATTTTCATTATGATAAGCAAACAAGTTACACAAGAGATTAGTGAGTCTGAGACTGTTGATATCTCCTAGGATTTTAGTTTATATAGACACTAAAACCCTAATCCCACCGCCTCACCGACTCCCTCTTTCTAAATCCGAAATACACATGGATACGCTAACACTAATAACCGATATAAGCCCTACTTCCGCATACCAGCTCTATCTCGGAATTTAGCTCTGCCTCAGAGCCCTGCTTCGCATACCAGCGGGTCGTAAACCGGGATAGATATCAACCCATATTCCAGTCACTTTCAACAATTCTCCACCTTGACTTGAATATGCTCCCCTTGATTAAAATGTGCCACCATCATAGGTCAGCGCCTCTGAGCCGTCGCCGCTCCAGCCCCGCTAGGGCTTAACATCGGGAAATCCTGATCAAGTCTAAGCAATGCTTAAACTTGAAAGTTGTAACTGCCTTGGTCAACATATCTCCAGGATTATCTGCCGTAGAAACCTTCTTCATCATTATATTCCCTTCTTCAATCACGTCTTGAATAAAGTGGTACCTAACATCAATGTGTTTAGTTCTCTCGTGATACAGTTGACTTTTGATCAAATGAATAGCACTCTGGTGTCACAGTAGACGTCTGTCAGCTCATGCTTCAGGGCCAAATCACCAACTAAACCACTCAACCATATTGCCTCCTTCACCGCCTCTGTTGCATCCACGTACTCAACTTTCGTTATAGACAGAGCTACTACCGACTGTTGCAATGCTCTCCAACTAGTGGCACTCCTGCAGAGTGTGAACGTATAGCCCGTAGTGACCTCTTCCTACCAAGATCCCCCGAAAAATCTGAATCTACAAATCCAACTACCGAACCAGAAGTGTCAGCCCTTCTGTCGTAAACCAGCCGAAGCTCCGCAGTTCCTCCCAGGTACCGTAATATCTATTTCACAGCCTGTCAATGACCTCCCTCAGGATGATTTGGTGAGAAATATCATCATGGGAGAGCCCCATAAATATGTCTCATAGGCCTAAAAGAAGTTTAGGCAAAGATAGTACAAAAGGCCCAAAAGAGGGGTTTTGGGCCTAGAGCCAAAAAGGGACATATTGGGATCGGATTAGGCTGAAAACTGGAGGGTAGGTTCCTCTAATAGGGAAGGTTATATATCCCAATTTTGGCTTGGTTTGGACGCCCCCTCATCAGGAAATTAAGAAAATAGCAACTAGTTTCTATTTTTGACTATTTCATTAATCTTATTCAAATGGGTCTTTTAAGAAACGAAATTTGAGTAGGACTCTTATTGGAGTTCTATATAATGACTCTTAGGGCAGTGAATAAGGTGTGGAATTTCTCTAAGAGCTTTCTTACTCTACAACATCAAGTAGAGAGGAGAAAGTGAGCTAATTTCCAACTATCTATCTAGTCAAAGAAGAAGGTGTTCTTCATCCAACCAGCATTGGTGTTATTGATAGCAAAAAGGTGGGAGATCAAGTTGATTGCTCGGTGTCCCAAGTAGAGGAGCTGCAATTGGAGCTCTTGGTCTTCTCAAAAGCGATCAGAAAGGTTCGAGGGAAAACTAGTGATTAAGGCAATCATCAAACTAGTTTTACTTAATTATGATTATTGGCTTATGCATTTGATCATGGGGATATTAATGTTAGACATATGATGTCTGAGATTCCACTTACAACATTAGTTACAAATCCCAACAGTATCTGCTTACTACACTAACAACGTGTGAAATATCAGGCCTTGTGCACACCATAACATACATAATGCTACCTACAACACTTCCATAAGGCACCCGAGACATGTACTCTATCTCTTCATTAGTTGCCGGTGACAGTTCACCCGAAAGCTTGAACTGTGTTGCCAATGGAGTACTGGCAGGTTTTGCCTCAGTCATACCAAAACGTTCCAACACCTTCTCGATGTACGTTTTCTGAGACAAAAATAGTTTCCCAGCAGATCTGTCTCTCCGTATCTCCATACCCAATATCTTCCTTGAGGCACCCAAGTCTTTCATCCCAAACTCACCCTTTAACTGATCCTTTAACATGTGGACTTCTGACATATCCTTGCAAGCTATCAGTATGTCATCCACATATAGCAGTAGATACACATATAATAGTAGATACACATAAGAACCATCTGATAGTTTCCTCTGGTACACATAGCTATTATATTTGCTTCTATCATAACCGCTTCTAACCATAAAGTTATCAAAACGCTTATACCAATGCCTAGGAGACTATTTTAATCCATACAAGGATTTCTTCAGCAAACAGACCTGGTCTTGTGTCCCAAGAATCTCACACCCCTCTGGCTGACCTTGCTTTGTACGGTGCATCCTCTACCCCTGGAATTCCTTCTTTCCTCTTGAAGACCCATTTGCTACCAACAATCTTCTGACCCTACAGCTCACCTCTATCTATGCTTTCCCCCACGCTAAGTGCGAATGCAACCATATCAGCCATTCCATACCTTTCCAGTGGCGAGATGTCTCTCCTTCCCCTATTTCTCGCAACACTGTAATGAACTTCTTTCTGTTCATCTTCTTCAGGTTGCCCATCTATCTGAGACTGAACCTCATCTGGAGTGTCTATCATAAGCTCCATCTGTTCCCTATGATCTTCCTGCTCCACCTGTTTACCAACACTCTCCCGAGCATCAACAGGCGTAACTTTCTGAGTTACTATGGCTAACTCATTAAAAGTAACATCTCTACTTACAAGAAACTTCTTTGATTTTCCATCTGGACTCCACAATCGGAAACCCTTGAATCAAGACATATCCAAGAAATACACATTTTTTAGCCCCCGGTTCAAGTTTACCTTCCTTAACTTGTACATAAGTCGGGCAACCGAAAACCCTCAAATCCTCGTACTTTGCAGGATGACCAGACCATACCTCATTAGGAGTTTTACACTCAATAGATGTACACAGAGAAATATTAAACAGATATGTTGCCGTGTTCACTGCTTCAGCCCAGAACACTTCCGACAACCCTGCATTCGAAAGCGTACAACGAGCTCGTTCCAATAGAGTTATGTTCATACGTTCTGCCCCACCATTCTGTTGTGGTGTCTTCCTGACCGTATGGTGTCTCACAATCCCTTGGTCTACACGGAACCTAATAAACTCGTTTTCGCAAAATTCAATGCCATTGTCAATCCTCAAACTTTTGATCGATTTTCCAGTCTGCTTCTCGATCAAGGACTTCCACTGCTTGAACTTGACGAATGCCTCATCTATGCGTTTCAGTATGTAGACCCATACTTTCCTGGCAAAATCATCTATCAAGGTTAACATGTATCTACCCCACCATGTGAGCTGACCCGAGAGGGACCCCAAAGATCTGAATGGATGTAGTCTAGAGTTCCGTTGGTATTATAAACCACTGTACTGAATTTGACCTGACACTATTTCCCGAAGACACAGTGTTCGCAGAATTCCAGTGTTCCAACCTTCTGCACACAGAGTAAACCCTGCCTGCTCAATATAGCCATCCCTCTTTCGCTCATATGCTAACTGCATATGCCATAACTTGGTAGTCTCAATCTCTGTTAGAAGTGACTCAAATATGGATTGGTATCAAACCCGGTTTACGACACGCCAACCCGTTTGAGCAATGAGGTCTTGCGGGAAGTAGCGACGGAAACTACAACTGATGGGCTATAGAGTAAGCTGGAGACAAGGTATATGACAAAATCTCTAAATAATCGTTTGTATCTAAAGAAGAAATTATTTAGTTTACAGATGTTAGAAGGGGAATCGTTGAAAGACTTGCGTGCCTCAAGGAAAATATTGGCTATGGAGATACGGAGAGACAAATCTGCTGGGAAACTGTTATTGTCTCAGAAAAACGTACATCGAGAAGGTGTTGGAACGTTTAGGTATGACTGAGGCAAAACCTGTCAGTACTCCATTGGCAGCACACTTCAAGCTTTTGAGGGAACTGTCACCAACAACTGATGACGAGACGGAGTACATGTCTCGGGTGCCTTATGCAAATGCAGTAGGTAGCATTATGTATGCTATGGTGTGCACAAGGCCTGATATTTCACATGCTGTTAGTGTAGTAAGCAGATACATGGGCAGACCAGGGAGAGATCCTTGGTAGGCTGTGAAATGGATACTGCGGTATCTGGGAGGAACTGCGGAGCTTGGTTTGGTTTACGACAGAAGAGCTGACACTTCTGGATCGTTAGTTGGATTTGTAGATTCGGATTTTTCGGGGGATCTTGATAGGAAGAAGTCGCTGACGGGCTATACGTTCACACTCTGCGGGAATGCCATTAGTTGGAGAGCAGTGCTGCAATCGGTGGTAGCGCTGTCTACGAGACTACACCAGAAGTTGAGTACATGGCAGCAACAGAGGCGGTGAAGGAGGCAATATGGCTGAGTGGTTTAGTTCGGGATTTGGGCCTGAAGCAGGAGGTGATAGAGGTCTACTGCGAAAACCAGAGTGCTATTCATTTGACCAAAAATCAAATGTATCACGAGAGAACTAAACGCATAGACGTCAGGTATCACTTTATCAAGGACGTGATTGAACAGGGGAAGATCACGATGAAGAAGGTTTCTACGGCAGAGAATCCAGCGGATATGCTAACCAAGGCAGTTACAACTTTCAAGTTTAAGCATTGCTTAGACTTGATTGGGATTTCCAGATGTTAGCCCTACCAGGGTTGGAGCGACGATGGCTCAGAGGCGCTGAGCTATGATGGTGGCAGATCTAAGTCAAGAGGAGCATATTCAAGTCAAGGTGGAGAATTGTTAGAAGTGACTCGAATATGGATTGGTATCGAACCCGATTTACGACCTACCAGCTGTTGGGTTTTACACCCTTCTACTAGTGTTTATAGCGGAAATAAGACATTTAATGTCTACACTAGTATTCCCAGGATCACATGCATAAGCCCATAATAATACTAAGTAAAACTAGAAAGATAAATACCTTATTCGCTAGTTTTCCCTCGAACCTTTCCAATTGCTTATGAGAAGACCGAGAGCTTCAAGCGTAGCTCCTCTACTTGGGACACGAGCAATCAACTTGATCTCCCACCTTGTTGTTTAGCTAGCACACCAATGGTGGTTGGAAGAAGAACTCCTTTCTTCTTGACTAGATAGATAGTTAATGGGAATTAGCTCACTTTCTCCTCTCTACTTGATATGGTAGAGTAAGGAAGCTTAGAGAGAAATTCCACACCTTATTCTCTGTCCTAAAAGTGTTTATATAGAACCCTAATGAGAATACACCTTCTCAAAGGTTTCCTAAAACACCCTTTAGAATAAGATTTAAGGAAATAGTCGAAAATAGCATCTAATGATATTTTCTCAATTCCCTCATGAGGAGGTGTCCAAACACCACGAAATTTTGCATGCATACTACTGGATATGTCAGAAACCTTCCCTCAAAATTTCAGAATAATCCGAGCCCTAGAAGTGCCCGAATCGGCCAAGGCCCAAAAACCCTATTTTTGGCCTATTTGTACTATCTTTGTCTAATTCCTTTTTAGGCCTATGAGATATGTTTATGGGAAATTCCCATTGTTATATCTCACTCCCACTAGTCATATCCTAGATCAATTTGACACTCTTATGTGTAACCCGTTGTAGGATCCGATCGAAGTTAGCCGCGAATTACTTCGTAATTCGACGATCGTAGTTGGTCTCTAGCTACAACTCTATGATCCCTAAATCAATCGGACTTGATGATCTTCCACAATCAATTGTCCTATCCGACAAATTGTTCGCATTGTCACCTTGGTCGAAGGACATTTCCTTCAACTCCTTCACCAACCCGGTCTTGGCGCCAAATTTTGGACCCGTTAGCAGAGCTGATTACTGAGACATAGCTGGTATGCGAAGCAGGGCTGTGAGGTAGAGCTGGACTCTGAGACAGATGGGATGTTGAAGCTAGGCTTATGTCGATGATTAGTGTTATCTGTGTATAATGTCGATTGTAGAGAGAATCGGTTGTAGAGAGTCGGTGAGGCGGTGGGATTAGGGTTTAGGGGCTATATAAACTAAACCCTAAGGAGATATCAGTAGCACAATCTCACGAATCTCTAGTGTAAACTTGTTTGCTTATCATAGTGGAAATCATCGCGCCTTTGTCGTCGTGGAGTAGGTCTCACCAACCGAACCACGTAAATCTCTGTGTTTTATTCTTGATTGTTCTTTACTATTCTTATTGCTTGTCTTGGATTACTCGTATTGTTCACATTAACCCCGATAGGGCATAACAAACTAGTATCAGAGCTTTGGTTTTGAGGTTTCTGTGATGGCGAAATTCGAGATAGAGAAGTTCGATGGAAGTTGCCAATTTAAGCTTTGGAAGATTAAGATGCGAGCAGTATTAGTTCAACAGTGTCTGTTGAAGACGTTGAATGGGAAGGCTACACTCGCTGAATCACTTTTAGTAGGAAGATTTCATTAAGAGAGCTCATGGTCAGATTCTGCTCTGTTTGAGCAATCAGGTCTTGCGTGAAGTAGCGACGGAAACTACAGCCGATGGGCTATGGAGTAAGCTGGAGACAAGGTATATGACGAAATCTCTAAATAATCATTTGTATCTAAAGAATAAATTCTTTAGTTTATAGATGTTAGAAGGGGAATCGTTGAAAGACTTGGGTGCCTCAAGGAAAATATTGGGTATGAAGATACGGAGAGACAGATCTGCTGGGAAACTATTCTTGTCTCAGAAAACGTACATGGAGAAGGTGTTGCAACGTTTTGGTATGACTGAGGCAAAACATGTCCGTACTCCATTGGCAGCACACTTCAAGCTTTCGGTGGAACTGTCACCAACAACTGATGACGAGACGGAGTACATGTCTCGGGTGCCTTATGCAAATGCAGTAGGTAGCATTATGTATGCTATGGTGTGTACAAGGCCTGATATTTCACATGTTGTTAGTGTAGTAAGTAGATACATGGGCAGACCAGGGAGAGGTCATTGGCAGGCTGTGAAATGGATTTTGCGGTATTTGGGAGGAACTGCGGAGCTTGGTTTGGTTTACGACAGAAGAGCTGACACTTCTAGATCGTTAGTTGGATTGGTAGATGATGGGTCATGAAAATGTCCCATCTAAGTCGTTTAATTTAGCCAAGTTAGTCGGTTTCGAGTCTTTATTATAATAAAATGGTTGGTTTTCTTGATTAGGTGTCTTTTGTAGAGTTAGATGTGAAAAACGGTTAAAAACGAGGAAAAGATGCATGAAGGGTATTTTGGTCATTTGGAGTCAAGGACATTATGGTAATTTGGCCAAGTTCAGTGCGTGGTTGAAAAGTAGAGGTCGAGACGAGCTCGTAGGAGAAAACGGAAGTCAATTCGGAGTCCGGATGAGTGAAAAATGCAAAGTCAAAGTCAGGTCAACATTTGGTGCACATTTGGTCAAGTTTCGGGACACTTTCGGGAAGGATTCTGGCGCTCGGTATACCGACGGACACGTGTCTTGGTACGGAGGTTGGAGCATCCAATATCCGTATTCACGCTGAGCATCGAAATGGACCCTAAGAGCATGATCCGGTATATCTCAATGCAACTTAGTTCCGTGGTCCAAACCTTACGTTTTAATCTTAGCCGTCAGGTTCCGCGTTATCAAGATCTAACAGCTTCCGTAAGTCCCGTCCTTTATTCCATTCCCGTGTTGCTCGTAGCAGCTTAATTGGATGCATCCGATCACGTGGCCCTCCATAAACCCTCCAGATCCGCGCGCCTAAAGATCCGACAGTTGCTGTTCCCGACGCACGTTAGCTCTGTGCATCCATCAATACGTTAGCCGAGACTTTTTGCAATTAAACCGGGCAGAAGACGCGTGGTCCCTCTGTTCTACTTTAACCCCCCGAAATTACCTATAAGCCCCTCCTTTTTGTCCTTCCTTAATTTTCAACCAATAGAAATCCAATTCTTGAGTAGAAAGCAACCCTAAGTTCCTATTTTAACCCTCTTTCTCCCATTTTCTCCCAATTAACTCCTAAAACCCTAGCCATCAACCCACCTATAAATAAATCCCTTTCTCCTCCATTAAAACTAGACTTGCAAACCCTCTCAATATCCTTCTTCTCTATTCCCTTACCTTCTCTTCTCTACTTTTCTTTCTCTAACCTATTATCTATTTTCCCAACCTAATCCATCTTTTCCATTATTTTTCCATCTTTCTCTACTACTACTTCTTCTCTACCATTATTCTTTCTTCCATTAATAGTCTTCTTCTTCTTCCTTCCATATTCTTCTATCATCTTTACCCTCTTCATCTCTTCTTTCCAACTTCTTTCTAGATCTAATTTCTTCATTCTCTTTCTTTTTCTTATTTGGGTGGCAATAAAATAACTATTACTTGGATTTCTTGGAGTAAAATTCTTGAGCACAAATGGAGCAAATCTTGGATAAAATGGAGATACATGGGAATATGGATTTTGAACATTCTTGGTGATTTCTTTCCATTAATTTCTTAGTATTTTCATTTACTTTATAAATTCAATGAATGTTACTCTAGATTTCATGTATAGTTAACTTAGCAATCTAAGGTTGTGAATGAAACCCATTTTGGATCTTTATAATATTTGTTCTTGATTAATTAAATCCTTTGATGTGCTTTAATGTTTATTGATTGTTTATCTATATGGATTGGATTTTCTTTCCATTATTCATGCCTCATAATTAGATATTTCATACTTTCGTTAAGTTGTTAGATGGAGTATGCTTTTTAGATGATGAATAATAGTTAAGCAATCCGAATCTCTATAAGGTAGACAATTAGAATTAGTAATTATAAAATTGTTTTATCTAGAATATCATCCGGAATCCAAATAGTTCATTATATTGGATCCCGAGTAAATACAAAAGAGATTTAAGTAATTAAGTGCTTGTTTATAAAGTGAAAATTATGCGGTGGATTTCATAATCTTAGATATCTTCTCACTTCTTTCTTATAGATAGTTTAGTTAGTTTTATTTATTTTCTTAGTTTTTCCAAATCAAATATCAAATTTATGAAGTGGGGTGTGTGTCTGCTTTAGTCTAAGTTAGTTATTGACATTTTGATTATTGGGCTAAACTTGCCGTCAATATCCGAAATTGCCTACTTATCCCTTGGGACGATACTCGATCTTATTTTCAATACTATAACTTGACCCCGTATACTTGCGGGAATAGACCTATTTTTAGGCCTATCAAGTTTTTGGCGCCGCTGCCGGGGATAGGTTTAGTAGTTAGGATATCGTTTGCTTGTTTGTTCATTAGTTTAATGTTAATTTCTTACTTAGACATTTTTGCTTTATTTGTTTTTCTATTTTCTTAATTTTATTTTTTTTAGGTACCATTTCAAGGAAATAGCCAGAAGAGACATAGGAGCGAAGGAAAGGAAGGAATCGAGAAGTCAAGCGAAAAGTCGATAGTATCGCATTCTATCTCTTCCTTCTTACTTGTGTGTGATTGTTTAGTTCTATAATTGTTAGTTCCCATTTTGTGATTATGTGTTACCATCTTTGAATACTGTTAGATCATGGCCCATTCTTATAACGGTTGGCCATTTGATGTTGATGATGATGAGCTTATTTCGAGGATTCCCCGCACTAACCGACCTGATATGACCTTAGGTGAATACCAAAGGATGTGTAGAGATGCTCAGATTAGTGAGGGGAATAGACCATTTGAGCATGACAGATCTCGTATGACCCAAGGAGAATACCGACGGATGTGTAGAGATGGTCGAATTAGTGATGGATATGGTCCGACACTAAATATGTATGAGAGACCTTATAGTCCACATTATTCTGAGACCAATGATTTTAGAGGCAGGTATGATCCTAGTATGTACGGTGGGAGTTATTATCAAGAGTCTTCATTTAATTACACTTGTGAGCCTTATCATGAAGAGACTCTTGAAGATAGTTCTCAATTAGAGTCTGTGAGTCGTCTGACTGAAATGATGGTACAACTTGAAGAGACACAAGATCGATTTGAGCAGACACAGATTCAAATGCAACAAGAGTTACATCAGAGGTTTGAGTCTCTAAATCATCAATTAGAATCTCTAAATCATCCATTAGAGATGATGATGTCACAGTTATTAGCCGACGAGGAAGGGGTTTTACCACCCCAAACTCAAGAGGGTACTAGGTCCGATGGCGAGGGTAATACGTCTAACCCTAGTACTAAGTTAAATGTCGACGAATCAACTGAGATGACCTAAGAGCTTGAACAAACTGATAACCTTGTTGTCTCGTTTCCTCACCATGTGTCGTCTCATCATGATAGAACTATATTAGACTTTGAGATTTAAGATGATGGCTCTATGAACAAGTTTGGGGATGACACTATTTTGAACTTTCCAATTTTCGACACTTGTAAGGAGTCAGTCTTAGATGTTGTACATGATGTTATAATTGATTATGAAGCTCCAGATGCCTTTGAGGATATTGATGACGTTGTAGTTAGAGACATGTTGGATAGTTTGTCAGACTATTTACTTAAGGAAACCATGGACCTTGACTTGGTCCCCGAGCCTATTGCCTTACCCTTAGAGTCTAGTTCGACTTTCCACATGATCTCAAACTCGGTTGTTGATCCCTTTTGGGACATTTCAGACATCTTACCGATGTCTACGGACTTAGTGGATGTTCTATCCACTAAGCTTGCAGCTGACTTTTTGCCTTCGACTGACCTCTTAGCCCTTCCCTTGTATGTCGATCCTTTTGACGACTTCTTAGTCGTCGCCCCAAGCATTTATGCTTACTTAGTGGACCGTGCATCCACTAAGTTTGGGGATGGCTTATTTTCTTTAATCGTCTTACTTGCACTTTACAGTTTATACATAGTTGTGAGACGATTTTCATTTGTATATAGCTTTTTTTGGGTTGACCCCCAAATCTTTCGTCTTTTGCTTTATGATCGTTAGGTCGATTGAGATGGGTCTTGATGTTTGTGGGTATCATCTCTGGAAACCCTCCACGAGACATAACTCGTGTTCTTGTGTGAAATCAAGAGAATCAAAGGCTAATTGCATAGCTCAATGCAATCGTGTATACCCACGTTAGTGGTAGATTTGTATGTGGTCATGTCTTTTATGTGATTCATTCTCATGATATTTGTTGATATTTTAGGAGCAATTCTTATATGTTTTACTTCTAAGGCGTGGTTTGTTCCAAGTTTGGGGATGGCTCGAGCTTGACATCAACTTGGAACCTCTCTATACATGAGCCTTGGTAGTATCATCTTTTATCTCCTTCGGTTATGGTAATATCTCTCCACTCTTCTCTTTAGATTGACGTGCCTCTTTATCTTTTGGTGAGTGTATGCTTAGAACATTGAGGACAATGTTAGTTTTAAGTTTGGGGATGCGGGATATGACCATAACCAATGCATGATCATGGGTTTAAAAGACAAAAGGGTTCAGTAGATTCGGATTTTTCGGGGGATCTTGATAGGAAGAGGTCGCTGACGGGCTATACGTTCACACTCTACGGGAGTGTCATTAGTTTGAGAGCAGTGCTCCAATCGGTGGTAGCGCTGTCTACAACGGAAGCTCAGTACATGGCAGCAATAGAGGCAGTGAAGGAGGCAATATGACTGAGTGGTTTAGTGTTCAAAACAATCAAATATTAGAACTAGTACAATTCATGGTTGTCAATTCTCAATGTACATATTCTTACCTAACAAGCTAGATGGGCTAAGTAATCTGATAGAAAAAGTGAGTTCTGATTCCGGTTTCATTGAAAGTCATCTCCCAACTAAAAGTATTAGAGTGAGACAATTCAGTATTCCGAAATTCAACATCTCTTCCAAATTTGAAGCATCAAGAGTTTTGAAAGAGTTGGGAATAAGTCTAATTTTCATTACTTGAATCTTATTCAAAAGTAATGAAAAGTTTGTGTTCAAAACACTTTTAAACACAATAATCTATCTAGAAAAGCTTGGAATTGGTCCAAAACTTAGATAAGATAGGCTAATTTCAAGAGGCTCTGACGCCACTGTTGGGTTTTACACCCTTCTACTAGTGTTTATAGCGGAAATAAGACATCTAATGTGTACACTAGTATTCACAGGATCACATGCATAAGCCCATAATAATACTAAGTAAAACTAGAAAGATAAATACCTTATTCGCTAGTTTTCCCTCATCGAACCTTTCCAATTGCTTATGAGAAGACCAAGAGCTTCAAGCGTAGCTCCTTTACTTGGGATACGAGCAATCAACTTGATCTCCCACCTTATTGTTTAGCTAGCACACCAATGGTAAATCTTCCATAACTTGAAGAACCTGACAGATGAAGCCATCTTCACAAAAGCTTGACAACAGAGTCTTGATGTCCACCATTCAAGATTAATGCTCATTTATACCCAAAATTGTCGTCCTTATACTTGAATGAACAATCAATAAGTACTTTGATCTACAAAGTTTAGCTAAATTCGGTCATTCAAAAATATCAAATGGATCTTCAAACTTCAAAATATCACCATCTAGATTGCAAGATTTCAACAGAGTATCCATGAAACATTCGCCTCGAAAAATAAGCCTTTGAAAACGTATTTCTTTGAGACCTTTGAGGGTACTTGATTGAGTCTCTAATGGATTTTACTGCAACATTTGATTGAATTTTCAAGATCTGAAGAAGTAAAAACACATACCGATTGAGAAGAAATCATCAAAATTCAGTTTGATGTATAAACACTGATAAATCCTAGTTTAGGACCATTATGACTTATATAAACTTATAAAGTGAATCTTTTACAAAGTAAAATGGCAACTGAAATTGACAAAATTAGAAGTGAATCAACTTCTAATTTTCTCTTTTAATGCAGAGCCAGTTCAAAAGAACTGGATTTGGTGGAGTTCATACAAACCATGGATTAAACATGTGAATATTAAAATAAATCTAGCGATATACAAAAACAATGCAAAGGAAACCATATTAATGATTTTCAAATACAATAAGACGCTAAGGCTATGTTAATGGAGCATATACAAACTACGCGTCAAACATAGAGATACAAATATAATGCAAAAGAAACCATATGATGACTGATTTTCAAACACAATATGACGCTAAGGCTATGTTAATGAAACATTTTCATGGACCGAATAACTTGTACACTATAAGATCTTCATAAAAAAATCATATATGTAAGATAAAATCGAGTGTGAAGTGCATTACCTTAATGAGGCCAAGAAAACCATTCATACTTCCAAGAGAAAACCTTGTAGCAATTGTCATCTAAAAGTTTGTATTGAGACCAAATAGAGTAGTGAGCACAACCCTGAAACATAACAGACATAGATTGATTTTTTTAGGATAGACATTCACCAAAATCAAAGAAAACTTCTTAGCCAAAGTTCATCTTCAGTAATGACAGGTACCAAGAAATTTGAATTTAATGAATATTTACCTATTAGAAGAACCCTTTGTTGCATTGATAAGCTCATTAGTAATCTTCTCTACAAACTACAATTAGTAGTGAACTGACAACAACAACATCTGGTTGAACTCCATATTGACCTATAACGTCAAAACTCATCATAACTTCATTAATTTTATCAACAATACAATAAGAACCCAAAAACAAAAGCAAAAGTATCAACCAAAAGAGCTTTTTCCTGTTCGATCCATTGACCTAATTGCATCCCACATGAGTTCAGAAAGGCTATAGCAAAGTTTCAGAACACCTTAGTGCAACAGCTGGAGAGCCATAGCAAAGTTTCAGAACCTCTCCCACAAATTCGGGAGCAGGTGGAACGCCAATTCGTGTAAGATTCGAGCTCAAGGAAAGGTACATTGATGAGAATATCAAAGAGGAATTTGGCTTGAGGTGTGGAACTTGAGATCTAGGTCGACAACAAACTTCCTTTTAAGAGCTTTGAAGCAACAATTGGTGGGAGTCCTCCATCTCTATGAGTTTCCGCCATATTCCTCATGCATTAACAACTGGAGATGACGAACTCCACTAATTTTAAGTTACAAAAAAAATTAGTAGAAAATCGAAACCCCATTTAAAAGAAGTTGAATTCACAAACACAAAGACAAATTTGAGTAGAAATCTCTAATTAGTTCTTCTCCCATAAGGTTAACAAATATCATATTTTTTAACCGCGGGTTGAACAGTTGCTCGGAAACCCTGTATATATAAAATTTACATAGCCCATTCTGGTGAGAAGATTTATAATAGCTCACAGGATTTATTAATGTATTAATATTATTCACGATACAAAAAAAATGAACACAAGTAATATCTATTCCCAATTTCACTGTAAAAAGCATCATAACGACATTGTCGGTTCTTATAATTCAAAACTCAAGTAACATGAAAAGAAAATGTATAACACCATATAGATCGATGGAGTAAGCGAGCTGTCTATACGACTGACCAACACGTTTTCCTTTGCAGTCTAAGCACAAAAAAAATGGTTTTAGGATTCTGAGGCTTGTAACTTTCCATACCTTGCTAATCTTCATGTGTGTGAGTGTATCAAGCAACCACTGTGAATGTGTTCTTCCCATCGAGAACATGGATGTAGGTACTATAATCTGATTTTTTCTTGAAACCAGGAATGAAATCTCAGAAGAACCTCAGTACTGCTGCTAGATTCTGCGAGTTATAGGAATTCGATGTTGCTTCAAGAAATAATGAAGGCCGGATAGTGTTTACCGGTAAGTGCACCAGTATTCCTATTAACCATTGTGTGGGTTCCAAATTCCAAGTTAAATGGACATAAACCGATCAACATGAGTAGTTCAGTGCAAGTTTTGTTTTGGCAATTGCATAAGACAAAACCTTTTTAAATTACAGATCAAGATGTAATACGAACGAAATAAAAGGATAACTGCTTGAAGTACTACCTGATTCTTCCGCGTATATGGAAGAGCATCGAGATAATAGTCATATTGAACCAAAAGGAGAACCTTCATCGAGATACGCGGCAGCTTCTACATTTAGAAAATCAGCTTATAGAATCACCAATTTTTTTTTCAAACCAGCAAATAAGATTCATCATGATGAAGCATAGATGTATTTAGGAATGAAGATCAAAATGAACTATTGAAAAAACGAAACAAATCAGCAAGAACAGTGAAGCCAAATGAAAGGTACATTAGTATAGAATAAAACTTACTAACCTTTGGTTTTACATAGAGGAGACTCAATGCATAGATGTATTAAGCAATGAAGTTCAAAATGAACTACTAAGAAAATGAAGCAAATCAGCAAGAACAGTGAAGCCAAATGAAAGATGCATTAGTATAGAATAAAACTTACTAACCTTTGGTTTTTCATGGAGGAGACTGAATGCAATAGTTGAAGATTATGATTATAGATTGAATTTAATATTTGGGCGTTGAAAATTTTAGGGAAGGATAATGATATGGGCGTTGAGGATTTAGGAATTGAAGATTTCATGTAACGTGAATTATGATTATGGAGGATTGAAATGATATGGCCGTTAAGGTTATACAATAATTTGGAAGCGTTTACAACAGTTCAGAAGAGTTGAGAAGACGAAGCAACCACTAAAACTCTAGGCGCACTAAAATTTTAGCTTTAGGCGACCTGGTACGCCAAAAGCAGTGGCAATGGAGAATGCATTAATAAGACCCACTTAATGATTGATATTAGTGTTGAATCAAACGGCTGATATTAGTGCTGATCTGGAATGGACGGCGGGATTTATCTTTTGGTTTGCCCCAGTCAGCACTATTCAACCTGTTTTATTATATAGATGTCTGAGAGCTTTATGTTAACTCCATGTATAAACACTTCAGTCTCAACAATGATCTCCAACCCCCGCCTTCGATCAACTGGAATTTCATTTGGTCCATACCCACTAGTCCCCATATTCATCTTTTAATTTGGAAAATATGTAAGAAAGTGCTTACAGTCAGACATAGATTGGTAAATATATAGATAACAATCTGGTGTACTCGAACTACATAGAAATAGAAACTATTGAGCATGCTCTCTTACATTGTCCTTTAGCTAAAACATATGGTTCCACTTCAATATTATATCGACTAATATCACATCTTTAACAGATTGGATTTTATCTTGGCAGGACCCAACACAGAATAGTTACACATCAAATGACATTCATTTTGTTACCATTCTATGGCATATATGGAAAACTCGATGTGACCACTGCTTTCAGCATACGATCAATACTACAAGTTCGGTTGTAGATACGATTATGTCTTTTCCTAAAACCAACAAAATTCAAAATAAACTGGCTCCCACTTGCATGGAAAAATGGCAACCTCCGATATCCCCCTACTTGAAAATTAACGTTGATGCATCTTATACTACTATTGATACTAACATTGGTACTAGTCTAAAAATTCACTACTCAGATTCAAACTTCATGGAAGCTAAAGTGACATCGACAAAGGCTCGAACTAGCGAAGAAAGCGAGACAATTGCAATACTTCAGGGGATCACTTAGGTAGAAGAAAATAATCTTAAGGCAATAACAATAGAAAGTGACAATATCAATCTCATCCAACACCTGCACAACCCAAGACACAAAATCCAGTGGCACGCTATGATCCACATCAGTTAGATCAAAGAAATCGGGAACAAACCCGACAACGTCAAATTCAAGCACATAAAGAGGAACCTCAATACTCTAGCAAATAAATTAGCCAAATGTACTCGAAAGAAGAACTGATCTAATACCTGGAAAAATGTTCCTACTTTCTAGTTAATCGGTTGTAATAATACCTTTTTGCTTAATGTTATTTACCACAAAAAGAAAAAGTAGTCTATTATAGCTCTCTCAACAAAACAAGAAAAGAAGAAAAAAAAAAGTAGTCTACTTTAGCTCAATTGGTAAAAAGTATGTTAAAGAGTTCAAACAACCCAAGTTCGATCTTAAGCAAAACCATTGTTTTTCTTGTTACATCCTAGTCTATTTGCCCATACGAACCGCACAAATAATATTCCCATTTGGCGCCAGAAAATTCTTCTTGAGTCAACGTAACTTACTTACGACGAATGTAAGCCGTCATAAATAGACAATTATGACGAGCGTAGCCGTCAAACTATCTTAATGACACCATATATTGTGACAGCTTTGATTTTTGTTGTGACGATCCGAAGCCCTCGCTATAAGCAGTTTGTGAAGGCTAGTGTTTCTTTGTGATGACTTATGACCGTCAGAAAAACTTTGTATTTTTGCAGTGGATCTGATGATCCAAACATTGGTCATCAGCTGACTAAGTCAATAAGTCGAAGGAAGACCTAGAACCCAGCGGGTCGACTGGTTAAATAAAGTGAAATCATTCTTTATTCACTTGTCTTTCTCTATACCTCTCGGTTTCACTCTCTATCTTTCTCTTGGCTTCCACTCCATTAAAGCTAAACTTTTTGCTTCACATTCTGTTTCAATTTGTGGGAAAGTAATAAAAGGTACTCCCATGACAATCCACTATGAGGAGATTAATGGTGGTAAGAACAACGAGAATGAACCTTATATTTAAAGTCTATCTGTTTCTTGGCGATCTAATTTGCGTTGGACTATCTTCAAATTCAATGTTTTATTTAAAGTCTATGGATCAAGTTTATGTTCATTCCGTTTAGGTAATTATCTTTATAAATTCCTTTAATCACCCTCTTATCAGCAGGGGGCGGATCCATGGGGGTGCGCGCACCCCCTGGATCCTCCCGAAAAATAAAAATTGTAATAGTAAATATTTTTTAATATAGGTATATATAAATATATATATTTATCTAATGATGTATGATATTGGCACCAAGATGGCTTTGACATAGTGGTTAGGGCATAAGTTAGATTTTAGTTATGAGTGTGTGGTCGTGGGTTCGAAACCCTTCATAATCAATTTAAGTAGTTTTTCCTATAGATATATTTGTATATTACTATATATGTAATCATGTGTACAAATGATAGCAAGTAGAGTTTGACTTAATGGTTTTAAGCTTGTGGTTTTGATCTGTGGATGAGTGGGAGCTTGAGGTTTTGAGTTCTAGTCCCACTATATGCATTTTTAAGTATTTTATGTTTGAACTCATTTGATCCAACTATCTTTATTGATAGAGTAATGCTATTTGAGGCGAAAGCCCCAAAGCGACTCAAAAACGACCAAACGAGTAGCTTACACTTGGCGGAGAAAATTGCATAGCACGTGATTCTCTTTACTTTCACCATTTTATCTTTCGATCCCTAACTTGTCCGCGTTTAGCTTTTAGCCCCTCTGCTAGAAAAAAATCTGGACTGTTGATCTTTTCGACGGTCCAGATCATACAAAAATAAACTCAAGCCCAAAATAGATCTCACCCTCTCTCACTGCAGAACCACAAGATAGATCGCTCCTCCTTCTCTCTCTCTTTCTAAAATAACAAATCGCTTTTGAGTCGCTTTACAACTTTCGCTCCAAACAGCATTACTGTTATTGATATTCAAGTTCAAGAACTAAATGCTCGTTTCAAGAGTATCGAGTTGCTCTGTTGTATGACATGTTCGAGTCCATCTAGAGGATTTGCCCTTTTCGACAAAATTAGGTTGATGTGTCTTGCTCAATTTTATCTGTCAGATTTCATTAGTCTTGACACTATGTCACTTAGTTCTAAGCTTAATAATTACATTTACGGTACGAGGAAGAATGATGATTTTCTAAATTTAGATGGGATTGGAGCTCATGATTAGTGGAAACTAAGAGAGATAAAGCTTATCATTTAGTTTATTTGCTTATCACTTTAGCACTAACTTTGCCGGCTGCGATTGCTTCTATTGAAAGAGCTTTTTGAAGCTAGTTAAAACACGTTTAAGAAACAAGATGGGTGATCCGTGGTTGAATGATAGTTTAGTAGTCTTTATTGAAAAGAAATTTTTAGTAAAATTGACAATGAGTCGATTATCAGAACATTTCAAAACATGAATTCTCGTAGAGGTTAATCCGTTTTTAATTGTTGATGCATTAATATAATTAATAAATATAAGTATTTTGTGTGCAAAAAAAAAAATTTAGGTATGTAAATTCGCACCCCCTAGATGAAAATCCTAGATCCGTCCCTGCTTATCAGGAAGAAATTAATACATTATATTTGTTTCTTTTCTTCGGAAGGGAAATCCTTCTTATTAAGGATTCTGAAGGTAATAAGATCATATATTTTCTTATCTTAAATCTCTATCTGTCTATTTCAACACAAAATGTTCATTTCATTTGATTTTTTCAGTACCTCCTAGTCATAGAGCAATGAACCGATAGTTTCATTGCCAATTATGACCTGTCTCGAGATTTTAAACATCTTTAAATTTCGAAATTAATATATGATAAAGGAAATTTGGTCGTAGATCTAATTTTAAATACTTTTTAAGTTAAAAATGCAAATTATACAATTTTTTTTTAAAACCCAAAATATGTATTTTTGTGTTAAAAACTTAGATATTTGTATTTTTTTTTTAACCTCATATTTTTTTGCAAAATTGTTGCAAGGTATTACAAAACTGTCGCAAAGTGTTGGAAAGTTGTTTCAAAGCTATCGCAAAGTGTTGGAAAGTTGTTGCAAAGCTGTCGCAAAGTGTTGCAAAAATATCAGGACATGTTGCAAAACTATTAGGAGATGTCGCAAAGTGTTTGAAAGCTGTCGCAAAATGTTGTAAATTAAAAAGCACTTAGGGAACTAAAGACTAAACAGAACTGAATGATCATTTTTCACCGAAATAAAAAAATTTATTGACAATTTTGACCAAATTTCCCCTGTAGATAATGATGACTTTCTTTGTGTCCATTTTTACGTCAACATATACTGCATCAACTTATTTTCTGTCTTGGTGCGATGGTGATTTAGGTAAGGGGTTAACAACCGACTGAGATACTGGCCCAGTATGCACCCATAAAACTTAAAAGTCACATGATTGATGCTTGTCGATGGTGGAAGGGAACAATTGGTCAACTAAAGTTTAATTTGAGTTTAGTGGTATAGAGAAGTTGTGAATAATATGACGTTGCATGTGAGTTAAAAGATTTGCAACATGCTAATAGCGTGGCTTTTATTATTTAAGAAACAATTAACAATAACACGACGAAAGAACAATCAATCAACAACAAAATCAACGATAACAAAAAATTTAAAGATGAGAAGAAAAACAAAAACTTAAAAGATGTGAAGAAATAAGACGTGATGCACCAAACCAACGCAGAGGTATAGCTTATTCTTGTAATTAGTACTATTTTTCGCCCTTGCAGCATTGACAGGCTCTCCTCGAGTCCCAACCATAAACATGTCCACAACCAAAATTAGAGGCCCCCTTGGTGGAACCTGCAATCTTGGCGAGTCGGTCACAAAATGCCTTACATCTTTGCGACCCTTCAGAATTGCAAATGCCCGGCATAATGGAAGGCGAGGTTTCACCTAGGTACCCAAAGCCCTTCTTGCATATAATGGGCTTCTCAACTCTATCTTTGCAAACTGCCATTTATACATCGATTTATATTTAAGTATAACATATCATTCTCGTATATATATATATATATATATATATATATATATATCCTACAATTTAAAAATACGAATGTTATCTAATAACAAAAACAAATAATGGTAGTTATAGAGTTATTACTCTATCCAATTCATGATTTATTCATATCATGGTGAATGTAATGACTCTTTAATTTCAATGTCGAAAAGAAAGATTCAAAAACTGTTATAACTCTTTCAACTTTCAACAAGCACGAGAGATACAAAAGGAACACTAATTCTCTCCGCTTTCTTTTAAGTCATAATATGTGTACAACTTGTCTATAATTATTTGGTCAGTTGGTTGTGTATCAATTCAGAAATCCAGAGATTACACGTTGTTGAATGGTGAAAGTGGAATGCAACATGTATCTATACCATATCGGACACTACTTAGGTAACAGATCACGTAGATTATCTTAAAAAGTTAAAATCGTATACTAAAAAAGTTTCTTTAAATTAATTATTGAAAAATAAAATAATTGGGTTTATTTACTAATACTTTAAAGCTATAATTTTCAAAAAGGCCTAATATCGAATAATATATGTGAAGAGGTAAATCACCTCTTGATAATAGAAGATAATTATTAACTGAACACAGAGAGAGAGGAAGAGAAATCGTGTGGGAGAGAGAGATGATAGAAAGAATTCTCTGTGTGTTTTATTCATAGGCTTACATGGGCTCGGTTGGATGGCCTGGTGAGATACCTTAACAATATATAGAAGAGGAGTGGAGGGAGATTTAATTATGAATCTCAGTTGTACATTCACAGAGAAAGTTGTGGTGATATTTATTCTCGACCACTAGCCAAAACCGAAAAAAACTATATATACACTCTATAATTTGAATTTTTGATAAAAGTTAGGATAATATCAAGAAAAGAAATAGAAGTAGATACTTACCCCCAATGTCAAGAAATTTACTAGCACCAACACTGGATGCGGCATTGAAGAAAAGGAGAAAACTAATGAGAATAACGGAAAAGGTTGAAAGACTTATTTTAGCCATAAGGACTTTTGATATTTGAGAAATGTTTGATATGCCATTTGCTAATAAAAATGATCTCTATTTGTAGTTTCACTTCAATAGTTTGCGACTTATTAAAATTAAAACATGTTCCCATTTTTGTGATTAATTTACCAATTCTTGCTTCAACCAAATCACACAACTTTTAATTAATAGATTTACTAATCAAAGTCTTGGTATAATTAGTTCAACAAAATAAAAGTCTTGGTATAATTATTTAATATATAAGTGTACTAATTAAAGTTTGGCTCTTAATTTGTTATCAGCTTGTAAATGTATCCCCATTTGCTTGGAAGTCAAATTTGGCCCCCCGTTTTGGATGCTAATTTTGAGTGGTTGCTATTTTTCATCTTTGAGATTGACCTTTCTACTTTTTTTCCCTCTTATCCTATTATTTTCTCTTTCCTCTTATTTGTCCACCTTCAATCAATTGTTCATTGAGAGTCCTCGACGAACGAGCATGTGATAAAAATTCTCTTCTTCACCGTCACTCTTCTCCCCACTAAGAGCAAGTCCCACCTAGGGTTGGAGGGGTTTTACATTTGAATTTAGAGCCCATCCACCCCAGGTCCAACCTCAGCCGACACTAAGGGTCGGTTGAACGCCCCAACTGACCGTTGAGGAGGTCCCCAACGGTCATGTTGGGGGTATTGCTAGTTGTTGGATTTATTCCAACGGCTAGTTCTGTCCAGATCTAGTTGTTGGAGCAAATCCAACGGCTAAGATGGGGTTCAACCCCTATAAATAGGGGTTGACCCCCATCATTTCTTATCTCACCCGCTCTCTCCCTCATTCTCATTCAACCTCTCTCAATTCTATTCTTTCCAACCTCATCCAATCTTCTTCATTTTTTTAATTTCTCATTCAATCTTCTTCAATGGATCCCTTGAATGATAACAATTTGTTTAGCCAAAGTTTTACGGATCTCATTTAATCTCCTTGTTATCCGTCGACTTAATTAGCAAATGATGAAAATTTGGATAATTCTTCTCGCGTTCTCTCGACGGTAGATGAAACTTTGGATGATTCTTGTGAGCAAGACTGCACAACTTCAACCAAGATCACTAAACGGCTTGCGTATAAATTAGATGAAGATATTTTACTTGCTAATTGTTATTTGAAAATCACATTTGATGTGGTTGTCAGAAATTGTTAGAAATACAAAGTATTTTGGCAAAAAATAACGGATGAATTTAATGCGAGTGCAAAGTATGAACACTCACCCAAGAGTTGTAAATCTCGTTTCACTGAGATAAGCTCTGAATGTCAAAGCTTTATCTCTACTTTGAGGATAGGAAATAAAGTTCTAAAAAACGGGGAGAACGACTATGACCGTGTAATTTTACACACTTTTAATCCCTTTATTTATATCTTTTCGTTTCATGATATAAATTTAAAATCAATTTTGATCATTTCAGTTACAAAGAGCACTTCAAATATATGAAAAAAAAATCACACCGGAAAAGGCTTTAGATTCTAACATGTTTACAAAATTTTGATGTCACATAACAAGTGGATGGCAGACACGCGAGGAGAGCCAACATCCGGAAAAAGAGATTCTACTACCAATCCGTCGGAGGAAAGACCAATTGGCCGTAAACAAGCCAAAGCAAATGCAAGAGTCAGAGAAAATTCGACAGATTCTACCGCGGAAGACAAAGAAGTCAGTAGTACTTCGATGGAGGAATATTGGCAAAATAGACAGGAAGAAGCCCAAGGGAGATCAGTATCAATTGAAGAAGCTCTACGGATTCAACAAAAATTTCTACAATTTGATAAAGAACACAAGAACCGAAAATATGGGATGGACTTATTAAAGATTGATGCTAGGTCTCTCGACGAACATGGAGCACAAATGCATATAGCAGCGCGAGAAGCTTGGTTTAACGGTCAACCACAAGACCCAAAAAATCCCTTCTAGTTATCTTTAATTTTTCTACTGTTGTTTAGTCGTATTTAAGTAGATTTAAATCTTTAATCAATTATTAGTTGTAATCAATCTTGTTTAATCGAACTTATTTAAGTAAGTTGAGAAATTTAAAATTCAAATTTTAGGATTCCAAGAGTGGCTGAGGTTGGAGCTAAATTTTAAGGGATGAGCTTAGGCTGTAAAATTTGGGTGAAAAAGTCGTTTTTAGGGCCTGAGATAGGCTGAGGTTGGACTTGCTCTCGCACCAATCCCATCTTCCTCCAAGATAGAAGAATAAGACACTAGAATCAGTTTTACACTTTTAAGTTTGTGATTATTAAACTTAAACCAATTGGCCAAGTTTGTGGTCATCCAATGCAAAACCAATTGCCCGTGAGTACATATGACCTAGATATTTTTAAGTTTGTGGTCATCCAACTCAAAACCAATTGACAATAAGTGGAGAGGACCTAAACATTATATTCTTGGTTGCTAGTTACCCCTTCTCACATGTGACACTATTCTCACACGGATTCTCACGTGTGGCGTGGTTAGTCTAACACGTATTTTTTTTAGGTGACATGAAGTACGTGGGCCTTTTAAAGCCTATCATGTGTGCGTCTAGTTTTGATACCATGTTAAGTTTGTGGTCATCCAACTCAAAACCAATTGGTAATGAGTGGAGAAGACCTAGACGTTATATTCTTGGTTGCTAGTTACTCCTCTGTCATGTGAGACTGTTCTCACAAATATTATATTATTGTTTACTAGACTATCTTTTCTCCATGTGTGACTATTTTTATGCACTCTCTTACGTGTCTTTTTTCCGGAATTTAATTCAAAATCAATTGAAACTACAACAAGTCCACATGACCCGCCTATTTGGACTACCACTTGAACCACCTATGAAATTAAGAAACAAAGATTTCTCTCTCCACATGACAGAACATGTGAGAGGAGAGTGAAACCCTTGTTTATCTCACAGACGGATCAAATGAGAGTATCAAGAGACAGGTTGAGTATATTTTTTCTTGAAACTGAGCCGAAAATACTTGATTATGTTCTTGTTTACTCAAGTTCCGTTTTCTCATATGAAACTTTTCTCATAGACTCTCTCTAGTCCAACGAGCTCCCAAAAGAAATAGTGGTGTACAAATCCACTTTTCATCGGGGTAGGATATATGAGGTGAAAGGAAGCCATCTTGTATGATGCCCGTGGTGGAGTGGTCATCGTAGTAACAAGTGATGATGGGGTGGAGGTGGGGGAGGATAGAAGAGAGAACAACAGAAAGCCACCTAGAATTGTTGGCCGGCGGACCACTTTCTGTCAGGCACGGGTTAGTGGTGGTCAAATTGGGAGAGAGAGATACCTACTAATGAAATTAAAAGAGAAACAAGAGTGACCAAAGTTGATATTAGTAAATCCAAAGATATGGGACAAGTTTAAAATCCAAAGATATGGGACAAATTTAACATTCAAAGATATTAGGAACAGAAGTTTTAATTAGACATTAAGATAGGCCACTAAGGAGATCAAAAACAGAAAATATACATTTAATAATTCTTAAATATGCAAACTACCAATAAATGGTTTCTTTTGTGAGAGGAGATCGTGATAAGATGTAACATATATATAATATAAATACACACAATTTACATCAATAATGAGGGAACGTGCGAATTGGGGCAATGAATTGGGCATGAAATCCGGCGTGGATCCCCTGTCAGATTTCATTAGAGGTTATGGCACGCTATTTTTGTGACTCAAATAAGATTGTTTATGTCTGAGTCCTTAAAAGTCTCTATTTTTCGTATTTAGTCTCTCCATGATAATTTAATCTCGACTTTTGATTGGTTTGAACGGTCCAGATCTATGTATAGCCCAATTAATCTTCCTTCCTCATCTTTTCTCTACCCAAAACGCAAAGGGTCGGTGGGTATATAGACCAAAATAATGTTCAAAAAAGGTTTATGATCCAATCTTCTCAAAATATGGATATTTAGTCCTTTTACATTATGGACATAAAAACTCTCACTTTCTAAACACATTACCGTCAATGTCCCACGCTCAAATTTGACGTGGAGATTTATTAGTAAAAATTGTGGAGATTTATTAGCAAAAAATATGGAGATTTATTAGAAAAAAAATGGATAGACACAAATCATAATTTCTCTCTCCTCCAAACAGATTTGGAAAGCAAAATTTCTCTTTCCTATTATCCGAATCAATCAGAAACACAAATCCTAACCAAAACGAAACGTCATCACCACGGATATTTCCAAATTAATTTTCTCTCTCTTCTTTACAGATTTAGAAACCAAATCAATTTTCTCTTTCCTATTATCCGAATCAATCAGAAACAAAAATCCTAACCAAAACTACTGTAAAGTATGTATAATTTATTCACAAGTTTTTTTTGTATGGTTATTTTTCATCATAAATAAGTTTGTTTCAACGTTATGGTGAGATTTTGGGTTGATTTTTATGGTTTTTTCTGTTGTGACATAGTTTCTGATGTTCAAAGCTTCGTCATAAATCAATTTTTAGAGATCTGTTTGATAAATTATGTCAATTTCTGTCTGGTATAACTTAAACTACTGTAAAGTATGTATAATTTATTCACAAGTATCCGTGATTTACCACAGAATTCGGTAATTTTTTATAAATAACCAATGATAATAGCAAAAATTTAAAAGTTTTTAATTGTTCAAACCTTGTAATTTCTGATAGTGGTCATTTATATGAAGGAATTTATATTGTATACTGATATACAATAAGTATGTTTTACAATGGGATTTAATGATGTACAACAAATTCTGATATACTAATGATAAAGTATAATTTTAAACGTTATATACCTAAACTGTAAATACGATATTATGTATAATTTACAATAAATTATGCAAACTTTATGAAAAATAATGAGACATTTATCACAAATAATGAAATCATGTTTCCTTTCCATGTCTTTCAATATGAACATAGAATCGCATTTCAATGGTGTCCATCCATGCACTATCCATTTGCAATCTTCAACAGGACAGCAGTAACACGCTTAGAATCATTCTTTATGAATTTGAAATCATGCCCGGTGTTGATGCTATATTGCCTAAGAGCATATCGAAAAGCTTTTGCACCCCCAGGAAATAACTGTCCTAGTTCTGTAAATATCTTATCCCAACCATCTGATTTCAGTTTGATTTCCTTATTTTGATTTGATGATTCTGTCTGGAACTCCATCTGTGATAACAAAGTGAGATAGATTAATTCAAATAAATTATATATACAAGTATATTATTTGCAGTAAATTATATGAACATTTGAATAAATTACATGTACTTTACAGAAAAGTACACAGGATTTACATATGTAAATCAAAGATGTTCTAATAATGAAAGAACTGTTTTGATATTAAATCATACATAATGTTCCATAAATTGCATATGATTTACACAAAATAATATAATGTTAATGTTATTCGTGAAAAATTTGCAGAACCAGAACATATATCACGTTCTCAATTTGATAAACATCGCAGGGAAAAGTTTATATAATTTACGTTACATTATGGTAATTTATTCTAAAGTATATATAATGTTAATTCTGTTATGAGTAACCGTGCGAAAAAATCACGTTTGATCAATCTGTACGGAAAAAAATCAGATCTGAAGAAAATTTGAATATCATACTTTGCATAAACTCCAAATCTATTGATAACTGATATGACGATTGATTGCAAACAATAAGTAAACTCGATTTGTAAGATTTAGAAATGAAGTATTAATCTCATGAAGATCGTGATCATTAATACAAACTTTAGAGAGAGAAAGACAATAATAACTTTCTTGATCTGAAACATAATCATCAAATAAGAAAATTTTTTACCTGATTAACGATTAAGATGATGATTTTGAATAGCTCTAATGATAATGAAACAAGTTAATGAAAGATTTTCAATCGAAACATAATCAGAAAACATAAAATTTGGTTTGAGTTTTACCTGAACTTAGAAACTCAGTTTTCTGTTTTAATGGAGGATAGTTTTAGAAGATGAAGATGTAGAGAGAGAGGGAAAGATAGGACGAGAAGGTTTCGGTTACAAAGTTTTTTGTTTTAATGGAGGATAGTTTCAGAAGATGAAGATGTAGAGAGAGAGAGAAAGATAGGAAGAGAAGGTTTCGGTTACAAATATAAGGAAGATAAAGATTTCTTTCTTCCTTTAGAGTCGGTAATTGGAGAGAGAAACAGGGAGATAAAATAGGAAAACGAATATTGGTTGATTTGAGCTTAAATTAGATTTTATATATATGGAAGGTTAGTTTAGGTATTATAAATTATTTGGTATTCTAGGGATTTGTGTTTTCTCTCTAAATGACACCAAATGGACTAGATATCCATTTGTATTATTTTTTTGGTTTTGAAACCCTTTATAGGATTAGAGAGGACTAAAAGTCCTATTAGGGTCCGTTTTTTGGATTATAAGCCCAAAAATTCAAACGCAAAACCTAGCTTCTCTCTTGTTTGTGTTCAAAGAAATTAAGTGGTGGAAGGTTATTTTTAATTGATTTTGGCCAGATATTTTAGGTGTTTTTTCTCTAATTCGTTTGTTGAAGCCTTGAGCTTATTTTGTGACGAAATTTTTATTGTTTCTCTTTTAATTTCAAGCTCCGGCGAGACCAAGGTTCTTGATTTTTCAGAGTTTCTTTATTATTGGAGATTTTGAGGTATGTATTTATCTTCTGTTAGCATTTAATTATTTACTACTTTATTTTGTTTTTTAAGTTGTGAATGAATGTTTAATTAAAAAAAATCAAAATCCAAAAGAAGTTAGAGACTGATACGAGTTGAGCTATTTTTTTTTTTTTTTTAGTTTGAAGTTTTATTAATGTGTACAAGAATGAATTCAGATAATGAGAATTTTGATGTTTTTGACTTGAGTTCTAAAGATGGCAAAGAATATGTTTGTTTTAAATTGGAAGTACAAATACCTAGAACTGAGATGAAATTTGATAATTTTGATCAATTATATGACTATTGTTTTAGTTACGCAAAAAATAGTGGGAGTTCCAATCAGAAAAACGTCTAAAAAGAAAAATTTTGGAATGTTAAGATACATTACGGTAGCATGTGGTAAGAATGGAACACATAAATCGAAAGGAAACAATCTCGTAACTCCACAACCTAGTTGTCAAGTGGATGCAAAGTTCTGGAAACAATCTCGTAGATCCACAAATAAAAGGAAACAATCTCGTAAATCTTGAGCATAATCATATCCTAAGTCTTGGATGAAGGATATATCCGTTCCGTCTGAAGGAGATGTCCTTTCGAAGGAGTGTCCTTCGACCAAGGTGGCAATGCACTGATGAGACATGAAAATGTCCCATCCGAGTCTCTAAATTTGGACAAGTTAGCCTATCTAGGACAGTTACTCTCATGAATTACTCTTTTTTCTACTCAGGTACCTTTTTCAGAGTTATGTGTGCAAAACGGATAAAAGTCAGAGAAAATGCGGGCTAGGGGTATTTTGGTCATTTGTTGACTTTGATTTCATGGTCGAGATTAGTGTTTGGATGGAAAGTAGAGTCCAAGACGAACCTGTAGGCGAAAACGGAAGTCAAATCGGAGTTCGGATGAACAAAGTAGAGCTAGTCAAAGTTCGGGTCAAAATTGGTGGACTAAAAGTCAAGAAGGACACGTGGCGCGCATCCAGGAAATAATCGGATGGATCAGAAATGACGCGGGCCACATTCTGTCACTCCAGCGGTATTCTGGGCAATTAGAAGATCACGGAAGAATCTAACGGTCGCGATTTAATCAAGTCGTGTGGCAACGGATTGCGGCTTGAACCGAACTCTCCCTCGTTTGGCCATGATGCACTGGAGCTGAAGCCTATAACTTCCCAACCTCCATCATCGTCTTCCTCTTCTCTCCTCTGTTTTTAAAAATGAAAGTTACCAAAAATCCGAGACCGACTGTTAGAAGGATGGAAAGAACCGACTCAAGTAAGCCGACTCAACCAACCTATATAAAGGAGAAGAAACCGAGAGAGAAGATCATCCTCCATTGAAGAGCAAAACCGAGGCTAGAGAGAGAGAGAAAGGTTGAGAGGTGTTTCTGTTTCTTTTTCTTCTTCTGATTCTTCTATTTGTGAGAGAGAGAAGGTCAGATTGAAAGATTTAAAGAGAGAAAAAGCTACTGGTTTGTAGAGAGAGAGAGATTGAATTAATTTTATAAACTCCATTAAACTCATCTTTTTATTCTTCTTTCTTTATCAATACTGTTAGAGAGAGAAAGAGAGTGTTACTGGTTTGTTAAGAAAGAGAAAGAGAGAGGATATAGTGAGAAAAAGAGAGAAAACAGTGGGTTAGAGAGAGAAAGTTCAGAGGTAGAAGAAGACCACGTTTGGTCTGCGTGGGAAAATTATTTTCCTTCCTGGAAAATTATTTTCCCTAAGGGTCTGTTTGGGTGCGCAGAGGGAAATTTAGTGAAAAAAGGTGTTTTCTTCTTCGATTCTTTTTCTTTCTTTAATGTTATTATTTTTCTTCTCTTTAATCATTATTATGCTCTCATCCATCATGACTAACTAACTTTCTCGATCCAGGGTTAAGGTTAAGCTTTAGTTTTGTGTGATTTTCTGATTTAATCACTTTTAAGTACTTAATACTTGGATTTCTTCGCGTATCTTTCACGATAACCCCTTTCATTAGTTATACTTATGTTTGATGGTTCATATTTAGACATTAGGTCTTTATTGTCTCATGCTTACTTTTGATATCCAATAGCTAAAGTACCAGTGATTTTACGTACCGAAATTGAAAGTTTTAAAGTAAGTGTTCTGAAAAGTTAAAATCATCCGAGGTTGGTTATTCTTCCTTGAGTTATATAATGAGAAGATCTGAATTGCATAAGTTAGATGTCATATTTGCTAAAGTGGATCCCGAAACCCTAGATTCTCCCTTCTCATAAGTTTCCCGATTATCAACTTTTTATTGTTTTTGTTTTAGTTATTTCACTATAAAAACAATCTTTAAAAGAGACATCACCATAGATTATACTTAGTCCCTGAGGATTCGATCCTGGTCTTATCAGATTTTACTACTTGACACCCGTATACTTGCGGGTGTACCCTTTTTGGGCTCATCATGCACTCAATTGTTCAGTTAGGATAACGATGACTTTATCTGGAAGATCATCTTGTCCGGTCCAATTAGGGGTCGTAATGCTTAGGTAAAAGCCGCTTACAATTAATCGTCGGGTCACTTCGGTAATCCGGAGCTAACATAGACCGGATCCTACAACGAGTTACACCAAAGAGTGGTGGCTTGATCGGAGAGAGTTGACTAATGAGAGCTTGTCAATAGATGGATATGATCCAACCAAATCGGCTAAATCAGTTCGAATGACGAGAACCGGGCTCGAAAGGAGTGTTTGGAGAAAGGCTTAAGGGGCCGACCATGTGATGGCCGACCATAAGTGGTCCGACCAGGCAAAACCATAGTGGGCTGATATGGCCGGCCACATGATGTGACACAAAAATGTCACATTTGGAGAGCCTAACTTAGACTAATTAGTCCCTTTTTGAGTGTTATCAATAATATTTTATGTGTTTTTCATGTTAGGTACCTATTTTTGAGTTAAACATATAAATCAGAATAAAGGGAACGAATTGTCACTATCATTTCATGTGCCGAAAACGAGAGAAAAAGACTTCAAACAAATCAAATTACAAGTGGAGGCAATGGCGAGTCTAACGGTGAAGACGGAAGTTAATTCCGAGTTCGGACGAGGAAGTTGTGAAAGATAGAAGCCAAGGTCTTTTCTTGAAGGCACCCCCCTTTGGTTCTAATTGTAGAGGCTAGATTAAGGCACTCCCTTGGTCTTTAATTCAAAGCCCAACATCTAAGCCCAAGTTCAAGAATACCCAAAGAAGAAGGAAGGTGTAGAGATTTTATGAGCACCCACTTTTGGGCCCAAGTCAAAGTAGTCTAAAGACATAGTCAAGTTGACTAAGTCTAGGGTTTAAATCAAGTTAGGCTACTATTCATCATCTTCATCATTCAACAACCAAGCAACTTGGGGAGAGAGGAAATGAAAGTGTTCTTGGAGGCTAGGGTTGATTGTCCTTGAAAACTTGAGAGAAAGTAAAAGAGAGAAGGAAGGAGGAGGCCGGCCAAGCTAGGCCGGCCTGCACTAAGGCCGCCTAGTCTTGGCCGGCAGCAGCTCGGGATTTAGTAAGGAGCAGCTCGGGCTGAACCATCTTCACGGGAGGAGCAGCAGCAAGCACGGGATGCTCGGACAGTGCTCGGCACAGCAGCAGCAGCTGCTGCAGACCGGAACACAGGATGCTCCAGCAGCAGCAGCTCGCAGCAGCAAACAACACGAGATGCTCAAACAGTGCTCGGACGTGCACGGCTGCAGCTCGGACGTGCATGGGACGCCCGCACGGGGCTCAGAGCATGTGCATTTCGCCGGATCTAGGGTTGGCCGGAATCCTCACTTCTTTGGCCGGATTTTGCTAGGTGTTCCGGCCACTTTCTTGGCCGGAAACCTTAGGGCTTTTACTCCCCATGTTGTTGGCTAGCTACCCATGTGGTTTGATTTGGTTTTGGACTACAATTTCTAGAGAGAGAAAGCTAGGGTTTAGCTTTAATGGAGGTAGTGCTCTAAATGGAGAAGATGATGGTGGTCGCTATGGGGAACCCAAAATTTTGCTAAGGGGAGATTGGCTGCACCTTAAAGACTCATATTTTCCGACGATCTTAGCCTCGAACCATCATCGAAAAAGGGGGATTCTCTCACCATTTCCTTTCCATTTCTTATTCAATCACCATGTTTAGTTAACTTTAGTTTGTCGATTATATGAGATGAAATGTGATGAATTCATGACTATGTTTAATATGATTTGATGTTTTGATTATAAATTGATGTTCATTTATTTCGATTATCGTTTTGATCGTATTTTCATGTGTCTTGTCAAGCACTTCGCATAGTTAATAGACGAAACGAAATATTCGATATCGATCGTAGTCTAAGTCATAATTTCATGTGTCTTGTCATGCACTTCACATAGTTAGGCGACTAGACGACACTTTCGAAGACTCGGGATTAACCGATTTAGACGTTTGTTTGACTAAGTATGATCTCCGGATATACATAGTACTTAGAGACATCTACTTTAGGAGTCGAATATCGATTGTACCTCGACACATCAAATCGGACTACACATAGTCGTAGGTTTATCATTATGGATTCCCGGACTTCGACACCTCTCTCACTTATTTGTTGCCCGAATCGAGTCTTACCGTCTCCCGACTCTTGTTCCTTCGACTCTTCTCTCTAATCTCTCTCGCCCGTTTACATTGATTGTTTAGTTTAGTTTTACTCGTTTTCTTCTCTTATTACTTATTCAATCTAAAAGCCCCATTTATCTTTGTTTCCTTTCCTATTTAGTCTATGTTAGCATTTGATACATAGATCGGGGGATAAGACCCTTGGATCGATCCCGGCTTTGCCGGATTACTGCTTGATACCTCCGTTTGGGTGTGTAACCTTTTCGGGTGCATCACCACACTTGGAAACCCTAATTACTCTGAAAGAGCATTCTGGGTAATTCAGGGTATTATCTTTTCTGAGGATCTTATGGAATCTTAGTTTTAGAGAAACTCTTACTAGAGATTCCCTATATAAGAACCAATTAGGGTTCAGAAAACTGTGGATTTTTTTCAGGAGAAAATTGCATCTCTCTCACAATATACAGCTAAAAGGAGAGAGAGTTTAGAGAAAAAAATTCTCAATCCATCTAATTAGTCAAAAGAAGAATAATTCTTCTTCTCAACCTTCAATGGAGTCCTAGCTCACACTAAAGAAGGGAGATCAAGTCGTTTGCTGGGGTGTCTCAAGTAGAGGAACGACAATTGGAGCTCTGATCTTCGGGATAAAGGCATTGGAATCTTATTCGAGAAAAAACAAATCCAGGTATTCTTCTTTTAGTTTCTAGTTCATTATTAGTTCATTCATATGATCCTGGTTAGCTAGTGTTAAACATAAAATATTTGAGATTCCGCTTACAACACTAGTTAGATGATAATGTACTCTTAGAGACGTAACCCAGCACAGGAAAAGTTCGTTAATATAGATACATGTTATCATTATTGATACAAGTTAACTGACTTGACTATTGGAGGCTCTTTGGTCGGTATCATTTCGGCGTCTTAGGAATCTTACAGTCACGTATGTTTCATTTCTTGTTAGACATGTTAAAGTCCAAAGACGTCTACAGAGAGGCAGACTTAAAAGAAATCGTCTACGTGAACTTGAGGCTGAAAGACCGCTTTTATAGAAGACAAAGAAAACATCTAAGTAAATAAGTAACACTAAACTAATGAACAAACGACAAACGATCTCCAAACTACTAGACCTATCCCCGGCAGCGGCGCCAAAAACTTGGTGCACCCGAAAAGGTTGCACACCCAAGCGGAGGTATCAAGTAATAATCCGGCAAAGCCGGGATCGATCCAAGGATAGGAAGGTAGTTTGGATATCGAAGGGTTTTATTCCTCGATTTAAGTGTTACTAGCTAACTTAGACTAAAACGAAAAGGCAACAAAGGTAAATGAGGAGTTTTATAATCGAATAACTAACAAAAGAAGAAAACAGGTAAAACAAACTAAATTATCAATGTAAACAGGCGAGAGAGATTTGAGAGAGGAGTCGAAGGAACAAGAGTAGGGAGACAACAAATAAGTGAGAGAAGTGTCGAGGTCCGGGAATCCGTTGTGGTGAACCTACAACTATTTACGGTCCAATCGAATGGGTTGATGTAAATCTAGTCTCGATTCCTACGGTAGATGTTCATAAGCACTACTTACGGTCCGGAGATAATACTTAGTCAAACAAACTTCCTAAACGATTAAAACCGAATCATCGAAAATGTCGTCTAGCCGCCTAACTATGTGAAGTGCATGACAAAACACATGAAATTTGGAACTAGACTACGATCGATATCGATCACTTTGCCTAATCGATTAACTATGCAAAGTACTTGATAAGACACATGAAAAACGATTGAAACAAGTAATCGAAATAAGAGAACATCAATTTATTATCAAACATTAAATCATCACATAAACAATCTCAAATTCATCGCGTTTGATCCCATATTCGACTCACGATATTTAGCTAGACATGGCGAGACGAGTAATGAATGGAAAGAAGGTAAGGAAAGACACGAGTTAAAGCGAGAATTCCCCCTTTTTCGATGAAGCGTGAGGCTAAGATCGTCGGAATAGATAAGTCCAAGGGTGCAGCCGATCTCCCCTTAGCAGAATATAGGTTCCCATTAGAATTGCAAATTTGGTGTCCCCAAGCAAAATCTGAGTGCCCCATAGCCTTAATCATCTTCTTCCTCTCAAACTCCATCCACCATTAAAGCTTAGTTCAAGCTTTCTCTCTACAGATTTTAGCTCAAATCACAAGCAAGCATAAGGGAAATCATCAAGAGACACAAGCAAGAAGAACCCTAAACAAAACCCTAGGTTTCCGGCCAAATTAATGGTCGTAATAACCTAACCAAATCCGGCCAAATAGAGCTCGGTCTAGGGCTTCACAAACCGAGCTGCTTCAAGTGCATCCCGTGCCGGCTGAAGGTTGTTCCGCACCGATGCTAGAAGGCCCGAGCACTTGCTGCCATGAAAGCTTAAGTCCCGAGCTGCTACTTTCTCTGCCCGTGCTTGAAGGTCGAACCAGCAGCTGCTGTTCGTTCTCAGCCCGAGCTGCTCCTGTGCCGGCCTAGCTCTGGCCGGTCCATGTTTGGCCGACCAAGCTAGGCCGGCACTACTCCTTCTCTTTCCCTCTCTCTATCCAAGCTCCTAAACTTGAAGAACTAAAAATCCTAGAGAACCCTCCTCTTTCTCTCTCCAAAATCAGAGTTAGCCAGAGTCTGATAGAAGGGGACCCCTCTTTCTTTTCTTGCAACCCTTGACTAAGACTTAGTCTATAAGACTTGACGTTGTCTACTTAAAGGAGGGTGCTCCTAAAATTAATATCTTTTCTTCTTCTTTGGTGTTTCTTGGACTTGGGCTTTGATTGAGACTAAAGAGGTGCCTTCATCATTTCTCTACTAATTTATTTCAAGAGAAGACCTCAACTTCTTTCTTACATAACTTTCCCGTCCGAACTCCAAATCGACTTCCATTTTCACCGTCGGACTCGTCATTGACTCCCCTTGTCATTTAACCTTTGATTTTCACAAAAATGACCAATATTCCCCTGGTGCTCTTTTCTTTCCTTCGGTCGCGTGTGTCGATGATGTGATGATTCGCTCTTTTTATTCTGGATTTAACGCCAAACCCCAAATAAACTACCTAGCAATAAAAACACATAAGTTATTAGAATTAACACCCGGAAGGAACTAACTCATCAAAGTTATGTGACCTAAATGTGGCATTTTTGCGCCACATCAGAAGTCAAGAAAATACTAGAAGCCCAACGGGTCAACCTGTCCCAATGCAACTGGACTGCTTAGCCCAAAGAGGTCTGCCACCTAAGCCCAGACTCGGGAGGTCAACAAGATCATCTAAGAAGCTTCAGCCCTTTTCCGCCTAAAACACAACCAGGTCTGCTTAAGGGTTCAATGGAGAGTAGGGGGTCCACGTAAGAAAGGCCGGTGCCTTACACCCTAAACATGGGAAGGCTGAAGTGCGCCGCACGCTTACTACCTTAATCCCAAATATTCCTAAAGATCTCAGTCGGTTAAGATCTTAAGTGTTTGATTAACTTAGGCTTCAAAAGTCTCAAAGGAGGAATTTCTCTTAGAAGATCTATCAACTCGGCAGGATATCTACGAAGGATCCTTGAGCAGAGGAACTTACAATTATACTAGATACGAGATAAACTCAAAAGAAAATCCTAACTACGAAGTAGTAGTTTTAATACAACACGATGGATCCGAACTGCCTTAATGTCACCGTTTATCACAGTCGGTCAAAGTAGCCTATAAAAGGGCATCACATCACCTTCAACATGGTACGTTCCCAGAGAATCAATACTCAATACTTTAACTTTAAAGGGCAATCTGACTGTCTTTAGCATCAGAGAGGTTTCCGTACTCTTTACAGGTTTTCCCCCCAGGTTTCTAGGAGCGGGAGCTAAATGAGCAGTATTACTCACTCAGATTCACCCATCCAGACGAGAGATCAACCACTCAGACGTGACTCACCATCAAGTCTCTGTTTCCTAATTGATAACCAGGACTGACGTTTTTTGACATCAACAATTGGCACTAGAAGAAGGGTCGACTCAATCAAAATCATCGAATTCGGTAACCCGAATCTTTACTCAATTCTATTCAGAATTACCTTTACTATTCTTCTGCTCCAGCAATGTCTTCGCAAGATGATACTCTCAATGCGTATGAGACCTGACGTCCCCCGTTAGAGGAGTTGATGGTCGAGGTCGAGCGCCTTAAAGCAGAAAAGGTATGCGACGATAAAAACACGCGAAGCCTTCGCGAGATTAAAGAGGAGGTAGAATCGATCTTGAGGCAGCAAGCGGCTGGAGAAAAGATGGAGAAAGTGAAGAGCCTCTCTCAGAAGCTTTTCTCCACACCAGCCAGCGCTGTAACAACACGTCGCGATGAGGACCGTATAGAGGCCCTCAGGCAGCTACACAGGGAATGGGAGCAAGATCAGACATAAATTCCTTATCCACATCGACCGTACATCCCAGAGCCCTTAGGGGACAAGTTCGAGGCTTCTCACTACCCAACCATGGGAGACATACTCCTACATTTAGTAGTAGAGCTGACCAGACTCTATGAGGAAAAGAGCGCCCTTACAAGGGCGCAGATAGGTTTGCCACCCCTGAGTGCTGAAATATTGGAGACCCCGAGGCCAAAAATCTTAAAGTGCCCTAATTTCGACAACTACGACGGGACCCAGGACCAAGCATATTCTTGATGAACTACGTCTCACTAATGAGCCTGAGCACAACGGACCAATTCGTGTAGTGCCTGGTTTTGCTACAATCCTGAAGGGACCCGCACAAGCTTGGTATCGAGCCCTGGAGGCAGGATCCATACACTCTTTTGACGAACTAGTGCATGCTTTCTGCACCGCTTTCCGGGGGAGCTATGCGGTGCAAAAGACATCTGAAGACTTGTTTAACATCGTTCAAGAAAAGGGAGAATCCATGGCTAGTTACTGGTAGAGGTACATAAATCTCATGGTGCAAGTACCCGATCTTGATTCCAAAGTCGCTCACATAGTCTTGAAAAAAGACATAAGACAAGACAATGTAATCCACGAAATCGTGAACGACTGATGTGACACGAAAATGTTACATTTAGAACGCCTAACTTAGACTAATTAGTCTTTTTCGAGTGTTATCAATAATATTTTATGTGTTTTTCTTATTAGGTATCATATTTGGAGTTAAACATGAAATTTGGAATAAAAGGAGCGAATTATCACCATCATTTCATGTGCCCAAAACGAGAGAAAATGACTTCAAGCAAATCAAATTACAAGTGGAGGCAATGACGAGTCTGACGGTGAAAACGGAAGTCAATTCCGAGTTCGGACGAGGAAGTTATGAGAGATAGACGCCAAGGTTTGTTCTCGAAGGCACCCCCCTTTGGTTCTAAAGACTTAGTCAAGTTGACTAAGTATAGGGTTTTAATCAAGTTATCTACTATTCATCATCTTCTTCATCAAAGAATCAGCCAAGCAAAGGGTTAGAGAGAGAAAAGGAGGCTACAACTTGGGGTTTTTGGTGTTCTTGAAGTGAGAGTTTGATAGATAGCAAAGGAGGAAGAAGGAGGAGGCTGCTGTCTCGTGTTGCAACTCCGAGCAGCAACTCGAGCTGCAACACGAGTAGCAGCTCAGGACGGCTATGGAGGAGCACGGGCAGCTCGAGCAAGACGCGTCCTCAGCAGTAGCAGCTTCCACGGGACGCGTCTGAGCTCGAATCTGCACATTCCAAGGATCGAGACAGTAGCTCGTGTGGAGGGACAGCAACTCGGGTTTCTTTACGAGCTATGGATGATGTGTACCAGCTCGGGACGGGCATTGGAGAGCTCGCCCGGAAGCTATCTTGCTCGGGACGAAGCTCCCAAGCACGGGACAGGTGCACTCGGCTCGAGACAGTGCATCACATGGCCGGATCTTCAAGCTTTTGGCCGGAAACACACTCAACTTGGCCGGACTTTTTATGACTTTTCCGGCAACCTTTTTGATCCGAAACTTTAGGGCTTTCATTCCCCTTGCTATGATCTAGCTTTCCGTATGGTTTGATTTGATTTTGGGTTAGAAATTGCTAGAGAGAGAAAGCTAGGGTTAGCTTTAATGG
The DNA here is from genome assembly GCF_041429995.1 of Eschscholzia californica. Classification (NCBI taxonomy): domain Eukaryota; kingdom Viridiplantae; phylum Streptophyta; class Magnoliopsida; order Ranunculales; family Papaveraceae; genus Eschscholzia; species Eschscholzia californica. Next base: position 36,284,102 of record NW_028238472.1, read on the forward strand.
AGTTTGAGTAAAAATGGAGAAGATGATGGTGGTCGCTATGGGGAACCCAGAAAATTGCTAAGGGGAGATTGGCTGCAACTAAAAACTCATTTTCGACGATCTTAGCCTCGAACCACATCGAAAAAGGAGGATTATCTCATCATTTTCATTCCATTTCTTACTTAATCACCATGTTTAGCTAACTTTAGTATGTCGATTATGTGAGATGAAATGTGATGAATTCGTGATTATGTTTAACATGATTTGATGTTTTGATTACAAATTGATGTTCATTTATTTCGATTATCGTTTCGATCGTATTTTCATGTGTCTTGTCAAGCACTTCGCATAGTTAATTGACGAAACGAAGTATTCGATATCGATCGTAAATTAAGTCATAATTTCATGTGTCTTGTCATGCACTTCACATAGTTAGGCGACTAGACGACACTTTCGATGACTCGGGATTAACCGAATTAGACGTTTGTTTGACTAAGTATGATCTCAGGATACACGTAGTACTTAGAAAGATCTACTTTAGGACTTGAACATCGATTATACTTCAACACATTAGATCGGACCATACATAGTTGTAGATTTATCATATTGGATTCCCGGTTCGACACCTCTCTCACTTATTTGTCTCCCGAGTCTTACCGTCTTCCGACTCTTGTTCCTCCGACACTTCTCTCGAATCTCTCTCGCCCGTTTACATACATTGTTTAGTTAGTTTTATTTGTTTTCTTTTGTTTCTAATGCAACATCATAACCCCCCATTTATCCATGTTTCTCTCCTTTTTAGTCTAAGTTAGTTTTTAATATCTAGACCGAGGGATAAGACCCTTCGATATCCAAACTACCTTCCTATCCTTGGATCGACCCCGGCTTTGCCGAATTACTACTTGATACCTCCGCTTGGGTGTGCAACCTTTTCGGGTGCATCAAGTTTTTGGCGCCGCTGCCGGGGATAGGTTTAGTAGTTAGGATAGCGTTTCTTGTTTTGTTCATTACTCTTGTGCTATATGCTTCTTAGACGTTTTTGTTTTGTTTGTTTCTGTACTTTCTTGTCTTTTTATCTTTTTTTTAGGTACCGATTTCGAGAAAAGAGCCAAAAGTGACATAAAGGCGAAGGAAAAGGAAGGAATCGAGAAGCTTAAGAAGAAAGGCGAACGAAACGAGAGGAGCACTCGATAGTATCGCATTCTATCTCATCCTTTTTACTTGTATGTGATTGTTTAGTTTATAAATGTTAGTTCCCATTTTGTGATTGTGTGTTAGTATCCTTGAACATTGTGAGATCATGGCAAGTTGGCCATTTGATGAGAATGACCTTATGCTAACCCTTTCCAACACTAGTCGACCATCTACAAATCATCAGGACTACTCAAATTTATATATGAATGTTCCAACTAGTGATAGGAATAGGCGAGTTGAGCCTGACCGACTTAGGATGGCCATGGGTGAATATCAACGGATGTATGGAGTCGGTGGGACTCGTCATGAATATGGTTTTAGGGATTATGAGCATGGGGGTAATCAACCCCGTAAGAGTCTTCGAGACTATCGATAAGAATTTGGGATGGCCACACCTTCACGTATGGATTTGTCATTTGATTATAACCGTAGTTCTAAGAGTGTTGATCGACCACGTCGAAGTCTTCGTGACGATCGACAAACATATATGAACGGTTCACTTAATGATGACAATTCCCGACTCGATGATTCCACTCAAAGAGTCGAGTCTAGGTATCTACATGAAGGTAGTGAAGAAAGTGCCATGGAGACCATTAGCCCGGTTTGTTATATGTGCGAGCTTAGACCATTTGACCGAGTATTGTCCCATGATCCGTGTTTCGCGAGAGTCTTCGTCTAGTTATACTCATGTGCCTTATTACGAGGAGATGTCTTAAGATACTCTCTAAGCATTTTTAGAGTATCCAACTAGATTCAATCGAGATATAAAAGAGATCACGGAACGGATTCTCAATATTGTTGATAGAATTGAGTCGGAGCCTATCATCGACGAGGAAGGGGTTTGCGCACCCCAAACTCAAGAGGAGACTATGAATGATGGTGAGGGTAATACACCTAACTCTAGTCTTAAGTTAAATATCGAAGAGCTCCTGATAGACCTTTTGAGATGGAATTGACCAATGACCCTTGTTGCTCACTCCCTCGACCATTGTCATCTTACCTTGATCGACCTACACTACATTTTGATGTTTAGGATGATAGCTCTAAGAGCAAGTTTGGGGATCACACGATGTTGAACTTTCCAATTTTTAGCACTTGTGATTACTTGGATGAGTTATGTAGAAGTGAAGGTGTTGCAACGAACTTTGAGGCTCTAGATACCTTTAAGGACGTCGATAACATAGTAGTTGAAGAGATAATGGATAGTTTGTCGGACCATTTACCTAAGGCAACCACGGACCTTAAATTGGTCCCCGAGCCTATTGTCTTACCCTTAGAGTTTAGTTCGACCTTTCACATGATCTCGACTCGGTTGTTGACCCTTTTTGGGACATGTCAAACGTCTTCCCTAGCATGTCTAGGGACTTAGTGGATATTCTATTCACTAAGCTTGAGGATGACTTTTTACCTTCGACTGACCTCTTAGACCTTCACTTAAATTATATGTCGATCCTTTTGACGACTTCCTAGTCGTCGCCCCTAGCATTTATGCTTACTTAGTGGACCGTGCATCCACTAAGTTTGGGGATGGCCTCTTTTCGGTTTTTGTCTCACGTACACTTCTTTGGATTTATATTTTTGTGGGACTATTAACATGTGTATATAGTTTTCTTTGGGTTGATCCCCAAATCTTTCGTTTGTTACTTTATGATCGTTAGCCGATTAAGATTGGCCTTGATGTTTGTGGGTAACATCTCTGGAAACCCTCTGCGAGACATAACTCGTGATCTTGTGTGAAAACAAGAGAATCAAAGGCTAATTGCATAGCTCAATGCAATCGTGTATACCCGCGTTAGTGGTAGACTTTATGTTTTACTTCTAAGGCGTGGTTTGTTCCAAGTTTGGGGATGACGCGAGCTTGGCATCAACTTGGAACCTCTTTATACATGAGCCTTGGTAGTATCAATTTTTATCTCCTTCGGTTATGGTAATATCTCTCCACCCTTCTCTTTAAATTGATATGCCTCCTTATCTTTTGGTGAGTGTATGCTTAGAACATTGCGGACAATGTTAGTTTTAAGTTTGGGGATGCGGGATTTGACCATAAGCAATGCATGACCATGGGTTTCAAAGACAAAGGGTTCAAATTAGCCAAAATTTGAAATTTTTTGAACATGTTGAGTAGATTTGCATGTGATTGTAGTGATAGTTTTAAGAATGTTGATGCATATGTGTCGAGTTTATGAGTTTTGTGATTGCTAATGGTCTTTGCATGAAAGTCGAGTCTCTGAGTGTTTGTGTTATACTATGGGAGTAACATCTTAGTGAAGAAGAAACATCCCTAAGAGACCTAGAGTAGTCATTAGTGGAGACTTAACCCATGTGAGGGCTCAAAGCCAAAATTATCCTTCGAGTGTACTCTTCCGCGCTAACTCCGAGTAGAATGAAGAGCTACTCAACCTCGTAACTATTAAAAGAGTTCATTTGATCTCGTGTGCTCAACTTCCTTAGCCACTAGGAGTGACATTAGGATAGCGAATTAACCTTGCCCTTGTAGTCCATAAAATCCGATGAGAATGCCGACTAGAGGGAGGCGGATACTCCATCACCATCCATCATCTTATTTCCCGAGAATGAAGACATGAGAAGAAAAGAATGTCAAAAGCAAATATGAAATGAAAAGTTGATTGCAAGAATAGAGTTGTGTGTGTTGTATTTTGTTTTGGTTGATTATATTTTGTTTTGGTTGATTGTATTTGTGTTATGAAAAAAAAAAGAAAAAAAGAAAAGAAAAAGTGATATGAAAAAATAAAATAAAGTTGTTTATGAGTATGTTGAGCATGTGTTCGCTCTTGTTTGTGTGTGTGTGATGTGGTTGGACATATGTGTTCATGAATAAATATTCGAGCAAGAAACGAATGTGGAAGTGCTTAAGAGGTTTTATCATGAAGAGGTCGATATTCTCGGGAATCCACCATTTCGTCCATCTCTTGTATTCGCTAACCTTTAGGAGGCATTCTTAGAGGGTAGAATGGGTGAGAAGGGCGAGTGAGCTTCCACACTCTATTAGTGGCTAATTCCTTTTCGAAGATCATTCGTTCCAAAATGTTGTCCTCACCCCTTTTTATGTGTTGAGTCCATGTTAGTGATCACACTCACACATACGAGCGAACCATTCCTGAGTGATTTCATATTTGGAGTGTATGCCCGTGAGACCAAAGTCGAGGCGAAATGTACTAAACTAGGAATCAAGGCTTTGTGACTTCGGAACATAGATGTTGCTCGTTATGGTATGACACTTGCATTTTAGGGTAAGATCATTAGTGAAGAGGTCTTCAGCTTTTACAAGAGTTTATTTACTTGATTCATTATACATTGACATGCTTAAACCCTTTACTATATGAATCATGTTTATCTATAATTTGGATTTTGGACCCTTGTGTATTTGAAACCATGATGTTTGTGGGTGTCATCTATCGAAACCCTCACGAGACAAAACTCGTCCTCTAGGGGCAATTTAGAGGTTTAAAGGCTTGTTGCATACGCTAAATGCAATTGGGATGCCTCCGAAAGTGAGTTAGGCTTTTAGTTTGTTTTATTTTCTCGAGGACTAGTAAAGTTTAAGTTTGGGGATCTTGATGTGAAACGAAAATGTCACATTTGGAACGCCTAACTTAGACTAATTAGTCATTTTCGAGTGTTATCAATAATATTTTATGTGTTTTTCTTATTAGGTATCATATTTGGAGTTAAACATGAAATTTGGAATAAAAGGAGCAAATTATCACCATCATTTCATGTGCCCAAAACGAGAGAAAATGACTTCAAGCAAATCAAATTACAAGTGGAGGCAATGACGAGTCCGACGGTGAAAATGGAAGTCAATTTCGAGTTCGGACGGGGAAGTTATGACAGATAGAAGCCAAGGTCTTCTCTTGAAGGCACCCCACTTTGGTTCTAATTGTAGAGACTAGATGAAGGCACTTCCTTCATCTCTAATTCAAAAGCCCAACATCTTAGCCCAAGTTCAAGAATACCCAAAGAAGAAGGGAGGTGTAGAGATTTTATGAGCACCCACTTTTGGGCCCAAGTCAAAGTAGTCTAAAGACTTAGTCAAGTTGACTAAGTCTAAGGTTTAAATCAAGTTATCTACTATTCATATTCTTCATCAAAGAATCAACCAAGCAAAGGGTTAGAGAGAAAAGGAGGCTACGACTTAGAGTTTTTGCTGTTCTTGAAGTGAGAGTTTGATAGAGAGCAAGAGAGGAAGAAGGAGGAGGCTGCTGTCTCGTGTTGCAGCTCCGAGCAGCAGCTCGGGACGGCTATGGAGGACCACGGGCAGCTCGAGCAAGACGAGTCCCTAGCAGCAGAAGCTTCCACAAGACGCGTCTGAGCTAAGATCTGCACATTCCAAGCCTCGGGACAGAAGCTCGTGTGGAGGGACAACAACTCGGGTTTCTTCACGAGCTTGGGATGAAGTGTACCAGCTCGGGACGAGCATTGGAGAGCTCGCCCGGAAGCTATCTTGCTCGGGACGAAGCTCACAAGCACGGGACAGCTGCACTCGGCTCGGGACAGTGCATCACATGGCCGAATCTTCAAGCTTTTGGGCGGAAACACAATCAACTTGGCCAGACTTTTTATGACTTTTCCGGGAACCTTTTTGATCCGAAACTTTAGGGCTTTCATTCCCCGAGCTATGATCTAGCTTTCCATATGGTTTGATTTGATTTTGGGTTAGAAATTGCTAGAGAGAGAAAGCTAGGGTTAGCTTTAATGGAGTTTGAGTAAAAATGGAGAAGATCATGGTGGTCGCTATGGGGAACCCAAAAAATTCCTAAGGGGAGATCGGCTGCAACTAAAAACTTATATTTTCCAACGATCAAGCCTTGGTGTTTTTAGTTACCTCACCCATTATTACACAGAATAGTTTTCTTATGCCAGTCGGCCCAATGCACGTACTCATGCTCTGATACCAACTGTGGAGCCCCGTGTTCCGAATCACGGTTTGCCCGGCAGTTTATAAAAGAAACTCGGTCTAATACTAACTCAAACCAATTTTAAATATAAACCCAAGCCAAAACTCTCATCACGGGTTACAAATCAAGAACAAACACAGCGGAAAATCAAATATAGTTTAAACCTTTTGAAAATATGCTCGGAAAATATGTAACCCAAAATAGTTTTCATAAAGAAAAAAAAACAACTTGAATTCATGTTTATGAATAGTTCACAGAAGAGACTGAATTAGGACAGAATCTCCTCTATAAATTGAACATATCAAACCTGAAAAACCTGTCAAACATTCATACATATCTCACAAACTTCTAAATAACAATAGCATCAAATAAAAAGTGATAATGCGCATACTATTTACATGTGCACAATCGCAAACAAGTGAGAGAACGATCCTAACTATTCTAGATGATACATATATAATATTAACGTTGTGATTATGTTGAAATATAATAGAAATTATAATCTTACATAATGTGAGCCGTCGAAGTAAACTATGTCACTCCGGTTCACCAATACCTGCAACTGAACAACAACAAATAGGAATGAGATAACCTGAAGGTCAGCTCAGTAAGATACCTAGACATCCTACCCGCACCACACACATCAACATTTTAATACATTAATAGTTATAAGTGTTACATATATACAGATATATATACAGAGATATCAATATGCACACGAAGCAAAACAATATAGCAAGATAATTCTTCTAGCTTACCAAGATCACGACTGAATACGCCCTCAGTCGGGGTCACCTACTATTCGGCTAGGAAGAACCGTTCGGCCTTTGTTAGTGCGTAGGCAGGCGACGCCTTATCGAACGTTTGATTACTGCAGTGTACACATGGATCCACGTAATACCCCGGTAAGAGCTTCCGTAATTCTCCCTTCGTCATCATCGCCCATCGGGCTGGCTTGTGATCTCAATACGCATCGAATAGTAAATCTCACCTAAACAATGATACGCTTAGAATATGTCATGACATACCCAGACGACTATAAGAGCATCGTTGTGTAGCAGAGCCATATACCCACGACGATACAATTATCTCATCTTGAGGCGCGTCTTATCTCCGGCCAGATCTGACGCTTCCTCGCAAGGTAACTCATTGACCACTCGAAGAATACCCAAACATATGCATGAACCTATAATAGTATTAAATGATCTGATAGGCTCCCAAAGCTACAAGAACAGAGCCCTCCTAAAGGTCCCATCAACCAAAAGGAAAAGAGCGTTCTCATGTCTCAAGGTAAGGTAAACCCTGTTTAAAGACAAACTTTTACAAGTGTCCTTTTTCAGGGAATTAGTATTTTCTTATTAAGAAAACTCGGGTAAACACCCTCTTTCATTTCGGTGGTTTGGCAGAATAAATAAAAAAGCATGGCATTAGGTCAGTCCCCTAATCACTCCAAAGGTCGGAATACCCCAACTCCCATCCTCTCCGGACTCCATTCCGGGTAAACTAGAATGGTCGTTACCAAACGGCTGGCCACGCACCGAGTGTAACCCTTGACATAATTCATGGCTAATCCATAACATAAAATAAACAAGGGGACCAACCAATGCCCGTCGTAAAACAACCATTACACGTAACACAGATCAAGCGATTCCGCCTCCATGTTATACACGCAGCTCAAGCGATTCCGCCACCACGTGTTTACAATCCACACAAAACGATCACACAGATCAAGCGATTACGCCTCTATGTGATTATTTTTCAGAAAAACCAATTTGTTTTGAAAAGAGAAACATCCATAACACAGAGTACACCACATACATACATATCATACACATATATATAATGGTGAAACGGGGAATACCCGTGCTCCAAGTAAGATTCGTAGGATCCTACCTCTTCTTGCGCTTCCAATGATGCTCCTGACTAAGCTCCACTTCTCCTCGAGCTCCCTATTGCAGTTTATTAGTCCTACTGAAATATGAAAGGGCAAAACGGTCATTTGACAGTTACATAACTGTCAAGAGTCCTCTTGCAGAGCAAGAATGCATAAAATGAATGAAACTACACTAGGAATGTCCTATTGGCACTATACAATTCACTGAGACGTCTCATCAAATAACTGAAATGAATATAAACCAACCAACTTCCCACAAACTCTATTTTACATTTTCGAGTTTTCATAAGCTGGCAAATTATATAACACACCAAATACCATGAATCTTGAACTATCAAATCATAAAATGAACCCAATGTCACGAATCCATAACTCAACCTATCCATTTATGTGAAATATGACAAAGTTCGGGTAACCATCTCTATTCCAACTCATTTCCAACACTATTCCAAATATGAAATTCGAGCAATAAAATAATTCGGCAGCACCCCGTCTATATTTGGACACTCCGAAATAGTCTACAATCTCCTAAACATGTTTCTGAACACAAATCATTCGAAGAAATTGAATAATAGTCGTCTAAATAGCTCCAAATTTGAACCCAAATGAAATTAGTATAACTACACAGTTATTGATATAACCGTCATAAATCCACCAAATACGGACGAAATTGAAAATTCTGAACGGATAGATATGTAGAACAAGTCGAATGGAATTACCTGGAACAAATTTCATCGAATTCTGACAACCGAGCGTGAAGTAATTGGACCGAGAAAATCGAATTTAAAACCCTAAACTTTCCACCAATATATTCCGGTTGCTGCTGGGTCGCAAGGGAAAATTGGAAGTGGGTTAAACGTGGGTTGGTTTTAAAGAGTTTAAATTGCATGGGGCTGCCACACGTCACCCATTAAAGTGGCCATGCAAAGTTAATCAATTTTAGGTCCATCATTTGTGTACACTTTATAAACAAATTCCACCATTTATATAACCCACTAATTCAACCCTCATTAATTGTTGTATGACCCCCAATTTAACTTTTCCTTCTCTTTTTCACCCCACAACTAACCAACAATAAACTATATGGTCCCTCTCAATCCGACAACGAAGAAAATTACTGAAAACAAAACGATACCCAAACCATGCCCGATCTGTACAACCAATCAAAAATCTTTTATTTCTCGATATCTATCTAATGGGTCGTCTGAATTAACTAAAATTCGAAACCAACTCTTGAAAATTGCTAAGTTTGTTCGACAATCCAACTCGTCTGATTCTCCGACTCGAAGATCTGGGCGCTACAACACTACCCCCCTTAATTGGAATTTCGTCCTCGAAATTCGAAGAGAGTAGAATTGAAACAACAATTCCCAAGGTCAACACAATCTGCCATAAAGCTCGAACCATGAAAACAACCTGTTCCGATGCCAACCCAGACTTCTGTAACCTGTAAATTCCTTAGGATTCCTTAACTCTCGGTGGTAATTTATCGAAGTCAAAATTTACTAAACTATTCCATCAGGACACTCCGCATGAGAAGAGAGTTCTCCCTGGCCCTGAAGAGACTCTGTCGATGATTAACAAAACTTATTTATCCCTCCTACCAATCTGAACCAAAAAGATCTACAACTCAAACTTACAAATGATGACAAACACAAGCTACCAAACAAAAACTCAAATGACATCAATCTGATGAGATTAAACTGAGTGTTGTTCTTGTTGTGAGAAAGCACTGTCAACATGAAAATACTTGCACCACAATACTCTGTCGGTTTGAACAAAAGATATATTACATATACTCTAATATCTTAATAACCTATTCTCGTAAAACACCTGTCGAGAAATGGATATAAAATTCAATCTGGCACCCCTCTAAATAACTCCACCATTCAGAACAACTCTCGAATTCTTATCCTAAGTAGTCCACACTGAAATCTGAGGAATTTGACAACTCACTAGATAATGCAATGAACCCTTGATAAGTAATCTGTCAATCCCATTTTAACCAGCGTCTGCGATGTTATAAATCTGACTATATGCTAAAAAGTCAACTAACCAACCTCTTTTATTCTTCTCCTTAGTTCTATCTACCAACTCTGATCTTGAGAAAAAAACTATATCATTTCTGACGTCACAAACTCACTGCATCTGACAAAAACCGATCTGGCTAACTCTATAAACAAACTAGATCCAACCCTTTATATCCTGAATTCTTCTATAGAACTATAATATTATGAAGTGAAAATGAGGTTAAACACTAATATGTACAACCATAGATTAAGCTGGCACTTATGTTTCCTCTTCCCACATCAAACTCATACTCTGAAGCAATTTCTAAGATATCAAAATAACTGAACAATGAAATCCAGTTTCCATCTAACCACATGACCCAAGAATATTTTATAACTGTCCACGATATAAAAAAATAAAGAATGAAGACCTCTATAACCTATAAATAAGAATAATATGTCGTTAATCCCACATCCTCAAAGAAAATACCATTCTCGATAAGATAAGAAAATATTGTTGCCCATAATATAAGAAAATAGAGAATGAAGATATCTATAATCTATTCAAGTCAACATTACCATTGACACTATAGTCTCAGGAAAATATAGTTGATGTTTATAAGACGATAAAATAGAAGACCACTGTAATATCTATACAGTCATAAAGAAATCAACCCTCGAGAATCATTCTACAATAACCTGAGAACCCCAGATACTTCTAGTAACCAACACTGTCTCAATCAATATAACCTCCAATGTCGAAGTATCTCGTTGAACCAATATAATTCAATCCCATATATTAGCATGCTAGACCATATTTCCTCAAAGTCTAAACAGAACTGTTAATGAAAACCATAATATTCTTATATGAAAAGATATCCATTGTTCAGAAAGATCAGGCTCGATATCATATACGTTCAATATATACCATGAGAATACCATATCATATATAGAGCAACCAAGGGAAAATATGTGGCCTATAACCACTGACCCTGAGAACTATCCCTCTCACTGGTTATATCCTGACAACTACTCTGGAGGTCGAGACATAACGAACACTTGTGCCACATATACAGACCTGAAGACCAACACATCTATAGTTTGTAGGTGACTAACTAACATTCAGTGAAGTAGTCTCTATCGATAAGGTTATCTGTCTGATGCCCCTAAATCTCACCACAAAAACTCTAGTCAATAAAAAGATACGTGCCTCTATCTTATAACTCTTTCTCAACCAGACCATACCTTATATGTAATCAAACTGAAATAAGACATGCTCGAAACAAATCAATCAAAGTTAACCTCAACTTTCTCTGAATGATCTGATTCAAGCTCCTAAATGAAGGAATGTGTACGATTACCCAGAAATCCACAATACAAGGTCCGACTCATCTTTCCATTTAGTGAATCCTTTGTAGGGCTGTGGTCCCACTCTTATGGTTACAATACTCTTAAGTGGTTCAATCTATAGCTTCTTAATTACTCGATGGCATTTCTCATATTACCGATTCACCTAGGTTAATTACTCCTAGCAATGTCTTCATATGAGAATCACCTGCTCGAGTGACTTAGGCTCAAAAAATTGTACCACAAGTCAATCTGTATCGAACACGTTGACCACACATATTAATCTATAACTTTGATGCCCTAGGTTATTGTCGCTGGACACCTGGTCGTTAGCACCATTTCTTGCTTCGGTTTCCTTGAGTCGTTTCAGATTTCCAAATTGTCCTTCTATGGACATTAGCGTACTAGTTCACTATCCTTGTCTTAAATGAACCGATATATCCTAAGCCAATAAAGTATCATGGCATTCAAGAATGTTTCTTCTCCAAAAGGGTGTTCATCTTGTAATTTTCTTAACATTTTCCAATTGTCGATCTTTGTGAACTTGTATACTGCCAAAAGTCAACTACACTTAATTTCCTTAGGCACTTTTGTCTTCAATACTTCCAAAACATCAATATGTCGCCCTGCCCAAAACTTTCTACCAAACCATCTTATCAATCCTTGATCGACCACTTATACGACCTTCCACAATAATCGAGGAAACAAACGACCAATGTAAACCGTTCACCAAGTATTCCTTTTCAGAGTACATCGAAGTAAGTATCGAAAATCAGAGAAGTCTATCCACAACCAACCAATGAAATGAACCTAAACCTAGTATGAATGCAATTCGTACCTCAGTAATGCTTGGTTGATCGCCACCACTATCTTCTGTAGGCAATGTGCTCGCATAACAAAATCACAATGTAAGTGACCTACCGTTGAAGGAACCTTACTCACATTATGATATCTGAGTGGGACCTTCACGTAGGCCAGACTCAGATGTGCTGAGCACATAAAAGTCACCAAAGATAAAATCAAAATCTTAAAACCTCAAATAAAACAAAATAAAATCAACAATATTATTATCTTTTCATATTTTATCTTGAAGCTTTTACGAATTTATCAAGCCTTGGTGTTTTTAGTTACCTCACCCATTATTACACAGAATAGTTTTCTAATGCCAGTCGGCCCAATGCACGTACTCTTGCTCTGATACCAACTGTGGAGCCCCGTGTTCCGAATCACGGTATGCCCGGCAGTTTATAGAAGAAACTCGGTCTAATACTAACTCAAACCAGTTTCAAATATAAACCCAAGCCAAAACTCTCATCACGGATTACAAATCAAGAACAAACACAGCGGAAAATCAAATATAGTTTAAACCTTTTGAAAATATGCTCGAAAAATATGTAACAAAATAGTTTTCATAAAGAGATAAAAACAACTTGAATTCATGTTTATGAATAGTTCACAGAAGAGACTGAATTTGGACAGAATCTCCTCTATAAATTGAACATATCAAACCTGAAAAACCTGTCAAACATTCATACATATCTCACAAACTTCTAAATAACAATAGCATCAAATAAAAAGTGATAATGTGCATATTATTTACATGTGTACAATCGCAAACAAGTGAGAGAACGATCCTAACTATTCTAGATGATACATATATAATATTAACGTTGTGATTATGTTGAAATATAATAGAAATTATAATCTTACATAATGTGAGTCGTCGAAGTAAACTATGTCACTCCGGGTCACCAATACCTGCAACTGAACAACAACAAATAGGAATGAGATAACCCGAAGGTCAGCTCGGTAGGATACCTAGACATCCTACCCGCATTACACACATCAACATTTTAATAAATTAATAGTTATAAGTGTTACATATATACAGATATATATACAGAGATATCAATATGCACACGAAGCAAAACAATATAGCAAGATAATTCTTCTAACTTACCAAGATCACGACTGAATACGCCCTCAGTCGGGGTCACCTACTATTCGGCTAGGAAGAACCGTTCGGCCTTTGTTAGTGCGTAGGCCGGCGGCGCCTTTTCGAACGTTTGATTACTGCAGTGTACACATGGATCCACGTAATACCCCGGTAAGAGCTTCCGTAACTATCCCTTCGTCATCATCGCCCATCGGGCTGGCTTGTGATCTCAATACGCATCGAATAGTAAATCTCACCCAAACAATGATACGCTTAGAATATGTCATGACTTACCCAGACGACTATAAGAGCATCGTCGTGTAGCAGAGCCATATACCCACGGCGATACAATTATCTCATCTTGAGGCGCGTCTTATCTCCGGCCAGATCTGACGCTTCCTCGCAAGGTAACTCATTGACCATTCGAAGAATACCCAAACATATGCATGAACCTATAATAGTATTAAATGATCTAATAGGCTCCCAAAGCTACAAGAACAGAGCCCTCCTAAAGGTCCCATCAACCAAAAGGAGAAGAGCGTTCTCATGTCTCAAGGTAGGGTAAACCCTGTTTAAAGCCAAGGTTTTACAAGTGTCCACTTTCAGGGAATTAGTATTTTCTTATTAAGAAAACTCGGGTAAACACCCTCTTTCATTTCGGTGAAAACATTGTAAGTATCATTCACAACAGAATTCAAACCACACACACCAGTGGTTTAGCAGAATAAATAAACAAGCATGGCATTGGGTCAGTCCCCTAATCACTCCAAGGGTCGGAATACCCCAACTCCCATCCTCTCCGGACCCCATTCCGGATAAACTAGAATGGTCGTTACCAAACGGCTGGCCACGCACCGAGTGTAACCCTTGACATAATTCATGGCTAATCCATAACATAAAATAAACAAGGGGACCAACCAATGCCCGTCGTAAAACAACCATTACACGTAACACAGATCAAGTAATTCTGCCTCCATGTTATACACGCAGCTCAAGCGATTCCGCCACCACGTGTTTACAATCCACACAAAACGATCACACAGATCAAGCGATTCCGCCTCCATGTGATTATTTTTCAGAAAAACCAATTTGTTTTGAAAAGAGAAACATCCATAACATAGAGTACACCACATACATACATATCATACCATATCATATCATAAATTGAACTAGAGAACTATAAAAAGAAGAAAAATGACTATATATATATATAATGGTGAAACGGGGAATACCCATGCTCCAAGTAAGATTCGTAGGATCCTACCTCTTCTTGCGCTTCCAATGATGCTCCTGACTAAGCTCCACTTCTCCTCGAGCTCCCTATTGCAGTTTATTAGTCCTACTAAAATATGAAAGGACAAAACGGTCATTTGACAGTTACATAACTGTCAAGTGTACTCTTGTAGAGCAAGAATGCATAAAATGAATGAAACTACACTAGAAATGTCCTATTGGCACTATACAATTCACTGAGACGTCTCCTCAAATAACTGAAATGAATATAAACCAACCAACTTCCCACAAACTCTATTTTACATTTTCGAGTTTTCATAAGCTGACAAATTATATAACACACCAAATACCATGAATCTTGAACTATCAAATCATAAAATGAACCCAATGTCACGAATCCATAACTCAACCTATCCATTTATGTGAAATATGACAAAGTTCGGGTAACCATCTCTATTCCAACTCATTTCTAACACTATTCCAAATATGAAATTCGAGCAATAAAATAATTCGGCAGCACCCCGTCTATATTTGGACACTCCGAAATAGTCTACAATCTCCTAAACATGTTTCTGAACACAAATCATTCGAAGAAATTGAATAATAGTCGTCTAAATAGCTCCAAATTTGAACCAAAATGAAATTAGTATAACTACACAGTTATTGATATAACCGTCATAAATCCCCCAAATACAGACGAAATTGAAAATTCTGAACGGATAGATATGTAGAAAAAGTCGAATGGAATTACCTGGAATAAATTTCATCGAATTCCGACAACCGAGCGTGAAGTAATTGGACCGAGAAAATCGAATTTAAAACCCTAAACTTTCCACCAATATATTCCGGTTACTGTTGGGTCGCAAGGGAAAATGGGAAGTGGGTTAAACGTGGGTTGGTTTTGAAGAGTTTAAATTGCATGGGGCTGCCATACGTCACCTATTAAAGTGGCCATGCAAAGTTAATCAATTTTAGGTCCATCATTTATATAATCCACTAATTCAACCCTCATTAATTGTTGTATGACCCCCAATTTAACTTTTCTTTTTCTTTTTCACCCTACAACTAACCAATAATAAACTATATGGTCCCTCTCAATCCGACAACGAAGAAAATTACTGAAAACAAAACGATACCCAAACCATGCCCGATCTGTACGACCAATCAAAAATCTATTATTTCTCGATATCTATCTAATGGGTCGTCTGAATTAACTAAAATTCGAAACCAACTCTTGAAAATTGTTAAGTTTGTTCGACAATCCAACTCGTCTGATTCTCCGACTCGAAGATCTGGGCGCTACAATATCTAGACCGATGGATAAGACCCTTCGATATCCAAACTACCTTCCTATCCTTGGATCGATCCCGGCTTTGCCGGATTACTACTTGATACCTCCGCTTGGGTGTGCATCCTTTCGGGTGCATCAACGACAAACCTCGCAACCTTGGGGAATTCATAGAGAAACTCTAGCATGTCATAAAAACAGAGGAGGACTGTAGAAAGATGAAGGTACGTGCCCTCTAGAATCCCATACGAAAAGGACCTACCCAAGAGGAGGGACCTGGAAGAAACCAGACCTATAAAAGAACGGGACTAAAGTAGACGCGGAAAGTCCGACTATGCATCTTACACACCTCTGACTCGAAAAAGAGAAGAGATTTCACAAATTTTTGTGAAGAAAGACAAGGATCAACTACCTAAGCCCAACGATGATAAAGAAGATTTTGGGCCAAGGCATGTGACAGCATGGTGTGCTTTCCACAGTGGACACGGTCACAAAACAGATAATTTCCAACACCTCGAGAATTTGATAGAAGAGCTCGTAAGAAAAGGAGAGCTCGATAAATACATCTAGCGGGCCTCAATACCAATATCTCGAATACAAAGTAAAGAAGTCCTCTGGAAAAGGAGGAATCGGGTCCGGGCTCGATACAAACAACCATTCCACCTCGGCCAAGAGACCCGAGATAGAAAAAGGACCTGAAGAAAACACATGAGTGATGGGTAGTATTAAGACCATCGCAGAGGACCAACTCCTAGTAGAGATACAAAGGGCACCCGACGCAGGTACGCCAACAAAGCAAAAGCGCCACCTACTATGTTCACTAATCCAGCAACAAAAACTCTGCCTATAATCTTCACATATGACGATCTGATAGGGGTAATCACACCGCTCACCGACCCATTGGTGATCACGACGGTAATAGCAAATTAGAATGTTGGCTAAATCTTTGACGATACAGGCAGCTCGACCGAAGTCATGAGAAGGGTGTGCCTCCAGAAACTTGGGGTAAGTTTTCAGTATCTAAAACACTATCGATGTTATCTAACAGGTTTCGGAGACAACCATGTCCCGATTTATGGGATCATATCATTGCCCATGGGGATTGGAGACGTAAGAGCTAATAGGGTGATCATGCTGAACTTTACCATAGTCGAAAAGCTCCACACATACAACGTCATCTTAGGGAAAAATTTCCTAAGAGAATTGGAGGCAGTCTTCTACTTAAACCACTTGATGCTGAAATTCCCAGTTCCAAGAATAAACCCGGTAGGGACGATCAGAGGAAAACAGAAAGTAGCCCAAGAATGCTACTTAGTTTCAATCCGAAACTACAAGAAAAAAAGGTTGAAACCTGTGGAAGCTCCACCCAGCGAGTCTCAATTCGAGAAGCCCTAGTCCAACCTTAAACTAAAAATTTAGGGGGAGTCCTAGCCGAGTCTAATAAAGGGGGAGCCTGGTCTAACCTCAAATTAAAAATCAAGGGGGAGCCCTAGCCGAAACTCAAAACAGGGAAACCCTATTCTAGTCTCACAAACAACTTCAGTCGCGCCAGCTCTGAATAGCGAAAAAAATCACTATGAATTATTAAACAGGTCCAACCAAATTGTTAGTTTTGCAGAAACAATGGAAAAGAAATCCATTCAAAGTTTAGCAAGCTTGGATAAGAGTACTAGTAAGTTTTTTGACAATCGGGAGTTTTCTATGACAAACACAAGTAATCCAAGTAAAGCAATAGGAAATAAAGAACAATCAAGAAGAACGCAGAGATTTGCGTGGTTCAGTTGGTGAGACCTACTCCACGGCGACAACGGCGCGATGATTTTCATTATGATAAGCAAACAAGTTACACAAGAGATTAGTGAGTCTGAGACTGTTGATATCTCCTAGGATTTTAGTTTATATAGACACTAAAACCCTAATCCCACCGCCTCACCGACTCCCTCTTTCTAAATCCGAAATACACATGGATACGCTAACACTAATAACCGATATAAGCCCTACTTCCGCATACCAGCTCTATCTCGGAATTTAGCTCTGCCTCAGAGCCCTGCTTCGCATACCAGCGGGTCGTAAACCGGGATAGATATCAACCCATATTCCAGTCACTTTCAACAATTCTCCACCTTGACTTGAATATGCTCCCCTTGATTAAAATGTGCCACCATCATAGGTCAGCGCCTCTGAGCCGTCGCCGCTCCAGCCCCGCTAGGGCTTAACATCGGGAAATCCTGATCAAGTCTAAGCAATGCTTAAACTTGAAAGTTGTAACTGCCTTGGTCAACATATCTCCAGGATTATCTGCCGTAGAAACCTTCTTCATCATTATATTCCCTTCTTCAATCACGTCCTGAATAAAGTGGTACCTAACATCAATGTGTTTAGTTCTCTCGTGATACAGTTGACTTTTGATCAAATGAATAGCACTCTGGTGTCACAGTAGACGTCTGTCAGCTCATGCTTCAGGGCCAAATCACCAACTAAACCACTCAATCATATTGCCTCCTTCACCGCCTCTGTTGCATCCACGTACTCAACTTTCGTTATAGACAGAGCTACTACCGACTGTTGCAATGCTCTCCAACTAGTGGCACTCCTGCAGAGTGTGAACGTATAGCCCGTAGTGACCTCTTCCTACCAAGATCCCCCGAAAAATCTGAATCTACAAATCCAACTACCGAACCAGAAGTGTCAGCCCTTCTGTCGTAAACCAGCCGAAGCTCCGCAGTTCCTCCCAGGTACCGTAATATCTATTTCACAGCCTGTCAATGACCTCCCTCAGGATGATTTGGTGAGAAATATCATCATGGGAGAGCCCCATAAATATGTCTCATAGGCCTAAAAGAAGTTTAGGCAAAGATAGTACAAAAGGCCCAAAAGAGGGGTTTTGGGCCTAGAGCCAAAAAGGGACATATTGGGATCGGATTAGGCTGAAAACTGGAGGGTAGGTTCCTCTAATAGGGAAGGTTATATATCCCAATTTTGGCTTGGTTTGGACGCCCCCTCATCAGGAAATTAAGAAAATAGCAACTAGTTTCTATTTTTGACTATTTCATTAATCTTATTCAAATGGGTCTTTTAAGAAACGAAATTTGAGTAGGACTCTTATTGGAGTTCTATATAATGACTCTTAGGGCAGTGAATAAGGTGTGGAATTTCTCTAAGAGCTTTCTTACTCTACAACATCAAGTAGAGAGGAGAAAGTGAGCTAATTTCCAACTATCTATCTAGTCAAAGAAGAAGGTGTTCTTCATCCAACCAGCATTGGTGTTATTGATAGCAAAAAGGTGGGAGATCAAGTTGATTGCTCGGTGTCCCAAGTAGAGGAGCTGCAATTGGAGCTCTTGGTCTTCTCAAAAGCGATCAGAAAGGTTCGAGGGAAAACTAGTGATTAAGGCAATCATCAAACTAGTTTTACTTAATTATGATTATTGGCTTATGCATTTGATCATGGGGATATTAATGTTAGACATATGATGTCTGAGATTCCACTTACAACATTAGTTACAAATCCCAACAGTATCTGCTTACTACACTAACAACGTGTGAAATATCAGGCCTTGTGCACACCATAACATACATAATGCTACCTACAACACTTCCATAAGGCACCCGAGACATGTACTCTATCTCTTCATTAGTTGCCGGTGACAGTTCACCCGAAAGCTTGAACTGTGTTGCCAATGGAGTACTGGCAGGTTTTGCCTCAGTCATACCAAAACGTTCCAACACCTTCTCGATGTACGTTTTCTGAGACAAAAATAGTTTCCCAGCAGATCTGTCTCTCCGTATCTCCATACCCAATATCTTCCTTGAGGCACCCAAGTCTTTCATCCCAAACTCACCCTTTAACTGATCCTTTAACATGTGGACTTCTGACATATCCTTGCAAGCTATCAGTATGTCATCCACATATAGCAGTAGATACACATATAATAGTAGATACACATAAGAACCATCTGATAGTTTCCTCTGGTACACATAGCTATTATATTTGCTTCTATCATAACCGCTTCTAACCATAAAGTTATCAAAACGCTTATACCAATGCCTAGGAGACTATTTTAATCCATACAAGGATTTCTTCAGCAAACAGACCTGGTCTTGTGTCCCAAGAATCTCACACCCCTCTGGCTGACCTTGCTTTGTACGGTGCATCCTCTACCCCTGGAATTCCTTCTTTCCTCTTGAAGACCCATTTGCTACCAACAATCTTCTGACCCTACAGCTCACCTCTATCTATGCTTTCCCCCACGCTAAGTGCGAATGCAACCATATCAGCCATTCCATACCTTTCCAGTGGCGAGATGTCTCTCCTTCCCCTATTTCTCGCAACACTGTAATGAACTTCTTTCTGTTCATCTTCTTCAGGTTGCCCATCTATCTGAGACTGAACCTCATCTGGAGTGTCTATCATAAGCTCCATCTGTTCCCTATGATCTTCCTGCTCCACCTGTTTACCAACACTCTCCCGAGCATCAACAGGCGTAACTTTCTGAGTTACTATGGCTAACTCATTAAAAGTAACATCTCTACTTACAAGAAACTTCTTTGATTTTCCATCTGGACTCCACAATCGGAAACCCTTGAATCAAGACATATCCAAGAAATACACATTTTTTAGCCCCCGGTTCAAGTTTACCTTCCTTAACTTGTACATAAGTCGGGCAACCGAAAACCCTCAAATCCTCGTACTTTGCAGGATGACCAGACCATACCTCATTAGGAGTTTTACACTCAATAGATGTACACAGAGAAATATTAAACAGATATGTTGCCGTGTTCACTGCTTCAGCCCAGAACACTTCCGACAACCCTGCATTCGAAAGCGTACAACGAGCTCGTTCCAATAGAGTTATGTTCATACGTTCTGCCCCACCATTCTGTTGTGGTGTCTTCCTGACCGTATGGTGTCTCACAATCCCTTGGTCTACACGGAACCTAATAAACTCGTTTTCGCAAAATTCAATGCCATTGTCAATCCTCAAACTTTTGATCGATTTTCCAGTCTGCTTCTCGATCAAGGACTTCCACTGCTTGAACTTGACGAATGCCTCATCTATGCGTTTCAGTATGTAGACCCATACTTTCCTGGCAAAATCATCTATCAAGGTTAACATGTATCTACCCCACCATGTGAGCTGACCCGAGAGGGACCCCAAAGATCTGAATGGATGTAGTCTAGAGTTCCGTTGGTATTATAAACCACTGTACTGAATTTGACCTGACACTATTTCCCGAAGACACAGTGTTCGCAGAATTCCAGTGTTCCAACCTTCTGCACACAGAGTAAACCCTGCCTGCTCAATATAGCCATCCCTCTTTCGCTCATATGCTAACTGCATATGCCATAACTTGGTAGTCTCAATCTCTGTTAGAAGTGACTCAAATATGGATTGGTATCAAACCCGGTTTACGACACGCCAACCCGTTTGAGCAATGAGGTCTTGCGGGAAGTAGCGACGGAAACTACAACTGATGGGCTATGGAGTAAGCTGGAGACAAGGTATATGACAAAATCTCTAAATAATCGTTTGTATCTAAAGAAGAAATTATTTAGTTTACAGATGTTAGAAGGGGAATCGTTGAAAGACTTGCGTGCCTCAAGGAAAATATTGGCTATGGAGATACGGAGAGACAAATCTGCTGGGAAACTGTTATTGTCTCAGAAAAACGTACATCGAGAAGGTATTGGAACGTTTAGGTATGACTGAGGCAAAACCTGTCAGTACTCCATTGGCAGCACACTTCAAGCTTTTGAGGGAACTGTCACCAACAACTGATGACGAGACGGAGTACATGTCTCGGGTGCCTTATGCAAATGCAGTAGGTAGCATTATGTATGCTATGGTGTGCACAAGGCCTGATATTTCACATGCTGTTAGTGTAGTAAGCAGATACATGGGCAGACCAGGGAGAGATCCTTGGTAGGCTGTGAAATGGATACTGCGGTATCTGGGAGGAACTGCGGAGCTTGGTTTGGTTTACGACAGAAGAGCTGACACTTCTGGATCGTTAGTTGGATTTGTAGATTCGGATTTTTCGGGGGATCTTGATAGGAAGAAGTCGCTGACGGGCTATACGTTCACACTCTGCGGGAATGCCATTAGTTGGAGAGCAGTGCTGCAATCGGTGGTAGCGCTGTCTACGAGACTACACCAGAAGTTGAGTACATGGCAGCAACAGAGGCGGTGAAGGAGGCAATATGGCTGAGTGGTTTAGTTCGGGATTTGGGCCTGAAGCAGGAGGTGATAGAGGTCTACTGCGAAAACCAGAGTGCTATTCATTTGACCAAAAATCAAATGTATCACGAGAGAACTAAACGCATAGACGTCAGGTATCACTTTATCAAGGACGTGATTGAACAGGGGAAGATCACGATGAAGAAGGTTTCTACGGCAGAGAATCCAGCGGATATGCTAACCAAGGCAGTTACAACTTTCAAGTTTAAGCATTGCTTAGACTTGATTGGGATTTCCAGATGTTAGCCCTACCAGGGTTGGAGCGACGATGGCTCAGAGGCGCTGAGCTATGATGGTGGCAGATCTAAGTCAAGAGGAGCATATTCAAGTCAAGGTGGAGAATTGTTAGAAGTGACTCGAATATGGATTGGTATCGAACCCGATTTACGACCTACCAGCTGTTGGGTTTTACACCCTTCTACTAGTGTTTATAGCGGAAATAAGACATTTAATGTCTACACTAGTATTCCCAGGATCACATGCATAAGCCCATAATAATACTAAGTAAAACTAGAAAGATAAATACCTTATTCGCTAGTTTTCCCTCGAACCTTTCCAATTGCTTATGAGAAGACCGAGAGCTTCAAGCGTAGCTCCTCTACTTGGGACACGAGCAATCAACTTGATCTCCCACCTTGTTGTTTAGCTAGCACACCAATGGTGGTTGGAAGAAGAACTCCTTTCTTCTTGACTAGATAGATAGTTAATGGGAATTAGCTCACTTTCTCCTCTCTACTTGATATGGTAGAGTAAGGAAGCTTAGAGAGAAATTCCACACCTTATTCTCTGTCCTAAAAGTGTTTATATAGAACCCTAATGAGAATACACCTTCTCAAAGGTTTCCTAAAACACCCTTTAGAATAAGATTTAAGGAAATAGTCGAAAATAGCATCTAATGATATTTTCTCAATTCCCTCATGAGGAGGTGTCCAAACACCACGAAATTTTGCATGCATACTACTGGATATGTCAGAAACCTTCCCTCAAAATTTCAGAATAATCCGAGCCCTAGAAGTGCCCGAATCGGCCAAGGCCCAAAAACCCTATTTTTGGCCTATTTGTACTATCTTTGTCTAATTCCTTTTTAGGCCTATGAGATATGTTTATGGGAAATTCCCATTGTTATATCTCACTCCCACTAGTCATATCCTAGATCAATTTGACACTCTTATGTGTAACCCGTTGTAGGATCCGATCGAAGTTAGCCGCGAATTACTTCGTAATTCGACGATCGTAGTTGGTCTCTAGCTACAACTCTATGATCCCTAAATCAATCGGACTTGATGATCTTCCACAATCAATTGTCCTATCCGACAAATTGTTCGCATTGTCACCTTGGTCGAAGGACATTTCCTTCAACTCCTTCACCAACCCGGTCTTGGCGCCAAATTTTGGACCCGTTAGCAGAGCTGATTACTGAGACATAGCTGGTATGCGAAGCAGGGCTGTGAGGTAGAGCTGGACTCTGAGACAGATGGGATGTTGAAGCTAGGCTTATGTCGATGATTAGTGTTATCTGTGTATAATGTCGATTGTAGAGAGAATCGGTTGTAGAGAGTCGGTGAGGCGGTGGGATTAGGGTTTAGGGGCTATATAAACTAAACCCTAAGGAGATATCAGTAGCACAATCTCACGAATCTCTAGTGTAAACTTGTTTGCTTATCATAGTGGAAATCATCGCGCCTTTGTCGTCGTGGAGTAGGTCTCACCAACCGAACCACGTAAATCTCTGTGTTCTATTCTTGATTGTTCTTTACTATTCTTATTGCTTGTCTTGGATTACTCGTATTGTTCACATTAACCCCGATAGGGCATAACAAACTAGTATCAGAGCTTTGGTTTTGAGGTTTCTGTGATGGCGAAATTCGAGATAGAGAAGTTCGATGGAAGTTGCCAATTTAAGCTTTGGAAGATTAAGATGCGAGCAGTATTAGTTCAACAGTGTCTGTTGAAGACGTTGAATGGGAAGGCTACACTCGCTGAATCACTTTTAGTAGCAGAGAAGGAAGATTTCATTAAGAGAGCTCATGGTCAGATTCTGCTCTGTTTGAGCAATCAGGTCTTGCGTGAAGTAGCGACGGAAACTACAGCCGATGGGCTATGGAGTAAGCTGGAGACAAGGTATATGACGAAATCTCTAAATAATCATTTGTATCTAAAGAATAAATTCTTTAGTTTATAGATGTTAGAAGGGGAATCGTTGAAAGACTTGGGTGCCTCAAGGAAAATATTGGGTATGAAGATACGGAGAGACAGATCTGCTGGGAAACTATTCTTGTCTCAGAAAACGTACATGGAGAAGGTGTTGCAACGTTTTGGTATGACTGAGGCAAAACATGTCCGTACTCCATTGGCAGCACACTTCAAGCTTTCGGTGGAACTGTCACCAACAACTGATGACGAGACGGAGTACATGTCTCGGGTGCCTTATGCAAATGCAGTAGGTAGCATTATGTATGCTATGGTGTGTACAAGGCCTGATATTTCACATGCTGTTAGTGTAGTAAGTAGATACATGGGCAGACCAGGGAGAGGTCATTGGCAGGCTGTGAAATGGATTTTGCGGTATTTGGGAGGAACTGCGGAGCTTGGTTTGGTTTACGACAGAAGAGCTGACACTTCTAGATCGTTAGTTGGATTGGTAGATGATGGGTCATGAAAATGTCCCATCTAAGTCGTTTAATTTAGCCAAGTTAGTCGGTTTCGAGTCTTTATTATAATAAAATGGTTGGTTTTCTTGATTAGGTGTCTTTTGTAGAGTTAGATGTGAAAAACGGTTAAAAACGAGGAAAAGATGCATGAAGGGTATTTTGGTCATTTGGAGTCAAGGACATTATGGTAATTTGGCCAAGTTCAGTGCGTGGTTGAAAAGTAGAGGTCGAGACGAGCTCGTAGGAGAAAACGGAAGTCAATTCGGAGTCCGGATGAGTGAAAAATGCAAAGTCAAAGTCAGGTCAACATTTGGTGCACATTTGGTCAAGTTTCGGGACACTTTCGGGAAGGATTCTGGCGCTCGGTATACCGACGGACACGTGTCTTGGTACGGAGGTTGGAGCATCCAATATCCGTATTCACGCTGAGCATCGAAATGGACCCTAAGAGCATGATCCGGTATATCTCAATGCAACTTAGTTCCGTGGTCCAAACCTTACGTTTTAATCTTAGCCGTCAGGTTCCGCGTTATCAAGATCTAACGGCTTCCGTAAGTCCCGTCCTTTATTCCATTCCCGTGTTGCTCGTAGCAGCTTAATTGGATGCATCCGATCACGTGGCCCTCCATAAACCCTCCAGATCCGCGCGCCTAAAGATCCGACAGTTGCTGTTCCGACGCACGTTAGCTCTGTGCATCCATCAATACGTTAGCCGAGACTTTTTGCAATTAAACCGGGCAGAAGACGCGTGGTCCCTCTGTTCTACTTTAACCCCCCGAAATTACCTATAAGCCCCTCCTTTTTGTCCTTCCTTAATTTTCAACCAATAGAAATCCAATTCTTGAGTAGAAAGCAACCCTAAGTTCCTATTTTAACCCTCTTTCTCCCATTTTCTCCCAATTAACTCCTAAAACCCTAGCCATCAACCCACCTATAAATAAATCCCTTTCTCCTCCATTAAAACTAGACTTGCAAACCCTCTCAATATCCTTCTTCTCTATTCCCTTACCTTCTCTTCTCTACTTTTCTTTCTCTAACCTATTATCTATTTTCCCAACCTAATCCATCTTTTCCATTATTTTTCCATCTTTCTCTACTACTACTTCTTCTCTACCATTATTCTTTCTTCCATTAATAGTCTTCTTCTTCTTCCTTCCATATTCTTCTATCATCTTTACCCTCTTCATCTCTTCTTTCCAACTTCTTTCTAGATCTAATTTCTTCATTCTCTTTCTTTTTCTTATTTGGGTGGCAATAAAATAACTATTACTTGGATTTCTTGGAGTAAAATTCTTGAGCACAAATGGAGCAAATCTTGGATAAAATGGAGATACATGGGAATATGGATTTTGAACATTCTTGGTGATTTCTTTCCATTAATTTCTTAGTATTTTCATTTA
Organism: Eschscholzia californica; assembly: GCF_041429995.1. Taxonomy (NCBI): domain Eukaryota; kingdom Viridiplantae; phylum Streptophyta; class Magnoliopsida; order Ranunculales; family Papaveraceae; genus Eschscholzia; species Eschscholzia californica. Next base: position 36,310,191 of record NW_028238472.1, read on the forward strand.
CTTTATAAATTCAATGAATGTTACTCTAGATTTCATGTATAGTTAACTTAGCAATCTAAGGTTGTGAATGAAACCCATTTTGGATCTTTATAATATTTGTTCTTGATTAATTAAATCCTTTGATGTGCTCTAATGTTTATTGATTGTTTATCTATATGGATTGGATTTTCTTTCCATTATTCATGCCTCATAATTAGATATTTCATACTTTCGTTAAGTTGTTAGATGGAGTATGCTTTTTAGATGATGAATAATAGTTAAGCAATCCGAATCTCTATAAGGTAGACAATTAGAATTAGTAATTATAAAATTGTTTTATCTAGAATATCATCCGGAATCCAAATAGTTCATTATATTGGATCCCGAGTAAATACAAAAGAGATTTAAGTAATTAAGTGCTTGTTTATAAAGTGAAAATTATGCGGTGGATTTCATAATATTAGATATCTTCTCACTTCTTTCTTATAGATAGTTTAGTTAGTTTTATTTATTTTCTTAGTTTTTCCAAATCAAATATCAAATTTATGAAGTGGGGTGTGTGTCTGCTTTAGTCTAAGTTAGTTATTGACATTTTGATTATTGGGCTAAACTTGCCGTCAATATCCGAAATTGCCTACTTATCCCTTGGGACGATACTCGATCTTATTTTCAATACTATAACTTGACCCCGTATACTTGCGGGAATAGACCTATTTTTAGGCCTATCAAGTTTTTGGCGCCGCTGCCGGGGATAGGTTTAGTAGTTAGGATATCGTTTGCTTGTTTGTTCATTAGTTTAATGTTAATTTCTTACTTAGACATTTTTGCTTTATTTGTTTTTCTATTTTCTTAATTTTATTTTTTTTAGGTACCATTTCAAGGAAATAGCCAGAAGAGACATAGGAGCGAAGGAAAGGAAGGAATCGAGAAGTCAAGCGAAAAGTCGATAGTATCGCATTCTATCTCTTCCTTCTTACTTGTGTGTGATTGTTTAGTTCTATAATTGTTAGTTCCCATTTTGTGATTATGTGTTACCATCTTTGAATACTGTTAGATCATGGCCCGTTCTTATAACGGTTGGCCATTTGATGTTGATGATGATGAGCTTATTTCGAGGATTCCCCGCACTAACCGACCTGATATGACCTTAGGTGAATACCAAAGGATGTGTAGAGATGCTCAGATTAGTGAGGGGAATAGACCATTTGAGCATGACAGATCTCGTATGACCCAAGGAGAATACCGACGGATGTGTAGAGATGGTCGAATTAGTGATGGATATGGTCCGACACTAAATTTGTATGAGAGACCTTATAGTCCACATTATTCTGAGACCAATGATTTTAGAGGCAGGTATGATCCTAGTATGTACGGTGGGAGTTATTATCAAGAGTCTTCATTTAATTACACTTGTGAGCCTTATCATGAAGAGACTCTTGAAGATAGTTCTCAATTAGAGTCTGTGAGTCGTCTGACTGAAATGATGGTACAACTTGAAGAGACACAAGATCGATTTGAGCAGACACAGATTCAAATGCAACAAGAGTTACATAAGAGGTTTGAGTCTCTAAATCATCAATTAGAATCTCTAAATCATCCATTAGAGATGATGATGTCACAGTTATTAGCCGACGAGGAAGGGGTTTTACCACCCCAAACTCAAGAGGGTACTAGGTCCGATGGCGAGGGTAATACGTCTAACCCTAGTACTAAGTTAAATGTCGACGAATCAACTGAGATGACCCAAGAGCTTGAACAAACTGATAACCTTGTTGTCTCGTTTCCTCACCATGTGTCGTCTCATCATGATAGAACTATATTAGACTTTGAGATTCAAGATGATGGCTCTATGAACAAGTTTGGGGATGACACTATTTTGAACTTTCCAATTTTCGACACTTGTAAGGAGTCAGTCTTAGATGTTGTACATGATGTTATAATTGATTATGAAGCTCCAGATGCCTTTGAGGATATTGATGACGTTGTAGTTAGAGACATGTTGGATAGTTTGTCAGACTATTTACTTAAGGAAACCATGGACCTTGACTTGGTCCCCGAGCCTATTGCCTTACCCTTAGAGTCTAGTTCGACTTTCCACATGATCTCAAACTCGGTTGTTGATCCCTTTTGGGACATTTCAGACATCTTACCGATGTCTACGGACTTAGTGGATGTTCTATCCACTAAGCTTGCAGCTGACTTTTTGCCTTCGACTGACCTCTTAGCCCTTCCCTTGTATGTCGATCCTTTTGACGACTTCTTAGTCGTCGCCCCAAGCATTTATGCTTACTTAGTGGACCGTGCATCCACTAAGTTTGGGGATGGCTTATTTTCTTTAATCGTCTTACTTGCACTTTACAGTTTATACATAGTTGTGAGACGATTTTCATTTGTATATAGCTTTTTTTGGGTTGACCCCCAAATCTTTCGTCTTTTGCTTTATGATCGTTAGGTCGATTGAGATGGGTCTTGATGTTTGTGGGTATCATCTCTGGAAACCCTCCACGAGACATAACTCGTGTTCTTGTGTGAAATCAAGAGAATCAAAGGCTAATTGCATAGCTCAATGCAATCGTGTATACCCACGTTAGTGGTAGATTTGTATGTGGTCATGTCTTTTATGTGATTCATTCTCATGATATTTGTTGATATTTTAGGAGCAATTCTTATATGTTTTACTTCTAAGGCGTGGTTTGTTCCAAGTTTGGGGATGGCTCGAGCTTGACATCAACTTGGAACCTCTCTATACATGAGCCTTGGTAGTATCATCTTTTATCTCCTTCGGTTATGGTAATATCTCTCCACTCTTCTCTTTAGATTGACGTGCCTCTTTATCTTTTGGTGAGTGTATGCTTAGAACATTGAGGACAATGTTAGTTTTAAGTTTGGGGATGCGGGATATGACCATAACCAATGCATGATCATGGGTTTAAAAGACAAAAGGGTTCAGTAGATTCGGATTTTTCGGGGGATCTTGATAGGAAGAGGTCGCTGACGGGCTATACGTTCACACTCTACGGGAGTGTCATTAGTTTGAGAGCAGTGCTCCAATCGGTGGTAGCGCTGTCTACAACGGAAGCTCAGTACATGGCAGCAATAGAGGCAGTGAAGGAGGCAATATGACTGAGTGGTTTAGTGTTCAAAACAATCAAATATTAGAACTAGTACAATTCATGGTTGTCAATTCTCAATGTACATATTCTTACCTAACAAGCTAGATGGGCTAAGTAATCTGATAGAAAAAGTGAGTTCTGATTCCGGTTTCATTGAAAGTCATCTCCCAACTAAAAGTATTAGAGTGAGACAATTCAGTATTCCGAAATTCAACATCTCTTCCAAATTTGAAGCATCAAGAGTTTTGAAAGAGTTGGGAATAAGTCTAATTTTCATTACTTGAATCTTATTCAAAAGTAATGAAAAGTTTGTGTTCAAAACACTTTTAAACACAATAATCTATCTAGAAAAGCTTGGAATTGGTCCAAAACTTAGATAAGATAGGCTAATTTCAAGAGGCTCTGACGCCACTGTTGGGTTTTACACCCTTCTACTAGTGTTTATAGCGGAAATAAGACATCTAATGTGTACACTAGTATTCACAGGATCACATGCATAAGCCCATAATAATACTAAGTAAAACTAGAAAGATAAATACCTTATTCGCTAGTTTTCCCTCATCGAACCTTTCCAATTGCTTATGAGAAGACCAAGAGCTTCAAGCGTAGCTCCTTTACTTGGGATACGAGCAATCAACTTGATCTCCCACCTTATTGTTTAGCTAGCACACCAATGGTAAATCTTCCATAACTTGAAGAACCTGACAGATGAAGCCATCTTCACAAAAGCTTGACAACAGAGTCTTGATGTCCACCATTCAAGATTAATGCTCATTTATACCCAAAATTGTCGTCCTTATACTTGAATGAACAATCAATAAGTACTTTGATCTACAAAGTTTAGCTAAATTCGGTCATTCAAAAATATCAAATGGATCTTCAAACTTCAAAATATCACCATCTAGATTGCAAGATTTCAACAGAGTATCCATGAAACATTCGCCTCGAAAAATAAGCCTTTGAAAACGTATTTCTTTGAGACCTTTGAGGGTACTTGATTGAGTCTCTAATGGATTTTACTGCAACATTTGATTGAATTTTCAAGATCTGAAGAAGTAAAAACACATACCGATTGAGAAGAAATCATCAAAATTCAGTTTGATGTATAAACACTGATAAATCCTAGTTTAGGACCATTATGACTTATATAAACTTATAAAGTGAATCTTTTACAAAGTAAAATGGCAACTGAAATTGACAAAATTAGAAGTGAATCAACTTCTAATTTTCTCTTTTAATGCAGAGCCAGTTCAAAAGAACTGGATTTGGTGGAGTTCATACAAACCATGGATTAAACATGTGAATATTAAAATAAATCTAGCGATATACAAAAACAATGCAAAGGAAACCATATTAATGATTTTCAAATACAATAAGACGCTAAGGCTATGTTAATGGAGCATATACAAACTACGCGTCAAACATAGAGATACAAATATAATGCAAAAGAAACCATATGATGACTGATTTTCAAACACAATATGACGCTAAGGCTATGTTAATGAAACATTTTCATGGACCGAATAACTTGTACACTATAAGATCTTCATAAAAAAATCATATATGTAAGATAAAATCGAGTGTGAAGTGCATTACCTTAATGAGGCCAAGAAAACCATTCATACTTCCAAGAGAAAACCTTGTAGCAATTGTCATCTAAAAGTTTGTATTGAGACCAAATAGAGTAGTGAGCACAACCCTGAAACATAACAGACATAGATTGATTTTTTTAGGATAGACATTCACCAAAATCAAAGAAAACTTCTTAGCCAAAGTTCATCTTCAGTAATGACAGGTACCAAGAAATTTGAATTTAATGAATATTTACCTATTAGAAGAACCCTTTGTTGCATTGATAAGCTCATTAGTAATCTTCTCTACAAACTACAATTAGTAGTGAACTGACAACAACAACATCTGGTTGAACTCCATATTGACCTATAACGTCAAAACTCATCATAACTTCATTAATTTTATCAACAATACAATAAGAACCCAAAAACAAAAGCAAAAGTATCAACCAAAAGAGCTTTTTCCTGTTCGATCCATTGACTTAATTGCATCCCACATGAGTTCAGAAAGGCTATAGCAAAGTTTCAGAACACCTTAGTGCAACAGCTGGAGAGCCATAGCAAAGTTTCAGAACCTCTCCCACAAATTCGGGAGCAGGTGGAACGCCAATTCGTGTAAGATTCGAGCTCAAGGAAAGGTACATTGATGAGAATATCAAAGAGGAATTTGGCTTGAGGTGTGGAACTTGAGATCTAGGTCGACAACAAACTTCCTTTTAAGAGCTTTGAAGCAACAATTGGTGGGAGTCCTCCATCTCTATGAGTTTCCGCCATATTCCTCATGCATTAACAACTGGAGATGACGAACTCCACTAATTTTAAGTTACAAAAAAAATTAGTAGAAAATCGAAACCCCATTTAAAAGAAGTTGAATTCACAAACACAAAGACAAATTTGAGTAGAAATCTCTAATTAGTTCTTCTCCCATAAGGTTAACAAATATCATATTTTTTAACCGCGGGTTGAACAGTTGCTCGGAAACCCTGTATATATAAAATTTACATAGCCCATTCTGGTGAGAAGATTTATAATAGCTCACAGGATTTATTAATGTATTAATATTATTCACGATACAAAAAAAATGAACACAAGTAATATCTATTCCCAATTTCACTGTAAAAAGCATCATAACGACATTGTCGGTTCTTATAATTCAAAACTCAAGTAACATGAAAAGAAAATGTATAACACCATATAGATCGATGGAGTAAGCGAGCTGTCTATACGACTGACCAACACGTTTTCCTTTGCAGTCTAAGCACAAAAAAAATGGTTTTAGGATTCTGAGGCTTGTAACTTTCCATACCTTGCTAATCTTCATGTGTGTGAGTGTATCAAGCAACCACTGTGAATGTGTTCTTCCCATCGAGAACATGGATGTAGGTACTATAATCTGATTTTTTCTTGAAACCAGGAATGAAATCTCAGAAGAACCTCAGTACTGCTGCTAGATTCTGCGAGTTATAGGAATTCGATGTTGCTTCAAGAAATAATGAAGGCCGGATAGTGTTTACCGGTAAGTGCACTAGTATTCCTATTAACCATTGTGTGGGTTCCAAATTCCAAGTTAAATGGACATAAACCGATCAACATGAGTAGTTCAATGCAAGTTTTGTTTTGGCAATTGCATAAGACAAAACCTTTTTAAATTACAGATCAAGATGTAATACGAACGAAATAAAAGGATAACTGCTTGAAGTACTACCTGATTCTTCCGCGTATATGGAAGAGCATCGAGATAATAGTCATATTGAACCAAAAGGAGAACCTTCATCGAGATACGCGGCAGCTTCTACATTTAGAAAATCAGCTTATAGAATCACCAATTTTTTTTTCAAACCAGCAAATAAGATTCATCATGATGAAGCATAGATGTATTTAGGAATGAAGATCAAAATGAACTATTGAAAAAACGAAACAAATCAGCAAGAACAGTGAAGCCAAATGAAAGGTACATTAGTATAGAATAAAACTTACTAACCTTTGGTTTTACATAGAGGAGACTCAATGCATAGATGTATTAAGCAATGAAGTTCAAAATGAACTACTAAGAAAATGAAGCAAATCAGCAAGAACAGTGAAGCCAAATGAAAGATGCATTAGTATAGAATAAAACTTACTAACCTTTGGTTTTTCATGGAGGAGACTGAATGCAATAGTTGAAGATTATGATTATAGATTGAATTTAATATTTGGGCGTTGAAAATTTTAGGGAAGGATAATGATATGGGCGTTGAGGATTTAGGAATTGAAGATTTCATGTAACGTGAATTATGATTATGGAGGATTGAAATGATATGGCCGTTAAGGTTATACAATAATTTGGAAGCGTTTACAACAGTTCAGAAGAGTTGAGAAGACGAAGCAACCACTAAAACTCTAGGCGCACTAAAATTTTAGCTTTAGGCGACCTGGTACGCCAAAAGCAGTGGCAATGGAGAATGCATTAATAAGACCCACTTAATGATTGATATTAGTGTTGAATCAAACGGCTGATATTAGTGCTGATCTGGAATGGACGGCGGGATTTATCTTTTGGTTTGCCCCAGTCAGCACTATTCAACCTGTTTTATTATATAGATGTCTGAGAGCTTTATGTTAACTCCATGTATAAACACTTCAGTCTCAACAATGATCTCCAACCCCCGCCTTCGATCAACTGGAATTTCATTTGGTCCATACCCACTAGTCCCCATATTCATCTTTTAATTTGGAAAATATGTAAGAAAGTGCTTACAGTCAGACATAGATTGGTAAATATATAGATAACAATCTAGTGTACTCGAACTACATAGAAATAGAAACTATTGAGCATGCTCTCTTACATTGTCCTTTAGCTAAAACATATGGTTCCACTTCAATATTATATCGACTAATATCACATCTTTAACAGATTGGATTTTATCTTGGCAGGACCCAACACAGAATAGTTACACATCAAATGACATTCATTTTGTTACCATTCTATGGCATATATGGAAAACTCGATGTGACCACTGCTTTCAGCATACGATCAATACTACAAGTTCGGTTGTAGATACGATTATGTCTTTTCCTAAAACCAACAAAATTCAAAATAAACTGGCTCCCACTTGCATGGAAAAATGGCAACCTCCGATATCCCCCTACTTGAAAATTAACGTTGATGCATCTTATACTACTATTGATACTAACATTGGTACTAGTCTAAAAATTCACTACTCAGATTCAAACTTCATGGAAGCTAAAGTGACATCGACAAAGGCTCGAACTAGCGAAGAAAGCGAGACAATTGCAATACTTCAGGGGATCACTTAGGTAGAAGAAAATAATCTTAAGGCAATAACAATAGAAAGTGACAATATCAATCTCATCCAACACCTGCACAACCCAAGACACAAAATCCAGTGGCACGCTATGATCCACATCAGTTAGATCAAAGAAATCGGGAACAAACCCGACAACGTCAAATTCAAGCACATAAAGAGGAACCTCAATACTCTAGCAAATAAATTAGCCAAATGTACTCGAAAGAAGAACTGATCTAAGACCTGGAAAAATGTTCCTACTTTCTAGTTAATCGGTTGTAATAATACCTTTTTGCTTAATGTTATTTACCACAAAAAGAAAAAGTAGTCTATTATAGCTCTCTCAACAAAACAAGAAAAGAAGAAAAAAAAAGTAGTCTACTTTAGCTCAATTGGTAAAAAGTATGTTAAAGAGTTCAAACAACCCAAGTTCGATCTTAAGCAAAACCATTGTTTTTCTTGTTACATCCTAGTCTATTTGCCCATACGAACCGCACAAATAATATTCCCATTTGGCGCCAGAAAATTCTTCTCGAGTCAACGTAACTTACTTACGACGAATGTAAGCCGTCATAAATAGACAATTATGACGAGCGTAGCCGTCAAACTATCTTAATGACACCATATATTGTGACAGCTTTGATTTTTGTTGTGACGATCCGAAGCCCTCGCTATAAGCAGTTTGTGAAGGCTAGTGTTTCTTTGTGATGACTTATGACCGTCAGAAAAACTTTGTATTTTTGCAGTGGATCTGATGATCCAAACATTGGTCATCAGCTGACTAAGTCAATAAGTCGAAGGAAGACCTAGAACCCAGCGGGTCGACTGGTTAAATAAAGTGAAATCATTCTTTATTCACTTGTCTTTCTCTATACCTCTCGGTTTCACTCTCTATCTTTCTCTTGGCTTCCACTCCATTAAAGCTAAACTTTTTGCTTCACATTCTATTTCAATTTGTGGGAAAGTAATAAAAGGTACTCCCATGACAATCCACTATGAGGAGATTAATGGTGGTAAGAACAACGAGAATGAACCTTATATTTAAAGTCTATCTGTTTCTTGGCGATCTAATTTGCGTTGGACTATCTTCAAATTCAATGTTTTATTTAAAGTCTATGGATCAAGTTTATGTTCATTCCGTTTAGGTAATTATCTTTATAAATTCCTTTAATCACCCTCTTATCAGCAGGGGGCGGATCCATGGGGGTGCGCGCACCCCCTGGATCCTCCCGAAAAATAAAAATTGTAATAGTAAATATTTTTTAATATAGGTATATATAAATATATATATTTATCTAATGATGTATGATATTGGCACCAAGATGGCTTTGACATAGTGGTTAGGGCATAAGTTAGATTTTAGTTATGAGTGTGTGGTCGTGGGTTCGAAACCCTTCATAATCAATTTAAGTAGTTTTTCCTATAGATATATTTGTATATTACTATATATGTAATCATGTGTACAAATGATAGCAAGTAGAGTTTGACTTAATGGTTTTAAGCTTGTGGTTTTGATCTGTGGATGAGTGGGAGCTTGAGGTTTTGAGTTCTAGTCCCACTATATGCATTTTTAAGTATTTTATGTTTGAACTCATTTGATCCAACTATCTTTATTGATAGAGTAATGCTATTTGAGGCGAAAGCCCCAAAGCGACTCAAAAACGACCAAACGAGTAGCTTACACTTGGCGGAGAAAATTGCATAGCACGTGATTCTCTTTACTTTCACCATTTTATCTTTCGATCCCTAACTTGTCCGCGTTTAGCTTTCAGCCCCTCTGCTAGAAAAAAATCTGGACTGTTGATCTTTTCGACGGTCCAGATCATACAAAAATAAACTCAAGCCCAAAATAGATCTCACCCTCTCTCACTGCAGAACCACAAGATAGATCGCTCCTCCTTCTCTCTCTCTTTCTAAAATAACAAATCGCTTTTGAGTCGCTTTACAACTTTCGCTCCAAACAGCATTACTGTTATTGATATTCAACTTCAAGAACTAAATGCTCGTTTCAAGAGTATCGAGTTGCTCTGTTGTATGACATGTTCGAGTCCATCTAGAGGATTTGCCCTTTTCGACAAAATTAGGTTGATGTGTCTTGCTCAATTTTATCTGTCAGATTTCATTAGTCTTGACACTATGTCACTTAGTTCTAAGCTTAATAATTACATTTACGGTACGAGGAAGAATGATGATTTTCTAAATTTAGATGGGATTGGAGCTCATGATTAGTGGAAACTAAGAGAGATAAAGCTTATCATTTAGTTTATTTGCTTATCACTTTAGCACTAACTTTGCCGGCTGCGATTGCTTCTATTGAAAGAGCTTTTTGAAGCTAGTTAAAACACGTTTAAGAAACAAGATGGGTGATCCGTGGTTGAATGATAGTTTAGTAGTCTTTATTGAAAAGAAATTTTTAGTAAAATTGACAATGAGTCGATTATCAGAACATTTCAAAACATGAATTCTCGTAGAGGTTAATCCGTTTTTAATTGTTGATGCATTAATATAATTAATAAATATAAGTATTTTGTGTGCAAAAAAAAAAATTTAGGTATGTAAATTCGCACCCCCTAGATGAAAATCCTAGATCCGTCCCTGCTTATCAGGAAGAAATTAATACATTATATTTGTTTCTTTTCTTCGGAAGGGAAATCCTTCTTATTAAGGATTCTGAAGGTAATAAGATCATATATTTTCTTATCTTAAATCTCTATCTGTCTATTTCAACACAAAATGTTCATTTCATTTGATTTTTTCAGTACCTCCTAGTCATAGAGCAATGAACCGATAGTTTCATTGCCAATTATGACCTGTCTCGAGATTTTAAACATCTTTAAATTTCGAAATTAATATATGATAAAGGAAGTTTGGTCGTAGATCTAATTTTAAATACTTTTTAAGTTAAAAATGCAAATTATACAATTTTTTTTTAAAACCCAAAATATGTATTTTTGTGTTAAAAACTTAGATATTTGTATTTTTTTTTTAACCTCATATTTTTTTGCAAAATTGTTGCAAGGTATTACAAAACTGTCGCAAAGTGTTGGAAAGTTGTTTCAAAGCTGTCGCAAAGTGTTGGAAAGTTGTTGCAAAGCTGTCGCAAAGTGTTGCAAAAATATCAGGACATGTTGCAAAACTATTAGGAGATGTCGCAAAGTGTTTGAAAGCTGTCGCAAAATGTTGTAAATTAAAAAGCACTTAGGGAACTAAAGACTAAACAGAATTGAATGATCATTTTTCACCGAAATAAAAAAATTTATTGACAATTTTGACCAAATTTCCCCTGTAGATAATGATGACTTTCTTTGTGTCCATTTTTACGTCAACATATACTGCATCAACTTATTTTCTGTCTTGGTGCGATGGTGATTTAGGTAAGGGGTTAACAACCGACTGAGATACTGGCCCAGTATGCACCCATAAAACTTAAAAGTCACATGATTGATGCTTGTCGATGGTGGAAGGGAACAATTGGTCAACTAAAGTTTAATTTGAGTTTAGTGGTATAGAGAAGTTGTGAATAATATGACGTTGCATGTGAGTTAAAAGATTTGCAACATGCTAATAGCGTGGCTTTTATTATTTAAGAAACAATTAACAATAACACGACGAAAGAACAATCAATCAACAACAAAATCAACGATAACAAAAAATTTAAAGATGAGAAGAAAAACAAAAACTTAAAAGATGTGAAGAAATAAGACGTGATGCACCAAACCAACGCAGAGGTATAGCTTATTCTTGTAATTAGTACTATTTTTCGCCCTTGCAGCATTGACAGGCTCTCCTCGAGTCCCAACCATAAACATGTCCACAACCAAAATTAGAGGCCCCCTTGGTGGAACCTGCAATCTTGGCGAGTCGGTCACAAAATGCCTTACATCTTTGCGACCCTTCAGAATTGCAAATGCCCGGCATAATGGAAGGCGAGGTTTCACCTAGGTACCCAAAGCCCTTCTTGCATATAATGGGCTTCTCAACTCTATCTTTGCAAACTGCCATTTATACATCGATTTATATTTAAGTATAACATATCATTCTCGTATATATATATATATATATATATCCTACAATTTAAAAATACGAATGTTATCTAATAACAAAAACAAATAATGGTAGTTATAGAGTTATTACTCTATCCAATTCATGATTTATTCATATCATGGTGAATGTAATGACTCTTTAATTTCAATGTCGAAAAGAAAGATTCAAAAACTGTTATAACTCTTTCAACTTTCAACAAGCACGAGAGATACAAAAGGAACACTAATTCTCTCCGCTTTCTTTTAAGTCATAATATGTGTACAACTTGTCTATAATTATTTGGTCAGTTGGTTGTGTATCAATTCAGAAATCCAGAGATTACACGTTGTTGAATGGTGAAAGTGGAATGCAACATGTATCTATACCATATCGGACACTACTTAGGTAACAGATCACGTAGATTATCTTAAAAAGTTAAAATCGTATACTAAAAAAGTTTCTTTAAATTAATTATTGAAAAATAAAATAATTGGGTTTATTTACTAATACTTTAAAGCTATAATTTTCAAAAAGGCCTAATATCGAATAATATATGTGAAGAGGTAAATCACCTCTTGATAATAGAAGATAATTATTAACTGAACACAGAGAGAGAGGAAGAGAAATCGTGTGGGAGAGAGAGATGATAGAAAGAATTCTCTGTGTGTTTTATTCATAGGCTTACATGGGCTCGGTTGGATGGCCTGGTGAGATACCTTAACAATATATAGAAGAGGAGTGGAGGGAGATTTAATTATGAATCTCAGTTGTACATTCACAGAGAAAGTTGTGGTGATATTTATTCTCGACCACTAGCCAAAACCGAAAAAAACTATATATACACTCTATAATTTGAATTTTTGATAAAAGTTAGGATAATATCAAGAAAAGAAATAGAAGTAGATACTTACCCCCAATGTCAAGAAATTTACTAGCACCAACACTGGATGCGGCATTGAAGAAAAGGAGAAAACTAATGAGAATAACGGAAAAGGTTGAAAGACTTATTTTAGCCATAAGGACTTTTGATATTTGAGAAATGTTTGATATGCCATTTGCTAATAAAAATGATCTCTATTTGTAGTTTCACTTCAATAGTTTGCGACTTATTAAAATTAAAACATGTTCCCATTTTTGTGATTAATTTACCAATTCTTGCTTCAACCAAATCACACAACTTTTAATTAATAGATTTACTAATCAAAGTCTTGGTATAATTAGTTCAACAAAATAAAAGTCTTGGTATAATTATTTAATATATAAGTGTACTAATTAAAGTTTGGCTCTTAATTTGTTATCAGCTTGTAAATGTATCCCCATTTGCTTGGAAGTCAAATTTGGCCCCCCGTTTTGGATGCTAATTTTGAGTGGTTGCTATTTTTCATCTTTGAGATTGACCTTTCTACTTTTTTTCCCTCTTATCCTATTATTTTCTCTTTCCTCTTATTTGTCCACCTTCAATCAATTGTTCATTGAGAGTCCTCGACGAACGAGCATGTGATAAAAATTCTCTTCTTCACCGTCACTCTTCTCCCCACTAAGAGCAAGTCCCACCTAGGGTTGGAGGGGTTTTACATTTGAATTTAGAGCCCATCCACCCCAGGTCCAACCTCAGCCGACACTAAGGGTCGGTTGAACGCCCCAACTGACCGTTGAGGAGGTCCCCAACGGTCATGTTGGGGGTATTGCTAGTTGTTGGATTTATTCCAACGGCTAGTTCTGTCCAGATCTAGTTGTTGGAGCAAATCCAACGGCTAAGATGGGGTTCAACCCCTATAAATAGGGGTTGACCCCCATCATTTCTTATCTCACCCGCTCTCTCCATCATTCTCATTCAACCTCTCTCAATTCTATTCTTTCCAACCTCATCCAATCTTCTTCATTTTTTTAATTTCTCATTCAATCTTCTTCAATGGATCCCTTGAATGATAACAATTTGTTTAGCCAAAGTTTTACGGATCTCATTTAATCTCCTTGTTATCCGTCGACTTAATTAGCAAATGATGAAAATTTGGATAATTCTTCTCGCGTTCTCTCGACGGTAGATGAAACTTTGGATGATTCTTGTGAGCAAGACTGCACAACTTCAACCAAGATCACTAAACGGCTTGCGTATAAATTAGATGAAGATATTTTACTTGCTAATTGTTATTTGAAAATCACATTTGATGTGGTTGTCAGAAATTGTTAGAAATACAAAGTATTTTGGCAAAAAATAACGGATGAATTTAATGCGAGTGCAAAGTATGAACACTCACCCAAGAGTTGTAAATCTCGTTTCACTGAGATAAGCTCTGAATGTCAAAGCTTTATCTCTACTTTGAGGATAGGAAATAAAGTTCTAAAAAACGGGGAGAACGACTATGACCGTGTAATTTTACACACTTTTAATCCCTTTATTTATATCTTTTCGTTTCATGATATAAATTTAAAATCAATTTTGATCATTTCAGTTACAAAGAGCACTTCAAATATATGAAAAAAAAATCACACCGGAAAAGGCTTTAGATTCTAACATGTTTACAAAATTTTGATGTCACATAACAAGTGGATGGCAGACACGCGAGGAGAGCCAACATCCGGAAAAAGAGATTCTACTACCAATCCGTCGGAGGAAAGACCAATTGGCCGTAAACAAGCCAAAGCAAATGCAAGAGTCAGAGAAAATTCGACAGATTCTACCGCGGAAGACAAAGAAGTCAGTAGTACTTCGATGGAGGAATATTGGCAAAATAGACAGGAAGAAGCCCAAGGGAGATCAGTATCAATTGAAGAAGCTCTACGGATTCAACAAAAATTTCTACAATTTGATAAAGAACACAAGAACCGAAAATATGGGATGGACTTATTAAAGATTGATGCTAGGTCTCTCGACGAACATGGAGCACAAATGCTTATAGCAGCGCGAGAAGCTTGGTTTAACGGTCAACCACAAGACCCAAAAAATCCCTTCTAGTTATCTTTAATTTTTCTACTGTTGTTTAGTCGTATTTAAGTAGATTTAAATCTTTAATCAATTATTAGTTGTAATCAATCTTGTTTAATCGAACTTATTTAAGTAAGTTGAGAAATTTAAAATTCAAATTTTAGGATTCCAAGAGTGGCTGAGGTTGGAGCTAAATTTTAAGGGATGAGCTTAGGCTGTAAAATTTGGGTGAAAAAGTCGTTTTTAGGGCCTGAGATAGGCTGAGGTTGGACTTGCTCTCGCACCAATCCCATCTTCCTCCAAGATAGAAGAATAAGACACTAGAATCAGTTTTACACTTTTAAGTTTGTGATTATTAAACTTAAACCAATTGGCCAAGTTTGTGGTCATCCAATGCAAAACCAATTGCCCGTGAGTACATATGACCTAGATATTTTTAAGTTTGTGGTCATCCAACTCAAAACCAATTGACAATAAGTGGAGAGGACCTAAACATTATATTCTTGGTTGCTAGTTACCCCTTCTCACATGTGACACTATTCTCACACGGATTCTCACGTGTGGCGTGGTTAGTCTAACACGTATTTTTTTTAGGTGACATGAAGTACGTGGGCCTTTTAAAGCCTATCATGTGTGCGTCTAGTTTTGATACCATGTTAAGTTTGTGGTCATCCAACTCAAAACCAATTGGTAATGAGTGGAGAAGACCTAGACGTTATATTCTTGGTTGCTAGTTACTCCTCTGTCATGTGAGACTGTTCTCACAAATATTATATTATTGTTTACTAGACTATCTTTTCTCCATGTGTGACTATTTTTATGCACTCTCTTACGTGTCTTTTTTCCGGAATTTAATTCAAAATCAATTGAAACTACAACAAGTCCACATGACCCGCCTATTTGGACTACCACTTGAACCACCTATGAAATTAAGAAACAAAGATTTCTCTCTCCACATGACAGAACATGTGAGAGGAGAGTGAAACCCTTGTTTATCTCACAGACGGATCAAATGAGAGTATCAAGAGACAGGTTGAGTATATTTTTTCTTGAAACTGAGCCGAAAATACTTGATTATGTTCTTGTTTACTCAAGTTCCGTTTTCTCATATGAAACTTTTCTCATAGACTCTCTCTAGTCCAACGAGCTCCCAAAAGAAATAGTGGTGTACAAATCCACTTTTCATCGGGGTAGGATATATAAGGTGAAAGGAAGCCATCTTGTATGATGCCCGTGGTGGAGTGGTCATCGTAGTAACAAGTGATGATGGGGTGGAGGTGGGGGAGGATAGAAGAGAGAACAACAGAAAGCCACCTAGAATTGTTGGCCGGCGGACCACTTTCTGTCAGGCACGGGTTAGTGGTGGTCAAATTGGGAGAGAGAGATACCTACTAATGAAATTAAAAGAGAAACAAGAGTGACCAAAGTTGATATTAGTAAATCCAAAGATATGGGACAAGTTTAAAATCCAAAGATATGGGACAAATTTAACATTCAAAGATATTAGGAACAGAAGTTTTAATTAGACATTAAGATAGGCCACTAAGGAGATCAAAAACAGAAAATATACATTTAATAATTCTTAAATATGCAAACTACCAATAAATGGTTTCTTTTGTGAGAGGAGATCGTGATAAGATGTAACATATATATAATATAAATACACACAATTTACATCAATAATGAGGGAACGTGCGAATTGGGGCAATGAATTGGGCATGAAATCCGGCGTGGATCCCCTGTCAGATTTCATTAGAGGTTATGGCACGCTATTTTTGTGACTCAAATAAGATTGTTTATGTCTGAGTCCTTAAAAGTCTCTATTTTTCGTATTTAGTCTCTCCATGATAATTTAATCTCGACTTTTGATTGGTTTGAACGGTCCAGATCTATGTATAGCCCAATTAATCTTCCTTCCTCATCTTTTCTCTACCCAAAACGCAAAGGGTCGGTGGGTATATAGACCAAAATAATGTTCAAAAAAGGTTTATGATCCAATCTTCTCAAAATATGGATATTTAGTCCTTTTACATTATGGACATAAAAACTCTCACTTTCTAAACACATTACCGTCAATGTCCCACGCTCAAATTTGACGTGGAGATTTATTAGTAAAAATTGTGGAGATTTATTAGCAAAAAATATGGAGATTTATTAGAAAAAAAATGGATAGACACAAATCATAATTTCTCTCTCCTCCAAACAGATTTGGAAAGCAAAATTTCTCTTTCCTATTATCCGAATCAATCAGAAACAAAAATCCTAACCAAAACGAAACGTCATCACCACGGATATTTCCAAATTAATTTTCTCTCTCTTCTTTACAGATTTAGAAACCAAATCAATTTTCTCTTTCCTATTATCCGAATCAATCAGAAACAAAAATCCTAACCAAAACTACTGTAAAGTATGTATAATTTATTCACAAGTTTTTTTTGTATGGTTATTTTTCATCATAAATAAGTTTGTTTCAACGTTATGGTGAGATTTTGGGTTGATTTTTATGGTTTTTCTGTTGTGACATAGTTTCTGATGTTCAAAGCTTCGTCATAAATCAATTTTTAGAGATCTGTTTGATAAATTATGTCAATTTCTGTCTGGTATAACTTAAACTACTGTAAAGTATGTATAATTTATTCACAAGTATCCGTGATTTACCACAGAATTCGGTAATTTTTTATAAATAACCAATGATAATAGCAAAAATTTAAAACTTTTTAATTGTTCAAACCTTGTAATTTCTGATAGTGGTCATTTATATGAAGGAATTTATATTGTATACTGATATACAATAAGTATGTTTTACAATGGGATTTAATGATGTACAACAAATTCTGATATACTAATGATAAAGTATAATTTTAAACGTTATATACCTAAACTGTAAATACGATATTATGTATAATTTACAATAAATTATGCAAACTTTATGAAAAATAATGAGACATTTATCACAAATAATGAAATCATGTTTCCTTTCCATGTCTTTCAATATGAACATAGAATCGCATTTCAATGGTGTCCATCCATGCACTATCCATTTGCAATCTTCAACAGGACAGTAGTAACACGCTTAGAATCATTCTTTATGAATTTGAAATCATGCCCGGTGTTGATGCTATATTGCCTAAGAGCATATCGAAAAGCTTTTGCACCCCCAGGAAATAACTGTCCTAGTTCTGTAAATATCTTATCCCAACCATCTGATTTCAGTTTGATTTCCTTATTTTGATTTGATGATTCTGTCTGGAACTCCATCTGTGATAACAAAGTGAGATAGATTAATTCAAATAAATTATATATACAAGTATATTATTTGCAGTAAATTATATGAACATTTGAATAAATTACATGTACTTTACAGAAAAGTACACAGGATTTACATATGTAAATCAAAGATGTTCTAATAATGAAAGAACTGTTTTGATATTAAATCATACATAATGTTCCATAAATTGCATATGATTTACACAAAATAATATAATGTTAATGTTATTCGTGAAAAATTTGCAGAACCAGAACATATATCACGTTCTCAATTTGATAAACATCGCAGGGAAAAGTTTATATAATTTACGTTACATTATGGTAATTTATTCTAAAGTATATATAATGTTAATTCTGTTATGAGTAACCGTGCGAAAAAATCACGTTTGATCAATCTGTACGGAAAAAAATCAGATCTGAAGAAAATTTGAATATCATACTTTGCATAAACTCCAAATCTATTGATAACTGATATGACGATTGATTGCAAACAATAAGTAAACTCGATTTGTAAGATTTAGAAATGAAGTATTAATCTCATGAAGATCGTGATCATTAATACAAACTTTAGAGAGAGAAAGACAATAATAACTTTCTTGATCTGAAACATAATCATCAAATAAGAAAATTTTTTACCTGATTAACGATTAAGATGATGATTTTGAATAGCTCTAATGATAATGAAACAAGTTAATGAAAGATTTTCAATCGAAACATAATCAGAAAACATAAAATTTGGTTTGAGTTTTACCTGAACTTAGAAACTCAGTTTTCTGTTTTAATGGAGGATAGTTTTAGAAGATGAAGATGTAGAGAGAGAGGGAAAGATAGGACGAGAAGGTTTCGGTTACAAAGTTTTTTGTTTTAATGGAGGATAGTTTCAGAAGATGAAGATGTAGAGAGAGAGAGAAAGATAGGAAGAGAAGGTTTCGGTTACAAATATAAGGAAGATAAAGATTTCTTTCTTCCTTTAGAGTCGGTAATTGGAGAGAGAAACAGGGAGATAAAATAGGAAAACGAATATTGGTTGATTTGAGCTTAAATTAGATTTTATATATATGGAAGGTTAGTTTAGGTATTATAAATTATTTGGTATTCTAGGGATTTGTGTTTTCTCTCTAAATGACACCAAATGGACTAGATATCCATTTGTATTATTTTTTTGGTTTTGAAACCCTTTATAGGATTAGAGAGGACTAAAAGTCCTATTAGGGTCCGTTTTTTGGATTATAAGCCCAAAAATTCAAACGCAAAACCTAGCTTCTCTCTTGTTTGTGTTCAAAGAAATTAAGTGGTGGAAGGTTATTTTTAATTGATTTTGGCCAGATATTTTAGGTGTTTTTTCTCTAATTCGTTTGTTGAAGCCTTGAGCTTATTTTGTGACGAAATTTTTATTGTTTCTCTTTTAATTTCAAGCTCCGGCGAGACCAAGGTTCTTGATTTTTCAGAGTTTCTTTATTATTGGAGATTTTGAGGTATGTATTTATCTTCTGTTAGCATTTAATTATTTACTACTTTATTTTGTTTTTTAAGTTGTGAATGAATGTTTAATTAAAAAAAATCAAAATCCAAAAGAAGTTAGAGACTGATACGAGTTGAGCTATTTTTTTTTTTTTTTTAGTTTGAAGTTTTATTAATGTGTACAAGAATGAATTCAGATAATGAGAATTTTGATGTTTTTGACTTGAGTTCTAAAGATGGCAAAGAATATGTTTGTTTTAAATTGGAAGTACAAATACCTAGAACTGAGATGAAATTTGATAATTTTGATCAATTATATGACTATTGTTTTAGTTACGCAAAAAATAGTGGGAGTTCCAATCAGAAAAACGTCTAAAAAGAAAAATTTTGGAATGTTAAGATACATTACGGTAGCATGTGGTAAGAATGGAACACATAAATCGAAAGGAAACAATCTCGTAACTCCACAACCTAGTTGTCAAGTGGATGCAAAGTTCTGGAAACAATCTCGTAGATCCACAAATAAAAGGAAACAATCTCGTAAATCTTGAGCATGATCATATCCTAAGTCTTGGATGAAGGATATATCCGTTCCGTCTGAAGGAGATGTCCTTTCGAAGGAGTGTCCTTCGACCAAGGTGGCAATGCACTGATGAGACATGAAAATGTCCCATCCGAGTCTCTAAATTTGGACAAGTTAGCCTATCTAGGACAGTTACTCTCATGAATTACTCTTTTTTCTACTCAGGTACCTTTTTCAGAGTTATGTGTGCAAAACGGATAAAAGTCAGAGAAAATGCGGGCTAGGGGTATTTTGGTCATTTGTTGACTTTGATTTCATGGTCGAGATTAGTGTTTGGATGGAAAGTAGAGTCCAAGACGAACCTGTAGGCGAAAACGGAAGTCAAATCGGAGTTCGGATGAACAAAGTAGAGCTAGTCAAAGTTCGGGTCAAAATTGGTGGACTAAAAGTCAAGAAGGACACGTGGCGCGCATCCAGGAAATAATCGGATGGATCAGAAATGACGCGGGCCACATTCTGTCACTCCAGCGGTATTCTGGGCAATTAGAAGATCACGGAAGAATCTAACGGTCGCGATTTAATCAAGTCGTGTGGCAACGGATTGCGGCTTGAACCGAACTCTCCCTCGTTTGGCCATGATGCACTGGAGCTGAAGCCTATAACTTCCCAACCTCCATCATCGTCTTCCTCTTCTCTCCTCTGTTTTTAAAAATGAAAGTTACCAAAAATCCGAGACCGACTGTTAGAAGGATGGAAAGAACCGACTCAAGTAAGCCGACTCAACCAACCTATATAAAGGAGAAGAAACCGAGAGAGAAGATCATCCTCCATTGAAGAGCAAAACCGAGGCTAGAGAGAGAGAGAAAGGTTGAGAGGTGTTTCTGTTTCTTTTTCTTCTTCTGATTCTTCTATTTGTGAGAGAGAGAAGGTCAGATTGAAAGATTTAAAGAGAGAAAAAGCTACTGGTTTGTAGAGAGAGAGAGATTGAATTAATTTTATAAACTCCATTAAACTCATCTTTTTATTCTTCTTTCTTTATCAATACTGTTAGAGAGAGAAAGAGAGTGTTACTGGTTTGTTAAGAAAGAGAAAGAGAGAGGATATAGTGAGAAAAAGAGAGAAAACAGTGGGTTAGAGAGAGAAAGTTCAGAGGTAGAAGAAGACCACGTTTGGTCTGCGTGGGAAAATTATTTTCCTTCCTGGAAAATTATTTTCCCTAAGGGTCTGTTTGGGTGCGCAGAGGGAAATTTAGTGAAAAAAGGTGTTTTCTTCTTCGATTCTTTTTCTTTCTTTAATGTTATTATTTTTCTTCTCTTTAATCATTATTATGCTCTCATCCATCATGACTAACTAACTTTCTCGATCCAGGGTTAAGGTTAAGCTTTAGTTTTGTGTGATTTTCTGACTTAATCACTTTTAAGTACTTAATACTTGGATTTCTTCGCGTATCTTTCACGATAACCCCTTTCATTAGTTATACTTATGTTTGATGGTTCATATTTAGACATTAGGTCTTTATTGTCTCATGCTTACTTTTGATATCCAATAGCTAAAGTACCAGTGATTTTACGTACCGAAATTGAAAGTTTTAAAGTAAGTGTTCTGAAAAGTTAAAATCATCCGAGGTTGGTTATTCTTCCTTGAGTTATATAATGAGAAGATCTGAATTGCATAAGTTAGATGTCATATTTGCTAAAGTGGATCCCGAAACCCTAGATTCTCCCTTCTCATAAGTTTCCCGATTATCAACTTTTTATTGTTTTTGTTTTAGTTATTTCACTATAAAAACAATCTTTAAAAGAGACATCACCATAGATTATACTTAGTCCCTGAGGATTCGATCCTGGTCTTATCAGATTTTACTACTTGACACCCGTATACTTGCGGGTGTACCCTTTTTGGGCTCATCATGCACTCAATTGTTCAGTTAGGATAACGATGACTTTATCTGGAAGATCATCTTGTCCGGTCCAATTAGGGGTCGTAATGCTTAGGTAAAAGCCGCTTACAATTAATCGTCGGGTCACTTCGGTAATCCGGAGCTAACATAGACCGGATCCTACAACGAGTTACACCAAAGAGTGGTGGCTTGATCGGAGAGAGTTGACTAATGAGAGCTTGTCAATAGATGGATATGATCCAACCAAATCGGCTAAATCAGTTCGAATGACGAGAACCGGGCTCGAAAGGAGTGTTTGGAGAAAGGCTTAAGGGGCCGACCATGTGATGGCCGACCATAAGTGGTCCGACCAGGCAAAACCATAGTGGGCTGATATGGCCGGCCACATGATGTGACACAAAAATGTCACATTTGGAGAGCCTAACTTAGACTAATTAGTCCCTTTTTGAGTGTTATCAATAATATTTTATGTGTTTTTCATGTTAGGTACCTATTTTTGAGTTAAACATATAAATCAGAATAAAGGGAACGAATTGTCACTATCATTTCATGTGCCGAAAACGAGAGAAAAAGACTTCAAACAAATCAAATTACAAGTGGAGGCAATGGCGAGTCTAACGGTGAAGACGGAAGTTAATTCCGAGTTCGGACGAGGAAGTTGTGAAAGATAGAAGCCAAGGTCTTTTCTTGAAGGCACCCCCCTTTGGTTCTAATTGTAGAGGCTAGATTAAGGCACTCCCTTGGTCTTTAATTCAAAGCCCAACATCTAAGCCCAAGTTCAAGAATACCCAAAGAAGAAGGAAGGTGTAGAGATTTTATGAGCACCCACTTTTGGGCCCAAGTCAAAGTAGTCTAAAGACTTAGTCAAGTTGACTAAGTCTAGGGTTTAAATCAAGTTAGGCTACTATTCATCATCTTCATCATTCAACAACCAAGCAACTTGGGGAGAGAGGAAATGAAAGTGTTCTTGGAGGCTAGGGTTGATTGTCCTTGAAAACTTGAGAGAAAGTAAAAGAGAGAAGGAAGGAGGAGGCCGGCCAAGCTAGGCCGGCCTGCACTAAGGCCGCCTAGTCTTGGCCGGCAGCAGCTCGGGATTTAGTAAGGAGCAGCTCGGGCTGAACCATCTTCACGGGAGGAGCAGCAGCAAGCACGGGATGCTCGGACAGTGCTCGGCACAGCAGCAGCAGCTGCTGCAGACCGGAACACAGGATGCTCCAGCAGCAGCAGCTCGCAGCAGCAAACAACACGAGATGCTCAAACAGTGCTCGGACGTGCACGGCTGCAGCTCGGACGTGCATGGGACGCGCGCACGGGGCTCAGAGCATGTGCATTTCGCCGGATCTAGGGTTGGCCGGAATCCTCACTTCTTTGGCCGGATTTTGCTAGGTGTTCCGGCCACTTTCTTGGCCGGAAACCTTAGGGCTTTTACTCCCCATGTTGTTGGCTAGCTACCCATGTGGTTTGATTTGGTTTTGGACTACAATTTCTAGAGAGAGAAAGCTAGGGTTTAGCTTTAATGGAGGTAGTGCTCTAAATGGAGAAGATGATGGTGGTCGCTATGGGGAACCCAAAATTTTGCTAAGGGGAGATTGGCTGCACCTTAAAGACTCATATTTTCCGACGATCTTAGCCTCGAACCATCATCGAAAAAGGGGGATTCTCTCACCATTTCCTTTCCATTTCTTATTCAATCACCATGTTTAGTTAACTTTAGTTTGTCGATTATATGAGATGAAATGTGATGAATTCATGACTATGTTTAATATGATTTGATGTTTTGATTATAAATTGATGTTCATTTATTTCGATTATCGTTTTGATCGTATTTTCATGTGTCTTGTCAAGCACTTCGCATAGTTAATAGACGAAACGAAATATTCGATATCGATCGTAGTCTAAGTCATAATTTCATGTGTCTTGTCATGCACTTCACATAGTTAGGCGACTAGACGACACTTTCGAAGACTCGGGATTAACCGATTTAGACGTTTGTTTGACTAAGTATGATCTCCGGATATACATAGTACTTAGAGACATCTACTTTAGGAGTCGAATATCGATTGTACCTCGACACATCAAATCGGACTACACATAGTCGTAGGTTTATCATTATGGATTCCCGGACTTCGACACCTCTCTCACTTATTTGTTGCCCGAATCGAGTCTTACCGTCTCCCGACTCTTGTTCCTTCGACTCTTCTCTCTAATCTCTCTCGCCCGTTTACATTGATTGTTTAGTTTAGTTTTACTCGTTTTCTTCTCTTATTACTTATTCAATCTAAAAGCCCCATTTATCTTTGTTTCCTTTCCTATTTAGTCTATGTTAGCATTTGATACATAGATCGGGTGATAAGACCCTTGGATCGATCCCGGCTTTGCCGGATTACTGCTTGATACCTCCGTTTGGGTGTGTAACCTTTTCGGGTGCATCACCACACTTGGAAACCCTAATTACTCTGAAAGAGCATTCTGGGTAATTCAGGGTATTATCTTTTCTGAGGATCTTATGGAATCTTAGTTTTAGAGAAACTCTTACTAGAGATTCCCTATATAAGAACCAATTAGGGTTCAGAAAACTGTGGATTTTTTTCAGGAGAAAATTGCATCTCTCTCACAATATACAGCTAAAAGGAGAGAGAGTTTAGAGAAAAAAATTCTCAATCCATCTAATTAGTCAAAAGAAGAATAATTCTTCTTCTCAACCTTCAATGGAGTCCTAGCTCACACTAAAGAAGGGAGATCAAGTCGTTTGCTGGGGTGTCTCAAGTAGAGGAACGACAATTGGAGCTCTGATCTTCGGGATAAAGGCATTGGAATCTTATTCGAGAAAAAACAAATCCAGGTATTCTTCTTTTAGTTTCTAGTTCATTATTAGTTCATTCATATGATCCTGGTTAGCTAGTGTTAAACATAAAATATTTGAGATTCCGCTTACAACACTAGTTAGATGATAATGTACTCTTAGAGACGTAACCCAGCACAGGAAAAGTTCGTTAATATAGATACATGTTATCATTATTGATACAAGTTAACTGACTTGACTATTGGAGGCTCTTTGGTCGGTATCATTTCGGCGTCTTAGGAATCTTACAGTCACGTATGTTTCATTTCTTGTTAGACATGTTAAAGTCCAAAGACGTCTACAGAGAGGCAGACATAAAAGAAATCGTCTACGTGAACTTGAGGCTGAAAGACCGCTTTTATAGAAGACAATAGTCAGTCTCTTTAGAAAACTCATTTGACCCAAGGTACATTCAAGGTCTTTCAAAATGAAAATGAACTAATAGCGGAGAACATAGAAAGTCAACATGTATCGTATTTTTTGTAGGGGTCTCAACCAAGAATCACCAACTTCAAGAATAATTTCACTTCAGTGTTTTATTTTTATTGTTGCCTCACGTCAATATTGTCAATTTAAATTGAAAGATATTCAACACTTAAATACATGCCCCATTTTTGCTCGGTAGTTAGAAGTCTTTATAATCCTTTAGTGGGAGATTGTCGGGTAAATGACTTTCAAAGTATTTAAGTCTCACAGTCCCACTATAAGAGACTGGTCAGTCTAACCAAAACGGGTCCGGCAGAGCTTGGGTGGTTTGGAGTTTGGGAGAATTTAGAATAAAATAAAAACTTATTTTGGTATTTAATTTTTATAGAACTCAGATATCTGTTTCTTGGAGAACTGATGTGACACGAAAATGTCACATTTGGAGAGCCTAACTTAGACTAATTAGTCCTTTTCGAGTGTTATCAATAATATTTTATGTGTTTTTCGTGTTAGGTACATATTTTGGAGTTAAACATGTAATTTGGAATAAAGAGAGCGAATTATCACTATCATTTCATGTGCCGGAAATGAGAGAAAAAGACCTCAAGCAAATCAAATGACAAGTATAGGCAATGACGAGTCCGACGGTGAAAACGGTATTCAATTCGGAGTTCGGACGGGGAAGATATGGAAGAAAGAAGTCCGAGGGTATTCTAGTCCTTTGTGAGAATTTAAAGATGTAGAGACAAGGATGGAGGCACTCTCTTGGTTTCTAAATCAAAGCCCAAAACCAAGTCGAAGCCCAAAAAATATTAAGAGAAGAAGAATTGTGTAGAGATTTTATGGGCACCCATTTGTGGTCTAAAGACTTAGTCAAGTTTGACTAAGTCTAGGGTTTGAATGAAGTTAGAGAGAGGGGTCAAAGACAC
The DNA here is from genome assembly GCF_041429995.1 of Eschscholzia californica. Lineage (NCBI taxonomy): Eukaryota > Viridiplantae > Streptophyta > Magnoliopsida > Ranunculales > Papaveraceae > Eschscholzia > Eschscholzia californica. Next base: position 36,336,438 of record NW_028238472.1, read on the forward strand.
TATTCATCATCTTCTAGCTTGGGAAAGGAAGCACTAAGCAAAAGATAGAGAAAGGAGCCAAAGAGGCTAGGGTTTCAAAGAGTTGCTAGAGAGAAAAAAGGAGAGAAGAAGGAGGTGGCCGGCCTAGCCTTGGCCGGCAGCAAGCTCGGGCTGCACGGCAGTAGGTCGAGCTGCTCGGGAAGCCGGCAGCAGCTCTCGGGACGGACAGAGGAGGCTACAACAGCACGGCCGGAACAGCTGATGTCCGGGTAGCAGCAGCTGCTCGGTTTCAAGGATGGTAGATGCGACAGCAGCTCCGAGCAAGCATAGGAAGCAAGGACGGGACCTCCTTGGACGCGGCCGCGGGCACGGGAAGCTCTTTGGATGCGCACAGCTCGGCCAAGCTTCCTTTGGCCCGGATCTATGTTCTTTTGGCAGGATTTTGAAGGTATTTGGCCGGAAACTTGGTCGGAGTTTCTGATTTTTCCGGCAACCTTCTTGATCCAAAACCATGGGGCTTTTACTTCTCATGTCCTTGGCTAGCTTCCAATGTGATTTGATTTGATTTTGGGCTACAAATTTCTAGAGAGAGAAAGCTAGGGTTAGCTTTAATGGAGGTTGTGTTCTAAATGGAGAAGATGATGGTGGTCGCTATGGGGAACCCAAAATTTGCTAAGGGGAGATCGGCTGCACTTTAAAGACTCATATTTTCCGACGATCTTAGCCTCGAACCACATCGAAAAATGGAGATTCTCTCATCATTTCCTTTCCATTTTTTATTTAATCACCATGTTTAGCTTACTTTAGTGTGTCGATTATATGAGATGAAATGTGATGAATTCGTGATTATGTTTTATGCGATTTGATGTTTTGATTATAAATTCATGTTAATTTATTTCGATTATCGTTTTGATCGTATTTTCATGTGTCTTGTCAAGCACTTCGCATAGTTAATAGACGAAACGAAGTATTCGATATCGATCGTAGTCTAAGTCATAATTTCATGTGTCTTGTCATGCACTTCACATAGTTAGGCGACTAGACAACACTTTCGTTGACTCGGGATTAACCGATTATGACGTTTGTTTGACTAAGTATGATTCCCGGATATACGTAGTGCTTATGGACATCACCTTAGGAGTCGAACATCGATTATACTTAGGAACATTAGATCGGACCATACATAGTTGTAGATTTATCATTATGGATTCCAGGTTCGACACCTCTCTCACTTATTTATCTCCCGACTCTTGTTGCCTCCCGACTCTTGTTCCTCCGACACTTCTCTCGAATCTCTGTCGCCCATTTACTTAGATTGTTTAGTAGTTTTTATTTATTTTCATTATTCCCTCTTAAATCAATCTTTAAACTCCCCATTTACCCTTGTCCTTTCCTTTTTAGTCTAAGTTAGCTAGTGATACCTAGGCCGGCGAACGAGTCTCCTTCGTTATCCAAATCACCTTCCTATCCTTGGATCGACTCCAGTTTTACCGGTTACTACTTGATACCTTCGCTTGGGTGTGCAACCTTTTCGGGTGCATCAAGTTTTTGGCGCCGCTGCCGGGGATAGGTTTAGTAGTTAGGATAGCGTTTGTTGTTTTGTTCATTAGTCTTGTGTTAGTTGCTTTCTTAGACCTTTTCTCTTTATTTATTTTTGTAGTTTTTTTATCTTCTTTTTAGGTACCGTTTCCGAGAAAAGAGCCAAAAGTGACATAAAGGCGAAGGAAAAGGAAGGAATCGAGAAGCCAAGGAAAAGGCGAACGAAACAAGATAGAGCACTCGATAGTATCGCATTCTATCTCATCCTTTTTACTTGTGTGTGATTGTTTAGTTCTTTAAGTGTTAGCTCCCATTTTGTGATTGTGAGTTAGTATCCTTGAACATTGTGAGATCATGGCAAGTTGGTCATTTGATGAGAATGACCTTATGCGAACCCTTTCCAACACTAGTCGACCATCTACAAGTCATCAGGACTACTCAAATTTATATAGGAATGTTACGACTAGTGGTAGGAGTAGGGGAGTTGAGTCTGACCGACCTAGGATGACCATGGGTGAATATCGACGGATGTATGGAGTCGGTCAGACTCGTCATGAACATGGTTTTAGGGATTATGAGCATGAGGGTAATCAACCCGTAAGAGTCTTCAAGACTATCGACAAGAATTTGGGATGACCACACCTTCATGTATGAATTTGTCATTTAATGAGGATCGTAGTTCTATTAGTATTGATCGAACACGTCGAAGTCTTCGTGACTATCGACAAGCATATAAGAAACGGTTCACTTAGTGATGACAATTCCCGACTCGATGATTCCACTCAAAGAGTCGAGTCTAGGTATCTACATGAAGGTAGTGAAGAAAGGACCATGGAGACCATTAGGTCGGTTTGTATTATTTGTGCGAGCTTAGACCATTTGACTGAGTATTGTCCCATGATTCGTGTTCCGCGAGAGTCTTCGTCTAGTTATACTCATGTGCCTTATTACGAGGAGATGTCTGAAGACACTCTTCAAGCAATTTTAGAGTACCAAACTAGATTTAATCGAGATATAACGGAGATCACAGAACGGCTTCTCAAAATTGTTGATAGACTTGAGTCAGAGCCTATCGTCAACGAGGAAGGGGTTTGCACACTCCAAACTCAAGAAGAGACTATGAATGATGGTGAGGGTAATTCACCTAACTCTAGTCTGAAGTTACATGTCGAAGAAGCTCTTGATAGACCCTTTGAGATTGAATTGACCGATGACCCTCATTGCTCACTCCCTCGACCATTGTCATCTCACCATAATAGGACTACACTAGATTCTAATGTTCAGGATGATAGCTATATGAGCAAGTTTGGGGATCACACGATGTTAAACTTTCCAATTTTTAGCACATGTGATTATTCAGATGGGTTATGTAGAATGGAAGGTGTCATGCCTAACTTTGAGGCTCCTGATGCCTTTAAGGATGCCTTTAAGGATGCCTTTATGGACCTTGACTTGGTCCTCGAACCTATTGCCTTACCCTTAGAGTTTAGTTCGACCTTCCGCATGATCTCAGACTCGGTTGTTGACCCCTTTTGGGACACTTCGGACGTTTTCACTAGTATGTCTACGGACTTAGTGGATGTTCTATCCACTAAGCTCGCGGATGGCTTTTTGCCTTCGACTTACCTCTTAACCCTTCACATGTATGTCGATCCTTTTGACGACTTCTTAGTCGTCGCCCCTAGCATTTATGCTTACTTAGTGGACCGTGCATCCACTAAGTTTGGGGATGGCTTATTTTCTCCGATCGTCTCATTTGCACTTAATGGATTTTACATAATTATGAGACGATTACCATTTGTGTATAGTTTTCTTTGGGTTGACCCCCAAATTTTCCGGCTTTTACTATATGATCGTTAGCCGATTAAGATGAGTCTTGATGTTTGTGGGTAGCATCTCTGGAAACCCTCCGCGAGACATAACTCGTGCTCTTGTGTGAAAACAAGAGAATCAAAGGCTAATTTCATAGCTCGATGCAATCGTGTATACCCGCGTTAGTGGTAGAGTTCTATATGGTCATGTTTTTTATGTGCTTCATTCTCATTCTATTTGTTGATATTTTAGGAGCATTTCTTACGTGTTTTACTTCTAAGGCCTGGTTTGTTCCAAGTTTGGGGATGGCGTGAGCTTGGCATCAACTTGGAACCTCTTTATAAACGAGTCTTGGTGATATTATCTTTTATATCGTTCGGTTATGATAATATCTCTCCACTCTTCTCTTTAAATTGATGTGCCTCTTTATATTTTGGTGAGTGTATGCTTAGAACATTGAGGACAATGTTAGTTTTAAGTTTGGGGATGCGGGATATAACCATAACCAATGCATGACCATGGGTTTCAAAGACAAAAGGGTTCAAATTAGCCAAAATTTGAAAATTTTTGAACATTTTGAGTAGATTTGCATGTGATTGTAGTGATAGTTTTAAGGATGTTGATGCATATGTATCGAGTTGATGGGTTTTGTGATTGCTAATGGTCTTTGCATGAAAGTCGAGTCTTTGAGTATTTGTGTCATACTATGGGAGTAACATCTTAGTGAAGAAGAAACATCTCTAAGAGACCTCTAGAGTAGTCATTAGTGGAGACTTAACCCATGTGAGAGCTCAAAGCCTAAATTGTCCTTCGAGTGCACTGTTCCGCGCTAACTCCGAGTAGAATGAAGAGCTACTCATCCTCGTAACTATCAAAAGAGCTCATTTGATCTCGTGTGCTCAACTCTCTTAACCACTAGGAGTGACATTAGGATAGCGAATTAACCTTGCCCTTTTAGTCCATGAAACCCAATAAGTCAACTAGAGGAAGGCGGATACTCCATCATCATCCATCATCTTATATCCCGAGAATGAAGACATGAGAAGAAAAGAATGAAGAATGTCAAAGCAAGTATGAAATTGAAAAAGTTGATTGCAAGAATATAATATTGTGTGAGTTATGTTTGTTTTATGTGATTTTGTGTTATGAAAAAAAAGTGAAAAAGTGAAAAAAAAGAAAGAAATAAAGACAAAAAGAAAAAAAAATGAATGATGAATAAAGTTGTTCATGTTATGTTTGAGCATGTTAGCTCTTTTGTGTGAGTGATGTGATTGTATATATGTGTGTTTGTGTGTATGTTCATGAATAAGTATTCGAGCAAGAAACAATTGTAATTGTGGAAGTGCTTTAGAGGTTCTATCATAAAGAAGTCGACATTCTCGGGAATCTTCCATCGTCATCCATCTCTAGTATCCGCTAAACTTTAGAAAACATTCATAGAGGGTAGAATGGGTGAGAAGGGTGAGTGAGCTTCCCCACTCCATTTAGTGGCTAATTCCTTTTCGAAGATCATTCGTTCCAAAATGTTGTCCTCACCCCTTTTTATGTGTTGAGTCCATGTTAGTGATCACACTCACACATACGAGCGAACCATTCTTGAGTGATTTCATATTTGGAGTGTATGTCCGTGAGGCCGGAGTCGAGGCGAAATGTACTAACTTAGGAATCAAGGTATTGTGACTTCGGAACATAGATGTTGCTCATTATGGTATGACACTTGCATTTTAGGGTAAGATCATTAGTGAAGGGGCTTTAGCTTTTACAAGAACTTATTTACTTGATTCATTATGTGTTGACATGCTTAAACCCTTTACTATATGAATCATGCTTATCTATGATTTCGATGTTGGACCCTTATGTCTCATGAGACTCGATGTTTGTGAGTGTCATCTATGGAAACCCTCACGAGACGACACTCGTCCTCTAGGGGTAGTAACTTAGAGGTTTAAAGGCTTGTTGCATACGCTAAATGCAACCGGGATGCCTCCGAAAGTGAGTTAGACTTTTATTTTATTTTGTTTGCTTGAGGACGATCAAAGTTTAAGTTTGGGGATCTTGATGTGACACGAAAATGTCACATTTGGAGAGCCTAACTTAGACTAATTAGTCCTTTTCGAGTGTTATCAATAATATTTTATGTGTTTTTCATGTTAGGTACATATTTTGGAGTTAAACATGTAATTTGGAATAAAGAGAGCGAATTATCACTATCATTTCGTGTGCCGAAAATGAGAGAAAAAGACCTCAAGCAAATCAAATGACAAGTATAGGCAATGACGAATCCGACGGTGAAAACGGTATTCAATTCGGACTTCGGACGGGGAAGATATGGAAGAAAGAAGTCCGAGGGTATTCTAGTCCTTTGTGAGAATTTGAAGATGTAGAGACAAGGATGGAGGCACTCTCTTGGTTTCTAAATCAAAGCCTAAAACCAAGTCCAAGCCCAAGAAATATTAAGAGAAAAAGAATTGTGTAGAGATTTTATGGGCACCCATTTGTGGTCTAAAGACTTAGTCAAGTTTGACTAAGTCTAGGGTTTGAATGAAGTTAGAGAGAGGGGTCAAAGACACTATTCATCATCTTCTAGCTTGGGAAAGGAAGCACTAAGCAAGAGAGAGAGAAAGGAGCCAAAGAGGCTAGGGTTTCAAAGAGTTGCTAGAGAGAGAAGAAGGAGGTGGCCGGCCAAGCTAGGCCGGCCAACACTAGGCCGGCCTAGCCTTGGCCGGCAGCAAGCTCGGGTTGCACAGCAGTAGTTCGAGCTGCTCGGGAAGCCGGCAGCAGCTCTCGGGACGGACAGAGGAGGCTACAACATCACGGCCGGAACAGCTGATGTCCGGATAGCAGCTGCTGCTCGGTTTCAAGGATGGTAGACGCGACAGCAGCTCCGAGCAAGCATAGGACGCACGAACGGGACCTCCTTGAACGCGGCCGCGGGCACGAGAAGCTCCTTGGATGTGCACAGCTCGGCCAAGCTTCCTTTGGCCCGGATCTATGTTCTCTTGGCCGGATTTTGAAGGTTTTTGGCCGGAAACTTGGTCGGATTTTCTGATTTTTCCGGCAACCTTCTTGATCCAAAACCATGGGTCTTTTACTTCTCATGTCCTTGGCTAGCTTCCCATGTGATTTGATTTCATTTTGGGCTAAAAATTTCTAGAGAGAGAAAGCTAGGGTTAGCTTTAATGGAGGTTGTGTTCTAAATGGAGAAGATGATGGTGGTCGCTATGGGGAACCCAAAATTTGCTAAGGGGAGATCGGCTGCATTTAAAGACTCATATTTTCCGACGATCTTAGCCTCGAACCACATCGAAAAAGGGGGATTCTCTCATCATTTCCTTTCCATTTCTTATTTAATCACCATGTTTAGCTAACTTTAGTGTGTCGATTATATGAGATGAAATGTGATGAATTTGTGATTATGTTTAATGCGATTTGATGTTTTGATTATAAATTGATGTTCATTTATTTCGATTATCATTTTGATCGTATTTTTATGTGTCTTGTCAAGCACTTCGTATAGTTAATAGACGAAACAAAGTATTCGATATCGATCGTAGTCTAAGTCATAATTTCCTGTGTCTTGTCATGCACTTCACATAGTTTAGGCGACTAGACAACACTTTTGTTGACTCGGGATTCACCGATTATGACGTTTGTTTGACTAAGTATGATCCCCGGATATACGTAGTGCTTATGGACATCACCTTAGGAGTCGAACATCGATTATACTTAGGAACATTAGATCGGACCATACATAGTTGTAGATTTATCATTATGGATTCCCGGTTCGACACCTCTCTCACTTATTTATCTCCCGACTCTTGTTGCCTCCCGACTCTTGTTCCTCCGACACTTCTCTCGAATCTCTCTCGCCCATTTACTTAGATTGTTTAGTAGTTTTTATTTGTTTTCATTATTCCCTCTTAAATCAATCTTTAAACTCCCCATTTACCCTTGTCCTTTCATTTTTAGTCTAAGTTAGCTAGTGATACCTAGGCCGGCGGACGAGACTCCTTCGTTATCCAAATCACCTTCCTATCCTTGGATCGACTCCGGTTTTACCGGTTACTACTTGATACCTTCGCTTGGGTGTGCAACCTTTTCGGGTGCATCAAGAACAAGTAAAAGATTTCCTCAACTCCCTTAGTCTCCTCCACGTTTCTGGGAGATCCTAATAGGGTTTGCTTGTTCTATAAATAAGAGAAAAACCTACAACCGAAGAGATACAACACTAACAGTGACTCATCTTGTACTAAATATTAAGCCAAATTTCTGCATCTCCAATATCATCTTCTTAAGTGCAATTGAAGATGATAGTTGTGGTAAATCCTTGAGGATAGACTGGAGTTATACAATTTGCTCCGAGGTTGTTATGAAATCACTTTCAAGGCAATGACCTCCATACCACGACATAACAAGCAAGCTTCTTATTTTTTTACAAAGACAATGTTTTAATTGACCTGACCCCATTTTTTCAACAAATATAACATAATAATTGTACCTTACATTAAAAAATATAATATGTGAGGCCTTAAAAATAGTTAGTCTTCCTTTTAAATTTTTTTATTTTTTTTCGTGATTGTTTCTAATATTCTAATGCATTTCTGTAGGTGGTCAATACGTGGACAACCGTTTTTCCTATAGGACAACTATTTTCAGACCCGGTGCGAGTGAACTTAATTGACTTTGATTTAATAATCATCTACTCCATACTTCACTTTGTCTCACTTACTAACAAAAATAATACTCCAATTAGTTAAAATTGGTGTTTGTGGGGTCGGTGGAGAAGCAGTAGAAGAACGAAATCTTGAAGAAGAAGTTAAAGAGCAGGAAGAAGAAGTATCATCAGTTGAGAGATTATTTGAGAGTATAGAACAGTGGCGTGGCCGAGAATTTGGGGGCTCGGTGCGAAAAAAATATTTGGGGCCCTTTCTCCACTGATATCAAAACGTAAACTCTTTTCACACATTATACGTTTAGTAATTATCTCTTAAGAAACTAAGTTCGATAAGAAAAAAAGTTTAACTCCTTCCGTGAAGTTGAATACTTGTTCTAAGTTGTGTATTTTTTCATCCCAAATACTTCTATGCAAAAACCATACACATTTGACAACACTCCTTCCACGAAAAGATAGAACAATAAGTATTCGACTTCATAAACATACAAACTAAACTAATAGTTTATCACTTTATCCATAACTTAATACCATAACTAATAGTTGTTATTTTTTTGTGAAGAAAATAGTTGTTGTTAGAAACAGTTGGAGATAATAACGAGTTCATAAAATAAACAAAAAAGTGACTGTTGGGTGGATTGAACTTGAGACCTCTTTGTTAACACTCAAGAGGTTTACCAATTCAGCTACATCACCATCTTGTTTCATTGTGTACTGCTAAATTAATATAACTAATCGGAATTTAGGGGCCCCTATCTCTATAAGAAAATTATGTGGTTTGAGGGGGGGCCGGTGCGACGGCACCGGTCGCACCCCCTCAAACACGCCCCTGGTATAGAAGTACCTTCATGGAGAGAACAATTAACAATAAAAGCATTTATTGTCAGTTTGATACTTGGAGTGTTATTTAGTTTCATAGTTATGAAATTAAATCTAACAACTGGTATTATACCATCACTTAATGTTTCTGCTGGATTATTAAGGTTTTTCTTCGCCAAAACTTGGTCTAAGTTTTTAGAAAGATCTCTCAACTGATGATACTTCTTCCTCTTTAACTTCTTCTTCATGATTTCTTCTTTTTCTCATTCCACCATTAATTTCTTTAGGGTTAATCTTGAGTTTTGTTTATGTTCAACTGATATTAATGGTGGTTCCTGGAGTATGCAAATTTTGGGGCGAAGTTTTTTCTCTCTCTAGAAATTTAGGTGTTGGTGATGAAGAAGAAGTAGTAGAAGAAAGAACACCAAACTTAGGGTTTATGGAAAAAAGAGGGAGGAGATAAAATAAAACATCTAATTCTAAGAGGACTTGAGCGAAAATAATAGAGAGTTGTCCACTTAAAAACCAGTATCCATATAATATTTTTAATTTTTCTAGTTGTCCACATAAAATAGTTGTCCATATAATAAAAACGGTTGTCCACGTATTGTCCACCTTTCTCTAAAATCTCTTGGTAGCAAATATTGGAAGTTGAAGATGACAAAGAGAACAAAAAGAAAGTAGATGTGCTACTCCCGAATCACCCTTGGTATCTTGGAGGATATCGCTGGTCGATTAGATATTATCAAGCTTATAGTTTTCAGGAATGTATGCAAACAATTTCAATTTCGGCTCTTAAAGCCATAATTGCGTTCAAGTGGGAGTTCCAAGAGACGGATTGAGTGTACTTTTTGTATTTGTATATAAAAGACAAGGAGGGTTGCACAAAACCCTTCCAAGATTCCCCACAAGGGGAAGATAGATGCTCGTGTTGCTACATTGTCATCCACACCTACGTTTCCTGACTGCATTATTTTGTAGCTAACCAAAAACCTTATAGTAGTAGCAATAGTACCGATATAATAGAGGTGAATGAGCTAAGGTGCGGAGAAAAAAGGGTTGCGAATAAATTCCTTATTCCTAATGCATATCAGGATCTTAGGTATATGGTTTTGCCGGAAGGACATATTTGTTTGACTCTCCAAGTACTATGTTATTGTGTTTTCTTCACAAAATGTGAGAATAGACTTAAATGGAAGAAGGACGATCTATCAAGCAAGAATATGATTCTTAGGTCCTTTTCACTTATTGTCAATAAGTTTTGGAATGGATGAATACAAAGTTAATATGGTATCAGAACTAGGCCTACTAGTGATATGCGTAAAAGCCACACATGTTCCACGTGATCGGGAAAAAAAAACGTGTTTGACTCAAAGAACACCACACGTGAGGGGGTGTGTGAGAGAAAGGTGATCTAGCAACCAAAAATATAATATATATATCACCTTCCTTCATTAATAATTGATTTTGAGTTGGATGACCAAAAAGTTAAGGGATTTTATCACTTTACACCGTGTTTTAGAAATTGATTTTCATAAATCCCCATGTTTTTTTTGAAATTTCATTCTCCACCAGGTTCCATTATAATTAACACTACAAACAGTTAAGTGCATGTGAAAAGTCAATTTACACCCTTACATCAATTTCTAAAAGGAATCCCCAATTCTTTAGGGCCAAATTTGTTTTTTTTTCCTCACGAGAAGTAAGAGGAGCAGAACCGAGTAAGGGTGTAAACCGACGTCGACTTTGTCTCTCTACTCCTTCACCGACGATCAAGAAGCCTGGTTGGGATCAACATTGAAACAAATCTTCTTTCCCTAATCAATTACCTATAATCCGGTTAGCATAATTATGAGTTTTTTTTGAAACCCTAATTTCCATGGATAACTATAATATCAATCAATTAAGGGGATCATATTTAACCTGATTGTTAAAGAAAGTAACCTCTTAAGAATTCTTTACCAAGTCAGTTCCATTGGCAACTATAATATCTTATCTTGTTAAGAATTTCCATTGGTCTCTTAACATGTTTCCATTGGTCTCTCAATATAAAGGTCTCTTTAAGCTGTTTCTTTAACAATCAATTCTTAACCTACTTTCCATTGGTCTCTTAACCACGTTAAGAATTCCATGGATAACTATAAGAGTTAATTCCTATATGGCCCCCTACTTTGTGACCAGCTTCCTTTATGGCCCCCTTTTTTTCGTAAATTCAAATATGGCCCCCTATTTTCATGGAAATGTCCTAACTTCCCTTCCTTTAAATCTTTTTTCAAAATAAAATAAAAAAAACAAACATAATTCCACCTCACTTCCCTCTCCACCACTTATCTCTCTTCCCAAATCATCTTTCTCTCTCTCCAACTCACCTTTTTCTCTCTCCACCTCACCTCTCTCTCTCTCCACCTCACTCTATCTTCTCCGATGAAGGTCGCCGACCGGAAAATTTTCCGGCCGACGACCTTCAACCTAAAAAAAATTTTTTTTTTTACTCTAATCTCTCTCTCTCTCTCAAAAAAACTCCGGCGAAGGGACCCCCTTCGCCGGAGTTTTTAGAGAGAGAGAGATTAGAGTAAAAAAAAAATTACTTTTTTTTTTTTTAGGTTGAAGGTCGCCGGCCGGAAAATTTTCCGGCCGGCGACCTTCATCGGAGAAGATAGAGTGAGGTGGAGAGAGAGAGAGGTGAGTTGTAGAGAGAGAAAGATGATTTGGGAAGAGAGGTGAGGTGGAGAGAGATAAGTGGTGGAGAGGGAAGTGAGGTGGAATTATGTTTGTTTTTTTTATTTTATTTTGAAAAAAAGATTTAAAGGAAGGGTAGTTAGGACATTTCCATGAAAATAGGGGGCCATATTTGAATTTACGAAAAAAGGGGGCCATAAAGGAAGCTGGTCACAAAGTAGGGGGCCATATAGGAATTAACTCTGACTATAATATCTTATGTCATTTAACAAGTCAGTTCCATTGGTGATTTCAAGTTTGTGGAGGGCAAGTGGAGGCGATTTTTTGAGGAGAGAGAAAACTCTCTTGTTCTTCTCTCTTCCTTTCCATCGCAAACCCTAACCCTTCTCTTAGATTCAAGCCAACTACTACCACACATCACCTGTTGCCAAGCTTTTACTACTATTTGCAGATCCACAACACTCACAGTGATACCTCTATTTCTACAGAAAAATCCCCAAAATACTCTTCGGCCAAAGCCCCATTCAAACCCCAAACCAAGAACAACCATCACCAAATCTGTCATGGCTACTCATCTGGCCACACATGCAACACCTCTTTCCACCTAACTACCATCAATAAACACAACAGGAACAATCAATTATCTTACTAACCCAAAAGCAAAATCAGTTAAGTGGGTTTCTTTTGCCAGTTCGTCACAACAAACCCAATCAAAGTATTTTCCGACTAGGGCTTCGGTTTGTAGCAAAGAAAGCTCGATCCAACTTGGGAGAGGCTCTTCGCATCAAGTACCCATCTTTGGTTCGGTGACAGGCAAAAGAAGGCTTCGACCTATTGCAAAGCCAACATCAACGATTAACCTCAGCATCGTCTCAAATCACACACAACAGGGAAGTTCCTCTCTAACTCTAAGCTTTGGTTTTGATTTCTTTAGGTATACTAGTTTCATATCACTTTAACCTCATCTTGCATGTGAATCCATATGATGTTATCTATTCCCTTCTTGTCGGTTGGAACCCATTCTTTTATCTAGGTCTTATTCTAGCCGTTATTGATAGTGTCATGAATAGCTTTCATGGTGTTATGAATAGCTTTTTGCATTTTCTGTTGAATTTGGTGAGCTCTAGATCTGGCGGCAACCATACTGTCACATTATTATCTATGTTTCTGCATCTCTCGACTTTCAGATGTGCATCTTTAGAGGTCAATCTTATAGGTCAACATCGGTTGGTGGTTTTCATCCCACTCCGGTTAATCGATGATCATACCGTAGGTTTCAATTTCTCTTCTATTTCAACTGAATCTTATTCTAACTTTAAACCACCTCCTATCATCTTACTTTTCATCTCCAAGAAAGGTTATCACATATGTAATCATTTCATGTTTATTTGGATCCATCGCTTAACTTTATGGATCATGAGCTCATATCGTATGTCTTATAAGAGATTTAATATTAGTATTAACTTACCTTTCGACCCAGGAAGACATTTCGATTCACATAGGCATGTCCATCTTAGTAGCCCACCTTTTGTCTCTTATGTTTCAGCTCAATCTCTGTCGAATTCTTTCGTGTTTGATTTTCGAATAGATTTAACTACTTATCCAAGGTCCTTAACATGCTCACTTCCACCCCTTGTCGCAACTCATTTGCGATCTTTTGTCGGATTAGCTGAGTATTTATACTCGGGCTATGATGGCGATCCCATTTACCAGGTGTCTGATCAAATTCTACTTTGTGGAACTCGAACGGATATGGTCTCTGCATATGGAGAATACTGGCGGGATATCTCGGAACCATCATTTGGCTCCACCTTACAGACACCCTTGTTTCGCTCTGAAACTTCGGGTGTCTATTTAATCCATCTTCAATGTTACAGGAAGGCAGGTACTAGTTTCATCTTTCAATCTATCGGAAGAAATCTCAAGACCAATTTACACATCATCTTCTTAAAGAGCTGCCAGACGTATAAGCCACGGAATGAAGGACAATCCACTACACGAAGTTATTTTATGCAATTCCTCATTTCTGTATTTTGTTGTATTACTTTGTTTACTGTTTATGTTTTTCTTTTTAATTGGATATTGTAATAGACTCTTAAGTCAATGTATTTGCTTTCAACAAAAAAAAAAAGTCAGTTCCATTGGTGGTTTATATAAAGGTTTCTTTAATAAGTCAGTTCCAATGTTCTATTAGTGGTTTATATGAAGTTTTCTTTATATAAAGGTTTCTTTAACAAGTCAGTTGATTGTTGGTTTATATAAAGTATTCTTTATATAAAGGTTTCTCTAACAAAGATAAATGGAGACAAGCTTCACAGTAACCATCTCTTTTTTAAATTAAATGAATAACAGTAACTCATAATAAAAAAAAATACTCACTTTCATAGTAACCCTCTCATGTGTTGTTGTTATTGTTTATCTTTACGTAAACTTTTAATTATTCAAGCTTATTGTTATTGTTTATCCTTATGTGAACTTTTGAGTATTCAAGCTTTTTGTTATTGTTATTGTTATTGTTATTGTGTTATCCTTATGGGAACTTTTGAGTATTCAAGCTTTTTGTTAGTGTTATTGTTACAGTTCATGTTGTGAAATACGATTGTCCGACGACGTAATGAGCTCGAAAAACAAAATGTAAGTTTCGTTATCCGACAATTCTTGTGTACGGATGTTTAACAAAATGTTTCTTTAATTTTTCTATATGGTTGTTAATATGTAACTCTTTGCACAACAGGGTCCCAGTTGGAGGAAAGGGTCATCGTAAACGAATGGCTGATAACTCGGCTTTAATTTGTGAGGATGATACTTATGCTGCTATTGGTAATAATGAAGAAGTCATCTAAGTTGAGAATAACAAAGTTGATTGGGGAGCAATTGACAAACAGTTTGAAACACCTCCACCACCATCAAGTAATGGGTTTTGTTGTTCTTCTCTTATTTCATATTAGATTAGATTATATATGAAACTAATGATCCTTGTCTTGTAATAGGTGCTACTACCGGTGTCAGTGAGGCTACCTTCAATTATGATGAGGAATATGTTCAGAATGATCCCAATGATCCCTTTCCTATATTTTTTGAGCCTCAAATAGATCCGATAACCGGCAATGTTTGGGGATTAGATGACATTTGTGTAGATGATCCTGAAGAAGACGAAGATAGCTTTTGGGCTCAAAATGGGTTTGTTGATGAGGGTGAACGTAATGTGGCTGAATCCAATGTCGAATTTGCCGCTGACATTCATGATTCACCTGAAGACGTTAATCCTCCTACTCAACCTCCACTTCATTTTGATCGAGCACAGGAAGAACAAGAGTTTGGTGAGTTTGTTCGCGACAAAGAAGTGCTGGAAGAGTACGAGATGGAGTTCAATGATGAAAGTCAAGTTCCCACTACATTTCAGAAGGGTATGCAATTCTCTTCTATTATCCTGTTTAGAAAGATTGCCAAAAAATATGCTATTTTGAATAACTTTTATATGCGGACTCCAAGGAATGATGGTGATAGGATCATGTGTGTTTGTGCCGAAAAACCCCTTTGTCACGAGGTGAATCCTGAAACGAATAAACCACCTTCATGTCCATGGCATGTTAATGTGTCTCAAGTTGCTGGTACAAAAACAATCAAAGTGAGGAGGGTTCATAATGTTCATACTTGTGGACTTAGGGGTGGTAAAAAGAACCGTAGTGCCACTTATGTGTTTTGTGCTGATGTAACAGAGACATATGCCAGGCAGAACATTTTGAGTTTCAAACCAGAAAATGTTGTGAACTATATGTGGGATCATTACGGTGAGAATTCCTTATATAAAAGGTTATAGAGCATGCAATCTTATTAAAGATAGGGTTTATGGGAGTTTCGAAGATTCCTTTGCATTTATACCAGTGTTATGCCAAAAAAATTTAGAAACAAACTCTGGGAGTGTGGCACAATATGGGATAGATCCGGTAACGA
Organism: Eschscholzia californica; assembly: GCF_041429995.1. NCBI lineage: Eukaryota > Viridiplantae > Streptophyta > Magnoliopsida > Ranunculales > Papaveraceae > Eschscholzia > Eschscholzia californica. The sequence continues at coordinate 36,351,892 of NW_028238472.1, forward strand.
GGGAGTTTAGATATTGTTGTGTGGCATACCAATGTTCACTCCAAGGGTTTAAAGACTCTTGTAGACCCATTATAGGAATAGATGGTTGTTTTCTGAAGGGGAGGTATGGTGGCAATTTACTGGCAGCCACTGCTTTGGATGCTATGGGAGGTCTATACCCATTAGCTATTATGGTTTGTGATTCTGAGAATGAAGCGAATTGGACAATGTTCCTTGATATTTTGAAGCCTTACTTGATGTTGCATGACAAAAGACTTACCTTTATGAGTGACAGAGGCAAGGGTCTCGTAAATGCAGTGGAGCGAGTATTTCCTGATGCTACTTCAAGATTTTGCCTACGACATTTATTTGCTAATTTTAAGAAGTATTTTAAGGATCAATCTGTGCAGGGTCTTATGTGGAAGGCAGGATTAGCTTATAAAGAGGTAGACTTTGAAAAATACATTAACAAGATTCGAGAATTGAACGTTAAAGCTTATGATTACTTGATGAGAGAGTCAAAGTATACTTGGGCTCGAGCTTTTTATGATAAAGATTCGGCTTCAGAGCACACAACAAATGGAATGAGCGAGTCTTTGAATAGTTGGGCTAAACCTTTGAGGGACAAACCAATATGTGTTTTATTTATCAAACATAATCAAATGCTCAGGGTTATGCATGCAAAGAGAAGGGAAAAAAGCATTTCCTGGGATGATACCACATTAGTCCCTAGAATGCAAAAACAAGTGCTTGCTATGGAATCTACAGTTGGACAGTATGGTCTCGGATGGACTACTTTCGAAGAGGCTGAAGTCACCTTGACTAACTCAGAGAAGTCTTGGTCAGTGAATCTTGGAGAAATGACTTGCACTTGTGGTCAATGGCAATTAAGAAAATTCATTTGTGTACATGGTGTGCGTGCAGCAATTGATTGGAGTGACACAATATATGAAAAGTATGTAGTTACACTTTATTTTATCAATACTATTATGATTTGTTAAGAAATACTAATCTTACTAAGTGATTGTTGATTGTTTATATAGTATTTGCAGTGGGTTATATAGGTGTGAAGCATACAAGAGGTCCTACCGTGGTAGTGTGCACCCAATTGGTGATTCCAGTGATTGGGTAAAGGTAATATTTTTCAAATGTTACTGTTACTTTATTTTGTTGTCTAGCTATTATTTAAAGTGGGTTTATTATTGTTTAATATGTTATTTTTTTGTCCTTTGGAGGTGTGAATGAATGAATTCCTTATACTTTAACGTTAATTACATTATCCCATTAGGGTTTCTTATATAACAAGTGTTAGACTACCTACTTACAATCTCTTCTTCTTTTACAAATGCAGCCTACAACTGAAATTGCCAACACACCTCCATTGAGGAGAAGGCCTAGTAGACCAAAGGTGAACAGATATAGGTCTGCCGACGAACCTCCACAACAGTCCACAACCAAGGTTAAAAGGTGTTCAAGATGCAAGCAAACTGGTCATAATATCCGGAAATGTGCGGGAGGAGAGGTTGGAAGTAACCTGAGAAAGAGTAAAGGTGCAGTTGTAGGTAATGTTTCACAGGTTGGAGAGTCTGTCACTCCTCCACTATCAGTACCTCCAAGAGCAACACCTGCGGCACGATCACTAAATGAGTTGGCAGCATCACGAGCAGCATCAGCATCACGGCAAACATCAAAATCACGTCCAGTTGTATGCTCCACATCAACTGCCAAGCCTGGAGCTAATGCAAAGACATCTAAACATAGCATGCATGTGTCTGTAAATCAGACCATAACAGGACGAGATGTGAGGCAGAACAACATTACCATAAATGTTCGACCTAACGCTTAATTTTTACTTGCTTGATTTTGCACATGTCTTTCGAAAAAACATATTTTTTTGGGTGTATGCTTGGATGTTATTTTTTTTTTCGAATGGATGTTAACTTGGATGCTTAAGTGCAATTTAATTTTAATTTGATTGTAAGGATGTGGGAAAACAAGTTTATTTAGGTGGATTTGGTACAGCTCATTCTGTTGCTCGGTAAGCTTATGTCTAAACCTAAATTTTCTAATTTGATTGTGAGAAGTGACGGAAAAGTTTTATTAGCTTCAATTATTTATTAAACAAGAAAAATGGGGTTTTAATGCTTATGACAGATCAGCTATTAAATTGAGAGGAGTTGAAGCAGATATGAACCTCTCACTTAATGACTATGAAGATGATTTGAAATAGGTCATAAGCTTTCTCTTTTAGATTTTTTATCAATATGTAGTAAAATATAATCGTCTTGAACTAAGAATCGAAAATGTGAGTTGTTGATACAATTCTATGCTAAATACTTATTTGATTTTGTGATCTTGGGTTGTTTTCATCTTGTCTAGAGCTTATGATAAAGCTGCCATAAAGTTTAATGGAAAACAGTTGTGCCAAACTAAGTGATAAAATCCCTAGTTTTGGGGTTTTATCACTTTACACTATGTTTTAGTTAATATTAATTTGATGGAACCTTAAGTTCAAAAACATTGGTGTAATATGAAATTTAATTAACATTACCTGGTGCATTTTGTAAAATGGGTAGTAGAGTCATTTTAAAAAATTTAACTGTTTGTGGTGTTAATATAATGGAACCTGGTGGAGAATGAAATTTCAAAAAAAAACATGGGGATTTATGAAAGTCAATTTCTAAAACACGGTGTAAAGTGATAAAACCCCAAAAGTTAACACAATGCGAACTCAATTAGGATTTCAAAAATATTGACACATTCACTTACCATATATTTAGATCATATATATATATATATATATATAGGAATCATCTTAGACTTTGTTACCAAACGATGAATAAGGTAGGGTTAAATTATAAGAAGGATCCTGTTTCAATGTGTGGGAGCGTAATTAAACGTACTGCCATGGGCCATGGAAATCCAAAAATGAGGAAACTAATGGGGGAAAGGACAAGGAGTTTCTTGGCAAAACTGTAATGGAGCTAAGGTCCCCTTTCATATGAATAAATAAAGTAGTTTGGGCAAAAAAAAAAGGACAAGGAGTAAGTTTGCTTGGAAAAGAGGGTGTGGATTCGAACAACCTTCTTCTAATTTTCTCATGATGACATGATTTCACGTAGACAAAATGTATTTTCGTGATCAAGAATATTAACTTCAAAATCTATCTATTTAATGATAATACGTTTTGAGTTAAATGTCTACAAAATTTAATAAACTGAAGTTTGAGTAATGTTTTCTTAATGATATTATATTTGTAAATGCTTGTATCCACCCTCTTCGTGAAGAATGAAATTGCTTCCCCCAAGATTCGATCCAACAACCTCATGGGTTTAAGAGGGATGTCCTACCACTAGAGCAAAGGGTGGTGGACATCTCTATTCGTTTTCACTCTCTATTTTAATAGGAAATGCTCTAAATTTTTTGTTTGCCTGCCCCGTAGTAATAAAGCTAGAAACCTGTGAACTCATCACTAGTTGGTATATATAAAGGTTGTGAATAATATAGCATTGACAATAAATAAAAAAAAAAAAATCAATAGCAGGCTAATAGCCTAGTTTTTATTAATTAAGCGAGAAAATGAACAACAACAACAACATTGTGGAAGCAGAACAAACCACTACATCAACAATAACAACAAAAACTTAAAGATAAGAAGAAACAAAGGAAAGATATATGATGCGCTAAGGTGGAGGCATAGCTTATTCTTGAAATTATTTTTCGCCCTTGCAACATTGACAGACTTTGTCGGAGTCCCAACCATAAACATATGTACAAGCATAAGCAGAGGCACCCTCAGTGGCACCCAATCCCTTGGAAAGTACGTCGCAATATTCCTTACATTTTTGTTCCCCATCCGAACCGCAAAAGCGTCGTGACATAAAAGGTCTGTCTTTAAATGAGAACCCTAACCCCTTCTTGCATGTAATCGGAAACTCACCGCCTTTACTTACGCAAGCTGCCATTTATATACCGATTTATATTTAAGTATCACATGTCGCTTTCGAATATAAATATACATTTTCCAATTTAAAAATAAAAAGAAGATACTAAAATCACAAAAGATTTTGACAAAAGAAGTTGTCCAGCTATTGGGACGGGCGGTTTGAGATTTTGACTAAATCTGAACCGTTTAAAGATGAATATCACAACCACCACATTAACAAAAGAATTGAATCTTTGAAGCCTAAAATGTCTTTAATAATGATAGTTATAGAGCTTATTCAATTTATTTTAATTTTAACGGTAACCATATCACGTCAGAAAAATATTTTGAAGTTAGTACGGCCTATTTGAACTTTTTATGAAGGTTGGCATAATATGGAAAAAGAAATTGAATGAGATGCTTACCTGGAACGAATTCATCACCAGCTACACTAGATGCCCCATTAAAGAAAATTAAGAAACCAATGAGAAGAAGGAAAAAAGCTGAATGACAAATTTTTGCCATAAGGATTTCTGATGTTTGATCACAAATATTTGATATCGAATTTGCTAGTCAAAATGGTCTGTATTTATGGTCTCTCACTTTAATCATTTGTGACTTGTTAAAAAATTTAAAAATGTTCATATCTTAATAATTAATTAATTTACCAAATCACAAAATCTTTTAATTAATAGATTGAATGATTAGAGCAAGATTTGTCTTCATATATTTTATATAATATATAGCACTAATTATATTTTGATTCCTAATTTGTGATGAATTTGCAAATTTGTCCCTAAAAGTTCAGAGGTCAAACAAATTTGGCCCCAATTCTAGATGTTCCCAGTTTATTTTTCACCTTCTAATTTTACGTTCTTTTTTTTATTATTTTATTCAATCCTATCTTTTTCCTCTCCTCTTATTTGTCCACTTTAAATCAATTTCATGCTTCGAAAATGATGCTATGTGTGGCACGAAACTCGGTCGAATCCTGGCGGGATGACATGTCGGGCAATGATTTAGAGAGAAAAAGTAAAAAAATTTCTCTCTCTAAATCATGGCCCGACACGTCATCCCGCCGGAATTCGACCGGATTTCGTGCTGGGCCATCTATCACGGTTGTTTCCTGCTTAGGGTGTGTATCGGCAACTATCTCTCTCTCCTTTCACCAATCCCTTTCATTTCGGGATTGGGAGATTTTATAGGCAATGTGCTTTATTGTTAAAGGGAATGTATTTTACAAATTTGACTTGGTCAAGTGATTATGACCAAATTTGGTTAAAGGCAAAACCACTTTTGGGGGTTAAGTTCACCCTCCCGGCGAAAAGTCACCCGCGGCCGGCCAACTTAATTTAAAAAAAGGAAATTTTATTCATTTTCTTTAAACCTTCTTCATATTCTTCTATCTTCTCATTTTCACAAATATGCAAATACTTAGCATCTAGGGTTTGTTCTAAATCATCAAAGGATGAGATTTTTGTATACTTTCTAGACTTCCCGACCAAATCAAATTAGGATTTCAGTACTTGTGAGCTTCTTTAAAAGTTTTATTGCCCCAAATCTAGTAACAACATAATCAACCGAATCATTAGGGTTACATAGATTTAAAGGAATAACAAATTGGGTAGAGCATATAATTGAGATGGGTTTCTTTGAATTAGAGATAAATAAATTGTTAGAAGTTAAGGTGATTTAGAAGATTGAGTTTTTGAAGGAGTATTGACTTGAGATACTGTTAATAGGGTTTCTAAGGAGAAAATTGGATGAAGCTGCCATTACAATTTCTCTTGAGAGAGAAAAAACAATTTTTGTAAAAAATGAATTCTGCAAATGGAAGTTTGAAGGAAGGAGAAGAAGGAACGAAGAAGAGAGAGAAAGAAAAGATAAGTCCGGTAACGGGCCGACCTAATCGCGATTGGGTCAAACGTTGGTTGGGCATTGCCTTTAACCAAACTAAAGATTGCCTTTATCGAGATTGCGTATAACAACTCTGGGCATTGCCTATAAAATCTCCCTTTGAGATTTAACTAAAACTTGAGAACATGTGAAAAATAACTGACTATATTTTCTGATTACTAGAGTAATCATTTAACATGCATACATTTTCTCACAAATTTTCTCTTCTCCAGCAAAATTAAAATTAAAACATGTTCGTTATTTAGTGATTAATTTACCAATTCTTATTAGAGCAACCAAATCACAAATCTTTTAATTAATACATTAGTAATCAAAGCATAGTCTGTCTTCATAAATTATTTAATACATATCACAGTACTAATTAAATATTAGCTCCTAATTTGTGATTAATTCTCAAATTTACCCCTATATGCTTGGAGGTCAACTAATGCCCTCCTTCCAGATGTCATTTTTGATGGGCACTTTGTTTTTCACGTTTACCTTTTTAATATTTGTTTCTCCTATCGTATCCTTTTCTCAACTTAAAAAAATCTTATTCTTTTCTCCTTCCTCTCATTTGTCCACCTTCAATTAAGTAGTTGGATGAGAGTTCTCGCCTAATGGATACGTGCCGGCAACTCTCTTCTTCTCTCCACTACCGGGAGGTCCAGGACCCTATCTTCTTCCGAGATAGAAGAAGAAAATACTAGAACATGTTCGACACTTCTAAGTTTGTGATTATCCAACTTAAACCAATGGTCAAATTTTAAAATATTAACCTTCGTAGAGGTCAATTGTGTTTGTAATCGTTGATGTATTAATATAACTAGGTTTCCGCCGCGTCCTACGGACGCGACAGATCCCTCTTAGCTAATGCCGGAATGACAATTAACAATTCTTAAAAAGAAACTGGGTATGCAAAAACAGAGAAAAATGAGTAATAAAGATGATAAGGGAGAATAAATAGGGAATAGATAGTAACGAACCCATAAATAAATTTAAAACGTCACAGAAAATCGTGAGCAGGGAGAAAAAATACGTGGGGAGTTGTTATTGTAAGGATATCCTAACCGATTTTGGTCAATTTACACTAATACCCTTCTATTTTGATTTAACTAACACGAAAAGAATTTTATATCATCCCTTAGATGTAATCTTTATCAAACTCCTAACAAAAATGGACGGTCGGACTTATCCGCACTCCCTAACTAAAAATCCTGGGTCCGTCCCTGAGTGCTCGACTAAAAAAATATCTGTCGACAACTCTCTTTCTTCCCTCTTTCTTCTCTCGACTACCACCAACCCTATGTTCCTCCTAGATAGAAAAAGAAAACACGAACATGTTCAATTCTTCTAAGTTCGTGATTATCCAACTTAAACCAATGGTCAAATTTCTGGCTATCCAATGCAAAATTAATTAGCTATGAATAGAGATAACCTAGATATTATCTGTTTACTGGACTACTTTTTTTCAATGAAGGGTTGATAGACACGTGTTTACATGTCTAATTTTCTTCGGGATATGACTCAAAATCAATTTGAAATTGTATTACTGACTTCCTCTACTCCGACCAGCTTGCAAAAAATAACAGGGGCGGACATACCACTTTCTGTCAACATAGAATCCGTGAGAACGAAAGACAACCATTTTGTATGATGCACGCAGAGGTGTTTGTGGTGATGGTAGCAAGTGAACAGTGGTGAGTGTGGTGAAAAATAGAAGAGAGAGAATGCCACCAAAAAATGGAGGCAGACTGACCACCTTTTGTGAGGGATTGGTAGAAGGGGTCAATGGGAGGAGAGACAATGCCACCAAGAAATGGTGTCGAACTTCTAGAAAAAAGATGTCGAACTTGTGGACTAGCAGAAATTGGGAAACAAATTTAAATAACTTTACTATGATGAAATGAGGTAAACTAAGAAAAAAATTAAAAAAAACATCTACACATAATACAAGAGAGTTACGTGATTCAGTTGGTGGTAGGGCTGTTCATCGGTTGGATAACCGAAATTTTGAAGCCATCCATAGACCGAACCGGAAGTAGCGGTTTCCGAAAAACAATGGCCGAGCCAATCCGTCCGTGGTTCGGTTCGGTTATCCAACCGAACACTGTATGAGCGGTTTGGTTCGGTCGGATAACCGAACCACCACCTGCAATTTTAATACACCTTATTTTTGATTTTTCAGACATAAACCTGCAGCACCTAGTTTTCATTTTCCGACACAAGCCTGCTACAATTTCTAATTTCGACATAAACCTGCTGCAACTACAAGTTCAAAACGTAAAGTATTCAACATTAAATGACAATCATCAAGTCACATTCTCAACAATAACTCATTAAGTGATAAAAGAAAATTATAAACATAAGTTCAAAACGTAGAGTCGTAGATTGCTAAATCCCTCCAGATCCTTTCCTTCCTCCGTTCCTCGTACTAAGAACGCTATCTCCATTCCACATTCATTAAGCTACAATATAAACAAACACAAAAGACATTATATTGCAATTCAAATATGACTAAGAACCAAAAAGATTAAAACACAAATACAAAAATAAAGAACGAGGTTGCAATGTAAATCAAACTAAGAACCAAAATGACACAAATTCATAAAATAAATGAGAACTTGAGAAGATTGTGAAGTTGCCTGATTCAAGTTCTTCAAACTCATAGATCATCATCAAATTCAAGATCATCCACATTACCCAAGACACCTGCAACCCAAATAATATCAACGTTTTAGAGAATAATATAGCTAAAACTTAAAAGAAATAAAACTACAAATACAAAAGAATATCAAATATCACATTACCAGACTCAAGTTCTTCAATCTCATCCATGGAAGCACGAAGATCAATCCCTGAACCAACTCGTATCCAATTCTGTGTGCAAATCAATGCTTCTACTGTTCTTGGTGACAAACTACTTCGAAATGGATCGAGGATTCGTCCACCCGTGCTAAATGCTGATTCAGAAGCAACGGTAGAGACTGGAACAGCTAAAACATCTCTTGCAATACATGATAAAACTCTAAATTTTGTAGAATTAATCTTCCACCAAGCTAAGATATCGAACTGAGACTCCGATCGACTCTCACATCCTTCCATCAAATACTTATCAATTTCAGTTTTGTATTCTACACTATCACTTTCCTTAACACGCTTCTCAAATCCAGCTGCAAGTAGTGATTCAATATCAACCTCTTTATCATCATTTCTATTTTCAACTTGATGTACGGTTTCACTAACACCTTCATTGGCACCAAGGTAAAGTAACTTATATTCATCGTATAATTCTTCTAAAGTTCTCATTACCTTTGATGTTAAAGCACATATCTGCTCATCAGAAAAGGAAAGCAATTCCAAACGATATCGTAGGCCTGTTTCCTTTTGTCGTGGATCAAGTAATGTAGCAATAAAAAGAATCGGGTTAATCTTACCATAGTCCCAGTATTTGTTATACTTCTCTCTCATATTATTTGCTACTGCCCTCAAAAATGGATCCTTATTTTCTGACCACAATCTTATTTGAGTATGAATCATGCATAATTGCCAAATAAACGAATCAGATGTAACATGTAAAGATCCAGAAAATTTCAAAGTTGCATCATAAAAAACTTTCAAGAATTTAATAAAAGCACGAGCTACTTCCCAATCCTCATCTGTAGGAACCCCTTTCTTCTCACCTTCACTACACTCACGGGCAAACGTTTTATCTTGTTGCTCTAATCTCTTAAAAGCTCTCTGAAATGGGACTGCACTCTCTAACATTAGATAAGTAGAGTTCCATCTAGTAGTAACATCTAGACACAAGTTTTTCTTCGCAGTTATTTTCTCTCTTTCAACACATTTTTTGAACTTGTGCAATCTCGCAGGAGAAGCCCTAACATATCTCACCATATTTCGAATTTTGTCAATTGATGGCCCATACTCCTTGAGCCCAGCAGTAACAACAAGGTTTAATATATGGGCACAACATCTCATGTGCATAAAGAGACCCCCCATTATCGACCCCTTCCAATTGTTTACAGTTTTTGACAAATGTGCCACAGCCAAATCATTAGAGCTAGCATTATCAACGGTAATTGTGAACACTTTGTCAATTCCCCATCTAAGTAGACAAGATTCTACTGCTTTACCAATCATTTCTCCCTTGTGGCTCAAAACTTGACAAAAATTCAAGATTTTCTTATGATATTTCCATTCACTATCAATGAAATGAGCAGTAAGACACATATAATTAAGATTTTGCACAGAAGTCCATGTATCTGTAGTAAGACACACTCTTTGACCAGATGATATTAAGAATGTCTTTAAAACATTCATCTCCTCCAGATACATGGACAAGACATCACGTGCAACTGTGATACGAGATGGGACAGTAAACCTACTCTCAAGAACGTAACTATAATCTCTAAAACCTTCACCTTCAACGTGACTAAATGGTAATTCGTCTTTCACAATCATTCTGGCTAATGCTCTACGACAAGCCTCTGCACTAAAAGTAGTGGTACTTAGTTTCCCTCCTTCACCCTTAACTTTTTCGAAAGACAAACTTTTTTGATTTGTCTCTCTACCGGGATACTTCTTACACTTGTATCCTATGTGACTTTTCAAATTAGATGTTCCATTTTTTTTTTTCGAGTCACATGCATATTGTGCGCCACAATAATTGCACTTAGCTTTATCTCTTCCTATTTTGGTAAAGTGAGTCCAAGCTTCAGAAGGAGGTCTAACAGGTTTTTTCTTACCAGAAGGGGTAGTTCCTTGCCTTTGAGTCAAGGTTGCCGCAGATTGGGTTGTCCCTCCAATTTCATCGTTTTGCTCCATAGGTGTTGGAGGATCATGAGTGAGATCTGTAGGCTCCGATGATGACGGAGCTGCATGTCCCATCTGAAAATGAAGAAGAAACCAAGTCTTAAAGAGATGAATAATTAAGGAATATAAACAAGTTTAACACCACATTATAAAGATAAAAGATAAGTGAGAAAGATAATTACCGTAACTGATGCAGACGAGGAAGCGGTAGCCATACTAACAATTCGAAGTGATGAATATTCAAAACCACATTAAACCTGAAAGAAAGATAAAAGGAAAGCATTAAATAATTATAAAAGACTGACCACATAAGCATTAAATAATTCGAAGTGATAAATATTCATCTATGTTAATTAACTCCATTATTAGAAGTTTCTATAAGATTTTGTTAGTATGTTCTTTGAAAATTCCTTACAAAAACTGATATTGATCCTTTAGTTTTTACAAAATAAAATCACAAGGAAACCTCAAGAAGGAACTCCTGATTGGTGGTCAAATGATACTCAAAAAGGAACTCCTGTTGTTGTAAAAATGGAAAACCCTAATTGGTCTATGCTTGAAGTAGAAACTAGTTCTGATAATGGTTTGATTTCAGGAGTTGATAAAGGTAGAGGAAAAAATGCTAAACAACTAACTTGGGTTCTTCTTCTCAAAGCTCATAAAGCAGCTGGTTGTTTAACATCTATTGCTCCATTGATGTTCAATCTGATTAGTGCTGTTAAACGTCGAGTTGATTCCGGTAGAACAGATTCAGATTTCGGCAACGAGATCGGTAGCACCGAGAACCAAACAGTGAAGAAGAGGTTCTATTTCTTCATAAAAGTATTTCTATGGTTATCTATTGTACTATTAGGGTTTGAAATTGCTGCTTATTTTCAAGGTTGGCATTTGGGTTCTCCTCAATTACAATTACAAAATCTTATAGAAACTTCTAATAATGGAGTCAATTAACATAGATGAATATATCTATATATATATAATTGACTAATTAATTTAATCACTATCATGAATTCTAGGAGATAATTAGATAATAACACATGCAGATCTTAATCAAATCATTCATATATATGTATTAGTAATTAACTAATTAACATGGATGATCTTAATCAAATCATTTAAATTTAGCAATATAAAGAAAAAAATTAAATGAAACCCTAGATTTTTCTTACCTCCTGATTTTGTAGAGAGAGAGAGGTTTAAACTACAAATTTAATGACTTTAATCACCTTAAATCATTAAATGAAACTAACTAAAGAACTTTCAAAAATAAACCCTAGATTTTTCTTACCTTAATCCTTCGCTTGAGAGAGTTCGGTGGAAGAGAGATGGTGGACTGGTAGCTTACTAGCTTGAGTAGTTGAGTTTAATGGAAGAGAGATGATCCGATTTTGAGGGAGAGAAGGCGAGAGTTCGTCACTTCGTCTGTTCGAGCCTTCAAGTTCGAGGAGAGAGAGGGCGAAAGGATTTTGAGATTTTTCGATTTTGGTTTGATGGGAGTTAGGGTTTCTGGGTTTTTTTGTTTGATGGGTCGTGGGACGGTTCGGATCGGTTACCTCGGTTATCCGAAACCCATATCCATACACCGATCCGACGCCCTCGGGTTTGGGGTTTAAATACCCGAGCCAATCCATAACACCTTTGGATCGGTTACCGAACCGGCAAAAACCGTTTGGATCGGTTTGGATTGGGCGGTTTGGATACCTAATGTTTACCCCTAGTTGGTGGGGCCTAATCCATGACAGTAAAGCCCAAGATGATTCTACTATGATAAGAATAACAAGTTACACAGGGATTCGTTAGAATTCAAAATAATTAGATATCTCTAGGATTTTAGTTTATATAGTAACTTATAATGCCACCGACACACCGCGTCACTGACTTTCTCTCTAATTCTGAGAATATACACGAGTACCTTTGATGTACAAACGCAGCGGAATTAAAGAAGACGAATAAACTTAACAAGAACGATAAAATAAAGATGAATTAACTCGAAAATACTAAACTTTATTAAACTCAAAAGGGGTTTTCTCTTCAAATCTGAGAATAATGGACAGACTAGATATCCTTTTATAGGATTTTGGACTTTCCTAGATAGACTTAAATTAGACTTTCCTAAATAATTAAAAGACTGCAACTTCCTAAATAGCTAGACTCAAATCTGGACCTTTCCAATTATTGGAAATACTAAAATAACATAATTTCCTAAACCTAGATTCTCTAAGAATCATACTAAAGTTGGGACTTCCTAAAAACTACTCCTCATGGCCGGGTGGCCTATGGCCCGGTTTGGCCATGGAAAAAGCCTCCACGCCGGGTGCTCCTGCATCAGCATCCCCTTCAATTGGTAATAACGTCACAATGTTTTTTTTCCACGGAAACTCATAAACATTCAAACGACCACCTAAGTGGCATCTACATGTGATTGCCATGGCCGTCTCAATATGATGTGGCATAAGTCCATATCTGTGACATCACAAGTAACTGCAGACAAATAAGAAGAACCAATAGAAAGATTAATAGTACACATGCGATCAACCCGCGTAGTAGTACCCGACTGAATCCATGCTGTTTTATACGGATTGGACTTAGTCATTGTAGTAATACCCAATAAGTTGACAAGCTTGGTAGAAATTAAATTCTCCACACAACCATTGTCAATCACAATAGTACATACTTTATTCAGTACTGTTCCCCGTGTAACGAACAAGTTCTTTCGTTGAGATAAAGTCCTCTCGAAAGGTGTAAAAGGAACTCTCCGAGTTAGTAACATAACTCGATCACCGTTGTCTGGATTAAGGCTAACACGTTCCAACTGTTCTTCTTCTGAATCAGAATCTGATTTCCACTCTACAATATTTGCTTTACCGCGAGAGGGGCAAGCATTAGAATAGTGTCCCATTTCATAACAACGATAACACTTTACTGGTGGAGGTTTCTTATAAGGATTTTCGGCTACTATTTTAGATCCCTCATCCGATTGTTTTGTTTGATCCAATTCATCCGGTAAAGTTCTAACTGATTGACTTCTAGTATTGTGTCCTCGGAAGATGGAACGTGAATCTGATTCGAAAGATCGAGCTACACTGATACATTCAGATACGGAATTGAAAGACCGTAAATTAACCAAATCTTTAATATCATTCCGAAGCCCGTCTTTGAATTTTTCCACTTTCATTGATTCCGAATCAGGGAGATTAAGCCTTGTAATTAGGCGTTGGAATTCCGAAGCATACTCCTCAACTAAACGTCTTCCTTGACGGCAACGTAAATAATCAACACACAATTGGTTCTCATAGTCCGGAGGGAGGAATCGTGAGAAAATTGATGGTTTAAGTTCTAACCATGAAGAAATAGGCGGACGTTGTGACAATCGTCTGTGTTCAGCTTCTTGTTTCCACCAAGTAAGAGCTGTTTTAGAAAGATACCCGGTTACACAACGAACTTGTTCCGGGCCTTCAACCTGCATAACATCAAAGACAATCTCGAGTCGCGAGACGTAGTCCAAGAAATCCTTTATATTGATTGAACCATCGTAAGATGGTACTTCCATTCGAATACGGTATGAGGGGTTAGGATGTTGATACTCGGTGTCGGTGGGGTGGTGTTCAAATTCCGTTTGTGGGTTGTGGTGGCCGACGGTTGTTATTCGAGGTGGAATGGTGGTTCAGTTATACGGTGGGATTGGTTCTCGGTTGCGGTGGGGAAAGGCGTTTGCTTCTCTGTTGGGTGTTCGGTTGATGGGTTGGTAAGTATCACATGGTTGTGGGGTTGGGGTGTTATCGGTTTGGGGATAGTAGGTGGGGAAGGGTTCGTTTTAATTGTGACGAATTGGGTTTAGGGTTTCTCGTGGACGGTAGTGGGGAGTGGTGTCACGGTTGTTGAAGAACGAGCGGTTTTCGGATGGTTGGTTGTGGTAGGTTGCATGTGGTTTGGAAGGAGATTGGTTGGTGGTTGGGTTGAGCGAATTGGGTGTGTAATGGGTTCTCGGGTCAATGTAGGATTGGGTACGTTTGGATGGACCCATGTTTTCAGGTTTGTTGTTGTTGGTGGGGTTATGGTGTTCCGAGGTGGTCGAGTGATGGGTTCGGTCGTCGGTGTAATATGGTTTCGTATGTTGTTGTTGAATGCCGATGGGAGGTAGAAACGAGTCGGTGAAGGAGAAGGACGGTGATGGTGGGGTGTTGGCATAGGAAGGGTATGTGAGTGGGTGGGATGATGTATTTGTAGAGTAGTTTGTGATCAAAGGAGATGGGATAACCGGACAAGGGTTACTGATGGTGTGGCCAAAGAGTGGTAAAGATGTTTCAGTAGGAAAACCCTGAGGTGTTAAACGGGTGGTGTTGATTGTGGAAGGGGTAGTCATTGGTGGTGAGGGTTGATGAGGGGTGACGGTGGTGGGAGGTGGAGTTTGGTTTTTACACATACCTTCGAGTTGCTTGGAGATGTTGTTGATGGAGTTGGTGAGTTGATCGAAACGTTGATCGATCCGATCGAATTAGGCAGCTATTGTGCTTATCACATCTTCGTAATGTATCAATGTCTTGTAACGACTAACATAGATTGCAGTTGAATTCTCAAAAAAAAAAACTAAATCAGAAAAAGATAAAAACACATTTAATATTTGCAAAATACACAACCAACAAAATAAATTATCAATTGTTTCACTTGTGAGAAGAGATCGTGCAAAGACGTATAACGCGATAGTATTTAGTCGGAACTAAACCTTCTCTAATACAGTTCATGTCAGCTCCGCTATCCACCAATGCTACTGCATTAGTAATGGTATATTCTTTGTTGATAACAATATTAATACTTATATACCATTTCTGATAGGTAATTTTCTGCATAGTATTTAAAAAGATAAGATTATTATCTAAAATACTAGATGGTTCTGTGTTTAGAATAGCAATCGATTTATCTTTTGATTGATGTTTTTCAGCTAGACTTTCTAATTGAATAAGTCTGATATTTTGGTTATCTATCTCTTCTCTGATGAGTTTTATTTCAGATTTAACTATATTTACCTCACTTCTTAAATCTTGAGAAGTAGAAGGTTTTAAAGAAGTTTCTGGTTTTCCTTCAAGTCTTTGAAGTACTTCTTTCATACTGTAATGTTTAGTAATATTTGGTTTCTCAAAGGAACTAGGAGAGTTTTTTGTCTGTTCTAAGCAAAATTGTAATATTTTACTTTTTAGCAGAGGGTCTGTTACTTTATCTATCATAGATATTATTTCTGATTGAGTATCCGTTAAAACATTAATACTCAAGCCATTCATTTCTACAATGGCTTTCCAATAGTCTTGGTTTTTAGAACATTGTCCTGCACAAGGTTCCTTTTCAGATATATCTTCTGATTGGCTAGAAGATAGAAAGTCAATTTCATTAACATCCTCAGAGTCACTAGAAGATGAAGATTCTTCTTCAGTATTAGAGGTCAGGAAAACTTTGCTTAATTCAGCTTTTAGATTGTCATCAATTTTTAATTCATTCAGTTTTCTTTTTGTAGAACATTTATTAGCATAATGCCCTATTTTTCCGCATTTAAAACAAGTTTTATTACTTGTTTTTTGTCCTGATTTTGTTTCAGATTTATTAGGAATATAATTTCCTTTAAATCTTTTCTTATGTCGAGGCTTCTGATAATAAATTTCTTTATTCTGTTTGTATTTTCTTCTTTTCTTATAATAAGATTTTCGAGAATACTCTTTCGAATCTCTAGAATTTCTTTTATGAGATTTTGGATAATCAATTTTCATATCATATGCAAATTGACTACAGAATTCACCAATTTCTTTTTTCCCATGCAAATTCTGTTTTTTCAATTGGTATTGTAATTTCATATCATTACAAATTTCTAATCCAGTTTGAACACAAGTAGTAATTATATGTCCATAAGTTAGATAACTATAAGAGATGATGTTTTCATTATTTTGATCTCTTAGTCTTTGTCTAACTTTTTCAGCAAAAAGAGGAGGAAGTCCATCAATGAACTTAGCCTTCCAATATTCAGAATTAGCATCATTGCGTTGCATAACTTTACAGATAAAGACATCTTTATACCATCTAAAATGGGTTAAAGATGGACATCTAAGGTTCTGTAAAAGTTCTCGACTTTTCTCTTGCCTTTGAGGATGACTCCCCACAAAATGCAAAAGAATAGTCTGAAGTAAAGTATAAACTGCATCAGGTTTAACTTGTGCAGTATTTGGTTCAGGTTTTGTAGCTGTGAAAATTTCAGTCTGCTGGGCAACAGTGAGAACATTATCCCACCATCCTTTTAAGGCACCAACAAAACCAGTAACAATGAATTTAGCCACAGCTGAATCATCATTACCACTAGCTTTGCAAATGCTGGCATACATTAACATTTTATGAACAACTTCATAAATTTGATATTCTGAAAGACCATCAATATTCCATTCATAAATGGAACGACTATTATAAGAATTCTGATTTTGATAAAAGTCTTCCTCAAAGAGGAGATCTTGAGGAGTAGGTCTTTTATAATAGGTCTTAAAACCTGTATTAGGTTCATTACCAAGTTTATATAACATGGTTTGAACTTTACTGATATCTGGTCCAGACTCAAGATCAGAGTTTTCAGTACTAGAATCTTGGCTAATAATATTAATCTTTAAATTTTTCATTCTTTCAATGATTAAATTAGCAAAGTCTATATCCTGTTTATCAGACAGTTTAAAGTCTTTGATTTCTGGACTAGGTTTAACATCTACTTCAACAATTTCTTTGTCTTTATTTTTTGAAGTGGATTCAACCTTGGTAGATAAAACTTTAGGTGTATCCTTAAGTTTTTCTTCAATACTACTCAATTGATTATGAATAGTATTTTCAATTCTGATTAATTGACTACCAATAGTCTGAAGACTTAGATTGGTATGATTGTGCTGTTTTATGACGGTAGTTACTGATTCACTAGGTATAGCATATGGAACTGCTTCTAGTGCTTTACTTTCATTGTCATTTTTAAGAGTCAAGGCTTCAGGTGGAGGATGAATAGAATTAATCTTAGTTCCATCACTCTTAGTCCACATTTTTGTATAATCTTCTATAACATGGATAGTTTTCTGATTAGGGTACCAATTATGAAACCAAATAGTAAAGGTTGTCATTTTTTGATCCCTTTCTAACTCTTGATAATAAATATTTTTAATATTTTCAAGAGTCCTACTATTAAAGGCTGCAAAAAACCAATTTCGGAAAGCTTCATGTTTTGTCATCATGAGCTCCTGATTAAGCCACTGTCTAGGTATTGATCCTGGACTATAATCCATAAAATTTTATAAATGGAAACTCATTTCAGATTGAGTCGGAGAAGTCCTTTGTTCTTTCTCCTGTTCAGTTGTCTGTTCAACATAGACTCCATGTGGAATTTGTTGATCAGAAATCTTTAATCCTAGGATGATCTGCTCTTTAAGTTCATCATTTGATACAGAGTATCTAGATAAACTACTAGGATATGAGACTTTATAGTCTTCTATCCTTTTGGCGGAAGAGCTTCTAGTTAAGCTTAGTTTACTGATTTTATTAGGGGCAAATGTTATTTCAACATCTCCCTCAGGTGTTTGGGTTATTTGATTTAAATTCCTGTTCATAATATTGACAGGTGGTACAGCATCCTGTACAACCCATTCATGTGGAAAGTCAATTTCTTCCCATTTAATTAACTTCGGAATTGCAATATTAGTAGTCAAGCAATTACTATCTATTACTATAGTCTTGCCTGGTTCACTACGCAGTATTGCGTTAGGAGTCAAGGTATTCATTACCTTATAATGAATCCTATATATTACTGATATTGTCTCAGATCCAGGGAGATAATTATATCCCTGTGTTTGAACATGCAGGGACACTGCCTCAAACAGATTTCTATCTGTCAAAGATAAGGTCAAATTCGGGTAAACATTAAAATAAACCGGTCCATGGCATAAACTAGTTTGGATTATTCCCATTAAAGATGGTAAAAAATCCAAACACCTAGCATCTCGCAAATAGGATAAGATACTGGCATTTAATCCGGCCAAAGTCAAAGGTTTGAATGCTATTTGAATGCATCCAACGTGCAGGTAGTTGTATTTAGATTTTAAATACTTTTCAATATCTTTAAGACTCAAAAGTCTAAGGGTTTTGACTTCTTGGTCAAGTCCGATTGACTGTTCAAGAGTCTTGATATTATTTTGACTAATGAAATCAAAAAATCCTTTTTTATAGATTTTATTTGATTTTATTGCGGGTATGGTCCATTGATTTAATTGTTTAGTTTGGTCAAACTCTTCAATTACGGAGTTCTTTATAGAACTTTCAGTTAAGTCTCGAGAATCCAATTGATTCATTGAATTAAATTAGAGGAAATCATATAGACTTAGCATAAATAGCAGATTATGATTTTTAGTAATTTCCTTTAAAATTATATTCTTAAAAATATTTATATATAATTATTAAATTACACGTCTGTCAACGGTTTAAAGGGTATCAAACGATCCTCAACGCCTACCCGGCAACAACGGATCTAAACCCATACGCGACTTGGGTGACGTACCATAATTCAAGGATTATAATAAATTATTTTTAAGAACAAATTTCTAAAAGGAAATTTCTAACTATCATAATTTGGATTTAGTCTATATCTACATATTCTCCTCTAATTCGGATTTAAGCTATCATGGCTCTGATACCAACTTTAAGAAGGATCGTTTAACATAAGAGATAAAGAGAAAACTTACAGAGATGGGAGAGCAGAAACCAGACTTAATCTTCAAAATACCGATAAAGAAAAAACTTACAAAGATGGGAGAGCAGAAACCAGACTTAATCTTCAAAATACTTCGGCTTTATTAATCTTCTAGCTTTAATTACAAACTACTATTACAGAGCTTGACAGAGAAAGAGAGAAGAAACTAAAAACTTGATAAGGAAAAACTTAGAAGAAAAAACTTAGGTTCAGAATGAACCAACATTCGGAATTTATAAAAATTTTTAGATGACCGGAACAGTTCCGGTTTCCAGGTCTACTTTGTCGTCTTCTGATGAATAGTGAATAGTAAAATTGACTTTTACTATTTGCCTTTTACTATTTGTCACAGTAAGCCGCCATCTACTGTTGGCACAGTAAGCCGCCTTCTATTGTTGAGAATAGTTCTTGACTCTTCCTGTCGAAATAGTTCTTGACTCTTCCTGTCAAAATAGTTCTTGACTCTTCCTGTCGAAACAGTCTTGACCTTTACTATTTAAGCTGACAATCACTATTTTGAATAGTGTCTTCTAGATGCTGATACTGTCGAATAATACTGAAATACGGATTTACTATACAATTGTACAGTAACTGTAGCAAACTACTGATCTTTTTGTTTGCCTTTTGCAGATTTTAGTAACTTCTGGGAATGCACTTCGATGATAGCATCCCAGTAATCTGCCATTGAGGTATCCGATTTTGCTGATTTTGAGTCATCGAAATCCTCATTCGGATCTTGGCTTTCTCCAGCCAATACAGCATACTGATTTTCTTGAGATGATGAGTCATCTAGAATTTCAGTCTCTATATCTTGCTTCTGATGATGAGCTAGGAATTGATTTTTAATTATTCCCATAGCTTTAATCTGTTGATCTACAGATGAAAGGTTCGGATATTTTTTCTGAATATCATCCAATAAAAATTGGAAAATATTATCAGAAGGTGAAATAGATACGGATTTTTGAGTAGCCTTATAGGCATTTATATATATATATATATAACGTCCACAATCTAATTTGACACCGTTTTTGTACAATATATGGCCTCCCGTGTAAGGGCAACAATGTTTTTTTATACCAATTCTATAGTTTCATTTATGAGAAAAAAATCGTGAAAAGATATGATGTATATATAATATATGGATTTCCTTACAAGGGCCAACAATTTTATTATTCATACCGTTTTTTGTACAGGTACAATTGACTTTAGAAATTTTATATAGACCCAAAATTACTACGGATATTTCAAATGTAACACCTTTTTTTAATATATTTATCATCCTTTTTATATAGATTACTAGAGTTATTATATTCAATATGGTTGTCCGTGTGGTTCAAGGTGTTGACATAAACTCCAGAAATCTGGAGGTCGTAAGTTTGATTCTCACAGGAGGTGGAATATGGGGTTATTGAGTTTGGGTTGCTAAAGGTATAAATAATGTAATAAATATGTCGGACTTTATGTCTTTTTCATGTTGTTGGGCTTTAGGCCTCTTTCATTACAAGTTGTTAGGCGGTAGGCGGTTATCGTGTTTATCGCATCTTCATGATGTAACAATTCCTTCCAACGACTAACGTAGATCGTAGTCGATTTCTCAAAAAAAAAAAACAATATGATAGTTATACGATGAAGAGATGTATTTAAACTGGATAAGTTCGATAACTACCATCATTAAAGATATATTATACATAGAGACCGTTAAAGTCATCATAGGGGAATGAGAGTCCATTCATAAATTTACTTTATTTATACTCTTATCAGAAGTCTATTAATGACAAATTCCATATTCCACTTCCACCTTAAATCGGGTCTGTGACTTTTGATTTTCAGAATGGATACAAAATCAACTGGCCAAACAGTTATTGGAAACACCTTTCTTTATCAATCCTTAACAAGTTCATATACGAAATTCAGAGTCTTATGTCGCGTCCATAAATTTGTGGCCAAATAATATACAGAACTTTGGGTACATTTGATATGTCATTTTTGGTGGAAACCTTAAGAGATAGATTCTCGTTACATAGTTTAGGGTTAGAAATGGTAGTTCTTTCTATTTGTGTTTTTTCGGATTTTGTTGAGTAAATTAGACATTCACGTCATCACTTATATTCACACACTTGATTTCTTAATCTTGTCACAACTTGGTGAATATAATTATAGTTCTTGGTTCAATGAAATTTTATCGATCAGGTATTCTTTTTGGTTAAATCTGGTTTCCGAGGTACTCCATAATCTCCCTCTTCTTACGTCCCTATGACGTTATATCTTTAGGAGAATTTGAAGACCTTTATGCCATTTATTTATTTCTAACTAGCATTTCGGTTTCTTCTCGGTCCCCCACATTTCGAGAGTATTTTCTCTTACTCATCAACTTAAATGGAATCTTACAATATTCCATATAGAGTACCATCCATATACTTAACAACATCTGCCCCCACAGTTCTAGGGTAACAACTGAATTCTCTTTTTTGACAAAACTATTTCTTACACAATTCCTTTAGTGTAGCGTTTTTAGTTTTGTTTCATAAAATGATAATTTATGATCATTAGAACCTTGAAATTTAGCATAAGGTGAGTTTCTCTTTAAACTCATTTCTTAAGTTGTATGTCTTAACATATACTAGCTTGAAGATTTACGAAGGACCGCCCCGTAAATTATACAGAACTACGAAGACTTAAGGATTATATATAATATCCCCTGATCTTGGTATTTTACAACAAAGGTCCTTTCTTTTCATATATATGAGGATTCTTTTGTAATTCTTTTCATATATATGAGGATTCTTTTGTAATTCTAAGGACCTTCCTCAAAATTATACTGATTTATCATCTGAATAACTTATGCAAAATAACTTATTTTCTCGAAGACAAATTTCATTTTAAAAATTGGCATTCTCCGTCAACTTTGTATTCGAGATTGTTTCACGGAATTTTCATTATCTGAGACCTATGAATTCTTTCAAATGCTTCATCGTCCTGTAACTCTTTGTATCAAAACCATTCTTTCGTCGACCTTGTCTAACCGTTTAGGTTTTGACGTTTGGCTTGACACATTTCTCCGCTCACTCATGCAGTTGTCTTCTTCGATTCTTCATTGAATTGAATCTCTAGGATCAAGTAGTCAAGACTTATATCTTCGTCATGAATGTCTCTCCATATTCTCAATAGCCGTTTTCATACCCATTATTTTACTCTATACTTGTTGGGCAGGGTGTCGATTAGCTCTTCGATATCTCTATAATCGAGAAGATAGTTAAGAGTCATCGACAAAGTAAACATTTAAGGCGACTATGTGTTGAGCCTGTTCCTTGCCCACGGCTAGGGAGGGTTAGCCTTTAATTAAATGCTTCACAAGACTCAGCGAGATTACATTGAACATCGTTTTCAATTCCATGGATCGAAGTCTATCCCTTTTAAAGTTCTATTTTTCCGCTCTGCTACACCATCTTGTTGAGGTGTATAAGGAGTCGTCGTTTGATGAAATATGCCATTCTTGGTGCATATCTCGGCGAAAGGAAATTCATACTCTCTCTATTGATCGCTTCTCAGAGCCTCGATCCTTTGATTAAGTTGAGTTTCTACTTTGGTTTTATAAAACTCGAACTTTTCGATTGCTTCGCCCTTATGCCTTAGTAAACAATATAACAAAACCAAGTAGGGTCATCGAGAAAGGTGATGAAGTACCTTTTGCCACCCCCAGGTTTGAACCATCTTTAATTTACAGAGTTCACTGCGAGTTGCGTCTAAAGACTTGAACGACATTTTAGTTATTTTTGACTCTGCACATGTTTGACATATTCGTCTTGACCTTTTCGAGTTTCAGAATTAACTCCAAGTTCATTAATTTCTTTGATGGCTTATTAGTCAGATGTCCTATTCTTTCGTGACAAATATTAGAGGACTTCAAAATATAAGCAAAACTATTAATTTCATTAATAATAGGTGCCAATGGCATTACAAAGGTAACATTTAGTTTAAATAACTCCAAAATCGTCCTTCCCAATATATATCCCTCTCTTAAGTAGGATAAAGTAATCTGACAAAAAGAGTAATTTGAACCCGTTCTTACTAAGAATAAAACCAGAAACCAAGTTGACTTGATTTGGGTGGTCAAGTTGTTTTCCTTGAATAAGGTCACTCCTTCGACTACCTCCGTATAGGAAGATAATAGGTTTTTGTCATTACAAATGTGACGACTTGCCCCGGTGTCGACCCACTTTTCTCTCTAGTTGTTAACCAAGTTAACTTCATATGCCACTGCACAGAGGTCCAGCTTCTGAATTTTCTTAGACACTTTGTCAGCTTCAGTAATCACAGCACACTGATTCTGATTGGCAGTGTCTTAATAAAGACAACTGCTTAGGTTTAATTCTCAAAGCCTCAATCTTTTATAAAGTTGAGTTTCTACTTTGGTTTTATAAAGTTCAAATTTTTCGATTCCTTCGTCCTTACTCCTTCGTAAGTAATATAACAAAACCAAGTGGAGTCATCGATAAACTGCTTCTTGAAATAGTTGTTTTTTCTTGGATGACCAAGAAATCAGAGGATTACCAAGATATACACAAGTATCTGAGATAGATCACCGTGAATCCAGGTCACCGGCCTAATCCACATCTAAGAAAGTCGTTACTGTTGACTGGAGACCTTCAACTTGGTAATCTGACTTAGATGACTAAAATAATCCATATCCCAGAGTGTCTTTGAGATAACGTAAAGTACACTAAAATGGATATCGGTCGGGCTATTCATAAACAGACAAATCCGGTTAACTAAATAAGTTATGTTAGATCTTGTAATAAACAAATATTGCGAAGCACCAACAAGTGATCGAGAAAGGGTAACATCTTTAAATAAGTTACCTTCAGTTTGGGACATTTTCTTACTCGTAGACGCTTTGGGATATAAGAGAATGTCCGGTGTACAAAATATTAAAGGGAAATTGTGAATTTTGATAAAGTTTATGGGGTGCAAATTTTTTAAGAGAAATAAAGCATCTTCTTCTTCTTCTTCTTCCTCATCTCCTGCAAACGCCACCAACTCCGGCCACCACCACTATCTTCGACCACCACAACCATGTTTCCCTCATTTTGTCTTTCTCTCTCCTTCCACCACCACCACTACCAACATTTATCCTTCATTTTTCTTTCTTTCTCCTTCCACTACCACCCCCACCACCAACAACTCCTCCTCCCTCCTTTTCTCTCTCTTCCTCCCTCATTTTCCCTTTTTCCATTCTCAATGTGTAACTTAGTGATTGAAGAGAAACAAATTGTCTATGTTTTGTAAGGAAGCCACTCTCTCGTAGAAATAGAAAAGAAATCTAGCTGGTGAGTGATGATACAGAAAATTTGAGAGTTAGTAAACCAGCCCGACCCAAAAGGCAAATACGGCGCCCAAGTTCAGAAACCTTAATTCTTGTCAATCGTTTGGAGTTTGTCCGAGTTCTTGGTCATCCAATTGAAATGATAATTCATCCAATCAAGGGCTTCTAATAAGTTGGGAAAATCAAGCTATCTTATTCTCTTTTTAGGGTTCTGTATACAGACAAATAAAACTACCAAAATAAAACGATCTTATTTTGATCCAGAATAACGAGAAAATATACACGTACAATTATTTTTCTAAAATCTAAGATATTCTTGAACACATTCCTAAATACAATATTTCATAATATTCTCAATACTACATTCCTAAATACAATATTACCAAATATTCTCAATACCCCCTCCAGTTGGAGCGTGGACGTCGCGAATGCCGAACTTGCAAAGAAGAAATCGTACTGACGAGTCCCCGATGCCTTAGTGAAAATGTCAGCGAGCTGCTAGTTGGACGGGACAAAAGATGGAGCAATAGTACTAGCAAGTAGTTTATTGTGAACTCTGTGACAATCAACTTCAATGTGTTTCATCCTCTCGTGAAAACCGGATTTTGAGATAAATGTAAAGCCGTTTGACTATCATAGTGAAGAGATATAGATTGTGGGTGTGACACGCCAAGGTATGATAAAATGGATTTTAACCACTTCAATTCACAAGTGATCATTGCCATGTACCGATATTTTTCTTCAGCGGAAGAGCGAGACACCGTGTGTTATTTCTTCGTCTTCCACGAAATGGGTGAATCACCAAGAAAAACAACCCAACCAGTAACAGACCTTCGGGTGAGTGGGGTACCAATCCAATCTGCATCACACCATCCATGTAACTGCATATCACACTTGATCTGCAAATGGATACCTTGACCTGAAGTACCTTTGAGACAACGCACAACCCGTAATGCCGCCTCCAATGATCTACTCGTGGTTGATGCATAAATTGAGATAAGATGTGCAAACTATATGATAAATCAGGTTGTGTAAAACACAAATAAATCAACCGACCCACCAACCGACGATGAGGTTTTGGATCATCAAACTGTTGACTGGTAGATATGGCCAATCGATGATTTTATTCCAACGAGACAACAGCTAGTCGAGCAACCCGACTTTAGAAATAATGTCAAGCGTATATTTGCGTTGACACAATACAAATCCATTTGGACCACGAACAACTTGTACCCCCAAAAAATATTTCAGAGTACGCAAATCTTTCATGTGAAAGCAATTACTGAGATAATATTTGAATTTCTGAATATCGTCAGAGTGACTGCTTGAGATAATAAGATCATCAACATACACTAAAACGTTAAGAAAAACAGAACCAAGTCGCAGAGTAAATAAGGAATAATCGGAATATGATTGACAAAATTCGTATTTCTTCAAAGCAGTAGATAATTTAGCAAACCAACATCGTGGTGCTTGTTTCAGCCCGTAAAGAGAGTTCTTGACTTTACAGACTTTCGTCCCACTCTCCACCTGAAACCCAGGCGGCATCTTTATATAAACCTCTTCTGTGAGATCACCATGGAGAAACACATTATATACATCAATTTGATGCATTTCCCAATTCCTTGCAGCTGCAACAACAAGAAATACCCTCACAAAAAACTATTTTAGCCATAGGAGCGAATGTTTTCGTGTAGTCAATCCCTTTAATTTGGTGATTCCCAATAATTACTAGCATGGCTTTCAATCGCTCAATAGTACCGTCGGAGTTATATTTCAACTTGTAGACCCACTTACACCCTAGAGCTTTCTTTCCCTCATGCATTCTTTGATTTCCCAAGTCTCATTTGAAACCAAAGCATCAATTTCATGACGCATGACATCCGCCAGCGGCTGTCTTTGACAATCTCAGAATAATTCCTTCAGAAAACACCACATCTTTGGATATAAAGAAATTTGTTTTGTCCAAATCATATAAACACCAACCTTTTTTTCATATGGGTATCCTATAAAAACACACCGCCTACTTCTACTAGCAAATTTATCTCCTGTCCTCACATGTGCATAACATAACGAACCAATATTCTCAAGTGGTCATATGTGGGTTCCTTACAATATAATATACTATAAGGTGTTTTCCCGTTCAATACTAAAGATGGAGTCTGATTTGTAAAATAACCTACAGTTAATATGCATTCCCCCCAAAAATCAATGGGAAGCGATCCTTGAAACCTAAGAACTCTAGCCACATTTAAAATTTGTTGATGTTTTCTCTCGACTCTCTCATTTTGTTGAGGCGTTCCAGCACAGGATGTCTGAAATATTTTTACACGTTTATCAAATTGTCGTTCAACCATTGATAAAAACATTGTAAATTTTTGCGGTGCTTCTTTCTTATCGACAAGTAAGTAAATCTAAACAACACGAGAAAAATCATCTACTATTGTTAAAAAATATGACGTACCACAAGTTGAGATTGTCTTACTAGGACCCCAAAATTCACAATAAATCAGTTCAAAAATTCCAGACGTTTTATTCTCAGTAATTGGAAATTTATCTCTACTTTGTTTTGCTCTTTGACAAACATCACAATTCTGCTGCAAGCTATTATACTACTATTATTTTGTTGAAAAACAAGTTCTGGAACTAACTTTGTCACTTGAAGTGAAGGATGACCCAAACATTTGTGCCAACATCGATAGTTGTCGTTTTATATATCTTCAAAGTCTGTGCTTCTCGTGGTATGCCCCAAAAATAATAGAGTCCATTGCGTTTTTCACCCGCACCAATTAGCATCCTCGAAGTGAGGTCCTGTATAACACACAACTTTTTAGTTAATCGACAAAATAATCATAGTTGTCGGTTAACTGTGAGACATACATTAAATTGCAATTCAAAAATGGCACATATAAGACATTTTCCATAACGAAGTTTCCGTCAAGAATGATAGTTCCTTCTTTCTCGGCCATAGTTACACTTTCGTCCGACAATTCCACAACACAAGAGTTGATCTCTCTCACATCATGAAGATCACCAAAGGCTCATGTCATGTGGTTAGAAGTACCTGTGTCTATAATCCAACAATCACTTACCTGTCATCTTCTCGGTTGTAGCAAGTTTTGCTCCGTCTAACATCCAAGAAGTCGCTGCCACTGTTCGATGGAAAACCCTGGTGGTATTACTGAGTCACCTCTCAGGTACTCGATTCACTCCTTCCTCGTTTGTTTCTTTTTCCATTGATGCGAGGTCGATCACCCCACCATTCTGGATATCCGTTTAAGGCGAAACAACTCTTTGATTCATGCCCAGTCATCTTGCAATATAAACATACCAAGCTAGATTTCTCGCGTCCATCTGACCGTGTTGTGATAGTAAGGGCCATGATATCAGTTGGTTCATCCTTTCCTTGAGAGAACGTTTTGACCCGCTCTTCTTGAATCAAAGGTTAGTACACTTTGTTCAGATTAGGAAGTGGGTCTTGAGCTAAGATGTTAGATCTGACTGTGCCATACACATTCTCGTCTAATTCCATAAGAAACGAATGCACTTTTTCTTCTTCCTGTTTCTTCTCCAAAATTGACGTAATATCACAGGTACACCTTCCACATGCACGTCGGCAGTTGTTCATAATTCCCGAGTTCATCCCAAATTTTCTTGAGTCGACCGTAGTAGTCTACAATAGTCATACCTCTTTGCTTGCAATCAACAAGTTTAGATTTCAATTGTGGGATTCGTGGTCAATTAGTGATAGATGTTATGCCCAATCGGGGTTAATGTGAACAATACGAGTAATCCAAGACAAGTAATAGGAATAGTAAAGAACAATCAAGAACAGAACACAGATATTTACGTGGTTCGGTTGGTGAGACCTACTCCACGGCGACAACGGCGCGATGATTTTCACTATGATAAGCAACAAGTTTACACAGGAGATTCGTGAGATTGTGTCTTACTGATATCTCCATAGGATTTAGTTTATATAGCCACTAAACCCTAATCCCACCGCCTCACCGACTCTCCACAACCGACTCTCTCTACAACTGACATTATGCACAGATAACACTAATCACCGACATAAGCCTAGCTTCTGCATCCCAGCTCTGTCTCGGAGTCCAGCTCCGCCTCACAGCCTTGCTTCACATACCAGCTCTGTGAAAAACTTGCAACCCTCGAAAAAACTAAAACCAAGAACTAAAAACTTCCACTCAAACCAAGAACTTGCAACCCTCGAAAAACTTCCAACCCTCAAACCCTAGCTTCCTTTTCTCCCTTGCTTCCTAGTGAAGAAGATGATGAATAGTCTAACTTGAATAAAAACCCTAGACTTAGTCAAGTTGACTAAGTCTTTAGACTACTTCAAACCCTTGACTTTGTCCATCATTAAAGACTCTTGACTTGGACCAAAAAAGGTGCCCATAGAATCTCTATTGGTCTCTTCCTCTTTGGGCTCTTGGGTTGGGCTTCTTTCTAAAGCAAGGGAGTGCCTTCATAGAATCCTTGTTTCAAGACCGAACCTCGGCTTCTTTCATTCACAACTTTTCCGTCCGAACTCCGAATCGACTTCCGTTTTCACCGTCGGACTCGTCATTGACCTCACTTGTTGTTCGACTTCTGATCTTGTCAAAATGACCAAAATACCCCTGGTGCTCTTTT
This sequence comes from Eschscholzia californica, assembly GCF_041429995.1. Lineage (NCBI taxonomy): Eukaryota > Viridiplantae > Streptophyta > Magnoliopsida > Ranunculales > Papaveraceae > Eschscholzia > Eschscholzia californica. Next base: position 36,381,232 of record NW_028238472.1, read on the forward strand.
CTTCCCATTTGCCGCATAAGATGAAAATGTGATAATTCGCTCTCTTTATTCCGAATTACACGCCAAACCCCAAATAAACTATCTAGCAATGAAAACACATAAATAATTAGAAATAAAACTCGAAAAGAACTAACTCATCAAAGTTAAGTGACCTAAATGTGGCATTTTCACGCCACATCACTAACGGATCCAAAATTCGGCGCCGAGGCCTGTAAACGGGTTGGCGAGTCGTAAACCGGGTTCGATACCAATCCATATTCAAGTCACTTCTAACAATTCTCCACCTTGACTTGAATATGCTCCTCTTGACTTAGATCTGCCACCATCATAGCTAAGCGCCTCTGAGCCATCGTCGCTCCAGCCCTGCTAGGGCTAACATCTGAAAAACCCAATCATGTCTAAGCAATGCTTAAACTTGAAAGTTGTAACTGTCTTGGTCAGCATATCCGCTGGATTCTCTGCCGTAGAAACCTTCTTCATTGTGATCTTCCCTTGTTCAATCACGTCCTTGATAAAGTGATACCTGACGTCAATGTGTTTAGTTCTCTCGTGATACATGTGATTTTTGGTCAAATGAATAGTGCTGATGTCGAAAATTGGCTCCTGGTTAAATCAGCATGAAAAGGGAGTTGATGCATGACAGCCTCCGTTGTGATGGAATATTCTGTTTAGAGAGGTGAGATTCCTCTGTTCAGCTCCGCTTCTCTGCTTTGCTCCGCTCCTTTGCTCCGTTTCTCTGCTCCCTGCTTCTTGCTCCAGCTCCTGAATCCTTGCTCCAGCTCTTGATTCCTTGCTCCTGTTCGTCTGTTCCCGAAGGGGGAAAACCTGCAAGGGGTTCGAAAACCGCTCCGATGCTCAAGACAGTCAGGGTTCTCTTTGCAGTAAAAGAATGAATATTGATTGATCCTTTTGGGGGGCGAGTTATGAGAACTCTGTTTTTTGGGGGGTGCGATCCTTCTGGTATGAAGAGATCTTTGGTTTAGGAGAGATGGTGTGTTCCTTCTCCAGAGATCGTGTCTTAAAGAAAGAGTCTGTTTCTTCCTCTTGAGCTCGTGTCCTTTGAAGGACGATGTGGGGGGCCTTTTATAGGAGAAGGTTGGCCGACTGCCCTTAGTGGCGGTGGTGAGGCGGTGGCAGTCAAACCCTAATAGAAGTTACCTCTTTTGAGTATCTAGGGTTTCTCCTCGAGTCTATCCCGGATCTCTCATAAGTGAAAGTTCCTAAGTTCAAGGATATTTCGTTGATATCTTGCCGGAGCGATAGACTCTAAAGGAGAAGTTTCCTCCTTTAGATACGTGGAGTCCAACCGGGCTTAAGCACTTCTAGATGTGTAACCGACTGAGATCTTTCTGGAAAGTCCGGGATTAAGTCATTAGGTTGCGCAACTTGGTATGGCGTGAAAATGCCACATTTAAGTCACTTAACTTTGATGAGTTAGCTCCTTTCGGGTTTCATTTCTAATTATTTATTTGTTTTTATTGCTAGGTAGTTTATTTGGGGTGTGACGTTCGATTTGGAATAAAAATATCAAATTATCACATTTTCATCTCATGCGGCAAAGGGAAGAAAAGAGCACCAGGGGTATTTTGGTCATTTTGGTCAAAATCAGAAGTCAAACAACGAGTCTAGTCAATGACGAGTCCGACGGTGAAAGCGGAAGTCAATTCGGAGTTCGGACGGGAATGTTGTGAATGAAAGAAGTCGAGGTTTGATTTTGAAACAAGGATTCTATGAAGGCACCCCTTGAGTTTTATATGAAAGCCAAAGTCTAAGCCCAAGTTGAAGAAGCAACCAAAAGAAGAGAGAACAAGGAAGAATTTAGGAGCACCTCCTAAGTTCTAATGAAGCAAACCCAAAGCCCAAAAAGGAAAAGAAGAAGAGATCTTAAAGGCATCTCTTTGTAGTGTTGTTGGGCTTGTCTCCTTAAAAGGATCATCTTCTATCATATTTGGGGGAGTCTGATTTTGAGAGAGAGGGGAGAACTAGGGTTTGAGAGTTCTAAGTTTTTTCTTCTGGAAGTGGGAAAGTTAGAGAGAGAGAGAGCTTGAAAGAGAGAAGAAGAGGGAGTGCCGGCCAAATGTTCTAAGTTTTTTCTTCTGGAAGTGGGAAAGTTAGAGAGAGAGAGAGCTTGAAAGAGAGAAGAAGAGGGAGTGCCGGCCAATTTGGCCGGCACAACAGAACGACGGGACAGCAGCTCCGGCACGGCAGCTACAACTCGGGTTCTTCAAAGTAGCGGCTCGGGACTCCATTAATCTTGCTCGGCTGCATCAAATCAGAACCAAAAACGGTGAAATAGCAGCTCGGGTTGAAGCTAAAGTGCATGGTACTATCACTTCAGCTCGGGACAGAACCTAACTGGCCGGAACAGCAAGGAGCAGCTCGGATTTTGGTGTATTCCGACCAGATTTTCTTGATTGTTTTCTTGGACGAAATACCCATCATTCTTGCCGGAAATTCTAGGGTTTCACTTGGAACTTCCTTATCTTGCTACCTTTGTGTTTGGTTGTGGTTTGTTTGTCTCAATTGTAGAAAGAGAAAGCTTCACCAAGCTTTCATGGTGGACATTTTGTGAAAAGAAGAAGATGATACCTCTGCTAAGGGGAAGACAAGTTCTGCTAGGTGGAGTTAGCATTCACACTGTTAAGAGGACTCCTATATTCTGCTTAGGGGAGATCAGAGACACTTAATGAACCATTGATGCTATCGACTCTCGCCTCGCATCTACATTAAAAAAGGGGGTTCTCAAACTAACTCCATAACTAATTCTATTTTCTTTCTTCGATTAATTGTAACATGAATGCTTAGTTCTTGTGTTGGAGTCTATGATGAAATTGTGATGAACTTGTGATTGTGTACGTGTTATGATTTAATAATTTTGATAATGAATCGAGCTCTCTTATTTCGATTACTTGTTTCAATCGTTTTTCATGTGTCTTATCAAGTACTTCGCATAGTTAATCGATTAGGCAACATTTTCGATAATTCGGTTTTAATTGTTTAGGAAGTTTGTTTGACTAAGTATTATCTCTGGACATACGTAGTGCTTATGAACATCGACCTTAGGAATCGAGACTAGGTTTGCATCAATCTATTGGATTGGACCGCACATAGTTGTAGGTGAACCACAACGGATTTCCGGATCCCGACATTTCTCTCACTTGTTTGCCTCCCCACTTCTTGTTGTTGCCCAACTCTTCTCTCACATCTCTCACTTACATAGTTTTCAAGGCGCGTCTGGTCTGTTGCTTTTAATGCTTCTTATCTGTTTGGAGAGGTCTCCTGGTTATCCCCACTTACTATAAATAGCCTGCTTTGGCTTCCTAATTCTTTCACAACCAAAAAGTTTGAATAACGTTTTGAAATTTCTTTCCTTCTGTTGTTACCTCATTATTTCTTCATGTTTGCTTCCCGAAGGTTCAGGATGAGGCCTCTATTTGAGTTTATGCCAAGCGTTCGCTTTGATGAATGTTTCTTCATAATGACCGTGATAAAGGATGGGTTTCTTCATAATGGCCGTGATAATTTCACGCGCTGTTATGTTTGAGCTCGGAGGAGGGTAAGGATCACCAGTAGTTCCTCCCGCTTAGGTGTTCAAGACAAGGTGATGATGCCAAGAGGGTTCTTTTGTCCTCGGTTGTCTTCCGGTCTTGCCTATACTTCTAGGAAGGGGTACCTGGTAGACTTTCGTTTCCTCTCCAGCCGAGACATGTGATTTTTTTCACGTTTCTTGGTCTTTTCTTTGTCCTTAAACTATTGGATTTTTTGTAATTTCTTCTGTAATAGACCCAAATTCTAGTGGTTGTTTTGGCGTCCTTTTCTGTAAATTCTTTTGTAATAGTTCGCCTTATGAATTAATAAAGAATTACCTTTTTCCTCTTTACTTCAGTGTTTTCCTTTATTTCCCACGTTTGGGTTGACTAGTTTCCCATGACTGCTCGCCGCAACTCTTCGTTGATCACGCCCTATCATCATGACCCTTTTTGCCCTATAAATAGATGTTTAAGGCAAGAATAACTTTTCCAAATCTCACCATGTCTCTTTTAATGGTTAGGGGAACTCTCCCTGGTAGTGATGTTAGAGTTGCCTTCTTCATGGTTCTGAACCGTGATGAACTTTCCATTGAACACTTCTGCATGGAAGTGGCTGGCGAGGGCTTTGTTGAAGTCCTTCGTCCGCGTGATCTTATGAGCGACGATCACCTCTCTACCCTCAGTTCCTCCAAGCCGCTTTATCCTCTGGTTTATTGTTTGACCGGTACTACCAGCACTTCTGAGCCTGCTCTTTTTTCTGCTGTGGGTTTTCTGGTTCGTTGCCGTGGGGGTGGTCGCCTTCTGGCCATCATGATCAGGGCTTCGGTAGATATTGGCAGACCGTCTTCATCTTCTTCTTCCTCTAGTGAAAAAGAGCTTGCCGCCAAACTATATTTTCCTGTTTTCTTAAATATGTAATCAAAAAGTTAATGTAATTAATCCTATACTAACTATTGCAATTTTTCCTAAGCTTACTACGCATGCTCCGAATGATTGCTCCTGCAAGAAAAGAGATTTAAGACCTAGTCTAGCATGCTCTAAGCTTACTATTCCCTTCTGCAAAATAGAACCCAAATTAGTCCTGCATAAAAAGTTTTGAATAGTATTAGAGTGTTTAGCCCTTCCCCAGGTTGTCTATTCCAGAGTTTGTCTTCGCATCACTGGCTTCTACAGGGCTCCTTCTTGGACCCCTGATCGTGGCTCTCGCTGCCAGAGCTGATATTGAGCTCGACAAATTTTGCTAAGGTTTCTCCTTAGACCTCTAGTCGTGGCTTTCGCTACCAGAGCTGGTTTCGCCAACTTGAGCCTGGCTAGTTTAACTAGGACTTCTCCTTAGACCTCTGGTCGTGCCTTTTGCTACTAGAGCTGGTTTCGCCAGCTTGAGTTTGGCTAGTTTAACTAGGACTTCTCCTTAGGCCTTTGGTCGTGGCTTTCGCTACCAGAATGGTTTCGCCAGCTTGAGCTTGGCTAGTTTAAGTAGGACTTCTTCTTAGGCCTCTGGTCGTGGCTTTCGCTACCAGAGCTGGTTTCGCCAGCTTGAACTTGGCTAGTTTAATTAGGACTTCTCCTTAGGCTTCTGTTCGTGGCTTTCGCTACCAGAGCTGGTTTCGCCAGCTTGAGCTTGGCTAGTTTAACTAGGACTTCTCCTTAGGGCCCTCGGTTGTTGCCATAGCTATCGAGGCAGTCTTGTCCCTGGTTGTGGCTTTCGCTAGCAGGGCTGTTTTTGTCAGCTTGAGCTCGACTAGTTTAACTAGGACTTCTCCTTAGATCTCTGGTTGTGGCTTGTGCTACCAGAGTTGGTTACGTCGATGTGAGCACGACTAGTTTTTGCCGGGACTCCTCCCGTGCCCCCAGTCGTGGCCTTAGCTACCAGGGCCGTCTTCCTCATATAGGCATGAATAGTTTCGCAAGGACTTCTCCACCTTCATCGGGGCGGTTGTTTTATCTAGGACTTCTCCTTGGGGATCCACAGGGACCACGTTTCCCTCGAGTAAAGGGTTGAGTTTAACTAGGACTCCTCCTTGTGAGGCCTCAGATCGCAGCCGTAGCTACCGGAGCTACCTTCTTTGCCGGCTTGAGCCGATCAGTGTAACTAGGACTTATCCTTAGGACCTTGGTGAGGGGTCGGTTTTTACTCGAGCAAAGTTCAGTTTAACTAGGACTGCTCCTTAGGGCTCTCGGTTGTCGCCGTAGCTACGGAGGCTATCCTGTCCCTAATCGTGGCTTTCGCTTAGCAGGGCTGTTTAAATTAGGGCCATTGGTCGCTGCTCTCACCTACCTGAAGGAGTTGAAGGAGATGTCCTTCGACCAAGGTGACAATGCGAACAATTTGTCGGATAGGATAATTGATGTGTAAGATCATTAAGTCCGATTGATTTAGGGATCGTAGAGTTGTAGCTAGAGACCAACTACGATCGTCGAATTACGAAGTAATTCGCGGCTAAACTTCGATCGGATCCTACAACGGGTTACACATAAGAGTGTCAAATTGATCTAGGATATGACTAGTGGGAGTGAGATATAATCATGGGAGTGTCCCATAAACATATCTCATAGGCCTAAAAAGGAATTAGGCAAAGATAGTACAAAAAGGCCAAAAACAGGGTTTTTGGGCCTTAGCCGATTCGGGCACTTCTAGGGCTCGGATTGGGCTGATTTTTGGAGGGACGTTTCCTTATGTTATGAAAATTAAATCTGCCAATTTTGGCTGGGTTTGGACGTCTCCTTCTTAGGGAATTGAGAAAATATCAATAGTTGCTATTTTCGACTATTTCCCTAAATCTTATTCTAAAGGGTGTTTTAGGAAACCTAAAAGGAGGTGGATTCTTATTAGGGTTCTATATAAACACTCTTAGGGCAGAGAATAAGGTGTGGAATTTCTCTCTAAGCTTTCTTACTCTACCACATCAAGTAGAGAGGAGAAAGTGAGCTAATTCCCATTACTATCAATCTAGTCAAAGGAGAAGGTGTTCTTCTATCCAACCACCATTGGTGTGCTAGCTATACAGCAAGGTGGGAGATCAAGTTGATTACTCGTGTTCCAAGTAGAGGAGCTACACTTGAAGCTCTTGGTCTTCTTTAATCAATTCAACTAGTTCGAGGGAAAAGCGATTAAGGTAATCTACTATCTCCATTAGTTTAATTACTAGTTTTGCATGATGATCTTGGAGATACTAGTGTTAGACATTAGATGTCGTTATCCGCTATAAACACTAGTATAAGGGTTTAAATCCCAACACTACCAAGGTTGCCTTTAGATCCCCTGGTCAAGGCTTTCGCTGTCAGGGCTACCTGCTCGGTTCTAAGCGAGATGAGTTTAATTAGGACCTCCTTTTATAGCGTTTTGTGCTAAAAAATATTTTTATTTTGTAAGGTAAAACTTGTAGCTAGTAATGCTACTTCTTTTGCCTAATGGCTTTATTCAAAAAGGAAAGATAGTAGGGGTAGTGATGACCTTAGTTTTTCAGCTCTGCATATCTGCCGTCGGGTCATCGTAGAACACTTTGTCTCCTCCAACGATGACTGGATTCACTTCTTCTTGCTCGCAGCCCAGGGCGGAGACGAGATAACATTCCTGGGCTATTTTCTTGTCTTCCCTGACCGTTCTGATGAGATTCGTTCCCGGAATTGGGAACTTCATCATAAGATGGTTCATGGAAGCTATTGCTCCTGACTCCCTCAGGTGGTTTCTGCCCAATATGATGTTATAGGTTATAGGCGTACATTCTATCGACGATTGCGAAATTTAGCATTATCGCCTTTGCTGATTCTCCTTCACCGATCAGCACTACCAAGGTTGCTATTCCGTCTCTTTCGACCTGATTGTCTCCGAATCCTGCGCTGTTCGCCTTTGGTTGTTCCTCCGAGGGTAGGTCTTCAGATCCCGATTCGATTCCGGCTCTGTTTACCGGCTTTTTGTTTCGATATTCGTAGGGTCGTTGTTCTTGATGGATGTATTTATCCAGTTCTCATTTTCTTACCATCTCCTCAATTAGATTCATGAGGTGCCGACAGTCGTCGGTCTTGTGGCCGTAGCCTCTGTGAAAGGCACACCACGCAGTCATATCTCTGGATCCGAACTCTCCTCGGTCGTCATTGGGTTTGGGTAGTTCAGCCTTTCCTTTCGCTATCAATATTTGCAAGATTTCCTCTCTTCCTTTCATTAGGGGGGTGTATGTTGCAAAGTCATCCCTGGGCCTCCTGCCTCGCTCTCGTTCCCTGGGTAACCTGACTTCTTCCCTTTCTCTTTTTCGGGGGCGCTCACTTTCGTAAGGAATATTGGCCACCTCTTTCATCCGCGAATAATTATCTTCTGTTCTGATAAATTGTTGCAACCTTTCTATCAGATCTGCGAGGGTGCTTAGCTTTCTCCCCGAGATATCTTTGATTATGTCATCCTGTGCGAGACCTCTCTCTAGGGCAACAAAAGCAACGTTTGATTCTAGATCGGGAACTTGGACCATAAGGTTGCGAAATCTCTGCTAGTAGCTCGTCAGCGTTTCGTTTTTTCCTTGTACCACGTTGAACAGCTCTTCGGTCCCTCTCTTGATACTTGTGCTTCCTCGGAAAGCTTCGCAAAAAGCTTGGGCAAGCTGGTCAAAAGACTTTATTGACCCCGGGGATAGCGCTTGGTATCATGCCTGAGCTGACCCTTTTAGGATGGTGGCGAATACCACACCCCATATATTTCGGTTGGTCGTGCATAGATTCATCCTCGCAGCATAGTTGTTAATGAATACTCCCGGATCTTCCACGCTGTGATAGTGTTCCAGCGTGGGGCACTTGAAGTTGGCCGGTTTTTCGGATTCCAGTATTTCCCGGCAGAGAGGTGGCTGCTGAATTACTGTCCTTCCCCAGAGTTTGTCCTTCTCTTGTTAGTTCCGCTACTTGGTGTATGAGCAACTCGCATAGGGTGGGGTCGTCCACACACCCCTCGCCTATCCTAACATTCTTGGGGGTATAAGGTTCGTCTGGATTTGGCACGCCTTGTTGCCTCAAGATACTCTCCAGACGCATCTAGTCGCCTGGTTGCAGAGTTAGGGTCTCAGGTGGGTATGTGTCTCCATGTGACGCCCCGTGTCCCAAAATAGACACGACCACGCCCCGGCAATTCACAGACGAGACAGAAATCCGACAGAGTCTCCTCTGTAAATCAAACCGGTTGCACCTGTAAAACCTGTCATGCAAACCATACATTCGCATACAAAAAGAAATAAACTATCGAGCGGAAGCTAAACAAACTCAACTCAGTTTCGGGTCGAAACCCGAACCACAAACATACAAACGCCTCATAAAACATCGATGCAACTTATTAACAACTCTAAGTGTTACTTATATACATATTCGAGTTCGGTTCTACAATAAATACGTAACTGGGAAATAACGAAAAACCATATAAAACGACAAAACTCCACTAGCCTCGTCAGACAAGATCACCGGCTGGAATACACACTCCGCCTCGAGGCTACAATCAAGAACCTTCACACTGACAACTGGTAGGGGGGTCAGAATACTCACCGACACGAGTTATTCTGGTAGAAGACCAATCCAAAACCCATCACCTTTTCAAAAGTTCCTTTAATAAGTTGTAAACATCGTGACAAAACGAGTTATCAAACCAATTACTGTATATACTATATACAAAACCATTTTCCTTAATCTAGCAAGCAATAACAGTGATTAGCTACCCACCCATGGTGCGCTCCCAATAAGAGGAGAGTTCCTCAGGAGAGCCTAGAGTGCGTTAGATAGTACCAGCCCATTTAGGCACTAGCTAATGCACTACGTCTCCTCGAGAAAGGGACTTACCCCTAGCCGGTAAGTCCCTCTCCCACTAAGGGACTCCGCAATCATTGAAGAGTTTACCTCATGATACATATATACCTTAAGTATCTAAGTACGTTTTTTGATCACCAAGTTCGAATAAGAGAGTCGTCCCTCAATTACCATGGAAGGACCTGAACCTCATTCTCTTCGGTACCCTGTCATGCATCTAATGCGATCTTTCAAAATCAGTTTCATTCGTATATCAAAACCAATATTCTCATATTCGATTCAAATCAGTTTCATTCGTATATCAAAACCAATATTCTCATTCGATTCATTATCTTATCAAACACGGAAGTGGAACAACCAAGAGTCATATCGTGATGATTTACGTGGTTCGGTTGGTGAGATCTACTCCACGGCGACAATGGCGCGATGATTTCCACTATGATAAGCAACAAGTTTACATAAGAGATTCGTGAGATTGTGTCTTACTGATATCTCCATAGAGTTTAGTTTATATAGCCACTAAACCCTAATCCACCGCCTCACCGACTCTCTACAACCGACTCTCTCTACAACCGAAATTATACACAGATAACACTAATCACTGACATAAGCCTAGCTTCTGCATCCCAGCTCTGTCTCGGAGTCCAGCTCTGCCTCACAGCCTTTCTTCGCATACCAGCTCTGTCTCAGTAATCAACTCTGCTAACGGATCCAAAATTCGGCGTCGAGACCTGTAAAGGGGTTGGCGGGTCGTAAACCGGGTTCGATACCAATCCATATTCGAGTCACTTCTAACAATTCTCCACCTTGACTTGAATATGCTCCTTTTGACTTAGATCTGCCACCATCATAGCTCAGCGCCTCTGAGCCATCGTCGCTCCAGCCCTGTTAGGGCTAACATCTGGAAAACCCAATCAAGTCTAAGTAATGCTTAAACTTGAAAGTTGTAACTGCCTTGGTCAGCATATCCGCTGGATTCTCTGCCGTAGATACCTTCTTCATCGTGATCTTCCCTTGTTCAATCACGTCCTTGATAAAGTGATACCTGACGTCAATGTGTTTAGTTCTCTCGTGATACATTTGAGTTTTGGGCAAATTAATAGCACTCTTGTTGTCGCAGTGGACCTCTGTCACCTCCTGCTTCAAGCCCAAATCCCGAACTAAACCACTAAGCCATATTGCCTCCTTCACCGCCTCTGTTGCTTCCATGTACTCAGCTTTCGTTGTAGACAGCGCTACCACCGACTGCAGCACTGCTCCCCATCTAAGGACACTGCCGCACAGTGTGAACGTATAGCCCGTCAGTGACCTCTTCCTATCAAGATCCCCCGAAAAATCCGAATCTACAAATCCAACTACCGAACCAGAAGTGTCAGCCCTTCTGTCGTAAACCAGACCAAGCTCCGCTGTTCCTCCCAGATACCGCAGTATCTATTTCACAGCCTGCTAATGACCTCTCCCAGGTCTGCCTATGTATCTGCTTACTACACTAACAGCATGTGAAATATCAGGCCTTGTGCACACCCTAGCATACATAATGTTACCTACTGCTTTTGCATAAGGCACCCGAGACATGTCCTCCGTCTCGTCATCAGTTGTTGGTGACAGTTCCCCCGAAAGCTTGAAGGGTGCTGCCAATGGAGTACTGACAGGTTTTTCTTTAGTCATACCAAAACGTTCCAACACCTTCTCGATGTACGTTTTCTGAGAAAAGAACAGTTTCCCAGCAGATCTGTCTCTCCGTATCTCCATACCCATTGCCTTGTAAACGGGTTGGCGGGTCGAAAACCGGGTTCAATACCAATCCATATTCGAGTCACTTCTAACAATAGAAATCCAATCTCGAATATCATTCCAAAGAACTTGTGCTACTTCCACGTGTGAGCTTATATATCGCAGCGTCAGTTCAATAGTATTACGAATCCAAGAAACCAACAATGAATCAATCGTCCACTAAGCTTCTTTCGAGCTTATATATCGCAGCGTCACCAGAGTTTTCGTCTTGTTCCACTATCGTTCCATCAATGAACCCAAACTTCTTTCGAGCTCTCAAGGTCGTTCTGAATAAACAAGCCCATTCATCATAATTTTCTCCTTTAAGTTGAACTTGAGCGATCAGCAAACCTGGATTATCAAGAGAAGTGATATCATATGGTGATATCGTCTTCCTCATCTCACGGATAGGGTTATTCCCACCGTCGGCCATGCTTCAATTCTCAAACGACTATGGCTCTGACACCATAATAAGTTGCGGAAAATCAAGTTGTCTTATTCTCCTTTTAGGGTTCTGTATATATACAAATAAAACTACCAAAATAAAAGGATCTTATCTTGATACAAAATAACAAGAAAATATACACGTACAACTATTTTCCTAAAATATAAGATATTCCTGAACACATTCCTAAATACAATATTTTCCTAATATTCTCAATACTACATTCCTAAATACATTATTACCAAATATTCTCAATAGTTCCATAGCCAGTCACAACATACTATGACTAAAATTCCTGAAGAGCAAACAAATCCATGCTTTGGATTGAAGAAATGCAAACAAATCAAAAACAGCTAGAGAGAGAATTGGAGGGTAGAGAAAGAGGGAGGAGAAGAGAGGGGAAAGGAGGAGAGAGGAAGGAAGAAAGAGAAATAATGTTGCTCAAAAGTGGTAGACAGAGGAGAAGAAAGAAAGATTCAAAAAAATTAAAGGTCTATAACAATGGAAGTTTTATAGACAATCCTTGCCGACATATAGAAAAATGGTCAACTAAAACTATTTCCCTATAACAATTAGAAAATTAATTGGTCTACTATAGTTAACCAAATTTTGACAAAGTCTTTGTATTCTGGAAAGTACTCTCTCCGTCCCATTTTGTTTGGATGTTATTCCTTTTAAGGAAGTCCCAAAATGTTTGTCCACTTACTTTAAATAAGACTCATTTATTACAAGTCTTATTGATGTTTCCCAATCTACCCTTACTTTTAATACTAATAAAAAGTTTTTATTAGTTCTACACTAATTCCAATGTAGTTTTCATTGTAATACTTTAAAGTTAATATGGGTAATTCAGGAAAATACATTTAGTTAGGAAGCAATAAATGAAAATCCTTAATAAGTTGCATCTCCAAAAAGGTCAAACAAAATGGGACGGAGGGAGTATTCTTGTTTCTCCAGAACACTGGCTTTTCTTACCACATGAAGGAGGGGTTGAAACTGGTTTTGAATAAACTAAGCAAATTTTGGATAATAAATCCCAATGAAGCGAGATCGCGTAATAAACAAACCAGAAGTAGTTCTTTCTATTCCATTCCCAAAAAGTTATGAACCTCATATCTTTCATTACAAACTGACAACTAAGCCTTAAAATAAACTCTAATATAAGAGAAGGATTTGAGCATGTAATAACTATATCATCAACATACAGGGCTTTGCATTTTCGGTTGTGAAGCAGGACTTTGCTTTCTCACCTACGAAGCAAGGCTTTGCTTTTTTGCCTGAGAAACAGGGCAACTATATATTTTTTTGTCGGTCGGGTTATGGCTTGCGCTATCCGGATTTTCTGAATTTCAAATAAGGCTCCACTAAGACCTGCGTTAGCAGGGTTTATTTTTGTTAGTCGGGTTATAGCTTGCGCTATCCAAGCTTTATGAGTTTCCTGTAGGGCTCCCCCTTAGGCCCGCGTTAGCAGGGCTTAGTTTTTATTCATCAAGTTATGGCTTGGGTTGTCCAGGCTTCTTAAGTTTGGAAAAGGGAGCCCCCTTCGGCCTGCATTAGTCAGGCTTCTCTTCGGCGGCGGGTTATTGCTTGGGCTATCTAGAGGGTTACGTTTTAACGAGTTTAAAAGGGTTCCCTTATAGACTTCCGTTAGCAGGGCTTTTCCTTTGTGGTCGAAATATCTCTTGGGCTATCCGAGCTAACGTTTAATGAGGTTCAAAAGTAGGCTCCCCCTTATGCGTTAGCAGGGCTTTTGGTTTGTGGTGTTTGCCATTCTTCCCTTCCTTTCCTAAAAACTTCAGACTTTTTTCTGAACTTCAGAAAACAAAAAAAAGTAAGCAGACTCTAAAAAAGGCTCATATGCTAAGACTCTATGGACTTTGACCCACTGACTTGGACTGACTCTGAGATGAAAAATAAATAACTTTGAACTTTTAAAATTTGAACGCAACCTTACCTAGAGATCTTTACCTTCTGGGGTTTTACTCCTGCATTTCTGATTCCTTAGCCTCTTGGAGCTTGTTTTAAGGAGTTTTGCAGCATTGAGTTTGAATCATATAGCAGCTTCTTGCCACCTCTTGAATGCCTCTTACGATTCCAACCCTTCCCGTCTCAGGGATCAAGAACTTCATCATTAGGTATGAAATGGAGACGATGGCTCCAGCGCCCTGCAAAAACCGTCTTCTGAGGATGACGTTGTCGACGGTTATCCTCTCAACTATGGGGAAATCTACCATGATTAACCGACTAGATCCGTTTTCTCTGATTGCTACCAATAATGTTATCAAGCCGTCAGTTGGCACTTCATGCTCCCCAAATCCCTCAAGGAATGGTTGGTAGGGTTTTAGATAGCTGGGATTAACGCCAAGCTATTGAAAACATAATTTGCTCATAACATTTGTTGAGCTGCCAATGTCGATCATGATTCGACTTACACTCCAATTCGCGATCACTACAGTGATTACCAGGGAATCAATATGTGGAGTGATTATCCCATGCAGATCACCGTCTGTAAAGATAATAGGGGTGTTTTTGTGTGCGATTTTCGGTACGGAGGAAGCTGTGCTTTAGCCTCATTCGCGAATCTCTGTCGGCAGCTTTTTGTACTTCCTCCCGACACCAGGACTTCTGTTATAGTATTAATCGCCCCCACCATTTTGGGCTCTGACTCTTCTTCGGACTCCTCTTCCAGACCTCCTGGTCGGGTGAAGTACGTTTTGGTGTCTATCCCTAACTCTACTCATCTTTTACTAGAAAATCTCTTATTTTTTCATTCGGGCGAAGAGGTGTGATGCTTTATATATATATATATATATATATATATATCGACCTCTCGTCTTCTCACCATCTCTTCTATGAGGTTTCTAAGGTGTCAACACTCCTCAGTTTTGTGGCCATAATCTTCATGGAAGGGGAACTATGCATTCATGTCTCTAGGTCTGAAATCCCTCTTGTCAGGGTTCGGCTTTGGGAGTTTTACTTTTTCGACCTCCATCAGTATTTGTAAAATTTCTCCCCTCTTTCTGTTCAGAGGTCGTCGATCTTCCTCCTGTTCCTTTCCCCTTGGTGGATCTCTTTTATGTAGGAAGTTAGCAATTTCCTTTATTCTTTTATAATTCTTCGACCATTACAACTAACTGAACCCTCACGATGAATCCTTTCAAAGTAGACGATTCATCCTTCAAGTGTTTCTTAGGATGTTGTCATGTCGCGGTCCTCTCTTCAGGGATATACAGATGACTTTGAAATCCTGGTAGGGTATCTGAACCATCTCGTTCCTGAATCTATGCTTGTAGATGTCCAGTGATTCTCCTTTTCCCTAAACTATGTTGAACAACAACTCATCAGTCTTGTCCATTACATAGCTGCCGAGAAGGCTGAACAGAAAACTGACATGAGATTGTCAAACGAATGAATGTTATCCTGGAGCGAGAGTCTTATACCACGATTGGGCGGGTCCCCTTAGGATCGTTGGGAATACCAGACACCAGATAGAATTATCAGTAGTGTTTAGGCTTATTAGCGAAGTATAATTCCGCACGAAAATGGTCGGGTCTCCTAAACCACTGTAACTTTCCAAGCGAGGCGACTTGAAGTTGCTGAGTAAAAAAGCTTCGAGAATAGCAGCACTTAGTGGGGGTGCTGTTATTCCCTTTTTCTTGCATTTTACTCCTCCGACATGCTAATAATCTCAAATACTTGATGAATAACCAAGTCATTTATAGATGGCTCGTATTGTTCTCCTGCCATCATAGTGAAGAGCTCGGTGTCCTCCACTTCAGTCCTTGCTATTGGAGTAGTTTTTTGCCGAGGTCTCCATCTCTGATCCGACACTGTTTCTCCCTGCATATTCAGCAATCACGTAGTCTCTAGGATGCTTTGCCCTTGTCGGGGTGCAAGCACGCTGGCTGGAGTTCAGAAAAGTTTTTGTGGCGAAGATCTTATTTTTGTCCTCCGGTATCCCAATTCTGGGATCTTTTTCACGGATGCTGCTTTTCTCTATGCTCTCACGAGATTTTCTTGTAGCTTCCATATGTTCGCGACACCTCGTTATTTCGCGGCCTTAAGTGTTTCGACGTCAGCTACCAACTCTTCGGTTGTGGGTCGTTCCCTTCCGCCTTGGGTATCATCTTGAGTAGAAATCCTATATTTTCGAAAAAAAACCTTTTGAAAAGGGATATAAGAGGTGATTCTGAAGGGAATTGAAGTAAGAGTTTGGGATACCAAACGTAGATGTTGGACTCAGCCCTCCTCGTGTCAATTTGTTGATGTCAAAATTAGTCACCTTGGTATCAGTCACAATAAAAGAGACTTGATGCTGGTTCACGCCTGCTTGATTGATTCTACTCCGTTAATTCACGCCTTCATCACACCCGCGCCCGCTCTGGCTCTTGGAAACTTGGGAGGAAAACCTACAAGGAGCTCGGATACCACTCTAATGCTCAAGACAGTCAGATTATCCTTGCAGATAAAAGTTTAAGTATTAATTGAACCTTTTGTGAGCGTAGCTTCTTCTAGATGATTTAATTAACTTTAATTTTTAGGCTGCTTTAGTCCGATTATCAATAGATGGTGATGATGAGGCGGTTGGGATTAAAGATTTCCTTTTGAGTTTCTTTCATATCTTTGATATTTTAGAGTTCCTTTGTTTTACGATCCTCGAAAGATATCTTTCCGAGTTGATAGATTCTCTAGGAGAAGTTTCCTCCTTTGAGATTCTTGAAGGTCAAGTTAGACAAATACGGAAGATCCTCACCGGCTAGGATCT
The DNA here is from genome assembly GCF_041429995.1 of Eschscholzia californica. Classification (NCBI taxonomy): domain Eukaryota; kingdom Viridiplantae; phylum Streptophyta; class Magnoliopsida; order Ranunculales; family Papaveraceae; genus Eschscholzia; species Eschscholzia californica. Next base: position 36,397,520 of record NW_028238472.1, read on the forward strand.
ATGATTAGATTTGGGCTTAAGTCGTTAAGTGTTTGACATGCTTATACCTTCCCATATTTAGGGCTTAAGGTACCGGCCTTGCTTAAGTGGACTTCCCTAGCCTTCTCGCGAATCTCAGGACAGACCTAGTTGTATTTGAGTCAGGGCAGGGCTCAGACGTTTATGATAATCGTGTCGACCCTCTAATTTTTGGCTTGAGTCTGGTAGACCTCCTTCAGATTCATCCTTCCTTCCTTGGAGCCCTCCCTTGCATACCAGCTCTATCTAGGAGGTTTAATCCGGAATTGGGCAGCCATGTTGAAAGTGTCTTGAATATGGGTTGATATCTTATCCGGTTTACTGTCCACCAACGGCCGCAGATTCATTATTGTGAGTAATACCAAATTGATTAGTCACGACTAGATCCAACACTGCGGATTCACTATTCTAAGTGTTACTAGATTGACAATTTTTAACATCAGTAGCAGTCTCAGCATCTTGAAGATACCAAGACGACAAATTTTCACATCAACACACTCGATTTGGGGGCGAAACATGCAAGGAAATCGGAAACCTCTTTGACAGTCAACACTGTCAGATTGCCCTCGCACTTAAATAATTGCGTAAGAAGTGATCCCGAGTTAAGGAACTGGGACTGACTCGTTGGTTTGTATTCTTCAAGGCGAGTTCTTTACCTTTTATAGACTTCTTAGCCGACTGTTGATAGGCGGTGTTGATGAGGCGGCTGAGATCCACTGTATGATAATGAAACTACTATTTGCAGTTTTGAGATATTAGGATTCCTCTGTGGGACTATCCCGTATATTTGATGTATGCAAGTTCTCTTATGCAAGTTCTCGTATTGTTGCGGAATTCTTTATCCTAAGTTTAATAAATACTTTTCCTTCCTTCATTTGCAAAATATATTCCTAATTCCTTTTTTTTTTGATGAAAAATATTCCTAATTCCTTGAAATAATTTAATCAATAAAAGCCTAAGCAAGGAAGAAGCAACCAGTCATATTGAAATGGTAAAATATAAATGCAACATCCATGTTCTCATACTTGCCCTAATTATTGTAAAAATAATTTTTAATCAGTTGTAATTAATTGATTAAAAATTAATTACAATAACAGCTTGGCAAAGGAAGGAATCAAAATTTTTAATCAGCTTTAGGATATTGAAATATTCTATTCAATAACAGCTTGGCAAAGGAAGGAATCAAAATTAGTTCAGACTATTTTTATAACAAACTCTATTAATTGAATGAATTGGCTTTTCAAGAAATATAATAACATCCACGTTTTTATACTTGTGTTGACTTCTTTTTAACAATGAGAATTTAATAGACTCTGTTTCTAGTTGAATACTTTTCCAGAAGTATTAGGCAGTAGCTATCCTAACTACTAATAGAAATAATTGTACCTTCAACCCAAGAAAAGAATTTCATCAAAAAAAAAACTCCAAAAAAATAAAATAATTGTACCCATAAAAGTCTAAGCAATATAACAGTCATAGATCACATGAAAAGTGTGTTATTATAGAGCAACATCCATGTTATTATTGTTGGGATTATAATCATAATAGTTGGATCTAGTTGACTCGATCTGTTATGCTAACTTCAAGTAAATAGTCATTGTATAAAAGGGCTATGACAGTTTAATCCAAAAAGAATTGAGAAATAATACAAAAAGTCTGTGTAATTTCAAAATGTTTGTTTAGTCCACTATAGGTGAAATAATTTGTTGAGCCAAATACTGGCCAGTTTTGACCAGTAAAAACTGTCAATAGATTGACTTGGACGATGTACGGTGAATTGCTGAATACGCACGAGTATGACCCCGACTAAACAAACATAGAGGTGCACCCAAAAGAACTCGGTCACCTAAGCCCTCCATGGGAGGTCTGCAAGAGTTTACTAGGAACCTAGAACTCCGTCAAGACTTAATGGCCAGCATAAGAGTGGATCCAAGTCAATCTCTGCAACCTGAGACCTGACAAGGAAAGTTTGCAGAAGTGTGCTCGACACCTTGAGCTCTATTCTGCCTCAAAAGAAATGCCGGTTGCGTAGCAGGCTAGATAACGTCGAATATCAGCTTGACTTATCACGAGATAAGATCGTCTCAGCTACGATAGTTAAAGATCCGATTAATGGGCCTTCTGCATGACCTCCTTTAAGCATTGCTTAGACTTTATTGGCATTTGCAGATGTTGAGCCGTTCGGAGGGCAAGCCCCGACAGGGCTGGAGCGACAATGACTTATTGATGCACCCGGAAAGGTTACACACCCAAGCGGAGGTATCAAGTAGTAATCCGGCAAAGCCGGAATCGATCCAAGGATAGGAAGGTAGTTTGGATATCGAAGGGTCTTGTCCCCCGGTCTAGATATTTCAAGCTAACTTAGACTAAAAAGGAAAGGAAACAAAGATAAATGAGAGTTTGATCGAATAAGGTGATAAGAGAATAAAGCAAACAAGTAAAATAAACTAAACTAAACAATAAAAGTAAACGGGCGAGAGAGATTCGAGAGAAGAGTCGAAGGAACAAGAGTCGGGAGACGGTAAGACTCGATTCGGGCAACAAATAAGTCAGAGAGTTGTCGAAGTCCGAGAATCCATAATGATAAACCTACGACTATGTGTAGTCCGATTTAATGTTTCAAAGTATAATCGATATTCGAGTCCTAAAGTAGATGTCTTTAAGTACTATGTATATCCGGAGATCATACTTAGTCAAACAAACGTCTAAATCGGTTAATCTCGAGTCATCGAAAGTGTCGTCAAGTCGCCTAACTATGTGCAGTGCATGACAAGACACATGAAATTATGACTTAAACTACGATCGATATCGAATACTTCGTTTCGTCTATTAACTATGCGAAGTGCTTGACAAGACACATGAAAATACGATCAAAACGATAATCGAAATAAATGAACATCAATTTATAATCAAAACATCAAATCATATTAAATATAGTCATGAATTCATCACATTTCATCTCATATAATCGACAAACTAAAGTTAGCTAAACATGGTGATTGAATAAGAAATGGAAAGGAAATGGTGAGAGAATCCCCCTTTTTCGATGTGGTTCGAGGCTAAGATCGTCGGAAAATATGAGTTTTTAGTTGCAGCCGATCTCCCCTTAGCAATTTTCTGGGTTCCCCATAGCGACCACCATCATCTTCTCCATTTAGAACACAACCTCCATTAAAGCTAACCCTAGCTTTCTCTCTCTAGAAATTTCTTGTCCAAAATCAAATCAAACTACATAGGAAGCAAGTCCAGGACATGGGGAGTAAAAGCCCTAAGGTTTCCGGCCAAGAAAGTGGCCGGAACACCTAGCAAAATCCGGCCAAAGAAGTGAGGATTCCGGCCAAATGCACATGCTCCGAGCCGTTCCCAGCAAGTTGCAGCCGTCCTTGCAGCTCCCGTATGCGTCCCTATTGCTGTCCCGTGCATGAAAATGGCATCCCGAGCTGGTGAGCAACCGGAGCAGCTGCTGTGTGTTTGCTCCCGTTCCGGCCTGCTGCTCCAGCCCGAGCATGCTGCTGCCGACTTCCCGAGCAGCTGCTGCTCTTGCTGTTCCGGTAGCAGCAGCAGCTGCCCGACCCTTGTGTGCCGGCCTTGCTTGGCCGGCCTAGCTTGGCCGGCCAAGCTAAGGTCGGCTACTCCTTCTCTCTTTTTCCCTCTCTCAAGCTCCTTAACTCTCTAAACCCTTGAACTTCCAAACTTGAAACCCTAAGAGCTCAAGAACCCTAGCCTCTAGCCTCCCTTTCTCTTTCTTGCCTCCTTTCCAAGGTAGAAGATGATGAATAGTAAACTCCCAACTTATGTTTACTACTCAAACCCTAGGGTCCCTTGACTTAGTCAAGCCCATAAGGCTATTTTGACTTGGACCATAAAGAAGGGTGCCCATAAAATCTCTACATCTTTCTTTCTTTTTTTTTTTTCTTTGTGGGAGTTTGGCTTTTCTTTGGGCTTGACTTGACTTCAAATTAGAAACAAAGGAGAGTGCCTTCAAATAAAGACCTTGGCTTCTTTCTTTCATATCTTTTCCGTCCGAACTCGGAATTGACTTCTATTTTCACCGTCGGACTCGTCATTGCCTCCATTTGTAATTTGATTTGCTTGAAGTCATTTTCTCTCGTTTTCGGCACATGAAATGATAGTGACAATTCGTTCCCTTTATTCTGATTTTCATGTCTAACTCCAAAATAGGTACCTAACATGAAAAACACATAAAATATTATTGATAACACTCGAAAATGAATAATTAGTCTAAGTTAGGCTCTCCAAATGTGACATTTTAGTGTCACATCACTTATAGGCGTTGAGCTATTATGGTGGCAGATTTAAGTCAATAGGAGCATATTCAAGTCAAGGTGGAGAATTGTTGAAGTGTGGTGGAGAAATGTTGAAAGTGTCTTGAATATTGGTTGATATCTAACCCGGTTTACGACCCGCCATCCCGCTTGATGATACATACAACCTTTGACTAAGGTCAAGAAGTTAGGAAAATACTAGAAGCCCAACAGGTCAACCTGTCCCAAGGCAACTGGACTGCTTAGCCCAAAGAGGTCTGCCACCTAAGCCCAGACTCGGGAGGTCAACAAGATCATCTAAGAAGCTTCAGCCCTTTTCCGCCTAAAACACAACCAGGTCTGCCTTGGGATTCAAAGGAGAGTTGGGGGGTCCACGTAAGAAAGGCCGATGCCTTACACCCTAAACATGAGAAGGCTGAAGCGCGCCACATGCTTACCAACTGAATCCCAAATATTCCTAAAGATCTCAGTCAGTTAAGATCTTAAGTGTTTCATTAACTTAGGCTTCAAGAGTCTCAAAGGAGGAACTTCTCTTAGAAGATCTATCAACTCGGCAAGATATCTACGAAGGATCCTTGAGCAGAGGAACTTACAATTATACTAGATACGAGATAAACTCAAAAGAAAACCCTAACTACGAAGTAGTTGTTTCAATACAACACGATAGATCCGAACCACCTTAATCTCACCGTCTATCACAGCCGGTCAAAGTAGCCTATAAAAGGGCATCACATCACCTTCAGCAAGGTACGTTCCCAGAGTATCAATACTCAATACTTTAACTGGAAAGGGAAATCTGACTGTCTTTAGCATCAGAGAGGTTTCCGTACTCTTTACATGTTTTCCCCCCAGGTTTCCAGGAGCAGGAGCTAAAGGAGCAGTATTACTCATTCAGATTCACCCATCTAGACGGGAGATCAACCACTCAGACGTGACTCAGCATCATGTCTCTGTTTCCTAATTGATAACCAGGATTGACATTTTTTGGCATCAACAATTAGCACTAGAATAAGGGTCGACTCAATCAATATCATCAAATTCGGTAACCCGAATCTTTACTCAATTCTATTCAGAATTACCTTTACTATTTTTCTGCTCCAGCAATGTCTTCGCAAGTGGATACTCTCAATGCGTATGAGGCCAGACTTCCTCTATTAGAGGAGTTGATGGTCGAGGTCGAGCGCCTCAAAGTTAAAAAGGTATGCGACGATAAAAACACGCGAAGCCTTCGCGAGATTAAAGAGGAGGTAGAATTGATCTTGAGGGAGCAAGCGGCTGGAGAAAAGATGGAGAAAGTGAAGAGCCTTTTTCAGAAGCTTTTCTCCACACCAGCCAGCGTTGTAACAACACGTTGTGATGAGGACCGTATAGAGACCTTCAGGCAACTATACAGGGAATGGGAGCAAGATCAGACATAAATTCTTTATCCACATCGACCGTACATCCTAGAGCCCTTAGGGGACAAGTTCGAGGCTTCTCACAACCCAACCATGGGCAACGTACTCCTACATTTTGTAGTAGAGCTGACCATACTTTATAAGGAAAAGGGTGCCCCTATAAGGGCGCAGATAGGTTTGCCACCCCTGAGTGCTGAAATAGTGGAGGCCCCGAGGCCAAAAACCGTAAAGTGCCCCAATCTCGACAACTACGACAGGACCCGGGACCTAGCATATTTTTGACGAACTACGTCTCACTAATGAGCCTGAGCACAACGGACCAATCCGTGTGGTGCCTGGTTTTGCTACAATCCTGAAGGGACCCGCACAAGCTTGGTATCGAGCCCTAGAGGCAGGATCCATACACTCTTTTGACGAACTAGAGCATGCTTTCTGCACTGCTTTCCGGGGGAGCTATGCGGTGCAAAAGACATCTGAAGACCTGTTTAACATCGTTCAAGAAAAGAGAGAATCCCTGGCTAGTTACTGGCAGAGGTACATTAATCTCATGGTGCAAGTACCGATCTTGATTCCAAAGTTGCTCACATAGTCTCTAAGAAAGACATAAGACAAGACAATGTAATCCACGAAATCGCGAACGACAAACCTCGCAACCTCGGGGAATTCATAGAGAAACTCTAGCATATCATAAAAACAGAGGAGGACTACAGAAAGATGAAGTAGGTCGCGAGATTCCCATACGAAAAGGACCTTCCCAAGAGGAGGGACCTGGAAGAAACCTGACTTGTCAAAGAACGAGACTAAAGTAGACGCGGAAGGTCCGACTATGCATCTTACACACCTCTGACTCGAAAAAAGAAGAGATTTTACAAATTCTTGTGAAGAAATACAAGGATCAACTACCTAAGCCCAACGATAAGAAGATTTTGGACCAAGGGAAATGACAACATGGTGTGGTTTCCACAGTGGATACGGTCACAAAACTGATAATTGCAAACACCTCAAGAATTTGATAGAAGAGCTCGTAAGAAAAGGAGAGCTCGATAAATACATCAAGCGGGCCTCAATACTAATACCTCGAATACAAAGTAAAGAAGCCCTCTGGAAAAGGAGGAATCAGGTCCTGGCTCGATACAAACAACCATTCCACCTCGGCCAAGAGACCCGAGAAAGAAAAAGGACCTGAAGAAAACACATGAGTGATGGGTAGTATTAATACCATCGCGGAGGACCAACTCCTAGTAGAGATACAAAGGGCGCTCGACGCAGGTACTCCAACAAAGCAATAGGGCCACCTACTCTGTTCACAAATCCAACAACAAAAACTCTGCCTATAATCTTCACATATGACGATCTGATAGGGGTAATCACAACGCAAACCGACCCATTGGTGATCACGACGGTAATAGAAAATTAGAATGTTGGTTGAATCTTGGACGATACAGGCAGCTCGACCGAAGTCAAGAGAAGGGTGTGCCTCTAGAAACTTGGGGTAATTTTTCAGTATCTAAAACACTATCGATGTTATCTAACAGGTTTCGGAGACAACCATGTCCCGACTGATGGGATCATATCATTGCCCATGGGGATTGGAGACGTAAGAGCTAATAGGGTGATCATGCTGAACTTTACCATAGTCGAAAAGCTCCACGCATACAACGTCATCTTAGGGAGAAATTGCCTTAGAGAATGGGGGCAGTCTTCTCCTTAAACCACTTGATGCTGAAATTCCCAATTCCAAGAACAAACCTGGTAGGGACGATCAAAGGAAATCAGGAAGTAGCCCAAGAATACTACTTAGTTTCGATCCGAAACTACAAGAAAAAAAGGTTGAAACCTGTGGAAACTCAACGCAGCGAGTCTCAATTTGAGAAGCCCTAGTCCAACCTCAAACTAAACATTAAGGGGGAGCCCTAGCCGAAAGTCTAATAAAGGGGGAACCTGGTCTAACTTCAAATAAAAAATCAAGGGGGAGCCCTAGCCGAAACTCAAAACAGGGGAACCCTACTCTAGTAAGAAGATTGTGTAATGGGGAGAAAGCTTGTCCTTTGTAGAAGACAATGGGGGCCCTTTATAGGCTTAGTTAGACTGATTGTGATTTAGACGGTCGTGATTAGGCGGTGATGATCCGCCGTCTAGGGAAGATTCCCACTGTTCGTAGTTAGGGTTTCCATTGTAGTTATCTCGTATCTAGGATAAATAGATGTTCTTAAGTTAAGGATCCTTCGTACATATCATGCCGAGGTCATAGATCTTTGGGGAGACGTTTCCTCCCGAGGGACTCTTGAAGCCCAAACTCGCTTTAACACTGAAAGATCTATAGCCGACTAAGATCTTTAAGGGATTCCGGGATTGAGTCGGTAAGCTTAGCGCACTTCTGCCTCCCCAATTTAGGGCGTGAGGAATCGACCTCACTTACGTGGGACCCCCCTCATTCCTTTGGAGATCATAGGGCAGATCTGTCTGTGCCGAGGGCGAAACAAGGTTGTTACTATTAGCTGACCTCCCAGTTAGGGGCGTAGGTAGAGAGGCTTTGCCTTTCTGTTTACCTTAAGTCGGGTTGGCCCGTTGGACTTCAGGTCCGTTCTTGACCTTTTGACTTTATTCAACGTCTGGACAATTTATGCATCATCATGATTCCCGTTACTCCTTAGTCAAAAGTAGAGACACTGAGGAGTAGAAGTGACTTTGGGGTCTACTCTCTAAGTGTTTTAACTGGCCCTGAATAAAGGGGTATACTTGGACCAGAGTTGTCTCGTGAAGCTTAATTATTCTCTTCAGATTCCTGAGCTCTGTCTTCGGAGCAGAATTTAGTAGAACTGTTGATGAGGTTGTTTTTCGTAACTGCAGTGGAGGGGCGTCGTTCGTCAAGGTTGTCTTGACCGGAACTGATTGGGTAGTGGTTTGTTGGGTTTGTGTACACGTACTCTGCTTTGTGTGACACGTTTTCGAATTCTGCCCGAGGAGAGTGATTTCTGCTCCATGCGTGATTTTATGATGTCATGGATTCGATTTTTTGATAGCGCGTTTTCGGCATTGATCTTTTGGGTAGCTGCCCACAGTACCTCCTGCTGCCATGCGTGGCCACGTGGCGTTTCGTGACTGGAGAGACGAACGAGTTCTGTCGGGTCCTATTAATTCCTTCTCACTCGCATTGATACCTAGTCATTATTACTTGGTGCATTACTGAGGCTATTTTTCTTTCCTTTGATTTAATTCTCTATCTTTGTTTAAGAGAATCCCTTGGTCTCATTTTTCTGCTATAAATAGCCTCTTTTGGCTCCTTTCAACACTTCACTTTTTCCCTGATATCTTTTCTTCAAACATTTTTCTTTATTCTTCTTTAGCCCCCGTTTTGTTGAGGATTTGAAAATGAGGCCCTTGTTCGAGTTCATACTTGGTGTTTCTTTGGTAGATGTTTTTCCGATAATGGAGACGGTTAGGGGGGACTTTTTCGATCATGGAGATAGTCATTTGGGATGACAATTTGGGTCTAGCCCCCAAGATGGTAGTGGGCTTGTTGTGCCCAATCAAGGTTAATGTGAACAATACGAGTAATCCAAGACAAGCAATAGGAATAGTAAAGAACAGTCAAGAACAGAACACAGAGATTTACGTGGTTCGGTTGGTGAGACCAACTCCACGGCGACAACGGCGCGATGATTTCCACTATGATAAGCAAACAATTTTACACAAGAGATTCGTGAGATTGTCTTACTGATATCTCCTTAGGGTTTAGTTTATTTAGCCACTAAACCCTAATCCCACCGCCTCACCGACTCTCTCTTTACAACCGACATTATACACGAATAACACCAATCACGGACATAAGCCTAGCTTTGCATTCCAGCTCTGCCTTGGAGTCCGGCTTTGCCTCAGAGCACGGTTTCGCATACAAGCTTTGTCTCAGTGATTGGCTCCGCTAATGGGTCCAAGCTTCGATAGGTTGTACCGGGTTCGATATCAATCCATATTCGAGTCACTTCTAAAAATTCTCCACCTTGACTTGAATATGCTCCTCTTGACTAAGATCTGCCACCATCATAGCTCAGCGCCCCTGAGCCATCGTCGCTCTAGCCTTGCTAGGACTAACATCTGGAAAACCCAATCAAGTCTAAGCAATGATTAAACTTGAAAGTTGTAACTGCCTTGGTCAGCATATCCGCTGGATTCTCTGCCGTAGAAACCTTCTTCATCGTGATCTTCCCTTGTTCAATCACGTCCTTGATAAAGTGATATCTGACGTCAATGTGTTTAGTTCTCTCGTGGTACATTTGATTTTTGGTTAAATGAATAGCACTCTGGTTGTCGCAGTAGACCTCTGTTACCTCCTGCTTCAGGCCCAAATCCCGAACTAAACCACTCAGCCATATTGCCTCCTTCAACGCCTCTGTTGCTGCCATGTACTCAGCTTCCGTTGTGGACAACGCTACCACCGACTGCAGCACTGCTCTCTAACTAATGGCACTCCCGGAGAGTGTGAACGTATGACCCGTCAGCGACCTCTTCCTATCAAGATCCCCTGAAAAATCCGAATCTACAAATCTAACTACCGAACCAGAAGTGTCAGCCCTTCTGTCGTAAACCAAACCAAGCTCCGCAGTTCCTCCCAGATACCGCAGTATCCATTTCACAGCTTTCCAATGACCTTTCCCAGGTCAGCCCATGTATCTTCTTACTACACTAACAATATGTGAAATATCAGGCCTTGTGCACACCATAGCAAACATAATGCTACCTATTGCATTTGCATAAGGCACCCGAGACATGTACTCCGTCTCGTCATCAGTTGTTGGTGACAATTCACAGGAAAGCTTGAAGTGTGCTGCCAATGGAGTACCGACAGGTTTTGCCTCAGTCATACCAAAACGTACCAACACCTTCTCGATGTACGTTTTCTGAGACAAGAACAGTTTCCCAACAGATCTGTCTCTCCGTATCTCCATACCCAATATTTTCCTTGAGGCACCCAAGTCTTTCATCTCAAACTTACCCTTTAACTGACCCTTTAACATGTGGATTTCCGAGATATCCTTGCAAGCTATCAGCATGTCATCCACATACAGGAGTAGATACACATAAGAACCATCCGATAGTTTCATGTGGTACACACAACTATCATACCTGCTTCTGTCATAGCCGTTTTTTACCATAAACGTGTCAAAACGCTTATACCACTGCCTAGGAGACTGTTTCAGTCCATACAAAGACTTCTTTAGCAAACAGACCTGGTCTTCTTTCCCGAGAATCTCAAACCCCTCTGGCTGACGCATATAGATTTGTTCCTCCAGCTCTCCATGTAAGAACACAGTCTTAACATCAAGCTGCTCCAATTCCATATCCTACAAGGCAACCATAGCAAGGATCACTCTAATAGAGCTATGTTTAACAACATGAGAAAATACCTCATTGAAGTCTATTCCTTCTCGCTGTGTAAACCCCTTAGCTACTAACCATGCTTTGTAACGTGCATCTTCCACCCTTGGGATTCCTTCCTTCTTCTTGAAAACCCATTTACTACCAACAATCTTCTGACCCTTAGGCAGCTCGGCTAATTCCCAAAGCTGGTTCTTCGGAAGAGACTCAATCTCTTCATTCATGGCAAGAGACCATTGCCGTGAATCATCGCTCCTCATAGCTTATTCGTAGGTGCATGGCTCACCTCCATCTATGCTTTCTCCCACACTAAGTGCAAATGCAACCATATTTGCCATCCCATACCTTTCTGGTGCCCGAATGTCTCTCCTTCCCCTGTTCCTCGCAAAACTGTAATGAACCAGCTCTGGTTCATCTTCCTCAGCTTGCTCATCTACCTGAGGCCAAACCTCTACCAGTGTCTATCTCAAACTCCACCTGCTCTCAGTGATCTTCCTGCTTCACCTGTTTACCAACACCCTCCCGAGCATCTACAGGCGTTACCTTCTGAGTTACCATGGCTAACTCATCAAAAGTAACATCTCTACTTATGAGAAACTTCTTCATTTTTCCATCCGAATTCCATAACCGATAACCCTTAACTCTACGCTCATACCTAAGAAATACACATTTCTTAGCCTTCGGATCAAGTTTACCTTCTTTAACATGTGCATAAGCCGAACAACCAAAGATCCTCAAGTTCTCATAATTACTAGGATAACCAGATCACACCTCATTAGGAGTTTTACACTCAATACATGTACAAGGTGAAATATTTACCAGATACGTTGTCGTTTTCACTACTTCAGCCCAGAACACCTCCGGCAGCCCGGCATTCGAAAGCATACAACGAGCTCGTTCCAATAGAGTTATATTCATACGTTCCCCCATCCCATTCTGCTGTGGGTCTTTCTAACTGTATGATGTCTCACTATCCCTTCGTCTACACAGAACCTATTAAACTCATTTCCGCAAAATTCCATGCCATTGTCAGTCCTCAAGCGTTTGATCGATTTTCCAGTTTGCTTCTCGATCAATGTCTTCCACTACTTGAACTTGACGAATGCCTCATCTTTGCGTTTCAGTATGTAGACCCATACTTTCCTGGAAAAATCATCTATCAAGGTTAACATGTATCTACCCCCACTATGTGAGCTGACCCTAGAGGGACCCCAAAGATCTGAATGGATTTAATCCAGAGTTCCTTTGGTATTATGAACCGCTGTACTGAACTTTACCTCACATTGCTTCCCGAAGACGCAATGTTCACAGAGTTCCAGTTTTCCAACCTTCTGCCCTCAGAGTAAACCCTGCTTGCTCAGTATAGCCATCCCCCTTTCACTCATATGCCCTAACCGCATATGCCATAGCTTGGTAGTCTCAATTTCCTTGTCTGATGATGATACCGCTACAGATCTGGTAACTATGTTACCCTGTAGCACATATAGACCATTCTTTTTCAACCTCTTCATAACTGTAAGACTTCCCTTAGAAACCCGAAGAACACCACCTTCACCAACATATTTGCAACCACTATAATCCAGAGTTCTCAAAGAGATTAGATTCCTCTTCAAATCTGGAACATGTCTGATGTCTGTTATAGTCCTCACAACACCATCGTGCATCTTGATCTAAATAGTACCTATTCCAACTACCTTACAAGGAGCGTCGTTTCCCATTAACACCTTACCGCCATAAATGACTGTGTAAGTGGAAAACCTTTCCTTATGAGGACATACATGGAATGTACAACCAGTATCCAAAATCCACCTATCTTCAGCGAAGCAGGCATTGATCGCCTGAACCATAGCTTCATCACATTCTTCAATAATGGCCAAGACATTACCATCATCTTCTTCGATGACTGCTGCCTCTGCTGGCTTCTTCCTAAGCTCAGGACAATTCCTTTTGAAGTGCCCCTCCTTCTTATAATTAACGCATCTCTACTTCTTAGGTTTCGATTTAGACCGTGAACGGCCCTTCCCATCGACCAAATGCTGCGACCTTCCCCTTACCACCAAACCATCACTTGAACTGCTTTCTTCCATTGACCTCTGTCTCAACTCCTTCGAGTTCAATGCCGCTTTAACATCCTCAAAAGTTGTAGTTGTTTTTCCAGACATAAAAGAATTAACAAAGCTTTCATATGATGGTGGCAGCGATGCAAGCAATAGTACTGCCTTATCTTCTACTTCGAATTTGACATCTATGTTTGCCACATCTAAGAATACTCGGTTGAGTTCATCCATATGGTCTTTCAACGATTCCCCTTCTAACATCTGTAAACTAAATAATTTCTTCTTTAGATACAAACGATTAGTTAGAGATTTCGTCATATACCTTGTCTCAAGCTTACTCCATAGCCCATCGGCTGTAGTTTCCGTCGCTACTTCCCGCAAGACCTCATTGCTCAAACAGAGTAGAATCTGACCATGAGCTCTCTCCATGAGATCTTCTATCTCTGCTTCTGAAAGTGATTCAGCGAGTGCAGCCTTCCCATTCAACGTCTTCAGCAGACCCTGTTGAACTAATACTGCTCGCATCTTAATCTTCCAAAGATTAAAATCGTTACTTCCATCGAACTTCTCTATCTCGTATTTCTCCATCACAGAAACCTCAAAACCACAGCTCTGATACCAGTTTGTTGTGCCCAATCGGGGTTAATGTGAACAATACGAGTAATCCAAGACAAGCAATAGGAATAGTAAAGAACAATAAAAAACAGAACACGGAGATTTACGTGGTTCGGTTGGTGAGACCTACTCCCCGTCGAGAACGGCGCGATAATTTCCACTATGATAAGTAAACAAGTTTACACAAGAGATTCGTGAGATTGTGTCTTACTGATATCTCCTTAGGGTTTAGTTTATATAGCCACTAAACCGTAATCCCACCGCCTCACCGACTCTCTCTTTACAACCGACATTATACACGAATAACACCAATCACCGACATAAGCCTAGCTTCGCATTCCAGCTATGTCTCGGACTCCAGCTTTGCCTCAGAGCACTGCTTCTCATACCAGCTCTGTCTCAGGGATCAGCTCCGCTAATGGGTCCAAGCTTCGGTAGGTTGTCCCGGGTGCGATATCAATCCATATTCGAGTCACTTCTAACAGGGCTAGATGCCATTCCAGACGAGGCTTTTGGACGAAGACTTCTTCTTTTCGGCCAAGGTATTTCTTTCTCTTCTCGGCAGGGATATACTTCTAGAGGTCGACCAGCAGCCAATTTTTCATGAGGCGGTGTTTTGAATGGGAGGATTCTCCTCTTGAGCCCTCAACTGCTTTTTCTTTTCTCTTGTAATTTCTTCTGTAATAGATATTTATTATCCAGATTGGCTTAGATCTACTTACTTGTAACTTTCTTTGGAATGGGTGTGGTTTCGGAATAAAGAATTTTTATTTTGAGTGTATCTGTTCTCTTTGCGTTTGTTCAGCTGAAGGGCACGCGCCTCCTGCGCCTCGTAACTATTATTACCACGTGTTTAGTTTTCATTTGCGGATTTATACAGGCATGGATCCACAGTTGCTCTCGCCTTTGGGGTTATTCCATAAATAACTCACTACTCAAGTTATATCTTTTCCTTTTAACTCTCCTAATTCTGTTATTGTCATCGCCGCTCTTGGTTGTTCTTCGAAACCTGTTGCTCTCTTTCTTGAAACAATGGCTGCTCCTACCCCCGATCCTTCTTATTCAGGTCAGAATCGTCAACACCTAGCTCCACGACTCAGAAGGATCTTGATAATCTTTGCGGAGCATTTTTTTCCTGCTACTGTTGAACTCCTTCTTCCCACTTCTGACGAACGGGTCTGCTTCACTTCCGACCGTCGTGTTGGTGTTTATGAGGCTTTCTTCAAGTTGGGCTTGTTCTTTCCTTTTCCTGCTTTTCTGGCGGACTTGTTGCATCATAATGGCCTCCATCTTTTTCAACTGAGCCCTAATGCTGTGATGACGATCATGGTGTTCTACTTACTCTGTAAACAACTGGGTGAAATGGTCAGTGTTTATGCTTTCGATAAGAATTATTTCTCTTCTCTCTTGGGGCCATTCTTCTCTGCTCCATCTACTCCTAAGAATTACAAAGAGAAGTTCTTCTTCGTCTGTCCCTTGGATGCTTCCAAAGATTTTGGTTCCGTGACCATTTTTTCCCACTTTTCCCTTAAAAGTGGGAATCTCTTGACCCCACTCCCATCAAAGAAAGACTTTCTCTACACAAGTCTCTCTGTTCTCTCGCTATAACTCTCTCTCTCTCTAAAACTCTCTCTCTCTAAAACGCTCTCTCTCTCTCTCTCTTGAATGCAAGAAAGAGTTGGTTTTGTAGTTAGGAACAACTCAAAGAAAACCACTATAATTTATCTCTCTCAAGAAGATCAAATTCGGGAGCAAGTAAAAGTTAGGATGTGGCTGGTTCTACTTTTTCCATTGTAGAAGTAAGAAGAAGGTTGTGATTAAAAGACAATATCTAAGGTAGAAAATAGAAATAAATTCAGGGTTAATGGTTAATACGGTTGATGATTATGATACAGTTCTTCTTCTTTTTTTCTGTAAAAATTGTAATGGGTGAATGGTGATGATGATGAAGCTTATTGAAAAAAGATGCAACCATGGAAAGGTTATGGAGGAAGAATCCATCTTTCAGGGTTTTGTTTTGAACTAATGGATGCGCCAAATTTATTTGTTAACTTTGTATTAATTACTTTGTGATTTGAAATACACAAGAATATTGAACTCATCAACTTCTTTATTTGTGTTTATGATTTATTAGTTGATGTTAATAATGTTTCTGTAGTAAACTAAAGAGTAAAAAAAATCAAAGAAATATTTTTTCCCTTGGCTAACCAAACGGTGAAAAGTATGAAAAGTATAATTAGAGAAAATGATTCTCAGAGAAAAAGTTTCCACGAGTAAAATTTCTCTCATTTTTTTTCCTTTCCCTACATTGCTATCAAACATAACCAAGTGTCTAGAGATTATGTTTGCTTTAAATAGGGGGAGGATGGGTTGGTTCTTGAAGACCTTGCTGATTTTAACGCTCTTCTTCCAGCTGGTGTGATTCCCTTTCATCCGGGTATGTATTTCATGATTTTTTTCCTCGTCCTTGCGCTTCTTCTGTCGTTTTCATATTTGTGCATTTTCCTCATTTTCCCTTTGTCAGTTTTCTTGAAAAAACGGGCCAGGGTTGGTGATCTGCCATCTTCTTCAGGTGTCAAGAAGCCTCGTACCAAGTCGGTGGATGACCGGAGTTCTGTCGGCATCAAGATCCGCGAGCCCGACAATCCTGTCACTCCTTCGGCTCCTCTGGGGTCTCCTTTCAGGGTGACTCCTCTGGTGAAGAACGAGTTGTCACTTCTCGGATCCGAGCCAATAGTCTCTCCACGGCTGAAAAGCGAAAAGACCCCGTTTTCTCTAAGCTTCCTTCTAAGTTGTCCCGTTGGATCAGATCCTTGGTCATTCCATAGCCTCTATGGTTCGATCAACACCTTTTGGGTGAGGTATTCTGTTCTTTCTGTCCTAATCTACATTCTTTGCTATTTGCTTTTCCTTTGGCTGGAGTGTTATTTTTTGTTGCAGGGCTCTAGGGCTAGTCAAGATGTCGGATCCTATTTAAGCCAAATTGAACGCTTGGAGGCTCCGTTGGCCCGGAGTGAACAGGATGCCCAGTCTTTTCAGAACGAAGTCGAACTTTTGAGTACTGATCTGAAAGTTACTGTTGCTGATCATGATTCATGGAAGCTGCAGACTGAGCAGTCCCAATCTACTTCCGACCTTCAAGCTGAGCAATCGAATGCGCAAATTCTCCTCTTGAGGAGCAACTCAGGACTTACAAGGAAAGCTAGTCTTATTACTCGGAGAGAAAAGGATAAACTTTCCCTTTAATGGGCCCGCCACAACATCTTCATGCTTACCCGTCTGTACCGGGAGAAGACAATTGCCAGTTTCAAGTATGGCGACGAGTTTCAAAAGATTCTCAGGATGTAGCGCAAGCTGACTTTCAAAGTCATCTGGGAGTCTGCCCTTCGCTACTATGCCCCTGATGAGTCTTCTCCCCTGTGTTTTCTTAACAAGGAACAAGTGGTCGAGCTCGTTGATTCTGTCGCTGCTGATCGAGGCATAAAGGAAGACCTCCCCTTTAGTGATGATGAGTGGGAGGACGAGACTGCTGCTTCTGTGATCCCAATTGCTGATGATTCTGATGAGGGTTCTACTTTCTCGGTACCCCAGCCTAGCTCTGGTGGTTGTCCAGACCCTTCTCCCCTCGCAGAGGGGCTTTGATTGTTTCGAGTGTCTGAGTGTCATCTTTTGTCTTTGCTTGGTGAACTTTTGTTTTTGTCTGTGTTATCTGCCTTCCTGTTCTGGCATGTATTTTGACTGACCGCCTGTCATATTCATATGGAGGTCGGTGTTCTGTTTCTTTGAGAATGCCATTAGGCCTGTAAACGGAGCGAATTTTTTTGGGATTCACTACTATCCGAATTCGATATCCGAAAATATTCTGAATATCCGATAAGGGTACGATATCCGACGGATGGTAAAAAATGATATCCGAATCCGATATCCGAAATGCTATTCGGGTATCGAATATTATCCGATCCGAAATTCTAAATTTTTTAACTTCTTTTTTAAATGCTATTCGGAACTGAGAAGAAGATGTTTCATGTTTGTCTAGGGTTTTTTTTTGTTGACTAGGGTTAAACTGTTGAAGACTTGACTTGAAGTTGGGAATACATAATTTTTTTTTTATCCCTTGGGTGAATCTTAATCGTTGGTTTCAAACTCAAATCGGATCGGATTATTTCGGTTACAAATATAGCTATATCCAAATTCGAAACCGATATCTGAAAGTATCCGAAAAATATCTGAATTCTCGGATAATTTGAGTACAGATGCGGATCGGATTCGGATTTTTGGACCACCAATTACAGGCCTAACTGGCATCATCTTTCCTTTGTTCCTGCCATCTTATGTAAATTTCGACCAATATAACCGATTATTTTGTCAGCTCTAGCTTACGAATGTGGTATCCCTAACTTACTACTCATGCTCCGTATGATCACGTCTGCAATATGGCAAAGAAAGTTAGACCTATTTTATAATGCCGTAGTCTTACTAATTCCTTCTGCAAAATAAAACCCAAGTTAGCCTTGCATAATCGATTTTTGAGTAGCTCTAGAGTTTTAACTAAGGCTTTCCCTTGGGCCCCTTGTCGTGGCTTTCGCTACTAGGGTTGTTTTGTCGGCTTGACCACGACTAGTTTAGCTAGGACCTCTCCTTGGGCCCCTGGTTGTGGCTTTCGCTACTAGAGCTGTTTGGTCGGCTTGAGCACGACTAGTTTAACTAGGACCCCTGGTCGTGGCTTTCGCTACCAGGATTGTTTCGTCGGCTTGAGGACAACTAGTTTAACTACGACTTCTTCTTGGGCCCCTAGTCGTGGCTCTCGCTACCAGGGCTCTATTTGAGCAAAGTAAGTTTAACTAAGACTTCTCCTTAGGGCCCCTGGTCGTAGCTTTCGCTACTAGGGCTATCTGTTTTACGTAAGCAAAGTGAGTTTAACTAGGACTCCTCGTTAAGGCCCGTGGTCGTGGCTTTCGCTACCAGGGTTATCCGTTTTTCTCGCGTACAGTGAGTTTAGCTGGGACTCCTCTTTAGGGCCCCTAGTCGTGGCCTTAGCTACCAGGGCTATCAGTTTTGCCGTAGCAAAGTAAGTTTAACTAGGATTCTTCCTTAGGGCCCCTAGTCGTGGCCTTTGCTACCAGGGCTATCCATTTTGCCTTAGCAAAGTAAGTTTAACTAGGACTCCTCCTTATGTAATACTTGTTTTCTGAAAAAGTAGTATTTATTAAGTAATATGGCTGCTTGTAGTGCTACGCTTCAACCTATTGGCTTTATTATAAAAGGGAATTTGGTATATTAAAGGTTACCTGTGGTACCTGGGTGATCTTTGTTTGTTCTGGTTGAAACTCCGTTGTGGGGTCATTGTAGAAGATTCCCTCCTCTCTGACGGCAACTGGGGCGATTGCCCCTTTCTTACAGTTCCGGGTCGCGATCAGGTAGCACTCTCTAGCGGTTTTTTGGCTTCCCCGAACTGTTCCTATAAGGTTTGTTCTCGGGATTGGGAACTTCATTATCAAGTGATTCATAGAGATAATATCCCCAGATTCTCTTAGGAAATTCCATCCTAATATAATGTTGTAGGCGTGTAACCTGTCGACTACCGCAAAATTTAGCATCATAGCCTTGCTTGTTATTCTGTTCCCAATCAGCATAGGCAGCGCTACAACCCCGTCTACTTTGACTTGGTTATCACCGAATCTTGTTAGACACAACTCAGAAGGTATAAGTTGTTGAGGATTTATCTTAAGTTTCTGGAAGCATGTCCTGCTTATGACTTTGGTTGGACTCCCAGTGTCGACCAAAATGCGTCCAACGATCCAGTTGGCCACCATTGTTGTAATTAATAGCGGATCGGCGTGGGGGTGATTACTTTCCTCAGGTCGTCATCCTAAAGGTGATGGGCGGTATTTTCACGCTGGACTCGTCTGGCGAGGCCTCCATTTTACTGACGTATTTGCGTCGCTTATTTTACGCATCTTTGATAAAGGTTAGGGCTCCGACCATGTTATTAACATTTCCCATTGTTTCCCGGTGCTGCTCCGGTTCTTCCTCGTTTGGGGCCCTTCGTCTTTGTTGTCAGGAGGTTGCCCTATTTTGTCACTCGGATGCTCCTCCTTCTGACTAGGCTCTTGTTTCCGTTTTAGCTCTTCCATCAGGGTTTATGGCATGTTATCGAGTCTTCATATCAATTCTGACACATGCCGCGCTAATATTTTGCACGGGTTGGGCTGCTCGTGCGCTCGAGGTCTTTCCTCATCCATTTCAGAGTACTTGGTTTGAGTTGGGTGCTCCGACGATTAGGATTGGGCGTTCTATCATCACTGGAACCCCCTTGATTGCAGAGGGTTACTTGCCTGATATTCTACTTGTGCGGGAAAGCGTCCCCGGGTGTTAAGAGGAACTCCCGGGCCCGGGCTTTGACCACCCTTACTCTTTCTTCCATCATTACTTCTTTCCGGGCAATTCTGCCATTCGGAGCCTCTCTTGCAGCTTCTTCATCTCTTGTTCCTTCAGTAGATGGTATACTTCTAGTTGACTAATTTCGGTTTGGAGTTCATCCGCGGTGGGTTTCTAAGGCTCATACCCCTGATGGGTGTGATCGTCGGATGACATGCTTTGCCTGAAAGACTGAGAAAATGTTAATTTTGAGGTTGAGAGAGCATTCGGGTTACCGAATCCTTTATGTTTGCTGAAGAGATGCCCTCCTTCTATCGCCAAATGCTAATGTCAGAAAATGGACTTCCGTTATCAGCATGAAAAATAAGGGAGTTGAATGCCTCACAGCGTGCGTTAAGGTTAAAAGTTATGTTAGATTGATTGTGGTTCTAGATTCCTTCTTTGGCCCTTGCTCCAGCTCTTGTCGTTGCTCCTGCTCTGGGTCCTTGCTCCTGCTCTGGTTTCTTTCTCCTGTTCCTCGATTCCTGGGGGGAAACCCTGTAAAGGGTTCGAAAACCGCTCCGACGCTCAAGACAGTCAGGTTGCTCGTTGCAGTAAAAAAATGAATATTGATTGATCTTTTGGGGGGGCGAGTTATGGAAACTCTATAGTAAAGGGGGGATCTCTCTAGTTGGAGAGATCGTATGAAAAGCCTATGTTTCTAGTAAGTGAAGGAGTTGAAGGAGATGTCCTTCGACCAAGGATGCAATGCGAGCAATTTGTCGACTACGACAATTGATGGAGAAGATCATCAAGTCCGATTGATTTAGGGGTCGTGGAGTTTAAGCTAGAAACCAACCACGATCGTCGAATTACGAAGTAATTCGCGGCTAACTTCGACCGGATCCTACAACGGGTTACACATAAGAGCAGAGGCGGAGCTGTGTACTAACTACCTAGGGCTTCAGCCTGGGTAGTAAATTCCTTTTATCCAACTTTGACCCATTGAAGTTGTCTTTAGCCTGGTGGTAAGTGGGATAGTATAATGTGTTTAAATACCTGGGTTCGACTCTGACATCAAGCATTGCCACAAATTTTTTTGCTCATCATTAACTTTGTTTGTGTTTATTATAATTAGTCCCCAATTGTTGTCTTATATAGAGTTTAGCTCCTATATTTAATGTTTTAAGATGATCGTAATGTTTTAAGATGATCGTTGAAATCATATTTCTTTCGTGAGTCAATATTTTACTTTCCTTTTCTCTCAGAAGTATTTTTTCCTATCTTTTCCTTCTTCCTATCTAAACGAATATTGGGCATAGACTGATGGTCTTTGTAAACTTTTTTAGTTTCATTGCTCTTTTTTTGTCTCTAATTAAATTTGAAACATAATTCAACATTGACATTTTCTATTATCCGATAAATCATATTCCTTCATTTTTTTAAAATTTTTTTTTCATTCATTGTGAAATTTAAAGTTAGAAAATACCGATATCATGAGATGTATAATACAAAAAGGTTGTATAAAAAAATGCTTCTAAATATTAAGTAGCAAGTACTATATATTTTGACTTATTGTAATTTTAATTTAGCCTTGTCTGAGTTTGAATGCTGGCTCCGCCCCTGCATAAGAGTATCAATTTGATCTGGGATATGACTAGTGGGAGTGAGATATAATAATGGGAGTGTCCCATAAATATATCTCATAGGCCTAAAAAGAAATTAGGCAAAGATAGTACAAAAAACCCAAAAACGGGGTTTTGGCCTAAACCGATTCGAGCACTTTTAGGGCTGGGATTGGGCTGATTTTTGGAGGGACATTTCCTTATGTTATGAAAATTAAATATGCAAATTTTGACTAGGTTTGGACGTCATATCCTTAGGTAATTGCCACAACTATCTATCTAGTTGCTATTTTCGATAATTTTCCTAAATCTTATTCTAAAGGGTGTTTTAGGAAACCTAAAAGGAGGTCGATTCTTATTGGGGTTCTATATAAACACTCTTATGGCAGAGAATAAAGTGTGGAATTTCTCTCTAAGCTTTCTTACTCTACCACATCAAGTAGAGAGGAGAAAGTGAGCTAATTCCCACAACTATCTATCTAGTCAAAGAAGAAGTAGTTCTTCTATCCAACCACCATCGGTGTGCTAGCTAAAAACAAAGTGGGAGATCAAGTTGATTGCTCGTATCCCAAGTAGAGGAGCTACGTTTGAAGCTCTTAGTCTTCTCAAAAGCGATTGGAAAGGTTCGAGGGAAAAACTAGCGATTAAGGTAATCATCAAACTAGTTTTATTTACTTAGCATTATTGGTTTATGCATGTGATCCTGGGGATACTAATGATAGACATATGATGTCGTTATCCGCTATAAACATTAGTATAAGGATGTAAATCCCAACAGTGGTATCAGAGCCTCTTGCAAATAGCTAATTTTTGCTAAGAATAGAACTAATCCATGCTTGATTAAATTGATAGTTGTGTTTAAAAGTGTTTTAAACATCTAATTTCAATGTTTTTGAATGGGGATTCAATGTTTTTCAAATTAATAATCAAAGATTGATGACTCAAAGTGTTTCAAAAGATTCAATTTGATTGATTTTGGTTTTAAAAGTGTTTTAAACACAAAATTTTGATTGATTTTGAATAGGATTCAAGAATTTATCAAATTGTTTTTCAAAATTGTTGTTGAAAAGAGTTTCAAAACCTAGAATTTTGATCCAAAATTGGTTTGATTAAGAGATGTTTTTGAGTTTTAGGAAACTTTAAAAACACAATTTGGAAACTTTAGAATTTTCTAAAAGGTTGGAAATTTTAAAAGTTTCTAAAAGGTTTTAAAAATTTTAGAAGGATCATAAAAGAATTTCAAAATTTTAGAAAGAAGTTTTAAAATTGGGAAATAAGCAAATAAGGATTTGCATAAGAAAAAAAAAACAAAAAATTGGAAACCTAGGAGTTTTAGAAACTCCTAGTGTCCGGCGAGGAAGCTTCTTGGACGCGTCCAGAGCAGCTGCTAAAATGCGTCTTGGAGACACGTGCAACAGCTGTAACCAGAAAGCTTCTGGACGCGTCTAGGATGCGTCCAGAGCAGCTGCTCAGACGCGTCTTAGAGACGCGTCAAGGTCGCGTCTAGGACGCGACCAGCAGCTGCCATAGAAGCTTCTGGACGCGTCCAGTGCTGCAATAGTAGCTACTGGATGCGTCTAGAAGACGCATCCAACACTGGTGAGAGAAGCTTCCTAGACGCATCTAGCACGCGTCTAGAGCACTCGACCAGGCACGTCTTGGAGACGCGTCTGGGAAGTCCTGGGTGTCTCAAACTAGGTCTGAGACACCACACACTGGTCCGGTCCAGCACCAGACGCGTCTGGCGCATGGACTAGCGTCCTGGCTCCGACCAGGACGAGATCAGGCCTAAAGGCCTCGGCCAGGACATGCCGGCCCTATGGGCCATGCCATGTCTGGAGCTTATCCGAGCCCTTTTGTGGGCTTGGGCCGGGACTTGTCTTGGACTTGTCCCGGGCTTTTTCAAGGCTTTTCGGACCACAAAAAGGGATCATCATTCGAGTGGGAGTTTTATCCAATTTTCTTCCGATTCCAACCAAATAATTCCAAAATTAACCCGGGCCATCCGAAATGCCAAAACGGGTTTCTCTTAAAATTGATTTATGAAATCATTAAGAATCAAACCAAAGTTTTTTCCGAAATTGACCCGGGCATTCAAAACCCAAAACGGAGTTTTTCTTAAAATTGATTCTACGATCATAAAAGATAAAACTAGAATGCACCATTAGTCCAATTCTTCGAATATAGACTGAAGGTCCGTAATGTGACATATGATGTTGTCAAAGGTATCTCCCAAGATCATCATGCATATATAATTCTTAGCCTTGATATATTATATGAATGCATGTGATGTGAATGCGGGAAACTAATATGGCCATAGATTTATTTCTTTATTTTAAGCACGGATGGGTGCATGCTTTGTAATTAATTTCAATTTCAAGTTCATACGATCTGCGAATCGTTAGAGTCTTGTAATTAGAGTTTAGGGTCAGTCCATTGAAGAAGCTCAAGGAAGGAGTCCAAAGGCGAGTGGGAGAAATCAATGGAGGTTCAAAGATGAAGATCTAGACGAACCAAAAGGCGAAACAAGAAGAAAACCAAAGGAGATTAGATCTTCTATTAGGGTCCATACTAGGATCCATGTCAGCTTGATTTACTTTCTCGCGCGCATTTACTTACTTATTTACAGTTTATGTCGTGGATGTTAGTTAGACTAAATAGTTCACTATAACAAACATCAGACTAGCGTAAAAGTCCCCAAACGTAATCTTGAGTAATCGCCTATCCAGATTACGACACCCTTTGCACCCTTGTTCGAGGAAGGTGGGTTGGCCTTCGCAGAGTACCTCCTTTACCTTGGGACAATGCGGGTAGGCCTGTAGAAGAGGCCTACATGTCTTAATGGTTCTACTCAACGAGATCAGCTATAGATCTTGGATACTCGAGGCAAAAGGATAGATTAGTCATTCATCAATGAAATCTATCAACCAAGAGTCATAAGGTATGATCAGTGAAGTAGTTCGCTCACCCGGAATGACGGAGTCAAAGGGTAGGGCCGTCGTCCGCTTTACTCCGAAGAACTAGGGTCTTGGAATCACTTATTCTATCAGGGACGATTTTATATTGAATAATGTGGGAAACTAATGTTTTTCAAAAACCATAACGAGTTTTAAAACTTTGTCAATTCTTTATGTAGTTTTTAAGATGACACAAGAAAACAAGTTCAACATTGAATCCACACCTAAAGGGAGTGCTGATCAACTTTCAAGAATGGAAGAATGAATCCGAGAATAGTTCTCAGGTTCAAAAGGAAAGCGTACTAGAATACCCAATCCCAAAGTTGACTCATACCAAATAAGGTCAAAAGCAATTTGCAAGCAATCATATAACATTCTCTTTGAAAGAGTAACGGATGTTAGCACGACCATTAAGACAAACTGAGGAAGTGATTCCTACAGAAGTCATAAATGGAGAGGCACGAGACCTCCATGGCAATCTGAAAGTCATCCTAATGGAAGACAACAGAATTGATCTATCAATTCAATGTTAGTTGAACGAAGATAGACAAGACCTTAGATGAGTCACTCAGATTGTTACGAACAACTGAGCAGAACACACGGGAATATCAAATCTAAGAATGGTTCTTGAGATTTGGCAAAAGGAATTGAATTATGAATTCTGGTTCCAATATCCGTGTTAACAAAGTTAAAAACAAGTATCGTAAAATTCCTTCATCAGGTATTTTAAGACCGGATGTGCGGCTCGGTAAAGCTCAAGGGAATCACATACTTGACTAAAAGAAGTAAAGATCCAAGAGGGAGCAGAAGCAGTAATTCTAGGGATGCTGAAAGGGATCGAAGTCTTCTTTTAGACACTTGATCTAGCTTAGAACTTAATAATAGTTATTTTGTTCTTCTAGAAACCAGTGGTAAAATTAACTGAAGGTTAACATTGATAATGGCTGATATCAAGAGATTCAAACTCATTAACTTCAGCATTGTCAATTGGGTCTTAAGGACTAATTGACAAAGTCACCCTTTTCAAGAAGGCATAGAGACCAGTAATCATTTAGGACTCATATAGTGTTATGTAGACCTATAAGTTTACTTGCAGAAGCTAACGAGAGAAACTTCAATACGTACTCTGACAACTTCATGAAGTATGCATGGAAACATACAAATCATAAAGTATAAGTCAGAAAGTTTGAAAGGATCAAACAAAGTACACACCGAAGTAACGAATCACTTCGGCAAGATAGTTTAAGCCATCCGATTAAGTTTGGAATGGTGAAAACTTGAGTCAAACACTTGATAACCATCAAAGGAGTAGAGAAACAGTTTTCTAACTCTGCTCCATAGAACACATCCGACGGATGGTGGATTCAGTGGGAGTAATCGAATACTGCTATGCATGATTCGATCAATGATGGGTTTAAGCCAGTCTTCCGAATACCTTGGGATATATTCTAGACACGATTGTTTTCACACTTAACCTACTCCGTCTAAGGCTAAAACTTGTAACAACGTTGCAAAACTTAGTTAATATCTGACACAATTTCTTTAGAAGAATAGTAATTAGCATTTCTCGGAGAAAAGTACTAATTATTACAAGAATAAGTGGGAGAAAAGTACAAGTCGAATTAATTTGATCATGAGAAAAATCATGAAGGGTCATGAAGAACAATCATGAAACTTGTACAGGACGATTAAATTCGACCAAGAGCAACAAAACTGAGAGTACTCCAAATTGTTTTCAAAAGCCCTTAAGGTCAAAAGTAATCTCAAAGACTCAGAAAATAAAGGTTATTTCTAAAGAGATAAAAGACCTGCGCAGAGACGGAAACTGACTCTGGATTTTGGTTAGGAGCCAAAATCATCATGGAATTCATATCTCATCAAGACATGTAACTTGATAATTTAAGTCAACGGAAGACCTAAATTAGTTTTCCAAAGTAGAAAACTGAGAAGGATGGAAACAATCATGTTTCCCAAAACTAGACAAGAAGAATAAGATTCTTCTAATCTAGTTATGTCCATAAGCATGCTCAAAGAATCCATCGACGGATTGGCATAGATCAAAAGGATGATAGGATTAGAAAGACTCAGTACACTAGGATGCTTGAGATCCGAAACCGAAAACCTAAGACTCGAAAAGTCTAAAAGAATTTCAACCCAAAAACTCATGACAAAGAGCGTTGCAAAACTCGAAGTCTAAAAGACACCGATTATCAAGCACACATGAGAGAGACATTTATGTTCGAAAAAATAAAGTCAAGTCATGTTGAACATGAATTGCATTTAAATATCCAAATTCAGATTGAAAACTGAAACACTACTTAGAAACATCCTAGAAGGCTAAAGGATGAAGTAGTACAAAAGTTGAACATGTCATCGTAGCAAACTTCCAGACATGGAAGGAAAGTAGGCTAAAAGTGTTTAAGCCAGAAACTGTTGCAAATACTACACAAAGAATTAAAAGCCTTAACTCTAGTAAAAGTTACTAGAAAATTATCAAGGTTGAAGAAAGCAATCTTCAAATTAATTGAAAATTAGCAAAGTTTAAAACGGACTACATACGTAGTCAAACTAAATTGCCACCTAAGACATAGTATGAGACTCATACACAGTCTAAGGCATGAGGTAAATTTGGAATAAACCTCGACGAGTAAAACTGAGTGTGTAAAAGGAGTTTTACTGAAGAGGCTCAGATTTACAACTCTCGTTATCGGAAATAATAGAGTTATTTCACAGTCGTCTAAAATTGGTTTAGTATTTAAACGACAACCCATAGATAATTAAACATTCCGAATAGGTTTGTCAAATACGTGATCTGATGAATGAAACCCTGAACTTGGAATATTTATTATCAAATCCCTGGTCCAGGTATTTGCATGGACAACAATGACTCACGAAGACTAGCACGGGAGTCGATGGGATATCGTTGTTTCATGGGCTATAAGAATAGTATATTCGATTCGACTACCTGGGTGTGTAAAAGGTTTATGCACTGGATAACCCTCTAATGATAATTACATCACCCTTGATGAACGTCAAATATTTCTCAAAGAACAAGATTGGAGAGATTCCTCAAAACATGAGTGCTCCACTCATCTTATGTAAGGAATGTCCGACTTTGGTTCCGTCAAACGCCGCGCCGTAAAAGGAGGTTATAAAGACGGATACTGGGAAGGACAGGATATAAATGAAGTTAAGTGGGAGCGCAAGAATGGATTGGGTCATCCTAATCACATTAGGTCAAAAGTGTCTCAAGGCCACTTGATGAGTGACAACTGAAAATGCGTGGTCGCGCTCAAACGGATTAGAAATTAATCGTTTGTCTTTTATAGTTGTACTCGAAGATCAAGAAAGTCTGAATGACGTGACGTATCATATGGGATACTAAATTGACACGGGAATCGAGCATTGCACTTGTTCTAAGTCCAAGTGGGAGTCTCAAGGAATTGAAGGAGATGTCCTTCGACCAAGGATGCAATGCGACCAATTTTTCGGCTAGGATAATTGATGGAGAATATCATCAAGTCCGGTTGATTTAGGGGTCGTGGAGTTTAAGCTAGAAACCAGCCACGATCGTCGAATTACGAAGTAATTCGCGGCTAACTTCGACCGGATCCTACAACGGGTTAGACATAAGAATGTCAATTTGATCTAGGATATGACTAGTGGGAGTGACATATAATAATGGGAGTGTCCCATAAATATATCTCATAGGCCTAAAGAGAAATTAGGCAAAGATAGTACAAAAAGCCCAAAAACGGGGTTTTCGGCCTAAACCAATTCGGGCACTTTTAGGGCTCGAATTGGGCTGATTTTTGGAGGGACGTTTCCTTACGTTATGAACATTAAATCTGCCAATTTTGGCTGGGTTTGGACGTGATCTCCTTAGGTTATTGAGAAAATATCAACTAGTTGCTATTTTCGATAATTTCCCTAAATCTTATTCTAAAGGGTGTTTTAGGAAACCTAAAAGGAGGTGGATTCTTATTAGGGTTCTATATAAACACTCTTAGGGCAGAGAATAAGGTGTGAAATTTTTCTCTAAGCTTTCTTACTCTACCACATCAAGTAGAGAGGAGGAGAAAGTGAGCTAATTCCCACAACTATCTATCTAGTCAAAGAAAAAGTAGTTCTTCTATCCAACCACCATTGGTGTGCTAGCTAACAAAAAGGTGGGAGATCAAGTTGATTGCTCGTGTCCCAAGTAGAGGAGCTACGTTTGAAGCTCTTGGTCTTCTCAAAAGCGATTGGAAAGGTTCGAGGGAAAAACTAGCGATTAAGGTAATCATCAAACTAGTTTTATTTACTTAGCATTATTGGTTTATGCATGTGATCCTGGGGATACTAATGTCAGACATATGATGTCGTGATCCGCTATAAACATTAGTAGAAGGGTGTAAATTCCAACAGTAAGAAGCTTGTGTAGTGGAGAGAAAGGTCGTCCTTTGTAGAGGATAATGGGGGCCCTTTTATAGGCTTAGTTAGACTTACTGTGATTTAGACGGTCGTGATTAGGGGTGATGATCCGCCGTCTAGGGAAGATTCCCATTGTTCGTAGTTAGGGTTTCCTTTGTAGCTATCTCGTATCTAGGATGAATAGAAGTTCCTAAGTTTAAGGATCCTTCGTAGATATTCTGCCGAGATGATAGATCTTTGCGGAGACGTTTCCTCCCGAGGGACTCTTGAAGCCCAAACTTGCTTAAACACTGAAAGATTTGTAGCCGAGTAAAATCTCAAGGAGATTCCAGGATTGAGTCGATGAGCTTAGCGCGCTTCTGTATTCCCAGTCTAGGGCGTGAGACATCGGCCTTACTTACGCGGACCCGCTCATTCCTTAGGAGATCCCAGGGCAGATCTGTCTGTGTCGAGGGTGAAACAGGGCTGTTACTTTCAGCTGACCTCCCGGTTAACGGCATAGGTAGTGAGGCTTAGCCATTCTGTTTACCTTAAGCCGGGTTGGCCCGTTGGACTTCAAGTCCGTTCTTGACCTTTTACGTTAGTCAACGCTTAGACAATTTATGCATCATCAGTAATAAAAACAATCGACGAAATAATGCACCCGGTGTATTTCGTCAGTAAAGTACTAAGCGGGGCAGAGCTGAACTACCAAACTGTGGAGAAGCTGACCTACGCACTCGTCTTGACGCTAGGAAGCTGACCATATTTTCAGACTCACACCGTGATCGTACAAACAGATCAACCACTCAAAAACGTACTACAGAAGATGAATCTATTGGGACGGCTGACAAAGTAGGCAGTAAAGCTCACGAGTTTGACATCAAGTATGTGCCTTGAAGCGCCATCAAAGTGCAGGCATTAGCAGACTTCATGTCAGAGTGTTCAATTCCTACGTCAGAGATTGGGTCGGAACTGATCTGGACCCTCTTCTTAGACGGAGCATCAAGCGAAGCTATGAAAGGAGCGGGAGCCGTCCTAGTCTGCCCGGAAGGAAAGAAGACTTTCCAAACGACCACTTTCAAGTTCGCTGTCACAAACAACAAAGCTGAATATGAAGCGCTGCTTATGGGGCTTCGGATGGCTCTAAAGGCCAGAGCCGCAAACATTCAGACATACAGTGATTCTCAGCTTGTCGTTAACCAGGTCAATGGAGAGTACGAGGTCAAAGGAACCGACATCGTAAAGTACGTGAAAAAAGCAAGAGAGCTAGTTCAACAGTTTAAGAAGTTTACTATTACAAGAATTCCA
Source organism: Eschscholzia californica (assembly GCF_041429995.1). Taxonomy (NCBI): domain Eukaryota; kingdom Viridiplantae; phylum Streptophyta; class Magnoliopsida; order Ranunculales; family Papaveraceae; genus Eschscholzia; species Eschscholzia californica. The sequence goes on from NW_028238472.1 coordinate 36,427,911, forward strand.
CAGGAGGAGAACGCACTAGCAGACGCCTTGTCAAAGATGATCAAAGGCCAGATGACCGTACCTGGGGTGATCTCCCAAACCCTGGAAAGGAAGAGCGTAGACAAAGCTGCAGAAATATTGGCTATCAGAATAACCCAGGAAGACACATGGATGAAGCCGTATATAGAATACTTGCAGACGGATAAGCTCTCCGAAGACGTTAGCGAAGCAAAAAGGATCAGGAGAAATGCGGGAAGGTACACCATGCTCGGAGGTCTCCTCTACCGAAAGTCTTTGGCCCATCCCCTATGGGGCTGCCTGGCAAAACACGAGTAGGAGTACGTGATGACGAAGATGCATGAAGGCACAACTGGGAATCATGCGGGTCCAATAATGTTGCAAAGACAGCTAATCCTAGCCATATACTACTCGCCCGAGATGCTGAAAGATTGCATAAAATACACCAAGTATTGAGAATCCTGCCAGAAATACGCCAATGACCACAAGATGCATCCCAACGAGTGAGAATCGACCTAGTAGGGCCCTTCCCGAAGGGACCAGGAAGAAAAACATGTTATTGGTCATCGTGGATTACTTTACAAAGTGGGTCGAGGCAGTGGCACTGTCAAAAACCCGAATGAAGGACGTCATAAAGGTACTGTGGAACAAGGTGATAACCCGAGACGAAATGCCAAGGGTCCTCATCATGGACAATGGACCTCAGTTAAACAACGATGCAATGAAGAGCTTCCTCACGGAATACGGAATCAAGCCTGCTTACGTATCCCCGCTCATCCCGCAAGAAACGGCTAAGTCGAGGTAACTAACAAAACTCTCATAAAGCACATTAAAACTAAGTGCGACGGTAACATAAATTGGGTAGCTGAACTTTCTAACATGTTGTGGACCTACCGCATCACACCGCGAAGAGCCACAGGGGAAACACCCTTCCGAATGGTGTACGACATGGAAGTCATGCTGTCGAAATAGAAAAGCCAAGCCTAAGAATCGACGAGGAACTCGTACAAGAACACTTGGACCTAATCGACGAGGTTCGGGACCAGGTAGATAGGTAAGAAACTTAGTCTTCAAGGACACTATGATCAAGCAACATATGTCCCACATAAAGAACTTTTTACATTTGAATGAATTCTATGAAATAAAATTTTATTCTTAAGGAGAAGTCCAAGCCTAAACTAGTCGTTCTTAAGCCGGCGAAACTGCTTTGGTAACCCAAGCCACGACTGGGGGTCCAAAGAGAAGTCCTAGTCTAAACTAGTCGTGCTTAAGCCGACGAAACTGCCCTAGTAGCCCAAGCCACGACCGAGGGCCCGAGAAGAAATTTTAGTCTAAACTAGTCGTGCTTAAGCCAACGAAGCGGCCCTGGTAGCCCAAGCCACGACCAGGGCCCAAGGAGAAGTCTTAATCTAAACTAGTCGTGCTCAAGCCCACGAAACTACCCTGGTGGCCCAAGCCACGACCAGGGGCCCAAGGAGAAGTCCTAGTCTAAATTCATCGTGCTCAAGTGGACAAAGCTACCCTGGTAGCCCAAGCCACGACTAGGGGCCAAGGAGAAGTCCTAGTCTAAATTAAGTCGTGCTCAAGCCGACGAAACTATCCAGGGGCCCAAAGAGAAGTCCTAATCTACATTAACTAGGTTTCTATTTGCAGAGGAAAATTAGTAAGTTAGGTCATGCATAATTAGATTAGGTCCAACTTTGAATTCTATGTGCAGGAGTAGACATTCGAAGTTAGGATTATACTAACAGTGACAAGTTTTCTTGGATAGTGTTTTTGTATGCATACAGGAAAGGACAAAAAGGAAAACCGATCATTAACTTAAATCCAAATTCATTACAACGACGGTTAAAAGACGATTTACATGTTTGAAGAAGAAGAAGAAGAAGAAGGAAAAAAAAAGATAACATCGGGGGAAAGCAACTCTATCGAGGTGCCAACAACCACGCCTACAAGACGGTCGCCCATCCGGCGAACGAGATACCCCATCACTTCGAAAATCACCGGTCGACAGTCACTCAGAATCACTCTCAAGTTAAAACGCAATGGACAAAATGAGTCAGCAGAAAGAACCATCTCCAAATTCTCGAACACAATCAGACCCATCCAGCAAAGAGCCCGAACGAAGACATCCCCTTCAACATTAATGGAGAAGCGGCGAATGTAAAGATTTTTCGTGACAAGGGTCTGATAAAATTCTGTCCCAAGACAATCTCTAGGGAGAGTTCCTCGAATCAAAAGACTAGACATGAGAAAGAAGTTGAGATTATCCTCCCATCTAAAGGGTATTTATAGAGGCAGTGGATAGACGAAACGATCATACACAATTATCTAGGGGACCTTAATGAAATGACGAGATCGAAAAAGAAAAATAGGCAAACATTAGGGCGGGAAGACGGAGAGACCTCGACGGTCTGAGTCATTAAAACAACAATAACTTTTATTCATTCTCAGAAAACATCTATTACAGAAGAAATTACAAGAAAGGACACAAAAACTGGAAAAATCATCTGGGTCGATTACAGAAGAAATTGCAAAAGGTAAGATAACATATCAGCATCCCTTAAAATCCACTAAACAGAACAAAAGATGAAAGAACGTGAACGACTAAAGGAACGACTCAATCCGACCACCTATTAAACTCGTTTCCGTAAAATTCCATGCCATTGTCAGTCCTCAAGCTCTGATCGATTTTCCAGTCTACTTTTCAATCAAGGTCTTCCACTGCTTGAACTTGACAAATGCTTCATCTTTGCCTTTCAGTATGTAAACCCATACTTTTATGGCAAAATCATCTATTAAAGTTAACATGTATCTACCCCCACCATGTGAGCTAACACGGGAGGGACCCCAAAGATCTGAATGGATGTAGTCCATATTTCTTTTGGTATTATGAACGGTTGTACTGAACTATACCTGAAATAGCTTAATGAAGACGCAATGTTCACAAAATTCCAGTTTTCCAACAATCTGTACACACAGTAAACCCTGCTTGCTCAGTATAGCCATCCCCCTTTCGCTCATATGCCCTAACCGCATATGTCGTAGCTTGGTAGTCTCAACCTCCTTGTCCGATGATGATAGTGCTATAGATCCGGTAACTGTGTTACCTGGTAGCACATATAAATCATTCTTCTTCAACCCCTTCATAACTGTAAGACTCCCCTTAGAAATCCGAAGAACACCACCTTCACCAGTGTACTTACAACCATTATCATCCAGAGTTCCCACAGAGATTAAATTTCTCTTCAAACTGGAACATGTCCGATGTCTGTTATAGTTCTCATAACACCATCGTTCATCTTGATCTAAATAGTACGAATTCCAACCACCTTACAGGGAGCGTCGTTTCCCATTAACACCTTACCATCATTAACGGCTGTGTAAGTGGAAAACCAATCCCTATGAGGACATACATGGAACGTACAACTAGTGTCCAAATTCCACCTATCTTCTGCAAAGCACGCATTGATAGCCAAAACCATAGCTTAATCACATTCTTCAATGATTGCCAAGACAGTACCATCGTCGTTGTCTTCTTCGATGAGTTCTGCCTCCTCCTGGTTTCTTTCTAAGCTCCGGACAATTCTTTTTGAAGTGTCCCTCCTTTTTACAACTAAAGCACCTGTACTTCCCAAGTTTCGATTAAGACCTAAACCGGCCCTTCCCATCGTCTAGATGCTACAACCTTCCCCTTACAGCCAAACCAACTCCTGACGTGCTTTCTTCCATTGACCTTCGTCTCAACTCCTCGGCGTTCAATGTTGCTTTAACATCCTCCAATGTGGTAGTTGTTTTACTAGACATAAAAGAATCAACAAAGCTTTCATATGATGGTGGCAGGGATGCAAGCAATAGTACTTCCCTTAGAAATCCGAAGCACACCACCTTCACTAGTATACTTGCAACCATTATCTTCCAGAGTTCCCAAAGAGATTAAATTCCTCTTCAAATTTGGAACATGTCTAATGTCTGTTATAGTCCTCACAACACTATCGTGCATCTTGATCTGAAGTGTACCAATTCTAACCACCTTACAAAGAGCGTTGTTATCCATTACCACCTTACCGCCATTAATGGCCGTGTAAGTTGAAAACCATTCCCTATGAGGACATACATGGAATGTACAACCAGTGTCCAAAATCCACATATCTTCAGCGATGCAGACATTGATAGCTAGAAGCATAACTTCATAACATTCTTCAATGATTGCCAAGACCGTCCCATCGTCGTTGTCTTCTTCGATGGCTACTGCCTCACTTGGTTTGTTTCTAAGCTCAGGACAATTTTTCTCCTTCTTACAATTAAGCATTTGTACTTCCTAGGTTTCGATTTAGACCTAGACCGCCCCTTCCCATCGCCTGGATGCTGCGACATTCCCCTTACAACCAAACCATCTCATGAACTACTTTCTGCTGATGTTAAAAAATGGCCTTCCCGTTATATCAGCATGGAAAAGGGAGTGGATGCATGACAGTCTCCGTTATGATGGTATATTCTGTTATTTGAGGTAAGATTCATGCGCCTGTTCCTGCTTCCAACTATAGTGCTTCGTCTCCTTGCTCCTGCTCTCTGCTCCAACTTCTACTCCTTGCTCTGGCTCCTAATCTCGTCCTCCAAGCTCCTGATCTCCAAGCTCATGTTCGTCGGTTCCCAAGGGGGAAAACCTGCAAAGGGTTCGAAAACCGCTCCGACGCTCAAGACAGTCAAGGTGTTCTTTGCAGTAAAAAAATGAATGTTGATCGATCCTTTTGGGGGCGAGTTATGGGAACTCAGAGTTAACTGTGATCTTCTAGGGTTTAGAGATCGTGTTCTGTGAACGACGATGTAGGGGTGCTTTTATAGGGTTAAAGGCGGCGGTCATTGCCGTGGAGGCAAGTTTTCCCTTTATTTCTATCTCAGATCTAGGATAGCTGAAAGTTCCTAAGTTCAAGGATCTTTCATAGATATCCTGCCGATGCGATAGATCTTCTGGGATAAGTTTCCTCCCTTAGAAGCGTGAAGTCCAAACTTTCTTAAACACTTCGAGATCCGTAACCGACTGAAATCTCTATAGATATTTCGGGATTAAGTCGGTAGGTTGCTAGTGCGTTCCTGCCTCCCCAGTTCTGGGCGTAAGGCATCGACCGAACCTACGTGGACCCCCCTCGTTCCTTTTGAGACCCCAGGGTTGATCCGTACATGTCAAGGGCGTCACAGGGCTGGTTTCCTCTAGCCGACTTCCCAGTTAGGGGAATGTGTGGCGGATCGCCGAGGATTCAGTTGTCTTGTACCTTAAGCCGGGTTGACCTAGTGGATTTCAGGTCTGATCTTGACTCTTCAGACGTTAGTCAACGTTTGGACATTTTATGCATCATCACTTTCTTCCATTGACCTTCGTCTCAACTCCTTGGAGTTCAATGCTGCTTTAACATCCTCCAATGTTGTAGTTGTTTTACCAGACATAAAAGAGTTACCAAAGCTTTCATATGATGGTGGTATGGATGCAAGCAATAGTACTATCTTATCTTCATCTTCAAATTTGACATCTATATTTGCCAAATCTAAGAAAATTCGGTTGATTTCATCCATATGGTCTTTTAACGATTCCCTTTCTAACATCTGTAAACTAAATAATATCCTCCTTAGGTACAAACGATTAGTTAGAGATTTCGTCATACACCTTGCCTCCAGCTTACTCCATAGCCCGTCGGCTGTAGTTTCCGTCGCTACTTCCCGCAAGACCTCATTGCTCAAACACAAATTAAAGAATCTGTCCATGAGCTCTCTCCATGAGATCCTCCTTCTCTGCTTCTGATAATGATTCAGCGAGTGCAGCCTTCCTATTCAACGTTTTACGCAAATCCTGTTGAATTAATACTGCTTGCATCTTAATCTTCCAATCATTACTTCCATCGAACTTCTCTATCTCGTATTTTGCCATCACAGAAACCTCAAAACGTTAGCCCTGATACCAGTTTGTTATGACAATTAGGATTTGTTGTGACTAAAATCAAGTAATCCAAGAAAAACAATAGGAAAAAAGAACAATCACACAGAACGCAAAAGATTTTACGTGGTTCGGTTGGTGAGACCTACTCCACGGCGACAACGATGCGATGATTTCCACTATGATAAGCAAACAAGTTACACAATAGATTCGTGAATTCGACCCAGATATCTCCTGGGGTTTTAGTTTTTATAGCCACTAAAACCCTAATCACCGCCTCAACGTCTCTTTTTCTAAATTTGAAATACACATGGATATGCTAACATTAATAACCGACATAAGCAAAGCTCCGCATTCCAACTCTGTCTCAGAGACCAACTTTGCCTCAAAGCCTTGCTTCGCATACCAGCCTTGTCTTAGTAATCAGCTCCGCTAACGGGTTAAAAATTTCGCACCGAGACTAAGCGGGTTGGCGGGTCGTAAATCGGGTTTGATAGCAACGCATATTCAACACACTTTCAACACAGCTATACAGGGAACGGGAGCAATATCAGGTAGGAATTCTGGTCCACCTCGTCGTACATCCCAAAGCGCCTAGGGGCAGTTTCAAAGCTGTTAACGACCCAACCATGAGCGACGTACTCCTATATCAAGTAGTAGAGATGAGCAAACTCTACGAGGAAAACGGTGCCCAAAAAGGGAGCAAATAGGTTTACCACTCCTGAGTGTTATTGGAGACCCCGAGGCCAAAAAACTTCAAGTTCCCCAACCTCGACAATTAGACAAAACCGAGGACCCTAGCATATTCTTGACGATCTACGTACTCCAATACTTTCAAGAGGGTTTCTTTAACAAGTCAACGTACTCCCATACTTTCAAGAGGGTTCATCAGATAACTTGTAAGCTTTCCGCATTCTGCCATTTTCCCTCTTTCAAGCAAGTGATTTCTGCTGCCAATTCTTCCTTCGTTAACAGATGGGTTCGTTAACAGAGGGTTTCTTTAACAAGTCCTATAACTTCGATCTGATTCTGTCTTAGGTTTGGAAAGTATTAGGCATGCTTCTACCCTCATATTTTGGGATTAATGTATCGGCCCCACTTTCGCAAACCTCCCTCAATTCTCTAAAATCCAGTATAGACCTGTAGGTATTTAAAGCCAGGGAAGGGCTTAGGGGCTTAAGATACTCATGTCGATCCCCCTAATTTTGGGCTTGAGTGGCGGAGCTCTTTCTGATTCACTTCCTTGGTGACTTGGCACAGGTTGACCCGTTGGACTATGGTATTTTCTTCAGTTATTGACTTAGTCAACTAATGACCAATATTTGGATCATCAAATATCTCTGAGGTAATGAAGACTCAATGAACCAGACAATGAGCTTCTCTTTTTAATTCTTGGGACAAAACTTACAAAAAACTTAGAACCCTCTCTGAAGCTCAAATTAGTATGGTGTTTTTGAAGTTAAAAAATCGAATTTCAATGCTAAGTTTAGAAATTAAACCTTTCATGTATGATTACGACGAAAGTGTTAGCTTTATATCGTCTCGATTGATTGACTGTGATGATCAGCTCAGATGATGTGGTGGTGAAACACAAACTTGGTTGGAACCATGTTTTGACGCTCGTAAAGGGATAAGTTTCCTTGTTAGCGTATCCTTCGGATTTTGATAGATCCTTTTGCCGACTTTGTAGATTGTGTGTAGAAAGTTAGCCTCCTGGTATATTTTAGCCTTTATGTCACTTAGATCCGTTGATTTCCTCACCCTACGCCAAAGGTCAGTTCATGGCTTTGGCTGGGCAAACCTTGACTAGAAGTCGCCTTCCCTTGCATTGAGGCAAGTCGTGCTTAAGGCGCCTAAATGATTAATGTCACCTCTTAGTTTTAGGGTGACATAACCCATCCAGATTCACCTCCCTGGATACTTGGATATGGGTTGACCCATTTTCCTTAGTCGTTTCGTTGACTTTTTAACTCTGTCAATGATGACTAATATTTGGATCTTAGGAGTCCCCCTACTCCTTAGTCGAAGAGAGATAGACTAAGGAGTAAAAGAGGTTGTTGTCCCTTTCCTGTTCAAAATGAATAAACCATTTTCTGTAGTTAACTTTTTTTTTGAGTTAAGGTCGCCGGTAGGAGATTGTCGGCTGACGATTATTTTACGGAAGAATGATGGGGTGGCGAGAGAGAGAGAGAGAAAAAATTGGTGACAAACACCCTAAAAAATGAGGGATAAGGTAAATTGTCTCGAACCATACTTGGTCAAGTTACTTTGACGAAGTCTTGAGTGAGAATCACATTACCCTTAACAAGTATGGGAATTGCCTACAAAATTTCCTTTATGAAGTTACTGCTGATTTAGGGTCAACCAAGTGAGTGTAGCCACTGCCCAAATTATAATAAGAATTTTTGAGTCTAGGGTCCAAAAATAAGGGGGTAATTAGTCATATATATATACACTCCTAAATAAATAAACACTGTAAGACCAAAATAAAACATGAAATAGAAAATAAGTCCAAAAGTGTACTTTTTGGTGGACCCCATGCTTCAAGCCATTTATTTTCTTTCATTATTGCCCTTTTATAAATATATTTTAACCTGTATTCCTGATGAAAAAAATTGGTCTTCCGTTAAATCAGCATGAAAAAGAGAGTTGATGCATGACAACCTCTGTTACGTAAGATTATTCCGTTAGGTTGGGTGTTATTCAGCCTGGTGTTCCTGCTTCCAGCACTGCTTCCTGCTCTGCTTCTCTTTATTCCAGCTCCTCGCTCCTGCTCCTTGCTCCTGCTCCTTGCTCTTGCTCCTGTTCGTCTGTTCCTGAGGGGGGAAAACCTGCAAAGGATTCGAAAACCGCTCCGACACTCAAGCCAGTCAGGGTGCTCTTTGCAGTAAAAGAATGAACATTGATTGATCCTTTTAGGGGTCGAGTTATGAGAATTCTGAGTTTCTTGTCATCTTTTTGGGTAAAGAGATCCATGTTCTGTGAAGGACGATGTGGGGGGACTTTTATAGGCGGTGTTAGGCCGACTGTGATTAGTGCCGGTGGTGAGGCGGTTGCTGTCAAATCGAAGGAAAAGTTTCCTCTCTTAAATATCTAGGGTTTCTTTTAGAGTCTATCCCGGATCTTTGATAAGTGGAAGTTCCTAAGTTCAAGGACTCTCCGTAGATATCTTGCCGATGTGGTAGACTCTAAAGGAGAAGTTTCTTCTTTTAGATACGTGGAGTCCAAACTGGCTTAAACACTTCGAGATGTGTAGCCGACTGAGATCTTTCTAGAAATTTTGGGATTAAGTCGGTAGGTCGCTTGGCGCTGCTTCCTCCTTAGTTCTAGGCGTAAGACACTAGCCGAACCTGTGCAGACCCCCCTTACTCCTTTGAAGACCCCAGGGCGGATCTGTCCATGCCAAGGGCGTTTTGCAGGGTTGGTTTCTTCTGGCCGACCTCCTAGTTAGGAGAATATTCGGTGGACTATCAGGGGCTCAGTTGTCCTGCCACCTTAAGCCGGGTTGACCCAGTAGACTTCAGGTCTAATCTTGACTCTTCAAACGTTAGTCAACGTTTAGACATTTTGTGCATCATCAGTACTAAACCAAAGGTTTCTTATGGTTGAGTTAATAAATATATTCTTTCTATAAATTTTAAGATAGAAAATTTATGGTCATAACTTAAACTCAATATTTATTTTCAAAATTTCTAGTTGTCAAGACCAACATACTAAATCAGCTCTTCTTGTCATAAAAATGAGATTCTCTTCTCTCCCCCTCTCTCTCTATCTCTATTTTCTTACAACATTTATATCTCTACAAACTATTTTATCTTCAAAATCATTATAAAAATTATATATATGTTGATTAAATTCTGAATCTTCTTAAAATATTTATTTAATTCTAACAACATACTTAAATGTGACATTTTTTATTAATTTTTTTGTAGGAAAGAAGTTGAGTTTTTCATCACTACAACATTATTCATAAAAAACGTAATGTAAACTGATATTTATTTTGCTAACATTTTTAGTGTTTTCTTTAACATATTATTGATTCTGTTAGCATAATATGTATGGCATATGTTATGAATTAGTTAGAGTGAGTGAATAAAAGTTTGAATATTTATCTAACATCTTATTGATTCTAACAACATTCTTAGATTAGATATAACAGGATTTTCAATGTTTCTCTAACATTTCATTTATTTTAAAAACACAATTATATATTTACACTAGAAAATACTTCTAAGTTTTTAAAGCAACTTAGGTACAAATTTATAAAAATTCAATCTTGTTTTCAGGCGTTTACTGATTTTAACAACACAATTATATCTTTGAATAAAAATTTAATTTTGTTTTCATTTAAAATATGTATGTAAACTGATATATATATATATATATATATATATATATATATATGTATGTATGTAAACTGATATGTATATATACATGTATGTAAACTGATATTAATATATATATTGCTATCATTTTCTATATTCTTGGAGCATTTTATTGATTCTAACAGAATAATACGCGTTGTTCTACCAGAATAAGACGCGTTGTTAAAAAAAAATCATAAATTTTCTTGTAGCATTTCTTTAATTTTTGCATATATTTTGGCAACTCTACCAACATCTTCTAAACTTTGAAGAATCCATCATATTTTTACAATAGAAGTATTTAGATTTCTCGCAAGGTTTTACTTTTTATTCTTTTACATTGATGCTTTCGTATCATTCAATGTTTATTTTTTATGTAAATAAATATGTTATCCGGTCATGATATAGATCTTAGCACAAAATTCTACTGCATCTTACTTTTTTTATTCTTTTACATTGGTCTTATATTTACCCATGCATGTCAGCCAAGCATTATATAAATATAAGATAATTAAAAAAATATTGTGACATCGTTGTGATATTTCTAACATTTCTGTGATATATTCTAAAATTTTCCATTAACTCTCAATATTTGTAACGTATTTCACGATATTGTACTAAAACTTTGAGTAACTAAAATTAAGAAAAACTCATTACAACATAATCAATAATCCATTACAAGAACTAATAGCTTAAAGATATTTTTCCCTTTATCCTTCAATTAATCCAGTAACTACCAAGTTAATTCAACCTTCTTCCTTTGCACTTGAATTGTTAAATCTTTGGCTAACATTCTGTGTGAAAAATGCTTATAGTTAGATTCGACCACAAATTCATTTACGTGCAAAATCACATACAACCACAATCTTCCACAATTTCGTCAGTAAATTTGTAAAATATATTAGTGTGCAAACAAGTATTTGTAATTCATTGAATGATAAAATAAAAAAAGGCAAAAAAGATCGAAATGTAAAACTGTACGAAAAATTTGTACAGTTTATGACCGATAAAGTCATTTTGAGAGTAACGCTTTTATATTTGTAAAATATGATATGTTTTGTCAGAGATTAGAAAATGTTGGTAAAATTTCCACCGTTTATGAAAAATCTAAGAAGTGTTACAACAAATTTGGGGGTGTTGCCCACTGCATAAACAACCTCGTTCATTCAAAATTACAAGTCGTAATTGATTTTCTAGGTAAGTCGGAAAATTATAAAACGAAAATATGTTGTTATAATCAAGAAAATGCTATTAGAATATACAAAATGTTTGTAAAATATCAAATTACTTTTCATGTAAATTTTCTGAAGAAAACAAAATTGTAGAGAGAAAAACAGTCGGAAAAAAGATCTGAAGGATCTTTTTAAGAAAAAAATTGATGTTCTGACTTTAAGAATAAGAAAAACAAAACCGTGCACGGTACAACAATCTATCGTTGAAAAAACGAGAATATGGTAAAATAAGAAATTTAATCTATTGAGCATCATGTTCTTCTAGATTTATTTCAACAAAAAAAAAAAATGTTCTTCTAGATTTTCTCCAGGTGAAGACTAAAAAGCGTGGATAATTTTTCTCTTCGATTTCTCTAGGTTTTCTCTCGGTGAACTAAAGAAGATAGAGTTATAATAGATTTTCTTTGGATCAAAAGATTATGGAAACATTAATTTAAAAAGAAAAGACAACTTTTTCTATGGTAGAAACTTCTTATTGAGGAATTATTTTTATGAGACTGAAAAGACATGTGTATCTTCTAATCTAGGTAATTTTATTTAACCTGGAAGTTAGGTAGTAGTAGAAAAAAGAGAGGTTAGACATGTAAATTACTCCTAGTGAATTTATTTTCCATTTAATATTATCTTTAGACTTTAAACCCATTAACCATGTGATTTTTTATTTAAAACTCGTCCCCTTATAGTATCATAGATCTTGCTAAATAAAACTCCAGTGTTCACGTCATCTCTTGATTCCTTTCTCGCTAGAGGTAGGTCGAAAATTCAATCATGGGAGGACAACCACTGCCCCAATTATTGTGGCAAAACATTCAACAATTTTCTGTGTCTTGACGTCTTTGTGGTCATTAATTATATATAACTAAGGAGAGTCTACAAAACTCTCATTGTTAATAACAATTATGATGACCTTCAAGAAAAAAAAAAAAAAAACAATTACGCCACATATAAAACCATGTTTTTGTTAATATTGCTGACCATTCCATGTTTTTTTTTTTTTAGAAGTCGACTACGATCAACGTTAGTCGTTACATTTGGCATTGATACATCAAAGATGTGATGAGCTCAATAACTGCCCACTCAAATTGAAACAAGACCGGACCTATAGCTCAACAGGACAATGGCCTGAAGCCCAACTACATTATTTATACCTTAATAATCCCAAGTCAAATAACCAAAGATTCCACCTTTTCTGGGATTTGAACCTGAGACCTCCAGGACTTTCTGGAGTTTATGTCAACACCTTGAAACCACTTGGGCTACCAATTGTTGACTGATCATTCCATGTTATCCCACGGTTCGTCCGGTCAGTGAATAACAATATAATAGATTGAAGGTATTAAAAAACAAGAAATATGTTTGTCTTTCTTGAATTCTTGATTTTTCATCATATTTAAAGGTGTCAATATGTTTAAAAATAGATGTGTTTCTTATGCCACACAAATTAATTTCATAAAATTAAACTACTGTATAAGTTTCTGATTTGTTCTCCTTTCTTGCCCAACATTTATTTATAAGAATTTTGTTCAATACTTGGTTGAAAAAAGAATCTATTTATCAATGGAAAATAATGCAATCGTAGTTGGCCACCATGAGTATATAATCTAATTAGATAAAAGTACTATTGTTCAACAAAAAAAAAAAAAGATAAAAGTACTATTGATTTGACGTCAACCATAAAAATGATCTTAAAATCTAAATTCCAATTATTATAATTATTTTGATACATAAGATTATACTAAGTACAAAAACGTGGTGTTACTATAATTGTGAGCCAGCTTCAACAAAAAAACTATAATTGTGAGCCATTCCATGTGATCCATTTGCCCCCTTACTTGTTTAGGCTTTTTCTATGTACAAGTACCTTTTTAGGGAATACTTCGTGAAAAAGAAAATGTTTATAAAAACATGGATGTTGCTATTATTGTTAGCCATTCCATGTGATCCACTGGCACTTATTTGTTTAGGTTTTTTTTTTTTTGAAAGCAAATACATTGACTTAAGAGTCTATTACAATACATTGTTTAGGCTTTTCTTGGTACAATTATTTTGTAAAGAATACTTTGCCAAAAAAGAAATGTATATATTATTGATGAGTGTGAAACACAAGTTTGAAATTTTTTAAGTAAAATACATTGGTTGACTATAACCTAATTCACACTCAAAAAGTTAATTAAATCGAGTTCCATCTCGTTTTCCCGCCCAAACAAAAGCCCAGGCCCTAGGCTGACGGATTGGATAAGTCCCTCTGGTTCTGAAACGCTCGATTGAAGACAAAAAAGGTCTCATTCAATTACCAAAATGAAAATTTCTCCGCTCTCTAACTCTAGCCGCGTCACCTCAAACGACCAACCATCACCTCAAACGAGTCTTCCCAACTCGCAAAATCAATGGGCTATAAGTCTAGGTACAAAAGATGTTCCATTTATAGTCGAAATTGTGTTTCATTTTTGTCGTGATGTGTTTCTCTACGTTTCGGTATGTTTCCAAATATCTCATGCTTTGACGAGTTCCTTAGGGGTTATGAATCATGTCTGAGAAACATGCCAGAGGCAAAACACAGGATATTCCGATGAAAGATGGGGTGTAGGATTTCACAGTTGTTTAAACAAAATATTTTGTGTAATTGTTGTTGTATTGATATGAACAAATTTTGTTCGCTTCGTTAAATATAAAATTTATTTCGCAAATCATCGAACACTAAGGGTATTTCTGTTTTCGTTTTAGACGATTCCTGATATTTTGAAGTCTGAATCCTGATGTATATGAAAGTGAAAAAAGTTTAGCTTATTTTGAATTTAATAAATTTATATTAAAAACGGCTGAATCACCAAAATAATTTTAAGGGTTTGGCCAAAATTCTACACATACTACGACGATATTGATAAAACTTCTTTCACTCTAGCGAGATTTTTCTAATTTATTACATAAAATTAAAAAGGCATGAAAAGTGAATCCTCTATAGCCCCCATGGGAGCATCTTTGAGAGCTTGAACCCGACCCTCAATTTCTTGAATCGCGTGGTAAAGATACGACCACATGCATCTAGTTTAGCATTTTCCGTGTAAAGTAAGAGGCAGAAGCATTTTGTTCACTGCAATCCACTCAATGATTGGATAGCTGCTCACAAAATGTAAAAGAATTCTGTATTATAAGAATAAAAAAAATGGTAGAAAAATGTTCAAGATTTTGTTCAACTAATCTAAGACAGAAGCATGTGGTACAATATTATTCTGTAAGAATATAGAAAAGGTAAGAGAAATATTAAAAATATTGTTAGCCTAATATAAGTAAGTCAGTTAACATATTGTATTAACTATGGTGTAAGAACCAATAAAATCGTTCAAAAATATTGAAAATTTTGTTTAACTAATCTAAGTACGTCAGATAATATGCTCTACATAGTATTGTTAGAATCATTAAAATGATAGAATAATTTTTCAAAATATTGTACAACTGATCTAAATAAATTAGGAAGTATGTTATACATAAGTATGGTACTAGAATCAATAAAATGTTAGAAAAATGTTCAAAATTTGCCTCACCTACTCTAAGTGGGTCAGAAATTATGTTAAGCACGAATCAATAAAATGCTAGATAAATATTCAAAGTTTTGTTCACCTACTCTAAGTTGGAACACATGGCACGTATATTATGCTGGTAGAATTAATAAAATGCTAAAAAAATATTAAAAATATCAAATATATATATATATATATATTATATATATATATATATATATAAGTTTACATGCATTTTTTAATGAAAGCAAGATTGTAAAGATACAAAGTCCATCTTCTTTTTTACGAAACAATTCAGAAAACGTGTTACATGTAAGTATGTTATTAGAAATGAACAAAAAACTATAAGAAGTTTCCAAATTTCAGCTACATATTTAATCTCGAAATGGGTGAACAGTCCAAAAAGGACTACCCTATTGCAGGTGAGGTTCGCACTAATTTGAAAACTAGTTGCATGTCAAACTAGTCAGTAATGGGTGAACCTGAAGATAACACGTACAACGGGAAATCTGTCCTACTTTCTTTTTGTACTATTGACTACAATGGTCATTACAACGACATTGATATATCGGTATGATGTGATAAGCACGATAACTCCGAACTACTACTAGCGTAAAGCCCGACAAAGTAAATGGCATAAAGCGAAGGACCCTGATAAAACTTTCGCCCACGACTTCAATACGAAAACAGAGAGTCAAGAAATCGTCAGAAGCGATAGACAAGTAGAAAGTAACCCTAAGGTTATCACTGGGAAGATATCTCTGAATCAACAGTATAGGCATGAAGAAAAAGACTTGAACATTCTCCAAACCTGAAAGGGGTATTTATAAGGACATGGTAGTTGGAACAAACAAGCACGGTCACCGAAAGACTTTTATGAACCGACGAGGCTTCAAGAACGAGCGGGCACAACGAAAGCAAAACAACAACCTAATCATCATTTATTTAAAATATATGCATTCATTTCAGGGGAAATTATAAATAAGGACAACAAGGTAAGTACCGGAATCCAGGCACTATTACAGAAGAAATTGCAAGAGAAAAAGGAAGAATAAGTGTCGCCGAGAGAAAAATGACAAACCCACTGAAACCAAATCCACCAGTACCCACAACAGGCAGAAGTCATAGATAAGATACTTGGAGACGAAATGTGACCATTCACCAAAGTCCCCCACATGCAAGAAAAACAATGGTTGGAAGCACCTCCGTCGAAGTAGAAAAGGAGGACAGATATCATGTGACTGATAGAAACTCGGCACCCAAACATTACCCGAGTGGATCACCAATTGCTGATCGACGCGGAAGGCTAACGACTCCCACGCGCCGAGAGAAGCATCACCAATCGAAATAACCCCAAACAAGGGGGAATCACGGGGGTAACTATCTTCATTGTCGGAAAAGTTACCCTTAACTATCGCCATCGTTGGAAAAACATCTATCAAAAAGGTATTAAGTATAAACTCGAACAGGGGCCTCATCTTCAACTCCCTAACGGAAATAGGAGCAAAGAGAAATATCGAAAAAAATATTTGAAGGAAAAAATATTAGAAAAAAAGTAAAGTATGGAAGAAAACTCAAGTGCCAAAGGAGACTATTTATAGTGGAAGAAGAAGACTAAGAAGTTCCCCCAACGTATAAAGAGAACATTAAATCAAAGGAAGGAAAAAGTAGCCTCTATAATGCACCAAGCAATAATGACTAAGTGTCAAAGTGCGACTCAAGACTGACCAAGTCAGAGGGAATTAATGAGACCCGACAGAGGTCACGCATCTTTCCACTGGCGAAACGCCACGTACCCACCCATGGAAACAGAAGGTATTGTGAGTAGTTACCCAAAAGAACTACGCTAAAAACGCGTGATCAGAAGATCGGATCCATGACGTACAGAATCACGCACGGAAGTGAAAATCAATCTCCTCATATAGAAAACGAAACGTGTCACGTAAAAAATGGTACGTGTGCACGAATTATACAAACCGCTACCCAACCAGCCCCGGCTAAGATAGCCTTGACAAACGACACCTCTCCAACGCGGTTACGGAAGAGAAACTTCACCAACAGCTCTGGTCCAGGTATACCCCTCGTCTTCAGGGCCATTTAAGATACTTAGCGACCAGAGCCGAGAGTTACTTCTTCTCGTCGGTCTCTCTACTTTCGTCAAAGGAGTGGCAGGACTCATGATGATGCATATATTGTCCAGACGTTGACTGACGTCAAAGAGTCAAGCACATACCTGAAGTCCAACGGGTCAACCCAGCTTAAGGTAAACATAATGGCTAAACCCCCAATGCTCCGCTACCTACACCCCTAACTGGGAGGTCAGCTTGAAGCAACTACTCTGTTTCGCCCTCGGCACAAACGGATCTCCTCTGAGATCTCCAAAGAAATGAGGAGGGTCCACGTAAGCTAGGCCACTGTCTCACACCCTAAACTGGAAGGGCAGGAATGCGCTGCAAGCTTACCGACTCAATCCCATAATCTCCTTAAAGATCTCAGTCGGCCACAGATCTTGAGTGGTTAAGCAAGTTTGGACTTCAATAGTCCCACGGGAGGAAACATCTCCCAAAAGATATGTCACCTCGGCAGGATATCTACGAAGGATCCTTGAACTTAGGAACTTCTATTTATCCTAGATACGAGATAACTACAACAAAAACCCTAACCACGAACAGTGGGAAACTTCCCTAAAAGGTGGATCATCACCGCCCAATCTCGATCGTCTACTCACAGTCGGTCTACCTAAGCCTATAAAAGAGCCCCCATCATCTTCTAAAGGACACACAACGAGTTCTAGACCGAATACTCAAGTCTTACACACACACACACCCTCGATCTCTCCAACCAGAGAGACCTCTATTTTTACATAGTTCCCATAACTCGCCCCCCAAAGGATAAATCAATAGTCATTCGTTTACTGCAAACAACAACCTGACTGTTGCTGATGTCAAAAAATGGTCTTCTGTTATATCAGCATGAAATAGGGAGTTGATGCATGACAACCTCTGTTAAGTTAAATGTTCTGTTAAGTCAGGTTAGATCCTATCGATTGTTTCTGCCTCCAATTCTGGTTCTCTATTTCTTTGCTCCTGCTCCTCGTTCCTTGCTC